>NC_139763.1:104679143-105293451 GCF_965231275.1 Zosterops lateralis | reverse complement strand
AAATAGAGTAATGAGAAATAAAACTCTTTAACTCATTAATAAAACTTTTTCCTGGACTGTGCAAATGCACAGTTGTTTGGTGGTTTTTTTTTCTGAGTTTTGGTAGAGATGGTGGGTCTTGACTTACTGCTGAATTTTGAATTGTCAGGCTTTCAGGAAATTATCTCCCGCCATGAAATGCTAAACTTCCTCTTTTTAGCACCAAAATGAAGCCCCAGTTTTCCTGTCAGCACTTTCAGACTATTTCATTTACATTTCTACTCATGGATCTACAGGAACAATTTGTGTTCTACAGTTCAAACTTTTCTATCCTCAGTGAAGAATTAAATTCTCATTGGTGCTACTGAGGCAGCCGAGGCATTTAGGGAACTCAGGTCATGTTGGGAAAATGCCTGGCTTGAGCCACAGTAAAGCAAGGATTTAAATATGAAATTTCTATTTTCCTATTGTGAATTTCCTTTTCATCTCTGTGGGTGTTAGAGGTGGACAGAGAAGCTTTCAGCTTCTAAGACCTGTTGACGTCATTCCGCATCTTTGTGGAAATTGACTCATATCAAAAATTGCTCCACCAAAACCACATGGACCTTCTTAAAAATTTGGTGATACTTACCTCATAAATATACAAGCTTTAATATTTTTGGAGCAGGTTGCTTTATTCATCTTCTCTTTGCAGTATGTAAAAAACTGGTAATATTCACATAAAAGCAGTGGTATATTTTCTCATGTTTAACAATGACATCAAATTCAGAGCTCACCATTTTCTTCTCCCTTCTTCCTTTCCACCCTTTTTTTTTTTTTTTTTTTTTTTTTTTTTTTAATCAAAGCTTTGAGATCTCTGATCCTTTGTCAAATTTGGCTTAAAATCACTTGAAAGATCAAAAGTTTATTGGAGCAGGAGAGAAACAATGTGATCACATAAATCTTACCTTCAAAGAACAGAAGGAAAATTATGAGATTTAAAACATAAAAAGAAAATTCTTGTCTCCCCTTAAGTGAACTGTTGTTGTGGGAAAAAAAAAAAACCACTCCTTAATCTATTCATTCTATATTGTTTTCCCTTACTGGTTACAGTTCTGCTAATCTTTGATTTTCAAAGTTTTTTTAAAGTACTTGAATTATTATAAGAGTAGAAATTACAAAATTCACTTAATTAGTATCTGGTCCTTTCTCTCATGAAACCCTTTTTTGAAAGATTTTGAAAGGGAGTGTGTTTAGTTTTTGTGTTTTTTCACCTTTTTTCCAATTGAACTATTTTCATCTATCCTTCACTTTCTAACTGCCTGGGATGAATCCAGCAACATTCATTCAGTGCCAGTATTCTAAATCAACTTTTCTTATCTGACACTATTTTTTTTCATTTTTCTTTTTTTTTTTTTCTTTTTTTTAAAATTTTTTTTACATAGATTATTTCCTTATTTATATATTTATTTATGGATGACCTGTACCAGCATTCATCTGAACATGCTGATCAATGTAAGGTGTGCTCTCCGTAATTAGGGTTTTCTTTTTAATTAAAATAAATTAAGAGGAGTTATTTACATGAAATCAGCTTTGCCACTAAGAAACCTTTATTGGTATTTACATGATTGCCTGCTGCACATTTCCTTTGGTAATTATACACGTTAGCTCTTAATGGAATGAAAAGGGCACAGGGACCCAATGTTTTTAATCTGACATTTGTATCCCAAAGTTGCCAAGTTGGGGTTCAGCTAAAGACAGTTTTTCAGTGAAATAGTGAGCAGTGCTTTTGTTCATCTAATCTTGAAACCACACTTTTACTCCTATCTATTTCCAAGACAGGAATGAAAAAAAAAATTAAAAGAAAAAAAAAAAAAAAAGGGAAGGGCTGAAAAAAATATAAATGGAAACAAAAATATTATAGAAACTCAATAGTAACTGAACCTCCTCTTCTGCAAAGGGAATGCACTCATCTCATGATAAACAAAAAGAGAAAAGGATACCTGCAGTTCAGCACAAATCTTTTTGAAGTGAGTGAAGTTCTTTGAGACAACAATAGATTCTGCCACAGAATAAAGGCATTTTTTGAGGAATCAGTTGTACTCATAGGCCACCTTGAACCTCCTTTTTTTCTTTTCTCAGCAAAATTTCTTTAAAAGGGGCCTGCACATCAAAAATAGAATCTCTGAAAAGGAATGATTGCTGGGTTTACATGTTGAAGGAATGTAGGAAAGTAATTAGGGAGGAAATAATGTCAGCTTGTTATACTTCAGCTGAGAGGAGAATGTGGTGTTGATATCCAACTACTGCATTATTTGTATCCACTCTGCCATCCTAAATACCTCTCCTTAGTTACCCTGAGGGGAGTGAATTCAGCATTTCCTCCCTCTCTATAGAAATACATTAATCCATGTATGGAGAGTCACTTGAGCAGCAGGACAGCACTTCATTTACATGGGAGGCACACAACCAATGCCTGGAGGCACCAGGCATTTTAACCAACGTTAAATAATAGACTGACTCCACAAAACAAACTGCATTAAACTTTAAATAGTTCTACAAACTCAATACAATACACATTACATATGTATACCTATTAAATACAATACAATATAAATAGTTCTACAAAGTTCAAAAAGAAATAAAACCCCCAGATCCAAGAAACAAAACCACACAGCACCACCCAAATGTCATGGAGGTTCACAACAGGATTTAGCCATCATCATTCTCACATTTCAGTGATGCAAGTGATGACACAGCCTCAGAAAGCCCACTTAAGGATTTAAGACATTTTTAAAGTAACCAGGAGCCCTGGTGGACTTGGATGGGCTTGGTTGTCAGTTTTCACAGTGAAGAAATATGCCTCTCCTTGGAAATTAAGAAAAGAAGCATAGGATGGTTGGTTGGGAGGGACCTTAAAGCTCATTCAGTGCCACCCTTCCCATGGGCAGGGACACCTTCCACTGTCCCAGGGTGCTCCAAGCCCCATCCAGCCTGACCTTGGACACTGCCAGGGGTCCAGGGGCAGCCACAGCTTCTCTGGGCACCCTGTGCCAGGGACTCCCCACCCTCACAGTAAAAAAACCCTCCTTATATCAAATCTAAACCTTCTTTCAATCCCTTCAGGTGCTGGAAGGGCTCAACTGGGAGAGAGAGGCGGGAGGAAGAGAGGGCAGAGAGGAGGGAGATGAGGAAAGAGAGGAAGGTGCTGTGTGCATGTGTTTTGCTCAACAGCAGATAAAAATATACTATTTACGCCCTCTTCCATCTATATGTGCCCAAACTGATCATGATACAAAATCAGTCAGTGATTTTTTTTTACCATGCTTTTTCAATGATAAAATAAATGGAATTTTCAAGTATTTCCAACCAGCTCTCATTCTAAGCAGCCATGAAGTTGTTTATATGTCCATCCTCAATTATTTTTTAGATACACAGTGAATTATCTGTATAAAAAGTGAAGTTCCATCCTATGCTTTAAAAATCATGCAGGTCACTGCAGAAATTAGCCTGCATCTGGGCCTTTGTGGAATTCTGGGGTTTGGGACTTAATTTTTAGCATTCTATATGATGCATCCTATATGATGCTATGGACAAAGGTTTTAGAATTCTTGTAGACTTTCCTAGACAGGTTATATTTATAGAAGAGAGCCAAAATTTGGGTAGCTGTCTAAAGAAAACCACAGAGAACAATAATCATGTCATAAAAATGTGGTAAAGGGGTCTGAAAACTTGCTCTTGTTTGGCACCTCTCCTAGAAGGCCACCTTAGGAAGCCGAGTCTGCCATGTTCACTGGAAACTTAGGGGTTATTGAGGAGTAGACCTGGTTTATTTTTAGAAATCCCTTTGGAGACATAAAGCATCTTGCACAGATGCCAAATATCACAAAGCAGCCACCCATTCCTGCCAAACCTCGAATCTTCCAACCCTCCCTGCTCAAGTGGTGAAGGCTATCAATCACTAACATCATAAAACTCGTGATTACATTTCACAGATACATAAAAGATGAGTTGTTTACAACAGCCTGCTTGTCAAGAAATTAAAAGTCAGCGGAGGTTCATAAAACTTAAGGCAGAAGGAGCAGTGCAGATCTGAGACATTCCATAAACATCCATCTGTCTCTCTTAGAACAAATCTTGGCCAAGGAAAGATGCAGAGGAATGAATGGCTCAGTTTATTTGGGATTCAGAATTGTCCCTGCAGCAGCACTGTGGGTCAGAGCACAAGTCACACACCCATGGGCAGAACTGAACATGCACCTATCTCTACATCTGAAAGATCTGTCTGTTTAATATCATGAAAAGATTCACTCCCAGGCCTCTTCCAGAAGGAGAAGGAAATTCTCACAGGAAATAACAGTAAATGATAGCTGTGGCATAGGAAAGCAGAAGAAATATCAAATCTGTGAGAAGGCTCAGTGGAGGATAAATGAAGTTTACTGTGGAACCACTGGGTCTCTGCAAGAGCCAGGTGCTTTTATACAGGCTGTGGAAAGATCTTTCAGTTTTATTCTTGCCTGGGAATTAACACACCATCTTCATGAAAAAGCTTGTTTGCTAATAAATCAACTGAATGAATAGGTTTGATTGCCAGGGTTTTCCCACCTCTGCCCTCCTGCCTCCTCCAAAATCTGGAATCAAGAAACTCTTCAGGGCTTTCAATTTCTAAGTATAACCTAAAGTGCTTTGCTATTATTTTATGTAGTGTAAGATTTTGTGACAGTTCTGTAGGAACCTGACATGGCAGAGAATAAATATAAACAATAATGGAGGAAAACTCGGAAGGGCAGATTTTAAATAAAGCTCAGTAGCTAACATATTATTTTGCTTTTCTTTTTTAATAGCCTGCATAAAAATAAGGTAGCCTGGAGACTGCACACTAACTGTAAAAGAGATGAAAATCATTATGCAGTATTACACTCTGAGAATTAACTCTGGGGATTAATAATGTTACAAAATATACTGGTTTAAGTGCTGACTTTACAGAAAAACAGGGTAAGCCACTATGATAGTGCCACATCCTCTTTTGCATATTATCATTTTAAAAGAAAAAGCAGTGCAGGAAAGAAGGAGAGAAAACCCAGCTGAATGAAGAGAGCTTGATTTGGGCAATGATGTAAAAGCCACTCACCCATTCCAGGTGTTCAGTGCTCAGTTTGCTAGGCCTAAATCACCACACTTGGTGATTCAGCAGGTCTCAGAACAAAACATTCTGATTGCACTATGCTGCTGTTTAGAACACTCCAGAGAGTTTTGGGGATGAGCTTTCTCTGTGCACATTAAGGAAAAATATGTTTAAAAGACTCCTTTAACAGGAGGACTCCTCCATGGGTGGGAGGAAGGCATCTCTGAGATATTCTTTATTTTTTTTAATACTTCAAAAAGAACCATGGTGAGATCAAGAAAACTGCAGGGCTAAATCTGCACTTCAGTACTTGCTCCTTGGTAATGCACTGCTTTTAGTTTTAGGGTGTCAGAGAAGCTTTAAAATTCACAAATTTGGCTACTGTGAAGTGTCAAAGGTTTCCTCCTCCACCTAAAAGTGTCATCCCACCAATTTTGGCTTAAATGTAATCCTGCACTGCAGCATTTCACTGCCTGAACTTTTGTCAGCCACTAAAAAAACTGCAGTTCCTAGGCAAGGACACATGAGGATGTTGATAAAGTACGAGGATAAACAATTTAATGAATAAATAATTAACATGTAATTAAAGCTTTATTAAATCAGACTTGCATTAGACATGTGCATGCTGTGACTCTTTGTGCTTTTCTGAGATCTTGCAGGCCTGACTCACTCATTTTTTGCATTCTGTGTGTAGGTCTTTGTCATGAAAAAGTTAAAAATTAATTGCTACCAGAGAGTAATGTCTTTTGAACTATTGTAAATTAATGCACATATAAATGGTAATCAAACCCCAAACCTGTTCTTTTTCAAATTATCATGATATATTACTATCTTTAACTAAATTTATTCCTATTTGCAAAATCTCCCTTCCTACAGAACAAATTGTTTCCGAGCTCAGCCATGTATAAATTAGTTATACCAGTATTTCAGAGAACTAACTAAATCTGCTGCAAAAGATTAGGTTCCACAAGACCTAAATTGCTGTTTCTGCATATGTACTAGTAATTAAAAATGATTCATGGAGGCTGTGAAAGTGTGAGAACCTCCCATAAATATTGTGGACATAAAAAATGGGAGAGGCAGGTTTGATGAAGTGCGGGAGATCTGATGCTGTCCTTTCACAATGGAAGGACCTAGAGAAGGTCTTGACAGGTCAAAGCTTCTCTGCCTCAGTGGGAAAGAGAGAAAACACTTCTTCTCCTCACTGTAATTCTTCTCCTTGTTCATTGTCACCAACCTGGTTTTCTAATAAAGCCACTTTGTTACTACATTTATTCCTGAGACTCCATTATTTAATAAGTGCACTCCAAAATGTGACCAGTGCTGGTAGTGGCTGAACTTACGTATTTCATGTGCAGAGGAGAGTTTTAAAAATTAGTCATAACTGGTTTACAAAACACAGATTGGTGAATTAATGTCACTGAAAAAATATTACACTTTGAAGAGGTGAGACCTCCATGGCAAAATTCATAAATTAACTTTCCTCCAGACTACAAAACTTATAAAAAGATCATCTCAAGTTGGCAGTTTAACCCCCTCCCTTTAGAGAGAATCCAAAATACCCTGTGTCATACACATAATTTTTTATCAGATAGGGAAAAGACTATGTGGGGTTTAGTAGGCACTGCTGCTAATTTCTAAAATTAAAAGCACAGGGTAAGGGAATAAGAAAGTGCAATTGAACCTTTAAACATCTACATTCTTTTTGTCACTTATTGGGGATCTTGATTTAGTCTTGCTACAGTCCTTGCTGTAGAAAACCATATGTAAAATGGGGGTGGGGCAGGGGAAAGAATAACAGAATAAAATGAGAAAATAAAATAAGAAAATAAAAATGAGAAAAATAAAACAAGAATGAATTTGTTTTTCAAGAAGGGAAAAAAAAAAGAAATAAGCTTTACGGTATGTTCAAGTTTTAATTGTGTGAAAAGCTTAAATATTCTGCCATTTCAAGAACTGTTGGTTAAAAGTAGACAGCCTCTGGCAGCACTTTTTCAGAGAACCATTAACCCCACCTCACCCAAAGAAATACATCTTTAATTTGCACTTTTAAATTTTCAAAATGTAAAGTCATTGTAGCACACCTGCATTGTTAAACACCTTTTTTAAGGTCACCTTTCCTCCTCCTTTCTTCCCTGCTTCCTTCCTCACAAATAAAACCTGAATTTTAAATTAAAATATAGAATGATTGAGAGTCTTGCAACTCTTTTTTATAAAACCACTGAAATTCAAATATATTAGGTAAAACTGAATGTGAATCTCAGCAGGTTCTTATAGAAACCAATCTGCCTTGGGATAATAAGGAAAGCCTGCTTATACATTAAGAAGTGCTCAAGGAAACGGAAAGGAAAGCTATGGGTGATACAATCCTTCAAGTGCAGCTTTGTCATTATTTTATCACTGTGGCCTGTGCTGGAATTGGAGTAGGGAAATGAAATCAGCTACTTATTGGAGAGAGCTAGAGAAGATCTGAGATGCCTTTGATCATAATTGACTACAGGGTTTACTTTTCAATGTGTGAAAAAATCACAAAGCAGCGTGTTTTTGAAGGCTATGGATGTGGTGGTTTGGGTTTGAAGTTAAGGGGGTTTTTACCTCATTTGTTGTGCTGTTTTGCTATTTTTTCCTGTGGAACTTCTGAGGTAACAAATAAACTTCTTCAGGTTGGTATTAGAATCCCGTATGATCAACATTTTTCTTCTGTGGCTTAGAAACAGGATCCCTTTTAACTTGGAGCCTCTAAAAGCATTGCTGTCAAAACCTGAAACTCCATTTATTTCTCCAGGGTGACAAAGCTCTCTGCTTTGACTGAGTTTCCAGGCACCATGCTCAACAACGCAGTCTTAAGCCAATTCTTATAATTAATCACTAACAGCTCATTTCCTTTGATTATATTTGTTTCTTTTGCCCAATACACCCAGAAGAAAGAGCCAGGACTGCTTTGTTCAATCTGTAATGAGCACAAGCTAATCTCCATTTAATAGCACGTAACTAATGACATCTAAATGACCTCTGCTCCTTCACGCCCCTGACTTTATTCCATTTTTGAATAATGACCCTCTCAATCAAACCTTTCCTCACAAGAAGATTTCAGCAGTATGAGCACAGATCAAGGAGTGGAAGCAGCTGTGATGTAAACAGGAGCTGCTGTGACTGTGCCCACAGCAAGGGACACTGAGCCACTGCCTTAATCTAACACAGCACCTCTGACAAGCCTGATTTGCAAGAGTTCTGCAGTCCTCAGCCACCTGAGCTGAACTGCTGAACTAACCTGTAAACTCAATTAACACCGAGGATAACTCAGTGATTTCTTCCCTGACTAGTCACTGGACAGTAGCTGAGATTACTTGCCACCCTGAGGAATATCAGAGATAAAAGAAGTACTCCAGATATTGGTTAAAAAAAAAAATAAATAGACACAGTAGGTATAATTTTTTAAGGTGTAAGAATCTCAAAATCTTTTTCCAAAAATAATTTCTAATGTAGATCAAACTTATCCTATTATAGCTACATCTAATTTCATATTCTTAACTATAATTCTGTCTCTGCCCCAAAAATTACCTGGAATAAATCTACATCTTGCTAGGAACTGTGGGGCAGAGTGGTACAACCCACATTTCAGATAAAGCTTTGGGAAGACAGGTCTATTTTATCTTATCTACTATAGTTGTCCAGCATGGTGATTTTTTTAATAGGGTTTTTCTTTTTGGAAGATCTAAAGGTGAGTTTCCTAGTTATTAAAAGCATTTTTATATCCCCAACTCCTTCAGAGCTCTTAAACCCACACATCCCCGAGGCAAACTTGATTGAGTTCACAGACTTCTGATGTCCAGCAACAACTCTCTAAACCTGCAAAGCTCTAACACCTCACAATACCTCCTTTTAAAGTTCCTCAGAGCCCTGAGGCAGCCCTTTCCATCACAGCATGGCCAGAAGGCATCGAGACAAGCAGGAGCAGGTGGAACATGGACACAGGAAGAATTCAGTGCACCAGAACAGGGAGGTTTGGCACTGGAGAGGGGAGCAGGCAGAAAAGAGTCCTGGAGTTTGCAGATGCTCCAAACATCCCTGTCCTGACAAGGAGAGATATAATCTGTGACAAGGACATAGAATAGAGTTTGATTCTAATTCTGACACAAACTTGGTGTGCTTTTTTTTCCCTTCTCATTACAACGAGAATTATGGCTGTAGGGTGAAAGGATGGAATTCAATCCAAAACGTCACAAAAATCAAAACTGAAAAATACCAACCTCCAAAATAGAAAATGGGTATGAACTTTAAAATTTAACTCTGCTGCAGTTAGTGAGGAGGCAAAGCACATGGAAGGGCAGAAAAATCCCAAATGTCCTGTGGAATCAACACCATCAGAGCACAGAGAGGGAAGGGTTTCTCCTGCCCCTCCCTGGTGGCAGCAGCTCACTCACAGAACACCAGGGCTTTCAAACATTTATACTTAAGGATCTTGCAAGAGATGACAGCTGAGTACAAGGAAGAAAAGCTGCTGAAATATATTTATCAATGTTAGCTAACAAAAGCAGCCTTTTTTCAGCTCTTTGGGGTGACCACAAGCATCAAAATCAACCAAAAATCAGTATTTCTGATTACAGCTGAATTAATGCAAACTGCTCCAAAACCTTTTGGTATTTACCATCAAATTAAAACTGAGGCTGGAAAACTGATCATATGAGAACAGGAAATTGGTCTTTCTGCCTGTAGCTTCATCTTCAGGATTAGATAAATGCTTTTGTTGTCTCTTCATAGTAGATGAAAATGGAACATTTAAAAGAGAAAGATGTGGAGTTTACAAAAGAAATGTTGTCTGGATTTTCTTCATCAGTTAGAACATCCTTGATCACTAAAATAATGGCATCATTGCATTACCCATTCTGTGATTCTGCAAATAACTCATTTTCTCTCCTTGTTTTTAACATCTGAGACAGAAGGTCTACCAATGTGTGGTTTCTCGGCCATGAGAAATTTTTTTTCCCCTCACTAGTAGGAAGTAAAGCCAACTGGAAAAGAAATTACCAGAAATTCCATGACACTTCCAGGCAAAAAATGCAGTGAACACCAAAAAAAACAAAATTCCTACCAGCAACACCATCATGACAACATAAACATCCTGACACAGGTTACAGATATGTCTTTACTAATATACACAATTATTATGCCATGTACTTGGCCAATGAGGAAACTTGATAAAAATAGATAGAGCTATTATTTATCCTGCAAGAGCAGGTTTAAAAGGAGGTAGAGGAGGACACAGCTCCTTCAGAACAGAAATCCAGAACCATAAAAGGAAAAAAAGGCAGGTCAGACCTATCTTGTGGTGTCTTCTCAGGATCTGAAATAAAGCAGCAGTTCATATCACTTCAGAGGAAGCAAATGACAAAATACAACAGCCCAGACACATTGATGGGCTGACATAAAAATAAATAAATCCATCAACAGATAAGGTTTGTTTGACATTGAGTCTGAGGAGCTGTGTCTGATGGCTCTGGTCTTACCAGGTGATGGAAGTTTTATGGACTTGAACAGCAGAGGTTTTGACTTTGTGGGTGAAACTGTGCAGCAGAAACAGTTTCATTTGATTCAATTCATTGGAGTATTGATTTCTAGCGTTGATGATTTATTAAAGTAACATTTGGTACAGTTGAATCTTCCAGTAATGATGATGCTGTTACTGACACTGAAAATAAATCACTGTAAATCTTTAAAAGAATACGAGTGCTTAGCCAACAAATTGGGTGTCCTGGATTTGAAGAAGCTTGGGAATTCCTACTAAATTATATAATGACCTCTTTTTTTTTTCCTGTAGAACTGTTCTCCTTTTTGGTAACATTGGACAAAGGACAAGTTTGTTTAAACATACCAGGGAGTTGATAGCCTCATTTTTTACCTAAAGAGTCAATTGAAAATGCAAAGTGTGAAGTACACATTTAGTTTAACTTCTTCAATACTAAACAATCCTGTGTGAAAATCAGGCAGTGATCTGGCAAACTGAACAACTCACCACTGGTGCAAATGCTTACTTGTCTTGTGTGGAATAGAATTCAATAGTTTAGAAAATCCCTGGGAACACAGAAGAGAGTTTTGTGTCCCTAAGTAATCTCTTGTGCGTCCACCTGGCAGGTGCCTCCCAAATATTGACCCTTTGAAGAGGCTGCAGCTTCACAGACCTCGAGAATTTCCCTTCCCTGGCACTTTTTCACTGTTTTAGCTGCTGACAGTAATTTTCTAGGCTCACCTTTTTAATTAAGGCTGCACTCAGAAGTAGGGAAGTCTTCCCATGGGAAATGAGTGCAACCAAGATCATCAACACTCCCCACACCAATAAGGCTGCTGCTCATCAGGCTGCTGCTATGTTGCTATTCCATAATCACTTTTAGACTGCCTGAGATGTGAACTCCAACAGAATGGAGTCCATTCTCTGTGGTGAACAAAGATACAATAAATGCTCAGTAGCACTGCACATTGTGAAAATGCATTTCTACAAAACTAAATTACAGGAAGTTAATAACTTCACAAGAGGATCATGACTTCTTTTTTCTTTTTATTTTTTTCCTTTTTATTATTTTTTTTTTCCTAAGGGCAGCTCGTTTAACTAGTTTATTTTGCTTTGTAATAAATTTTATTTCCAAACCCTAATTCTATTTTTGTGTGAGAGAGAATAACCTTGGTAAGCATAATACACTACAAGGCATTCTGACTTTGTAACCGCAGTGTTCCTGAATAAAATTCTCTCAAATATTCTGTCTGAGATCAGGCAAACCTGTAAATGAAGTGCAAAACTGAGAACTAATTTGTCACATTTAGCCACAGCATTGACAAGAGGTGTAAAAGCCATCTTCCCTGAAGGACCCAAAATTCCCTGCTCCATTGCACTGTGGTTGTACTCAAACAGGCATCAATTAGCTAAAGATAATTTAAAGATTCACCACAGAGTCTCTATACTGGATTAGATCAGAGATTGCAATACAGAGGAGGGATCAGCAGCCTTGTAGTGCTCTTCCATATCTTCTGTCTGATGAGTCAGGGATTGATGTTGCAGGATGTTAAACAAACTTTGTAAAATTATACATAAAGTCTGAGTTCTTGAAAAGAAAAAAGAAGAGAAAGAAATAAAGGAGAGAAAGGAGAGAGAGAGAGAGAGAGAGAAAGAAAGAAAGAGAAAGAAAGAAAGAAAGAAAGAAAGAAAGAAAGAAAGAAAGAGAAAGAAAGAAAGAAAGAAAGAAAGAAAGAAAGAAAGAAAGAAAGAAAGAAAGAAAGAAAGAAAGAAAGAAAGAAAGAAAGAAAGAAAGAAAGAAAGAAGGAAAGAAAAGTGAAGATGACACATATTCATCTGCAGAAAACCCATTGAGTCAGCAATTATTTGCTGTTTGGGAATTTGAAGGGTTTGATAACTATTTAAGACCACAAATGTAAAAACGGTCCTTTAAAACTTTCGTATCACATAGTTACCTTGAGGCTAAGAATCTCTGCTTGGCTGGATATAATATATTAGTTTCTCAATAAATTCACAAGGAAAATACCACATTTTCTTTAAAAAAATAAAAAACAGAAGAAGAACTAGCAGAGATACCCAATCTGTAAATGAGGCTTGTTTCAATTTAAAAATAGCTGGCTACAAGTTATGTTTGTCTTAAGCCCTGGCAGCTTTGTCATGAGTTTTGTAGCAGAATAGTTACAAATGGATCTTCTCTATTTAATGCTGTGAAAAGCCTGCCCTTGGGAGGGGATAATCCCTGCTTGGGGCTGGGCAGGGCATTGGTCACGGTGTGGTGAGCGATTCTTTTGTGCATCACCTGTTTTGATTTTTTGATTGGTGTTTACTCCTCTCTTTTTCTTGTCTCCGTTTTCATTATCATCATCATCATTATTGCTGCTATTTTCTTTCCTTTTATTTCAATTATTAATCTGTTCTTATCTCAACCCATGCATTTTACCTTCCCTCCCCTGTTCTCCCTTCCATCCCACTAGAGAGGAGTGGGGATGAGGCAGTGGCTTCATGGCACTGAGGACCAGCTGGCCCTAAACCACAGCCCTGCTTTTCCCTACAGATTTACCCCTTCCATATGCAGTGCACCTGATGACAAGGTGAAGTCCTCACTGATATTTCAAGTGGGGCCATTCTCTTGTTTCTGACCTGTATGCAAACCTCTGTGACCCCAAACCCAACACTCTCTCTTACTTAAGATGAATCTTCCTTGCTAGGTGGCATATGAAGGAATCCTAAGACCTGGGAGAGAGAATTCCTCCCCTTAGCACAGGCATCATTGCAATCATCAGGAATTACAGCAGAAGAGCTAGACAGGAAAGCATAAACAGATTAATAGCAGAAGTGATTATTTTAGTAATTAAACATTTCTTAACTGAAATTATGTGAAATGCAAAAGCAGCATGAAAGGTCAGGAGAGATTTTTCAAAGAGTGCTCCAGAGGAAGGGAAAGCGAAAAGCAATTAAATACAAAGATAGAAGGATACGATGCATACAATATTATTGCAAACAAGTGGCTGTCAGCAACAAACTGCATTGTTTTGAATGTTTAATTAATAAAATAATCTTTTTCATTAACCACTGCCACTGGGGAAGACAGATTGGAAAAAAAAATAAAAACAACAAAACAGGAAACAAAACAGACCCATTTTACACTTGCATGCATTTACACATATGTAGAAATCTGAAACTGGATTTTGTTTTTCTTCAAGATGATAGGGTCAGAAGAAATATGTGGTGGTTGCTGACACTGCATTTTCAGGTCATGTTTTCTTTAAAAAAGCCACCAAATTTGCCCACACAAATGTTTGGGTGGACTAAAGGATGCCCCTTTTTCTTTGCTTTGTTGTGCATAATACTCAAAGGTAGAAAAGGCAGCTGAGGCAAGCAGTACCCTTAAAAGGAAAAAACCTAAAAATCCCAATTCTGAGACAAGGTTGGTTTTTAATAGTTTTAAAACAGACAGAGCCTGTTTTAAATAGTTCCAGGGTTGTGGGTTCAATCTGTGTATGGGCCAGTCCCTTAAGAGGTGGATTTGATAATCCTGGTCCCTTCCAACTCAGCATATTTACAAACAGGGGATGATGACTTCAGGTGAATAATACCCTCCTTTATACCCTTGACAAGACTTGAGATAGAAGGTTTGTTTTTCTCTTCTAAGAGAGAAGATGGAGCAAAACATCAAAGGCAAAAGGAGCTGGGTGAAGGGCCAGTGTGTAATACTCAGTCTCTTTCCCTGTACTCTCTGCTCAGTGAATGTTTTGCTGCACCAGCATTCTCCCCTTCTGCCTTCAGCATCAGCCCACGAGCAAAGCTGAGCTGCTCAGAGCTCTGACACCATCCCTGATTAAAGCAAGGCCTTGATCAAAAGCAGTTTTTAGGCTCCCAGCTCACAGTTCTGTGCCAGGCAGTGACTTTGTGAATCAAAAGCCCCACTGGATGTTGTAAATAAAAAACACTTTAAACAACAACCACAATCAGGAAGAAAGGATCTTTGATCAGGCTACAGTTAATTGATTAAAATGTCCATTTCATTGTCCTTTCATGTCTAAACTACAGTAAACAACACAAGAGAGCAGAACTCAGCATGCCATAGTAGAAAGGAGGCCACGAAGGAAAGCCTGGCAAGTAAACAAAGATTAAAAAGAAAGAGAAAAAATAGATTATACAGTATAAATACAGAAACCTGCTGTGCTCATGCCCAGAAGCTTAACCCAATTCTCCAGCTATGCCGCTGAAAGGCAGGGGAATTAACAACCATCAGAAAATCATGGACTCATATTTGCATTTATTTTTCTCACTGTAACCATATGAAAGCTTTCCTACCAAACCCACAATGTGATTTGTGCAAAACTAACCTCATATAATGCCTCCAATATGAAATGCATTAAGTACTGGAGAAGCATATTGACTTTCATTCTAGGGAAATCTGAAAAAAATCCTTGTCTTTGGTTAACTAATAAACCAGCTTTCCCACTCTGATGAAAGTGGAATTGCTATAGTTGCAATTTCTCTCTCATCTGAGAGGTATCAGGATGGCATCCAAGTTCCAGATAATCTCAAAGGCACATATGAACAGCAGCAGGGGCCACTGAAACACTTCAGGATGCTCACAAATAATGAATTTACAGGTTCCTCTTCTGTGCAGTGGAAGAGAGCCACAAAGTCCCTCCTCCTCCTCTCAGACAACTCAGCACACTGGTTCTTCAACTTCTTCGAATTGTCTCTCTGAAGAGCCTTTCATGATTCAAACAGAAAATCTAGAGACACCTGTCACACCAAAGTCCATAATTTTTAATTATCCCTTTCAGCCTTACTATTAAAAACAGATCACAACTTCATTAAACAATTACATTCAAAGCTGAGCATGAAATTGGCAAATGGATAAAATAAAGTGAAACAATATTCTAAGGTGCTGATATTGTCCTTGTTTGCATTTTTCCTTTTGCCTAAAGAACACCAGTGAGATCCTTTAAAGGCATAAGGTGCTCAAATGAAATGTTTTAAAACTTGAATTTTATGTGTGAAGACATGCTAATCAATACACACTGGCAGACAAAGCAATTGGGAAGGGAGGCAAGTGAATTGTGTCTCTCATGTTACACCTTGGTTGAGTTTTATTAAAGAAGAGAAAAAATTACTCCAGGGATCCTATTTTATCTTGCTGAGCCAAAAAAAAAAGTGAATACTGTGGTTTTAAATGAAAGTAATGATATTTTTCCTAGAATCAATGGTGCAGCTGTAATAACACCCCATTTGTGTCATTGCCCATTCCTGAGCACACATGGAGAGACAGAGAATTGCTGTCACTTATATCTTTACCTTTTCTGCAGTGACTGATGCTCTGCAGCCCAAATATCCACCCCCAGTGCCAAACTTGATCTCTCTCTTTCCCCTCATTTAACAGCTCCAATGAACATCCCCAGTCACTGGCTGGATTTGGGGTTATTGCCTCTTGCTTGCAGTGCTTGATGTGTGAGCTCTGTGTAAACGACTGGATCCCTTCTCTGAAAAACATGAGAACATCACTCTGCAAACACTCAGAGCTGTCCAATATCCCACCTGAATCATATTGGGCTTAAAATACGAAGCACTGATCTTGCCAGCACTTATTGTTGCTTGGGAAAAAGTGACTGGCGTGAATAAAAGTCCCAGAGAAACTTACCCAGAGGGTTATCACTCCTAGCATTAAATTAAATTATTGAGTAGTATTGGTGTAAAGATTGCACCTTCAGATATTTAACAGGTGCAAAATCTAGGAATATCAGCTCCTGACATAACATGACAATTTGCCTGAACTATTCCACAATTTCCTTTTCTCCTTTGTAACAGTGGAAATAGCTCCTCTGCCTTGGAAAGGCAAACAAACAGCTGGGTACAACATATTTAACAACAGACCACTAAAAACACTTCTGTTCAAATAGGCAGAATTGCAGCAGCAAACCTCAAGATAATATGGATTTTTATGGAGTTTTTATGGATCCATTAGCTTGAATAGCTGCTGAATTTTTGAACTAGAATAACAGATTTGCATATATTGCCTCAAATTTGCTCCTTGCAAGGTCTGTTTCCTAATTTTGAATGATGAAGGCAGCAATGTAATACCAGAGTGTGCCTGAATATGAACTGTAATACTTTTTATTCTCTCTAATTTATTAATGTGCCATACTTCAAACAGCATGGGTTTTTTCAATCATCTCATTGAAGTGTCAAAGATGCTTAGTACAAACATTTCTATGATATTAGTTATTACACTATTCATGCATTTTATTTTAGCAAATAGTGAAATCATGCATTTCAATTTAATTTTAATGTCCAATTCACACAGAACATATTCACACAGAACATTTTCACACAGTTTTGATATCTACTAATACTAAGCAGGCATAGTCTTCTGGTTGGAAAGATTAAGTTTACAAAACTTCATTCCTACAAGCAATAGAAGTAATTTCACTTATATGAAATCAATGCAGAATCATTTTCATTTAATTTTTTTAAATGCAAAAAATGAGCTTCACTCCTGTCCTCTAACAGACAAAATAGTGTAAAGGAGGGAAGGTTCTCTCCTAAAAGTGCAGTCCAGCACTGATAAAAATTCTGGATTTCTGGGGATGAAAATGAAGACAAACAAGACTGTTTTTCCAAAATATCAAATAGGACCTCCCCCTAACTCCTTGTTTTGTGGTGCCTTCTTGAATACAAACAATCTACAATAGTTTTATCAATATAAATGGATATTTCCCTTGCTACAGAAAAGTAGTTTTTTAAACTACCAAGCTATGTATATAAATAACCGAGGAGAAAAACAAGACAAAAATGGCTGAGACAAACACAAGTAAATTGCCAGATAATCTTTAAAGATTGCACTTTAGCTAAATTACTGGTACTGATCTTAATTATCCAAATGGCTCCATTAAACAAATGAGATGTCTGAGAACCACACAGAAATATGCATTCTGATTTTGCTCCACAAATTGTTTGATTAATATGCTACAAAGCTAATTAATCTTAAGGGAAAGCATAAGAGTTGTGCTTCATATTGCACAGGTTATCTGTTGTTAACTAGCAATCCACCCAAAAGAACTTTTAATCTAAAGGGTGCATTCATTATTCATATGTTTTCTATTTAATATTACATTTTAGGACTGCCTAAATATTGATGATCCTTATCTTAAACCCAGCTATTTACAGCATAAATTTGAAGATTCCAAAATACACCAGAGAAGTGTAGACAGGCTTGCAAAGTTCTACTTCAGGAATATTTGCAAGGTCGTCATTAAGTACAGAACTGAAAATGACGAACTCAGGTTGTGGGACTGGAATATTCCAAACAGCAAAATTTCCTTATGATTTTTTAACCCCTAAAGAAAAGATATTCCTAACTCAGGGCACAATATAAAATCTGGGGATGACATCTAGTACTTGCTTTCAGGCCTGTCATAAAGAAGACTACTAAATCATATGGTGGTGTATAAATTCATTTAAAGATGTGCTCCATGAAATGAGGAAAATTCTTTCCCCATTCTCCTGCAGATGAGCTGAGCAGACAGCCTGCACATGGAAAAAAATAAGCAACAGGACGTTTGGAAGAACTTTAAAGAGCAGAAAGATCACAAAACTTCATGGAATCCTCTTAGAATGTCCTGGGTTGGAAGGGACCTTAAAGATCATCCAGCTCCAACCCCTCAGGGACACCTTCCAGTAGGCCAGGTTGAAAAAAATCTGTGATAAACTGTTGGAAAAAGCAGTACAAAGCAGCTTCAATATTCTCTACTGTAACAAAAATTTGACTTTGTAAGATTGAGAGAAAAGTGAATTTACTTATTGCAATCGTCAACATTAATACACATGTTACACATGATAAAAATTTATATCAAATTGGATCGCCATTCTACTACTCAGGAAAAATTTTGCTGCTAGCTCTTCAATGCAAGGAGGTGTAAGGACTAATTATCCCTGTGAAAAAGCACATTCTGCCAACTTGGTTTTTTAGTCAGGGAACTTCCTCATGGACACTTGCTCCACTTAGTGTGAAAGTGAGATATATGCTGAGCTTAAGGGCTAAAGATTTAGAAACTCTGCATTTCCAAAAGGAGGTCTATTAAAAAAAAAAAAAAAAAAAAAAAAAAAAAAAAAAAAAAAAAAAAAAAGTAATGATCTTTCTTCCAAGATGCATCGAGCTGAATTGTATGTGAAATACTTGAAGAAATAAAGCAGAATAAGAAATGGAATCATCATCAAGATGTTCCAGCTACTGAGAAGATTTAAAGCAGGTTTTTGGCTAGCAGCCAATTCCAGACTGCCACATTCAAAAGTTTGCATGTAATTTGTCATATTTCTGTCAGAGGGATGTTTTAGCTGCCTGTGGGATATATGACAATAGAGATAAAAACAGCAGATGGGATCAGAGCACTGCTTTACTAATCCAACTAAAAGCACTTATGGGAGAAAAAAGTCAGAAACCATGCTAATAAAAATATTATATTCTGTAATCACAAAATGAGACATTATGCAATGTGTCCTTGTCTTTTAGTATTTTGAGGGCATTTTCTACTCCATTTTGTTTTCTCTCTATTCCACATTAGCCTGCTGAAAAAAACCCCAAATGAACCAAAAAAGCAGTTTAATGCCTTATGTTTAAAAAAAAAAAATTACTACAATTTTCTCTCATTTAGAGCTTTGTATGGCTACAGGAATGCACTATCAAGATAACAGGTAAAGATTTTTCTTTTGTAAAACACACCTTTGCAATTACAGAAAATAATCCCAGAGTTGATCAATTAGATTTGTGTGCACACGCAGAAACTCATTTTCAAGCAGGATGTTTGCTTTTTACTTTTTCCAGTTTGCTTAATAACGAGAGTTCCCAGTTGATAAGAAAACGCTCTTGCAATAACAAAGCAGAATATATTAAGCCGGAAGATGTTTCTCTTCATGATAAATTTCTTTTTACATTAATATCTATGCTTTTGCTGTTCTGTTCAGCCTGGACAGAAGGAGACTGAGGGGAGACCTCATCACAGTCTGCAACTTCTTTGTGAGGGGAAGAGGAGGGGCAGGCACTGCTCTCTGCTCTCTGGTGACCATGATTTTGGATATTTTGTCTTTCCAACTAGGATCGCCCAATGCTTCAGTGGATATTGAAGGGAAGAATCAGTAAAAGAGAAAGAAATATAACGAGCAGAATGCCAGAAAGATGAAGGGGAAAAAAATCAAAAAGTTAAATGAATCAGCACTTCAAGTGGAAAGGTTGAAAAACCAGCCATCTCTGATGTTATTGGAAGCCTCAAAATCATTGAAGTTGCCTTGTCAATGATGAAAATAGATGCAAAGCTGCCTCTTGTGAAGAAGGCCACTCTCTGCCAGCATGCATGAAAGTAGACAGAGCCTCATCCTACACAAACCCTTTAAATGTGGCATGAAAGGGGGCGTGTTGGGGAGGAGGAGGAAATGCTCACAACGAGTCCTGTTTGGGACAAAAGTGGGCAGAGGAGGAAACTGTAGGGAGGAAAGGATGGTTGTAGTGTAGACTGGGTGTAAAAGAGAGAAAAGGGATAAAGAGAGATATGAGAAGGTCAAAAAGAGGACAAGAATTCAGAGTATAAGAATTCAGAGTATAAGAGGGGCGTTTCTAAACATATCTAGATATCTAAATTGACGGATATTTGCAAGTGGAAAAAGTAATGCTAAAGTCCAGTTAGGAGAGAGGAAGTGAAGTTTTACATGGAGCAGTTAAAATTGCATTCTTGTGTTCGCTGGAGACCCAGTTCTTCATCAGGCTGAGTGCGTGATCAGGCTGAGGTGGGAGCTTTAAGAAAAATCATGGAATGTGTCAAAACAAAGCTTGTGGGTTTTGGGTCTTACAGCTCCATCAAATCATTTTCATTCTTCTTTTGAAAATGGGCACTTCCTCTTGATTTTTTCAGACAAGCAATAAGTAAGGAAAAAAAGAAAAATGTACAGTTGGAGATCCTTTCTCATTCTGACCTTGGAATTCTTTCAAATGACCAAAGAATGAAAAAATAACTCAAGCTAAAGTCATAGAGAAACAGACTAGAGACATGAGGGGAAAAAAAATGAAATTAGAAGTAGAAGCTAAACTAAAGTTAGCATCTGTCAGCCAGCAAATCTTTGGCTTTGTCAGACTCTGTAATTTTCATTCTACAGAGGTGGACAGGAGAAAAATGGCACCTAACTGAGGTGAAACGCTTAGTTGTGAGAACACCTCCGGAAAATAATATAGACTTCTCTTAGTTTCATGCTGCCGCACAAATATTTTAGTGCTTTTTCATGGAAGGCTTCACTTTGATAACCCTGGCTGATGCTGGCCAGAATAGTGTGCAAAAAATCTCACTGCCCAGAGGAAAAAAACTGGGAAGAAATATTTATGTTGCATGGATGTGAAAATATTGACCTTGTTTTGAAACTTCCTCAAAATAAGGCACTATCTGCCAGCAAAAGAGGTGTTTTACACTCAGAAATTTTGGGAGTTTGTTCACTAAAAAGTGAGAAAAGGTATCTAGGAGAAATCTCTGCCCAGATAATTTTATGCTGGGTGGGGATAACACTGACCCCTGTGTATTGAGTTAAGCTGTTCTCCAGAGAGGTAGATGTGAGACACCCATGTGATATATATATATATATATATATATATATACACACACACATATATATACATGTGCTAGTGGCATCTTAACCCATCAGAATAAATACAGAATAATCTATTTATATGTCTAGTGCATATAAATAGATTTATTTATCTATTAAATGTCAGCAGAACAACAGAAGGGTTGCTCTGTCTCCAAAAAAGTGATCTCAAACTTTTGTGCTCAGCCCAAGAAGACTGCTCTATACAGCTGATTAATCCAATTTTGTTTGGATTTCTGAGCTCACCAAAGAGAAATCGCTTGAAGGAAGTGGCCCCCACCTGCTTTGGGGCCTGTTTTAGAAACTGTCCTACCAGAACAGATCCATTTTAATGAAGAGACTGAAGAGGACACCAAGAGCAAAACTGGCCCTCATCAGGGTACAGTTTCATGTTCTGTGTGATTCTGTGATTTCACAGAAGGAAGAGATGGAGGATGAGAAAGGTGTTGGGATGGAGCACAAAGCCATCTTCCAGTTGTGAACCCTGCTGGATTGACACAGAAAAATTAATGCAACATGCTGCTTCCGTCAAAGCACTTTTCCCAGTGCCATCACCTCGTGTGAGTAGCACCTCCATTTTTTAAAAAAACATGGATTTTGATGGGCAATGTTACCTAATTACCAAATAATTTACTTGCCAGAACACCTAAACCTGGATAAAGTGAAGATGCCAGCTAATTTGGGAGTTGTTTAGGCAGACAGATGGTGCACCATGAGTGGAATCTTCCATCCAAGCAGCTACACAACTGTACACAACAGGTATTATAGAAAATATCTGGGAGCAAAGAAATAATTAGAACCTAAACCCACCAGTACTATGGGGCTCTGAATTATCCTTGGAGGATGAATTCTGTCTAGTGGAAATCTCTGGGCTAGAAAAGGCCTGGCAGACTTCAAGGCAGATTAAATAGCATTATTGCTCTCTATTCCTCAAATGATTAAGGTGATTGTAGATCAAAACTTGTTCCACTGACTTCAGAGCAGTGTCTGTGGATTGGCACTGGGCTTTGTTTCAGGGGCCTGCAGGCAGCCTAAATAATTTGCTCGAGATCCCAGCTTCTCTCTTTCATTTGTATTTTTCTCTCTCAGTTTCTACTGGTAGCAATATTCTTGCTCCTGGCTAACTGTGCTGTGTATCACCAAATTCACATCACCTGTGACAGAAAATGTAGCTCTTCTCTTTTCCCAGACTGACCATAAGGCTGGTGAATTTTTCCTACCTGTCATTAAAAGCAACTGTAAAAACCAACCAACCAACCAACCAAAAAACAAAAAAAAAAAAAACAAAAAAAAAAAAAACAAAAAACCAAAAAAACAAACAAAAAAAAAAAAAAAAAACAACCCCCTCAACCCCTATAAGTTTGCAATTCCATCTTTGTAAAGTAAAATCCCTCAAAACACAGGAATATGATTTACACTTGTAAAAAACTAAATCTGTTCAATATAAATCTGAAAAGAAAAAGAAAGCAGAAATATAAAACTTGATCCCCTACTTTGTGAGCAATAGTGGAACACATTTTCAGAGCGTTTAAGGAGAAATTTGTGCTTTGCTTCACTGGAGCTACAAATGTTGGATCAGTTTCAAAACTGAGCTAGCAACAAAAACTGATTAAGATATATCTGAAAGAGTTTATGAAATAGTATTGTAAGAAAAATTACAACAGAGACAAAAAGAGAACACATGAAGGAACAGGAGCTATTGTTTTAAAAATGAAGAAAAAATCTTTTAACTTTCCAAAGGGTTGAAAATGAGCACAGTAGTTATTGTGTATGAGGGGAAAAAATATAAAGAAAATTTATGAAGATGGAAAGGTGAACCATAGCTGCAGTTAGCAGAGAAAATTTAGTTTAAATCACACACTTCAGATGCAAGGCTAAGTTTTTCTCCTCACCTAGAGCTGTGATCTTTATTAGTGTTTTTGCAAGTGAACCTTTGTAACCTTTATGGGTATTGTGAGGTGATTTTCCTAGAGCCTGGCACACAAGTGCTGCAGCCGAGACCTGTGCACCCCATGGGATCTGTGGAGAATGCTGACAGCAGGGAAAGGGGCAGACAGCACAGGTAATACTTGCTGACAGAACTGAAGGAAACAAATGCAGGTGGGTTTTGATCACATTAAAAAAAAAAAAAAAAATCCAGAAATTAATCTATCTTTTGAGTTCTCCACTCCTTATGGAGTTCTGCTGCAATGTCGTAGATCCTCAAATGACCCAAATAATTCACTTGCAGACAACCTTCTCCTAAAATTAATGGGAATAACAGAGAAGCTTGTCTCCCTGCCTTGTGTGTCCATTGAACATTGATCTTTAACCTGCAACAAGCAAAACCTATCAAAGCTCCAGCAATTTTTCCTGCAGCAATGGCTGGGGGAATGAAGGGTCAATGCATTACGGTGTCGTGTCCTGGCTGTTCCAAGTCCGGCTCAAAGATGGATGTTGTTGAACCTACACCCCACAGAGGCAGCTCCCAACAGATTCCTCCTAAAGAATTATCATTTCAGACACTTGCATGGAAATCAAAGATATTTTTTGTTACCGAATACTCTCTCATTGTAGAGACGTCCAAGGTGGATGATGATTTGGACAGAGCTGCAATTCAGACTCTTAATTTGGTGCTAAATGCTCAGCTCAAGGGATGTAGCTGTTAGACACACTAAGAGAAAAATGTACATCTATGAACAGGACACAAAATTCTAAAAGTTATGTGTGTGTGTGTATATATATATGTGTGTGTGTGTATATATATATATATATATGTAGTAATTACTGATCCATTTCCTGATCTTATAATATTTCTTCATGGTATCCTGCTGTATCTGGTTAGATTCGCACCTTTAGTTGAAAAGACAGATTGTTAAACTTTTTGAGCCATTTATAAAGTTGAAACAGACTCACCAGGTACAAATGTGTCCCGATAAATATAAGATCATACCTAAATGACTCTTCAGCTTCACAGGGTAAATGTACTAGAAGTGGAATTAATTTTTTTTTTTTTTTTTTTTTTTTTTTTTTTTTGCAAATGCATCCCAAAGAAATTCCAGTCTTAAGTCAATACCTGACAAATTCCTTCCAAATTTTACATGGCACCATAGCATTTACTTGGAAAAACCCTTTGAAAAGAAGAAGATGAAGAATGTTTTTCTCGCCTGTTTTGACAATTTAAGTGAAAGTATCTGAGTTGGTGATTCACTTGCTCTCACTTAAAATTTTCAAGCCTACAGATGATTAATCTCTAATTGAAAACATTAAGCAATAAAACAAACTTTATCCAACTTACTACTTAATTTTGTCAAAGCCAGACTGTATTCTTGCTCCTTTTATTTGGTGAAAGGATCCTGCAAGCATATTGAAGAAATTCTCATTTCTATGCCCCTGTCCAAGTAGGTGAAATCTCTACCAAACAGTTACAAAATCTGTGCTGTTCCTCATCAAGTTTTTCCAGCAGAGCAGATAATGAATTTATGAGTACCTTAACAACTAAGGTTATGAAAAGCATTATAATTTAATCAAATTCCTCAGTCCTGAATGGATTTTTCCCTGCTCTTTGCAGTTCCCACACAGTCTTTTTGATTAATTTCTATCATTAAAACTACAGCTGTGATAGTACTGCAAACAGAACGCCAACTGCTGTACTTGCATACTTTGCACAAATTTCCTTCATAAAGATCCTCTCAAGTAAAAAACTAAAAAAAAGAATGAGGAATGAATTTTAAAGTTCCTACATTTTCACTGTGTTCCTTTATTCTTCATTGCCCCTGAAGCTAAGCTTCTAAATGTTTTTTTTTCTCAGTATTTTCTTTATTCAATCTTATTAAAGATACTTATTATGTCTCACATTTTATATATCTGCAGTCTTGTTTCAAGGAAGTGACCCTTTTTTAAAAGGCACATCTACACATATACATATGAGTTTCTTGTTGCATAATTCTCTTATGAAAATTGTTGCAAAACTGTTGATCAGCATAATTTCACACAGTTCCTCGAAATGATAAGAATCTGCAGAGAACTCTTAAGCACTGAAAATCCATGTGTCCTATGCTCTTAAGAAGTCAGCTCTGCATGACCTGGGAGTCAAAAATTTCCAAGGATCATTCACCTGAAATCTCCCAGCCTCATTTGTGTGGTGCTATTTTCCACCTGTGAAGATACAGGTTGCTCTCTGTATTATTCTTGTGTGAGTCCCTCTTGGGTGATGAATTCCCGTCCTGAGTTGTGTTTCAGAATCATCTGCAAGCTTCACTTTTGGCAGAGGTGAGGAGCTCAATGTTTCCTAATTTCTACTAGGGAGGCAAAAGCTGCCCTGTTCTACACACACAGAAAACCAAAATCCTCCTCTGGCTGGGATTCATCCTGTCACTTCAAGAGACTTGAGATATTTACAGGATGCTGATGGAAAGACCCTCTTCAGCATGATGATGGGAAAAGAGAATCAGTGAAAAGACACAGTACCATAAACACTTGCTCCTCTTTCTCCTATTGCCCCACATCCACTCTCTCCCATCAATATTTTCCTGCATAAGATTTATCCAGGGTGACTGAGGAAAAGTCTGGTGAGAGCTGTTCATTTAGGAGCCCTCTACCACTGAAAAACAACGAGGAGTGCCTTCACTGTCATCTCCCACTGCTATAGAAAAAGCCCAGACCATCAGCTTAGGTCAGAACATTTTCGAGGATGCTAAAGTCAGTGAAAGTAATTAGAAAAATAATGTAATATTCCTGTCTTTCTGATATTGCTCCTCCTACATCTGAGCTACAACAAGCAAATTCAGAGGCCAGAATTCATCTTTTGCAAAATGCTACAGTGAGGCCATTCCCTCCTGATGAGATTTTCAGCAAACTGTGGAAGTGCAGGTGAGGCACATAAGGCTGCAGGGATGGAAAGGAGGAATTTACAGTTCTGGAAAAGAGGAATTTACAGTTCTGAGCCTGCCTGCATCATGTAACCAGATCATGCAGACATCTACTAAACCAGGGGTGTAAAAGAAGGATGTAAACCATAATTACAGTCAAGAGTCAATCAGCTCCAAAGAAATGCTGGGACATGAATTACAGCTGGCCAGAAATTGTGAGTTAAGCCTCTTTCAACCACAGCCATTAACAACCTGTAAAAGGCCTGCTGAAAAAAATCAATACATAACTGTAGCATTTATCAGGTTCATATAGATTTGTGTTGTTCCTGTCTAATTTGGATGGCCTTTACCAGGGAGATGTTCACAAGTGGGGCATCAAAACAGCACCTGGGAGGCAATTTCCTCATCTCGTTTCATCCTCTTGGTGTTCTATTGAGGAATAAGATCTGATGTTAAGTTCAGATTCTTTGAAAAGAGATTGTTATTGATCATGTCAGAGTGCTGTGTAAGACTTTCCATATATGAATCTTCTATGTGGCTTTTCCTCTTATAGTTAATTCTTTTTGCCAATGCATTATCACTTTTTCCAATTACACACATACAAAAAGAAGCTAATCTAAATGATAAATGAGAAATAACATTTGGAATATGCAATGGAGTTTGATTACATTCTGCTTTTATCTTGAGGATACTGTTTTTGCTGATGAGAAAAGAGAAAGCCAAGAAAAGAGCTAAGAAAAGAAATAAAAAACCTGAGCTACTGTTTCCAAGGGGTAGCCTGAGATCAAATTTGCTTAAATAACAATCCACCTTATATCAATAAAAAACAAAACCAAAATCCCTTATTTTTTTTTTTTAGCACCTGCAATGCTTGCAAACTCACATTTTACAGCAGTCATCTTGTGTGAGATACTAGCAGTGAGAATTCTCTGACTGTAAGTCTCCACAAAATACAAAGCAATCTGCAACCCAAATGTTGTTTTACTGTGCAACACTGGCATTCTTCACACAGGATAAAAGATTAAATGGAAAAGGAATTTAATTTTCTGAAGGTTCCTCCATCACCTCACCAACTCTCAGTTTCTTCTTCCTGCTTTCTGGTCTGAATATTGTGAAGGATATAAAACAGAGACTCAGAAAAATATTGCAGTAGTGTAAGGAGGCAGAATTAAGATATCATTTGCAAAAACCATGAAGAATAATGTGACTAAAAGGTGCAGATTTTTTTTTTTCCTTTAGTGATTTGAAAACAAAGCAAAAGCACTTTACACAACCAAAAAAAAAACAACCCCATGAGCGCATTTTCAAGGCGGAGCATGCACAGAACCTCAGAGATGCTGAAGTTGTGTGGCAGAGACATTTACTGATGGAATTCCAGCTAATGATCTGCCTCCCAGGGCTTGTTAAGATTATTCCTCGTTCTTGTTATACTCACTTGAGCAGTCATTTTGTAATTTTTTCTCCCTGTTTGGAGTTAAGAAGCCCTACTTAGCCAAATAGGTCTTTATAGAAGCTGCTCTCCCATGTAATCAAAGCATCTTACAAAAGGCTGCTCTTGTAGAAACATCAAATTAACTCCATTTGCAATATTTCCTTTCTACACCCTTCACAAAAAACCTAAAGGCAAGTGGTTAAAGGAGAAACAGTGAACCTCATGCTGGGTGCACTGCTGGTGGTAATCATTGTTTAATTAGTCCAGAGGCAATTCAATTCATAAACAGGCTTAAATAAATGTTAGGAATAAATTAATCCTTTAACTGATTTGACAAATACTATGTGATATTAAAGTATAATTGTGGCAGAGGTTTAAGAAGCATTTTTTTTTTTAATTTTAACATTGAAATATTTTTAATAAACAGGGCTAGATTAGGGGTATGTATGTACATATGCCCACGTGCACATTCTTTAGAACAGGTTCTAGTGCAAGGTGGATTCAGTGCATCACCAGGAATGCTGAAGATGCAATTTAGAATCTTCTGCAATTGTTTGTATTGTTGCTTGTGCCTCTCCCTGGGAAACTGAATTCACTGTACAGTCCCCCTTGTAGGAATTTTTCAAGCCAAGAAATAAACCCTCTGGAACTTGTGAAAACAAAGGGAACTAGAGCAGCTGTGGATTGCTCAAATTCCCTAGGAAACCCTAATTCCAATTTACTCAGGGCTGATAAGGCCCAGCCCAGTTTGTGTGTGGTCATGAAAGTTACAAGTGCACAGGAGAACAGCACCATGGTGATGTTTGTCACGAGAAATCTTTTTTATTGGTCTGGCTTTGCATGGAAGCACCTTTCTCCCTCACCACCTCCATCATCCCCTCACAAAAAATGTTCTGGAACAGCAGCAGATCTACTGATCTGAAGGAGAAAAAGATTTCTGGCTTCCTTCTGTTCTGCTGTGATGCAGAAAATTCAGTGACTTTTATTTCCACTTTGTTTGAATGTGCTGCAATGCAGTTTGATGCAAATGACTGAGCTAAAAATGAGTATAACTAGACCCAGCCTGTCTATCTCTGCTTCTATTTCCTTTTGTCAGATGTGCCTTAGAAGAACAAATACATTCCAAGCTACCTTCACAGCCCCCCCTTCCCCAGGGAACCACAGAACTCAAAACATCATTCCTTGTAGTCACTGTGGCTGATTTGGATAGGAGATGTTTCCTCTCCTACTTCTTTCAATTCACAAGGGTTTTTAATTAATCTCTTCAATTCAGTTCTCTTGAGGATAAAGCTCTTACACTGGCTAAGGTTAAAATTACATATTTGTTTAAACAACAAGAGCCTTCCCAACTTCTCAGAGTCCTATTTTGAGGGATTCAGGATTATAAGTTTCTGAAAGAAACACTCTCATTTTCCTCTCTGTTCTCTTTTCTGTTGATGAAAAGGTGAAGTAAAATACTAGTATCATTTGGATACAAAAAAAAGTAAAAGCTAAAAGAACCAGGATTAAACAAGAAGCTGTGTAATGCTATTACATTACAACTGAATCAAACAAAAGTAGCAAACATTTTCAAACTTTTAAAACTTTAATTGCTTTTTAATAATTGAAATTGTATGGTTACCACCTCTGATTATTAATACTGTTTCTGAACATCCAAGTTCAAGATAAGCACAAAATTACCCACTTGTTATCTGTTCCTGATCATCTCCTCTTTACTTTTCCTCTATCTGCCAAATAGACCAGACCTGGTGTTGCCACTGCGAGAAGAGAGTTTCATGCAAACACAGCTTTTACATTCTGGATTATTTGGTTAATGTGATTTTAGCATCAGCCCACTTTTTACATGTTTATATTCTATAATGTGCAGGGACCTGATATGATTTTTATAAAGTATCACTCAGACCTCAGAAAAAAAATCAGACATCAACAAAAGCCTATAAACACTAAATAGCTTGCAGATGATTGTGTAAAAGTATATATATATATATATATATATATATATATATATGTATAAAATTCTGCTCAGCCTGGCTCATCTAGAGCACTATATTTCTGTGAGACTGTTGACTGGCAGGGCACACACTGAATTTGGAAGAGCTGGCTGAGTACGCCAAGCAGCAGAACGTTATAAAACACTCATTATGTTCAGTTTCTAAGAATAGACCGAGGTACAGATTCACAGATTCGTTTAGGCTTTTGACACCCTGAGATCTCTGCAACAAATCAACTGCACAGGCAAAACCATCCCCACAAACTTCTGCTCATCACCTCTGCAGCTCTTTCTGAGGGGTGTAAAATGACAGGGCCAGCAGGCCACTCCTGTGGGCCAGGACATGACCAGGGGACACCACAGGGTTAAAAGCTGACCGGCTGCTCCCAGGCTGACCAGGCAGGGCATGATGAGATGATGATCCCTTCCAGCTCCTGGCACAGGGCTCCTGGCCTTCTGTAGGGTCAGAGTTTTTCTGAATTTAATCTTTAGGTACTTTCCAGCTGTCATTTAAATATATATGTATATACAGGTTTGTAGATGTATGTATACATACATTCCCCCTGTCCTATAGACACATGAATTTCTTGTGATCTCCCTTTCAGAAAGGCAGTGATTTCCATCTCAGGATGAATGCCATCAGCCTCCTTGGCTCTCAGCAGGCTGGAGCTGAGCCAAGAGGCATTTCTCCAAGTGACTGACAGTCTGCCCAGGCTGCAGGGACATGGTGGTTCCTCCTCTGTGTCAGGCCATGAGGAGAAGTGTGGGAACAGCCACTGTAATTTGGAGACTCAACAGAGGCCAAAATACATAGCAAAACAGCTTAAAAACACACAAGAGTGCAGGAAAACACAGACAAAAGTTTGTAACAGAAGTCCCTCTGGAAAATGTGGTGAAGGCTATTGCTGGTGTTTATTTTATATATCATTAAGGCCTTTAGAGAGAAAAGGTTTAAAAAAAAGTCATAATCCTAGCCAGGTTATTGGGGGTAATGCAGACAGTGCAAACTTTCTGTCAGATGGAGCTGAACTTTTTCTATTTAACTCTTCCTCACACTGAAGTCAGCACTTTCCAGCTTGTGTTTTTACAATTCAAGCAAGCCCTGGGTTTATTGCTCCTAGAAATAAATTCTCAGTACTTCATACACAAGGACAGAGAGGTTACTGTATCTTCCATTGGGTGAGCCCTTCACTTGAAAAAAAATTAATTATTAACTGCCATTTTTAAGGATGAAATCTGCTGGAACAACCATTTGATTTCTAGAAAGGAACATCTAAAAGCTGCAATCACTTTCCTTTAGACAGGACACTTTCCTGTAAAGCAACACAACCCCTCAGGGCACACCTGCTCTTGCTCTACAGCAAAACCAACCTGTTAAATTTCTGCATGAGGCCAGAGTGGTTTTAGCCCCGTGAGGGCTCAACACACTCTGAGGGTGTCCAGCAACCTCCCAGAAATAATAATAATAATAATAATAATAATAATAATAAGAAGAAGAAGAAGAAGAAGAAGAAGAAGAAGAAGCAGTGAGACGGTTGATTTGGTGTATTTTGAAAAAGCAAAAAGGTTTTAATTAAAGAGAAAATAACAAACTATACAGAACAAAAGAATGAAGGCTGTAAACAGTGCAGGGAGGTCCCTTGCACCTGCTAAGACACTCCAAAAATGCCCTGAGAGACTCTGTGCTCTCTCTTAAGTATTTATTGATCTAGGAGGGCTCTTTGCCAAGCTGCCCAATAGAAAACAGCTACATTTCTTGAGGAACAGCTCAAGGGTCCAACAGGTGCCTTTGTCCTGGTGATGCCTTAAGTTTTAGCTTTCGTGTTTTCAGATTCTGTGCTGCCCAGGGGTGCAGTTCTGAGCCTCACATTCAGTGTCAGTCAGCTCTTCACAGAGCAGGGAGACAAAACAAATCCTTTTCCTGCTGAAAACCAAGGACAACTTTCAGGCCCAAAAGCACAAACAAGGGTGGACTGAAGGGAGGAACAAGAAGGATGGGACCTCACAACATGAAGCTGTAATTGGACAGTTAAACCACAATATGAAAATGGAACAAAACTTATAAAAGTGTAACGTCTTGAGACTGCTCAGTCATTTTGTGACCATTTTGGGTCCACCTTGGGTGTAGCCCTGGTCAGGCCCTGTCCTGCCCAAGGTGTATCCTGGAGGCCTTTCAATTAATACCTGCTTTATTCTCTAGCTCTGTCCAGTCTCTCTTCCGGGTCACCTTTCCAAGGCAACACTGGCACTGAGAAGATCATAGAAGTTTCTGGTTCATTTTCCTTATAATTCATGGGGTGAGGCCTAAACTCTTCCTAATATGGGCAGCCCTGCTCGGGTATGGGGCTGCACTGCAACAGCAACCCACTGGATGTGACATTTGCAACAAAAAAGTATCCAGAAGGTTACTGAATTTATCAATTCTTACACTGCAGTTTAGCACTGATGTCTCTGATTGTGCCCTGGCTGCCAGGCCAGCGCGTCTCCTCACACCTTCAGAAAGAAAAAGTCAGAAAAATGACATTTTCTCTTCAAATGTCATCATGTGTCCAGAGCTCCATGAAGGAAAGGTGTCAGGTTCTCATCTGGGAAAATGGAACCCATGTTCAGGCAGAAAAGCGATGTAAAAATCAATCACGTTCCAGAGAATACTGAAGCTGAAAAATAAAATGGTTTCACTGTACACCAATGATCAGAATCTGACACTTTCAACAATCTATGGAAGGATCGGAAATTTCCTCTTTAAAAAAAAAAAATTAAAAAATCATAATAATAATAAAAAATTGGACTTATGAAGTTCAAGTAGCCAAAAAGTCCCAGTGACAAATTAAGCCTTCCTAATTATTGTCCCCACTTCTCCGCAGTGCTGTATACCACTGATGCTCTGGCAAGGACTGTGGATTAAGTGTAAATTCTTCATACAGCAGAAATGCCAACATGGATGTCATGTCTCAGATTTCATTCAGCCGTACAGTAAACTTCACTACTTGCATTTAAAAGGAGAAAAAAGGAAAAAAAAAAGGCACAAATGCTGTTGGCTTCAAACAGAGCTTGTCACTGTCTGTAGAGATGCTCTGTTTGTCAGCACTTCTCACTTTTGATGCCACTATTGAGCCTGCATGAAACAAATTTCTCTGGTTGAAACACTGAACGGTGGGGAAGCTTCAGGAGGGGAACAAAAACCTGACACCACATCCATTTTGCTTGCATTTTAAAGCAAACTTGCAAAGGCAAATTATTTTCAAGGTGAGGGCTTAAGATAACAAATAAATATGTGTTTTTTTCATTAATGCTCCAGTTTTTACCAGAGACAAATGAAATTAAATATAAATTCTACATTTTATCAGAACTACTGGCTGACTTCTGCTAAGGTGAACTCTGTCTTTCCTCAGATCCATGTTTTATAGTGACATTAGTATTTTTTCCTGCAATATGCACTAAATAAAAAAAAATAAATACTTCGTGAAAAATTCTGCCTTTAAATTTCTTATCTTGGCTCTGTTATTATGAAAAAAATTATTTCTTCTTCAGAGGAAAGACTTATAACTCAATTTCCAAGCATTCCCTTTTTGTTAAAAACAATCCTCTGTTATTTAACAGCAGTCACCAGAACCACCTTTGCAGAGCAGCTGGATGCCTGTAGACCTACAGAATTCCTGGGGTCTTCCCAAACAAAATTCCCCAGGCAAACCACTCCCTACAAGAAAGGATCCTCAGATCATCAGTCAAACTTGAAAATGTCAATTGTTGCACTTGTTACAGTGAAAGATGAACTACTTTAAGAGATTTACAACTCCAATTTCTTTTAGAACTTAAATTAGGATAAGACAACTGATGATGTTCTTGAGGTTTTAACAAACTTGAAAGAAATAAAAAGCTGTTTAGATAGTGATGATCAAAATGACTGTAAATGGTACCACTACTCCAAATGAAAAATTTAATGTTTCAAAGATAACTTCATTACTTGAAAATATTTAAAATTCATGTGAGAAGCAAATGAAATGTCTGTCCATGGACCAATATAAGTGTCCTGTGAATAAAGATCCAGTTAGTCAAGTGTATTCAACTGAGAGGTGGTTGGAATCACTAGACCTATTTAAATGTAAATGTGTCTTTACTAACTTTGTTTCCAACTTCAATTTCCACTTTAAAAAAAAAAAAAAAAAAAAAAAAAAAAAAAAAAAAAAAAAAGGGATTTCAGAATTATTTCAGTAGAATATGAAGAATGTAGGAGGGCATGTGAGAAGATCAGGCAAACTGCCTTCTGAACTTCAAGTACTTGACTTCATGATATCTAATTTTTTGTGTTTCCAGAAAAGCAAGATTTCACTGTCTCTGAAAGACTCCCTTGATCCTCCCACGCACACGCTCTATTTCTGCCTTCTGAGAGAATGCACTTACTTCCACTGAGCTCCTCTCATCCCATGAAGTGACAGAACCACGTCTTACCCAGCTCCAGGTCCTTCATGAATATTAAAACAAAAGAGATCGTGGGAAGGAAAGTGGAATATTGGAAAGGACATTTGAGGAAATCCTCTTAAGAATTACTGAAAATACCTCGTAAGAAGAAGAAGAAGGAAACTAGGTCACATCTTCCCCATTTCTTATTCCTTATTTCAGATAAAATATTTATTTTAAATAGTTTAATAAAGAAAACAGAGAGAAGAACCAAGGAAACCTGTAATTTCTGAGGACATACAGTTTCCTCAGCACTTGAGAGGATTTTTTTCTTAAGGCAATGAAAGGAGTTAGGATGAAGGAGAGAATGGATATCTGAAGAAAAGGAGTTTTGAAGATGACTTAACTTGCATTCTGACACATGAGGGATTTTTTTTTAACTTCACAGAGTTCAGGTAGAGACACTGAGGCATGTCTTTAGTGAAGAAAAAAAAAATAAATAAAACCAATGGAACAAACAAAGCAAAAAACTCCAAACAAAACAAAAAACAGAAACCCCCAAAACCTCCAAATGACATAAATAGGGACATGCGTCCTGTCCCAACTACAGTAGTTTTAGCAGCAATATCCTCAGAGAGTCTCATTTGCTGAAATATTTTGCATCTGAAATACCTCCAGGGATGTGCAGGTATTTTAGTATCACTTTCCTGTTCTCCCCAGAGAGTATTTGTTTGGTGTCCTGGGAGCAGACTGGGCTCCAGAGAGTCACTGTGAGCCAGAGGACAAATGATTGTGATTTTAGGTGTTTTCCTTATTGTTTATATTAGAGCAACATGTAGAGGCATTAACTGAAATCAGAATGTCTCTGTAAGATGGTAGGAGATGGGATTTTCATGCATATTGATTAGATTAGATTCCATTGAAATGCATAGCAAACCTTTTTTTCCCCCTAATATTTCAGGTGTTTGAAAATCACTGTATCTTCTGTAAAAGGGGAAAAAAATATCATTCACTTCCCTTCAGAATTCCTCCTGTCCCTCCCTACTCTTTTTCTGGTTATCTGTAGTTCTTGCAAGAAACAGAACCTGTAAATCTGGATTTGGCTGGAGAATGCAAACATGGTACTGCTGTAACCACAGGTGCTCACAAACAGAGTCTTCAGGTACAACATTTTTATAGTTTCTGGGGAAATATGTACTCCACATGCATCTGGCAACAGCTCCATCCTACATGGCTTCCACCAGGCAGGTCATAAAAATTTTGTTATTAAGAATCTGAAAAAATCTTAAATAATATATAAACTTTCTGGGATGACATAAAAGTTGTGCATCATGTGGGTGACAATTAATGTTGTCTTTTTGATGGTATGAAACAGAAACCACCCAAATTTTAAGCACAGAGTGATTTTCCCATTCTTCCTGCAATCAGAATTAATTTTATCAATTTTAATCAAATTACCATGAGTAAAGCAGTCCTGTAAATAATCAGATAAATTTGCCTTTTTATTTTTTTTTTAATATTAAGGATCTATTTACCCTTCACTAAGTATCTTGGTGATTGCTAGGTAAGGGGAAAACAATAAAAAAGCAAAGCACCCAAAATAATCCCAGACAGTTTGATATTTAAAATGAAAATGTCAGACTAGCTTGCTTATTGAGATTCAAGAAATGGATGATTAGGAAAGATGTGTAAGCTGACAAATTTACATGGATGTTACATAAGTGTCCTAAGGTTTTCTCCCAGGTTTGCCCTAAACCAGGACAGTAAGATATTTTTCTTAAGAATCCTTGTCATTTTCTCAGCATCAAAAACCATTTCAGACACACTTTGGGACAATCTGTGAAGATAGTTGCAAGAAAAATACATTTACAAACCACGGGAATACAATCAGCACCCACCACAGAGCAATTTTCTTAAAGACTTCGTTCTTTCTATTTTCTTTATAATACTCTGTGTATTTTAATTGTTTAAACTACACTACACTCTTACGGTAAATTTATGTCTACAAACCTGACAGCTGGGACTTATCTCCTCTCTGAGGAAATCTCATTTCCCTTTTATTTGAGAGAATGCTAAAAATTCACAACTTGAGCACAAGTGACTTTCCTGCAGGCACCATGGAATCAATCCTCAGAAATTCCTCCCATTTGAAACTCCTGCCACACCAAAAAAACAGGAGGAAAGACAATGACCAACCGCTCAAACTGCACCACAGGGTTAGAGATGAGCATTACTGAGCAGAATGAGAGCAGGATGTTTGCTCTTCTTGGTGACTTGTGTGGGGCTACAGTTTGGATTTGTGGTGACCCCTGTGTTGAATAACACAGGGTCTTTTAGTTACTGCTCACACAACAACGAGGCTTTTTCTATTTCTCACACCATCCTGCCAGGACAGTTGACCCCAAACGACCACAGGGATATCCCAAACATTCTGGGGTCATGCTGAGCAGCAAAAGCTGGAGGAAAAAGAAAATGATGATGTTCAGAGCCTGGCATGTTTGATCCCAAAACATCATTCCATGTGAGGGAGCCCTGCTCCCCTGGGGATGCCTGAACACCTGCCTGCCCATGGGAAGCGATGGATTAATTCCTTGCTTTGCTTGTGTGTGCAGCTTTTGCTTCACCTATCAGGCTGTACTGATCCCAACTCAGGAATTTTCTCCCTTTTACCCTTACAGTTCTCTACCCCATCCCAGTGGAGAGGAACAAGGGGCTGAGGGGAGCTGAGCTGACCTGCAGAGATAAATCATGGCATGTGCTGCAGCCCAGAACTCAACTGTGTGCACGAGTGAGTGGATTCAGAGAAAGCCACAGCTTCCCACCCCATGGGATTCAGCAGGCAAGCTGCCAGACCATATTAACACCTCCTAACAGCTCAGGTCAGATGAGTTTACACACACTCTGGAAGCCAGAGCCAAAAAAAGCTTGGCTGACCTCAAAAGGAGGTGCTCAGACCACAATGAATAATATTCACGAGGCTTGGTTGGCCCAGAACAAAACAGCACCAGTGAACCACAACTGTGTATGAATGACAAATCAATTTGCTGGGAGCTACTCTGAAATAAGATATTTCCCTCCAGAGAAAGGTCACACCTTCAGAAACCTCTCCTTTGCTTCAGCAGTTACCAGGCCAATAATGAGAAGTAACTCCTCAGTGCTGCCCCTGAGGGAATAACATCTCCCATCACCTCTGAGGGAAAACAAAAGGCTTAGGACACAAAATTCATACCTTGTGGACCTTGTAACCCTGAAATTGAGAACCCTTGGAAAGCAGAAGGCTGTCCTACCCAATAAGCATGAAAACAAGTAGTGTTCTTCCAGGAAATGGAGAGCATAAATTTATGATAAATATTGTTTGAGTTTACTAATTCACCTAGCTCTAATTATAAGTATGGGGCTCTGCAACTTTAGTGGTGAAGAGCACCCCATAAGCCTCTAATAAGAGCTGAAAAAGAAGATAATATCTGTCATATTCAGTGCTAAATTACACATTAATAAAAACCACTATTGTATAGGTACTTTCCCATCTATTTGTTTAGGAGTTCTACAGTGTATTTTATACATGTGGTACTGGAAGACTGCCTAGTAATAAAATGTACTGGAAATGGGAAATTCAGACACTTTCTGGGAAGGTCACCTGTTTTCCCTGAGGCCTGGGCCCCATCTGTGGTAGAACTGCCTGTCTTCCTGATTTAGAAAAGAAATTTTTTTCATAAACAAAAGAGAAGATTCAGAAAGGGGGAATCTTACAAGCAAAAATAAGCACCAAAAAATTGTTGTTAAACCCACAGTAAATATAGAGCACTAAAGGGCTAAATAAAAAAAAAAAAAAAAAAGAAATCAGGATTACTGTCCTTTCATATTTCAAAACTGTGAACAGCAATTAAGAAAATGCTGTACCAATGTGGATTTTCTCTTCCTTTCTACTCCTGTGGCTTCTGTGGGTAGATTAGTAGAGAGTGCTGATTTTGGATGCCACAGAAAATCACTGTACCACCATAAGTTATAGGTTAAGGTGTAAGATGGGCCACAGGTCACGAAACCAACACAGAAAAAGCCCCTTTATTTCATACTACTTTTTTCCTAATATTAATAGTGGTTTTCCATTAATAGTATTTTCTTTTTTAAATTCTCATAATAAAATTTAGTAAGACTGGAACACAAAGAACCCCTACATTCTGCTTATGGGCTGATATTTTACTTTTCCCACTACTGCATTACAGGTGCACTGTGCCTGCTCTTTTTGTGGGGGAGGGATTTGCAGTTTTAGAAGTGCAGAGCTCAGATATCTTATTTTCTGATTCAACTACGACTAATTGCAACGCAGAACAGATGCAGCAACAAGCTTTGGATAGCAACTTCACAAATACCACATATGCTCTTTTATACTTTTAATTAGCACTTCCTTCCAGAGTATATGTGACAAGATTATTTGAAATGGTAGAAGTCCCACAAGACCCTGCATTATCATCCCATGCAAATCTCTTCTAACACGTGTTCTCCATGTCCAAGGTGCAGAAAATACCTCAGAACCTTCCATGAATGCAAAATACCATTAAAAATACTCTCCATTAAAGTGCATTGCCATTTGCCTGAGGATTAGATAGGCAGAGCAGTTCATTGGACAGTTTTTTGGGGCTTTCTTTAACTAATTTCAAGTTTTCTTCAACTTTTCAGCTCTTTCATCACTGGTGGAGGAGCACTGAACATTTCACAGCACATGCTGGGCTCCCAGGTGCTGGATTTGGTAGGTGTGTGCCAGCCTGCATCCAAACTTGTTTAGGTAGATTTAAATCCCTCCACCATGCCAACATACTCCATCAGTTTGTAATAAACCTTTGTGGTTACACTTCTGCCTTCAGACTGCTACTTGGAACATTCCTGTGTCCTCCCACTCTATTTGGGAATTAAATCTCAATGTATAAATAATCCCATAACAATTTCTCTAATTATTTTCTCCTGACTATCTTGGACATTGTCACTTATCTTGCTCCCAGCTCAGTGGCAGCATTAACATTTACACTTTTCTCTGAGGGTGGATTCACATATGTTCTTTCCTGAACTGTTTCTGAACTTGACAAAGTCTGATAAGTAACCAAATGCCATTTGGGATGGGGGGACGGTGAGCCAAAATACAATTCTGTTGGATATATGATGACTTTTTTTTCCAGACTGAAAGGAGCTAAGTTTCTTTTCTGCAGTATCCCAGGAAAAGAGCATGATAATCTTGATATCTAGAAGAATTCTTTAACAAATCCCTCTTCACACACCAGCTATGTAGCAGTCAATCCGTACTTAGAGTCATCCAAAACTCCTCTTCCTGCTGAACACAGCCCTTAAACCCAACTGTTGATTTCACTTATATTCATGTTATTATACAAAACCACCACTCACAGATGCTACCACATAAAATTGCAGACAAACAGAAACAGATGAACATGTAGATAAGAAGGAGCAAAAATAAAACACAACACAAGCTGTGATCATCATCATGAAACTTACCTGAAAAATGGTGATATCAAAAAAACTCTCCAGGGGAACATTTTTTTTCTGAGATCTGCTATGGAAACTGCAGTATGGCTGTGCCATCAGAGTTTGAATGTTTTCCAAAAGCAGAGATGTGACAGGCACTGCCACCTCCTGCCACTCGTTGACAGGCTTGGGATGTATGCTGATGGGGAAAATGCAAATATTGAGGAGTTTCATCATTTGTTTTCCTTGAAATAAGAAAGTTATGTAAAATAACTGCTTGCTGCTTGGTTTTTTTTTCCTGTCACTTCTCTTAAGCAGTAGTACAAATAACTTAAATTTTACAGCTTTTTTCTGGGGGCCTGTTTTCTCTCTGACAAACACTGCAGATTCATTTTTGAGGTGGCAATGTGACCTTATGCACAACAATCATACCACAAAGGCAACTTGTTAAACCAGCTTAATAAAGGATTAGTTCAATTTAATATCATTTTTTACATCTTGCTCAAAGAAGTCATAGAAGCCCCATATAAGGCAATACATTGGCAGCAAAGCATTCATTTCTGGACCAAGATCTCTAAACTTTTCCCCTTTCAACTAAATCCTACTCATCATGTCCACAAGTGCAGAAAGAGCAGGATGGATGAATTTACTTCAGACCTGGGTACCTGGTATCAGAATTTGGCTGTGCATATTGGTGACTGAGATTTAAAGGATAATTGCCACGCGTGCTAATTGACTTCATCAAAGCTGCATGAATCAGTTCTTTCAACCACAGAGAGTAGAGCCATTTAATTATTTCTTTTAGTGAATGGCTTGCTTTGCAGACACACTGGCATGATGTGTATGTGAGCTAAGAGCATTTTGATTAAAATGCTTTTCTCAAAATAGGCAATGAATATAAGGTGCAAGAAAATCAGAATTATCCTACTTTTACACTGGGGTAGCTGAGCCATTGGCTTCCCAAGTTTCTGGCAAATTTGTTCCCTCCAACTTTTAAAAAATTGCTCTGAATGCTGATCAAATAGTTTCCTCACTTCTGCTTTTGTTTACAAAAAAAACTAAACCAGGATAGCCCAAAGTGAAGTCACCCGACAAACCCAGGAGCACCTGAATTATAGCACCACATGCAGAGCAGTAGAGAGAGAGAGACAGAACCCCTTATTTGTAGCAACTCATAATGAATGAAAGCCCAAATTCTGTATGACCTCTGAATGGTCTGTAAATTAGAAATTCCCATAAATCAATCACCTGTGTCTGAAGTGGTGTTGTTGCTCCTGGTTATGGTCATGTCACCAAGTCACTGGTAAAGCCATCAGCGCAGCAAGCAAGGATTTGGTGTCACATTGCACCAGATGATTGTGGTGACAAACAGAACAGCTTCAGAATAATCCAGCAGGAGTTACCAGGATAAAAGTCAAATAAATCACCAGGCATTCCAATTCACCAGCCGTACAGCATTTTTTGGGGCAGCGTTCAAAACACTCCCTTTCCACCCCCACCATTTTCCCTTTACAACCTGTTAAAATAACACTGTCTACAATTACAGGGTCATTTGTTATGCATGATATAATAGACTGCAAATATAAAAAGGCATTATCATTACTTTTGTCCTTTGTTCTTCCAGGCCAGAATATTACATAGTCCTTTACTTTGACATTTATTGCTTTTAGATTGGTAATAGAATGGTTTGTGTTGCTCATTATCTTGAATGATGATAATATTAGAGTTTGGGGAGCCTGTGTTCCCTGTTAAGTAAAGTAAAGGCTTCATATAATTTACCAAAGGTTATTACTGGACAATTACCCACAATACAGTTCAAGTCTAATAAACGTTAGCCACATTCACTCTTAAATGCCACATCTGGAGTGTGGTTCCTAGGAAACTGCAGAGAATGATTTAAGGCATTTATGTGCCTGGAAGGAGGAGGGGAGTTTATCTGTGCATATGCATTTACATGGCTTTATATGTATTTTTGGTGTTCACTAATTGATATGTAGGTTTGGTGTTTATTAATGGGGGTCCTTAGGGAAAGGAATTAATTGAAAGACATACCTAGCTGGGATTGTGAGACAAGAATGGAAGAGGAGGAGGGATAAGGTATAACCTCAGTTTTCACGCTTACTATTGGGAATAATGGAGTAATTTCATATTTAAATTCCTAAATTTCATATTTAAATCCTCTCAGGTTTTGCCCTGAGACTTTACATAAATTCTTGTACAACAGCCTAATGTATTAAATTTGTCAGTCAGCAAGGCATGAAATTCAGAGCCTGATTTTATCCTCCAATCCCTGACCATGGTCAGCATCTCCAGAGCAGTAGCAGGGCCCTGTTCTGGACACACTTCCCCACCTGCAGCCAGGGAGAACCATTCCTGGGGAGAGTGACTGAGGGTTTTCCACCTGGGAAACTTTCTGGGCTGGGGATTCTTCACAATCCCCTCCATGTCTGAGACTTTCAGATGTTTACATGAGTATAACACTCTGTACACAGGCACACACATGTATACAAACAACATTTTTTTTCCCTGTCCCTTTTCTGTTTGCTACTCCAGTTTGCCTGCAGCCATTTATGTTCAATTTATGTTTATCAGTTCATTTCTCTAGCAGCTGCACTTTCAATGAAATGTTTTTATTTGGTGCCAAGTAATAGTAGCTGGAGTTATTTGCCCTATGAATCTTGGTAGATTAGTTTTTGTAATTTACATACATATCCAATTGCTACCAATTTTCACTGACAGTTTTCTCTTTGGACTTTGTTTCATTTCTATTTTTGAACTGTAACAGTTTCAGATGTACAGCTCTCTGGAAACTTTATGATATGCCCTGCATTATTATAGCTATCTAGTAATGCAAAAGTGAAAGAAAACCTTTAACTCAAACTGTTAAAACAGTCTGCAGAAAATGAAGTTAATGTTTCATGAAATAAATGTCATAATACAAAAAGACTTATTTTAATAGAAATTTGCTCAAAGCTTCGGATGTTTCTTTCCTGGCTGTCACCAGTTACTATTCTTCACATGAGTCACAGAGCTCAGAGTGATTAGGTCACCTGGTTCCTCCACAAGGCAATAAATAAGTGTAAAAGTCCCCAGATTCGCAGTTATGATGGTGTGAGATGAGCAGGAGCCCGTGTGGGTGTGAGTGACACACCTGCAGTGGCTTTGCTCTCCAGAGGGAGCACAATGATGCCTGGGATTCCTGATGCTCTAAGAGCCAGATGAGCCCTAAACCCAGGATAATGCTCTTCCATGCTGTGCTGGAAACGCTGGAGCAGATGTTCAGGGGAAGCAAAGAGAAGCACACAATTGCTGTTATCACATCACTCGATGCTGTAATGGGTGGGCAGGTGCAGGCAGGAGGGGAACACCTGCAGGTTTGCTCAGCATGGGCCCAACACAGGCATCTCTCAGGGTAAGGAGAGGCTTTTCCAGGAGCTGCTGTGGGATTTCAGGGAGCACAGAAGCTGCACAGACCCGTGCAGAAGTAGTTCATCCCCTGGACACAGCAAGACTGGCTCCCACCTCTCATCTTGTGCACAGCAATGGGCTGCGATGCCTAAAGATTTCAGCTTTTACACATTTTTCATAGCTTTGTAGACTATTAATATGTGGTTACACAGTTCCTGGTATTTTTTGTACCCTTTCTGTTAGATTTTAGAGTAATAAGCTAACCTTCTAACACATTCCTGAAATATCATTTAGTCTTATTTTCAGCAAGAGGATCTACAGGAGGAGCGTCTTGTTTTCCAATCTGAGGAGAAACAACAAGAAATGGGGCAAAGAAGCCCTGGACCAACTCCAGTGGGGGAGTATCTGAGGGAAAAATTACCTAACCAACTGCTCTTCTAACTGCACAATGTTTGTTAGATATGATAATTTGCTAAACTTCTAAATATTGTAGAAATCCTATACTGAGTATGACTATCATAGCCCATAACTATGGATGCACCTGGGAGCTCCCAGAAAAATTCTGCTTTTTTCTCTTACCATTTCAACACTGTTGCCAGGGTTTTTATCTTTTGATGTCAGACAACAGACACATAACAAAATCTCAACGTGTTTGGTGTGGGGCACATCTTGCTGAGTGTAGCTCATGATATCTGACAGGAGAGGACCTGCAAACAGAAGTTTTTGTTAAAATTTGGAAAGCAGCAGGTGTTGGGGACCTGGAGAAGGCACTGAAAATTGCCCTCAGAGTGTCCCTCCAGACCTGCAATATCACAGAAGGAATTCGTGAGGATTTTCAACATAGCCTGAGCAACTTAGAGATACAAATTAAATCAATGTGCTTGTTACTTCCACCTGCTTTCAAGACTTCAACTTAATTTTGAAAAGAACAATGGCAGCATGTATAATGAACAGGTCCAGACTGCTTGTCCTCTGGGCTAGAAACTGGGAGTGAATTCCACTGCATGGCAAAGATACAAGGCAGCAGACAGCTTTCCTATATGAGAAAAGAAATTAATTCCTCCAGGTCTGAGTATCATGACAAAAAAAAAAAAAAAAAAAAAAAAAAAAAAAAAAAAAAAAGTATGAAACTTTTCCTGTACTGTCATCTTTCAATAAATGAAAATAAAAAATTCAGAACAACATGTAATCAAATCTAAGCAATAAAAAAAAAAAAAATGCAGCTACATTTTGATGAGCAGTGTCACATTCAAAAAAACAACAGGAACGTTCAACTGTGGAGCTTTACAATATAGCACGCTCCAAAGAGACTTTATTTTCTTCTTTCAATATTGAGGCAGGATACTCATAAAGTTAGGGAGGCTGCTCAGAATCTTATAACTGAGCTGCACATGGGTTAGAATTCAGCCAGAAGAGAGAGCAGTAACTTAGCAGCCAAGCTCCAGTCACAGAGAAGACTCTAAATCAAACAAGGGCAAGTGCTATTGATGCTGCCTTCCCCCAGATGGATCCTGGTGATGAATGCATTCCAAATGCCAATAATCTCAACCTTTGCTCAGCGTGATACAAACTTTGCATTGCATTATTGGCAAACTCCTTGTTGCTCTTTGCCACCTCTCTGCCATTGGGTACCTGCCCACCTGAGCTTGCAAACTTCTTTGTTTTCCCTTTCCACTGTTGTTATTTCCCCAGTGCCCAGGCAAACATGGTCAGCTTCTCAAATGAAAGTGGCCTTGATGCCTAAGCACATTTTCTTGGTCTTGTTCAGCCCTTTTTATATTAAAGCTCTGCTGGAAGCTATGTTCATGTTAGTTTTTATTAGTTCATTTTCCCATACCAGCTCCCAAAACATAGGGAAATTCTTTTTGATCTGTTTATGCCATCTACACTTCCACATCCCCTGAATTAAATATTTTAAAGGTTTCACCAGAACTGTGCACTTCAGCTGCAGGAGTTTCTTGTTTTAGGCACCAAAGTGGTGTTTTGAATTTTTTCTTCTATCCCTGAAGCCACAGTTTCTAGGGCCATTCTTGTCCTTAGATCATTAATAACATGGTTTAGAACAGCAGAGAAATCAGTTCAGTCCCTCTCTTTTCCTGGGAGAAACGGAACCTACACTTCTGCCAGGACACAGGATGGAAATAACCTGTTACAATTGTCCTGATTTTAGTGCTGCCCTTTCCAGCTACCAACAACAGAAAAGTCTAATTTCCTCTGGTTGAATTAATTATGTTCTTTTTTAAAAAGTGGCATAATAAATTCAAGCATTCATGCTTTTCTGATACACAGCTTCAGCCACGATACTTGAAACAATATTGAGCACCATAATGAAGCACACACCTTTACCACTACAAACAGATCACAGCAGCAGCTTCAATTTGCTATGGAATAAATATATTTATATTTAATACACATCCCTCTCCTGCCTACAAACCCTGCAGGAACACAACTACAAAGGAGCACCTGCTCTGCTGACTACAGGAGCTCAGTTTTCTTGTGGGAAGGAGCTTGACAGATATGCTTGGAATTTAAACAGTGCATTTTTGCCTCTCATGGTTGGTTTAAAATTACATTTAAATTACATTAAAGCAATGAAGGGTTATTGATAACTATCAAAATAAAATATCTAGTTACTCATGTATAAGGAATTGAGTAAGCAGGGGTGTGAGCAGAAAATTACAGTGTTCACAAATGGGAAAGTGATATTCTAATGTATCCTGGCATAACAGGGCTTGAACGAGTCTTCCAACTGGAAAGAAGTTTGACTTCACAAGGAAAATGGTTTGAAGTCTGGCTTAAAAGAAAAATATTTTCATTTCCTGAGAAAAATAATCTTATTGGGAAGATTTTTTGAACCCTAAGGAAACATAAAAACCTTTACCACCCAGGGAATTTTACGTCTGTTTTACTGTCACACACAATATGTTTTCTAGTCTTATTCTTGTTACAGAAGCAATAACACGTAAAGCAAGTAAACGTATATTTTTGTGTGGGGAGTTTTATTTGTGTCATCTTTACCTGCTCAGAAAACTAAACCATTGTTTTCCGTCAAGTAAATGATCCAGGCAGAGACATCCAGGTCCATCTCCTGAGCAGAGCCTCCCAGGGCTGCTGTGGGGCCAGCAGGGCTGTGCACATCACCTGCCACAGGAGCTGTCTGGAAAAGCCTCTGCCTGAGGGTTTGGGCTGCCAACATTGCCACCAGGAAGAAAATGGCTTTTCTGTGCCTTGTGTCACCCTAAATTACAGCCTAATTGCTCTGCCCAAAGAAGTTGGGATGAGTCATTCCCTACTGCTCATTTCCTGTCACTACCAACGTGGGAAGAGGTGAGAAAACCAAGGGCAGAGCTGCACCTACTGTGGATGCCTGAAGTCATGTGAAATTTATGCTGCCAGATAGTTATTGAGTCAAAAGATCAATGACATCAAGGCAAAAAGCTGTTATTTTTATTTGAGACAAATTCTGGATTAGGTTTTGATTCTAACTCCATTGTTGTTAATATTCAAGGAAGCATAATCTGTGTGAAAATTAATGGAAAATGAATCACAGCATTGTAACAAGAGAAGTAGGAACAACAGACCTGGTTGTCTAGAAATCTGATTTGTGCTGAATACTGAATGCAGTCCTGGGGGCTGAAGTACCTCATGTGAAGGATAGAAGTGAATGTTTTATAGACCTTTTTATGGCTAAAATAGGCAGGATCATTACAAATGCATTTCTCACTATTTTTTTTCAATCTAGTGTAAACACATTCTGAAACCTGGTTTTTAATTCAATATAAAACAAAGAAACAAAAGACCTAAGTGTGAATCATGTTTCTTCAGAACATTCCCTTCAGTTTTATTCAAAATTATATTCAAAATCCTATTCTTTTACAACCCTGACTGGTTGTTTTGGACAGGTAAGTCCAGAAACATTGACACTGCTTCAGGAAGACATAACGGTGTGAGTCTTCCTACAATTCCGAGTTGTTAGAAGAAGGAAATACACGTGGAAGGACCTATTTAATAAATAAATTAGAAAGTAGGGACTAGAAAGTGAATTATTATTTCTATTTGTGTTTTAGTTGTTCTTGCTGCATGTTTCAGCATTAACTCAGCTTCTCCCTCAGCCACCCACAGTTCTCTGTAAGACACAATCTCCCCACATTCCTTCCCTGGTTTTGAGACAAGAAGAAGAAAGGCATGGCAGTGGCACATAAACACCTGTAAATCTTTTGATTTCCACAACTGAAACATAAAGGGGCACATCTCAGTGAAAGTACTTCTATAGGGTAAATATAACTGAGTTCTATCCCAAAAATAAATCCCAAAGCAACACTACTTGTAACCAACATGATGGAGCTGATGAATCTAAATTCAGGAAGGATTGTTCTGCCCAGAACTGGAGGATTTTGTTGTTAGAAGAAAGGAAAACTGCTACCACTAAAATAAAAAAATAAGGGTAAATTTCTTTTAAAAACCATACACCAACAAACCAACCGCCTCTTAACCCATTTTTCAGTAAATGTTTTTTTTTTTAATACCAAAACATCATTATACAAGTAAATTCTTGCTTTTTCTCTTCACACTCTTTCACTCATGCATGTTTCTGTGTTTTACAAATATGAATTTCATGCAATTGGAAGAAAAAAAACTGCCAGAAATAATACATGCACCACACGAAAAAGCAAACAGCAGTACCAGAAAACATTAAAGCTTCATTTACTCGTGTCTGAGATACACATATTGCAGCAACTTCCTGGATACTCTCCTTACCAAAAAAAAAATAGTGGATGTAGGGCTAGAGCTTCTGAAAGCAAATCTCTTGTTCATGTGCAATGGAAATTTCTGAAAATTATTTTCTTTATCATGTCACCGTCTCTCTCTTCCACCTTTTCCTTCAACTGATGACTTACAAACTTGAATATCTTACAGGAATTTCACTTGTCTCTGACTTTTTAATGCAAAACCAGGTACTGTTGTGCTTGAGGTGTAGAAGCAAGTCAAGCTCATTCACTTCATTTGGGCAAGAATAATCTTATTTCTTGAGTTACTACACTCAAATTTAGCAGCCTATTCTTTTAGGTGATCAATCAACCCAGAAATGGCAATCCTGCATCCAGGATCTCTTTGCATCTCTTTTCCTGTATCATCCCTTTGATTCCTCCCTGAATATGTTATTTGTCATTCTTTGTACTAAATAATGAGCAGCTTACAAATACATCTGCTGCAAAATAGATAAAAAGCTCACTGCAACCAAAGGTGTGGTTAAACCCTCCCCATGAGAAGCAGCTGGCCAATTTTATACTCTTCAAGAACAAATTCACTTTTCTTCTTATTTATCAGCTAGGGACCGTGACTGGTGGCACAAAACATGCAGGACATGAATTAAACTACCCAATTTGCAATGACCTTTACATCAAAAGAAAGGCAGAGTGGTTTTCCCAGGAGCTGGAGTGTACTTGCAGCTCCCATTTCAAAGTCACTTCGTCATCTTTGAAGAGAAAGTCCATAAAGTCTAGGAGTAAAGCACATTTTCATATTGCTTTGGGATTTGCTGCTCGTGGTGGCGCACAGTGCAGTGCTTGTGGTTCAGATCAGGACCCACTTGAACAGTGCGAATCTAATGTGCAATCCCAAATTGTTCTGTGTTCACATTTCCTTCTGTGCATACCTGAAATTTAAATTACCTACATAAGTCTTCCCGGACAGGTTTTAATTATTCACTGCTTTAAATTATTCATATTTAGCAGAGCCCCTGCATAACACCCACTGATTTTTTTAATAAAGTAATTTTACAAATACTATGGGTCTGTAACGCTAGAAAAGCCCTCCTACATTCCCAAATCCAATATTCCACTGCTATTAGCAAACATTCATCTACCCTGCAGTCCCCATTTTCATGTACTTCCACTACAAAATTTTCTTTCAAGGATTAAAATTCTATTTTGTCTTGCAGGGCTGAAAGAGAGCCATGCCCATAAGCATCTCAGATGTAGTTAGCTAGCCAGAACCTCATTGCCTCAATAATCTGGAGTTTTAGGAGACTTTGGGGTGTTGGCAGAGCTGAGCCATCTGCTTCCTACCCACTGAGGCTTCTCCAGGGGCAGCTGTAAGGGACTGTCCTCCAGGCACACCTCCTGTCCTGACCCATCTCAAGATGCTCTCTCATTAGTTTTATACTGCCTGGTAGCTTCCATAGTTTTTCTTAGACTGTATAAATTAATCCCTTTTTCAATTCTATGCTGAAATTCAAGTCACTGCAAGCCATATGGCTGCTCTTCTCCTGCTCCAGGGATCATTAAAACAGGGTGCCAGAAGAAGTTGGATCAATGGGCACTGACTGTCTGGAAGGAAAACAGGAGGTGACATCCCTGGGAAGGTTTAACTCTGGCACTGCTTCCTACTGTGACAGGAGCCAACATTCTATCTGAGGACAGAGATGTATCCTCACAGTACTTCCACACAGGCCCTGTCACCTTCATTCTCCATGCAGGAGACTGAAAAGAGACTTTTATAAGGTACTGAGATGGTTAATTTTTTGTTGTTTGCTCTCAAATCTCTTCATGTCTCTGCCCCTCATCGATCCAGTGCCTGGGTCACTCTCCCGAAATCAGAAATAGAACTGTCCTCTCTCAAATTCCCTCTTACATCCCAGATGAGGTTAATATCCACTCCTACTTTTCCCACTTAACTCCAGTCAGTGCTTGAAACCTCAACCTGCACTCCCTGCCCTGTTGCCACAGATCCAATTCTCCTGAGCAACAAAAAAATCCGAGTGAATGCTAAATAAACAAAGTAATTAAAGCAAGATAAATGAAACAGGAAGGTTTTAATGCCCTTTGTCCTGGACAGTCTGGAATGAGGTGTCTGATTTCTTCAGGAGAGTGACTGGTATTTAAAATCCAGACAGGGTTTTTACCTTGACTGAAGGGGGAATGAATTATTGTTGATATGTTAATGCAGTTAACACCAAGTAACACCAAGGTCCAGAGGTGGAGTGTGTGAACATGTTTATATCCAGTAACAACTTTACATTTGAATTTTTTGAGGGGTAGATTTTGATAAAAGGGTGATGGATTGATTCCAGATTTTCACAGCCATTGAGACAGGGAAAGTGAACAAGAAACTACTCACTGGAATTAAATTTTTAAAGGGATGTTTCAGCAATCATCTGTTGTGCCAGGAATAACAAAACCAATATGAAATAGTTTTATATTAGGTGTCATATTAATACAATATGAATACTCAAGCTCATCTGTCTGGTCTCAAAATAACGAGGTCCTGCATTGGATCTACTTCACAGAAGTCAAAACTATCAGGACAGAAAACCCCAAAGCAAATTCTGGGTAATTCTGTTAAAGCAAAGTCTCCTCTGGCTGCACTGTCTCATGGCTCTGGGTCTCCTAACGACACAAGATGGCACAACAGACTGTAGTCAATGCACAAATATCAACCAACAAAACCAGCATCCAATTCTTAGGGCAAGTTATCAGGGAATTACAGCAACATAGGGTTTAAAATTTCATCCACATCCAGATCACCTGCTCAAACAGAGCTACAACTGTGTGAAATTACCTCACTTCTCTCCCTCGCTCATCCTCTGGTCCAAGCAAGCAACACCTCCTAAATTCTTGCCGCAGGCAACTATATCTCTTCGGAAAGTTTCCTGGGGTTTGGGGGGGTTGTAGTTTGTCCTGTTTTGCTTTCTTGTTTGGTTTTTGTGGGTTTTTTTGTGGGTGTTTGTTCGTTTGTTTTTTAATGGAGGGAGAAACAGTTTTAAAACCCATGCTGCTATTTATAGAAGTGTCTTTATCCCTTTCAGTATTTCCCATAGTATCTTTGTCCCATAGCACCTGGGAGCTACAATGATGGACATATAAGAGAGGCTCTTGGCACAGCATTTGGCCCTTTGCAAACATCCCTTCACAGGATCCTTCACTTTGCTGCCAGTGGCAGACACTGAAGTCTGAAATCTGGACTCAGGCAGGACTTGGCAGGCTCCAGGTGGAAATACAACCCCCTGCCTGCCAAACCAACACCCTGACAGATTATGCTGTTACCCTCTCTCTCTGGTGGTGTGCACCAGCAGCCCAAATGAATGAGCTGCCTTTGTTCCTCATGAAAGGAGGCAGCACAAATGGCTCAAGCTGTTAAAATGATCTTACCCTGCTCTGCACTCCTGTAGGGGCTTGGGTTGTGTTCAGCTTTTGTGCTCCTATCGTCCTCCTGGATAAGATTGTGGGTTGTGCACATGTGCTCAACACTTTTTAAGGGAACAAAGACATAACACAGAAGCAATTATTCAAAGGTTTTATATTGGTTTTGCTGTCAGGCTTTTATAGCATTTGTACAACGTTTTCTTGTCTTTACCCACATATTTAAATCCAGAGAGACGTTATTGCAGGTTATTTAGTAATTTCTTTGGCAAAGTGCTTGGGCGAAATAATTTATATTTGCTAAACAAGGTAAGCAATGTCTGTCACCATAATGAGTTATGGGAGTTTCTTGACTTGTGGGGAGATGCCCCAAAGAATAATCTATTCCTGAGCTGTTTGGGTTTGGTTTTTAATGTGACTGATGTGTTAATGAGTTTCTAATTCAGTGCAAGCAGTACTGCTTTTAAGAAGATGAGATAGCTTGAGGAAGGTTGACTTTAGGCCACCAGAATTTAATACATGTTCCTGCTTCTCTCTTCTCCTGCTTGCTTCTCCTTTCCAGTGATACCCAGCTGAGGAGGATATCCTGTATGGAAGTAGGACTACAAAGCTCAGGACTAAAAGATAAATCAGCTTGAAAGGAACCTCAGAATGTTCCTGTGAACCTGAGCAACAGGAAATAAATACTCCATTAAACCCAGCAGATCACCTGCTGCTTTGTATACATATTGCTAATCCAATGAAATTGGATTAAAATATTTTCCAAGAAGTTCACTGCGAGAGACTTCATAATTTACAGCTCTTGTAGCTGAACTGCAGCTTTTGTAAAACATAACTACAGGTATTCAAGAGCTCCAGTCTGATCCAGTAACAAACCACAAAAAGAAAGTATAATTTATGACCACTGGGAAGAAGTTTATAAGAAGGACTTCAATAAACAGGAGAGAAGCAGGCATGAGGAACAGCAGCCAGCAGAGGAATGCATGGTTCCAAATAATGTTCAATTTGTCCAGGGCCTGTGAAACCTTGTTCAGTACCAGCCAAAGACAAAGCAGCTTCCCTCTGAAAGCCAAACTGGGCACTGGGCAGCCTTACACACAGGACATGGCACTGGTCCCTCTGCAGCACAGCTGGGAGCTGTGGATAGCATTCAACCCTCCAAGTCTCACAGCTAAAGGCATGGGAATGTCCTCACAGGAAGGACTTCCATGCCATCAGGGGATGTTTTTCAGTGGCAATCCAAAGATGATCTGTACCACAGCCAAACAGCTCCCTTCTTTCATCCTGGCAGCTCTCCCTCTTATCTCCAGGCCCATGTCTTTGTTAGGTTCATTTTCTCTGTGTGCAGCAGAAATCTCATCTGTTGTACCCAGAGAGCTGTGAGTTCTGTTTTACCCTTGGCAGCCAAGATACCAAGCCTCCTCTGTGGCTCCTTTTTTCTTCTCCCATTCCCAGGCAGCTACAGCTCCTGAGATCCATCCAGGATGGATGAGTGGCGCTCTTGCTTTAGATTTCACTTTTGTATTATTTTCTCTCCTTTGGGAGCAGGAGCTTTAGAGTGTTTACCAAAGACAAAACTATTATCAAGTCCAGACTGGCTGCCTTTATTTGTGACCATTTATTCCTGGGCTGTATTTTTAGCTCATTTTGTTCTCCTCAAGCCAAACAGTTGTTCTCATTTATAATCCCTGTAACCAGGCTCTCCTTTTTTTCCCAGCTGACTGCTCACACACATTGCCATCGCTTCAGACCTGTCATTCACTAAATTATTTTCCAGGACATCCAAAAGTATAAATGGCCACAGACTCTCAAGTACCCATTGCTGTGCATAACCCCCAGACTGCTGACTGTCAAACACTTAGATTGGAATCAGCAGAGAAATCTTTAGGTAGTCACTAGATGAGCAAGGACAACTACAACCAAGCATCTCACAAATAACTGGGGAATTGGAACCTCTTGTATGTAACAGTTTAATTTAGCTCCATTCACAAGACAACATTCTAGGCAGGAGGGCAAATCAGAGTAATTTGAAATATTTAGTATTGTAACACTGGCACATGTACATTGATTTTTGGTGTACCCCATCTTACCTTTATCAGTGTTTCAGCTAGAAAATTTTGCATAATTTTCTGCTTGTTCTGGTGTTTTCTACCTGAAGTTTGGTTTCAAGGGGACCCCTCACAGCTGGCAAACTAAATATCTCACCCCTCAAACACAAGCAAAGGGACAGGATCCTTTTCCACAGCTCTCTTCTATGTCACCTGCTGTGAACTTCACACTCTAATCATAAATACCATTGTCCTAATTTTCTACTTGTCAGGCACAGAGATCTCCTGACCTGATCTTGAGAGAAATGAAATTGCTTTCAAGGCAAAAGAGAAACAGAATTTGCTCCAGAAGAGACACTCAGAACTCATGTCAACATATGTTCAACCTAAAGGTTTTAAGTGCCACAGAAATGAAGGCATGGAACAAGAACCACACTTAGTGCTTTGATCCTAATGAATTTAGTTGTCGTGTCTTCAATTAACCATAAGTGTTGATGAGAGCAAAATGATTATTCTGGAGCACAGTAAATAAAATGCAATTAAAAACACCAGTGTAGCAACACACCTGGGAGTTCCATTCGTGAAAGAATGCGATTCAGTAACAGATTGGGGACACATGTCTCAGAAACATTAGTGTCATATCTGCAAAAAAAGTGGCAGATTTCTTTAATTATAGGAGAAGCTTAATCAAGTTGCAAAAAATGTCAGAAATGTCTGATTCAGCAGCTTCTTCTTAATGGCAATATAATGCAGTCGTGTCCGCCAAAGAAAATAAACTTCCTCCTGCATGTGGAGGAAAAGCTTTTCATTATTCTTCATCAATACATGATTTTAAGTGCAAACTTCCTCGTGCACTGGTCACCGCAGAGTACTTAGAGAATCCCTATAAAAATGAAGTGAAGCTCTGTTGGCATACAACAGCATCTCACCTCTCCAACCATAGCAGTTTTCACATATGTACCACACATTAAAAGGATATTAAATAGACCTGTTGTGCCTGATAACAAATGAGATCATAAGCTAAACATATGGCCTGGAAGATTTAGAATTTTCTGTCTCTAGAAGTAGAATTAATGGGGCTTTTAGAGAGTCGCTGAAAGAAAAATTCCTTATTGGCTCATTTAGTGTCAAACCATCACTTAGCCCCTAATAAAAACCTCCACAACCTTCACAAGGTCATTTTTCTCGTGGATATGAATGAAATTAGCAGTATCACATCTTAGACAGGTAGTCCTTTCCTTCCTGTTTTTCTTTTGCTTTACAGTGGACCACAAGTATCAAGATATATTGATATATTGATATCAATATATCAATAATATAGCATTGATATAAATATATCAACAATATATTGTATGGATCCTGAAAAAGGTATTTGTTGTAGAATATTTTGATATTCCTGATTAGAAGGTGTGTTAAACAAAAGCAAAAAAATGAAATTACAGAGCAATAATAAGCTTGATTTGCTAAAATAAATGTGATCAAGGACAGTAGCAGAGAATAAATTTAATATGATCTTGGAATTAAGCAGCCATTAATAAAAAGAAAAAGAAGTAGGAGTTTCCTGCCCCACACAACTCAGATGCTTAGGGAGCAATTCCTGAGCACCCCAGTACTGCTCTTTGAGAGACTTTGCAGTAGCAGCTGTAAGATACCACCTTGAATTCCATGTCCTGGACGGGAGACCTGAAATAGGTGAAACAAAAGTTAAACATAAGCCCAGTGTCCAATTAAAAAGGGCTTGAAAAGGCAATTTGGGAGAAAACTGAAAATAAAGAGAACTGACTTACAACAATTTAGGTCACAAAACACATGTTTACCAGTAAAGCACTGAAAAAGCAAGAGTTGCAATGAATTAAGATCAATTGTAAAAAAAAAAAATAAAAAAATAAAAAAAAAAGAAGGAAAAACTACACAAAATCAGCATCGAGCAATTTCTCACTGTGAGACACAGATGTCTGTCAGTAGAAATTCTGAACATCCCCTCAAGAAACTCTTTTTAAAAAGAGTTCCACAAAGCCCCTGTGTCCAAAGGGTACATGACAGAAAACACTCTGATGCTCTGGGGGGCTGAGATGGATGACCTCTCATGTTTTGCTACGCTCCCAAACTAACAACCATAAGGATTGCAGCTACAAGTCAAAAATCTGGTCACAAACAGAGACACGACAAACACCTGATCAAAGTTTTACCACGGGTGGTTGAAAGAAAACAAGGGTGTAACAATTATTTCTGTTGACTGGGGGAAATGGAGCTGTCAGAGGAGAGAGATGAATAATTTCTTGCATCCTCTCCCCAGGCCATTGGTGAGTATGAGAAATTCCTTTAGATTGGTCTTTCACCCACTGGCAGAGATGTCATTGTCCCAGAGAAGGAATAACCAAGCTGAGCAACTGAGTCACACCCAAGAGACTAAAGTGAAAAAATATTTGTGTGGCTGATTCAAATAAAAATGCAAGTTAATGTTATCTGGTTTTTCACTTAGAGAGCAGGAGGAGTATTAAATAGTGAGGAGTATTAAATAATGAGGAGTATTACAGGATGTGTGTATCTCCTCACATAAGGACATATAGGAAAGGCTGTGGTCTTCCCAAATTTAGACAGAGAGGAGCCCAAGGGACAAATTAAATATCAGGCCCTGTTTTCTCAAAGAAAATTACAATTTTCTATACAAAACTAGTATTTCAAATGCATCTATTTGTCATCTGGCACTGTGGAAACTCCAATGCCTCACTCGCTTACATTCAAAGCTTACATTCAAAGATCTTCACCATGAAACAAAATAGATGCTATTTGGCTAAACTGCAAAGAATATCAATTAAAAAAATAAAATTTCTGAATGCAAAATACTTGATACAAAAGTATCAAAAATGCATTTCCCCCCACGAATATTCATTTGGTCACAGAAGCAGAGAAAACAGAGCCACAAGGGAAATCATCAGGTCAGTTAGTCCGTGCTTCTTCTTCAAGGTAAAAAATCAAGTATTCCAAAAAACAGAACCTGTAAATTAGCCTTCAGTTTAGTGTGCAGTTGCCTTTCACAATTTTTCATGCTGTGGTGACAAAAAAGAAAACAAGGACCAGAGCTGATGAAATCCACATTTCAAACCAACAACAAATAAAATATTTTACTCTTGAGGCTGGTATGCAAAACCCTTCAAATTACTGTAATGAAATGAGGGGTGTAGAAAAAAATGAAGAATACCATCTAATGAAAGGAATGAACGTTGTGAAATGAGTGATTTGTTGGATGCTGCAAGCACAAGCAGCCATGAATCCTTTTCAGGAGCAGTCAGAAAAGCTTACAATGGCTCATAAATCTAAAGCTGGGGGGGGGAAGAAACAGAGGCAGAAATAAAGTAAAGCAGCTGAAAGGGATGTGAACCTCAGTCATAGACATTTTAGTTTAGCTGCTCTCTGTTTTCCTGTATTTCTCTTTAGCCAGGTAAATTCCAGTACACAGGCGTGGTTTTGTACACATCTCACATCCTGGAATCATCCTGTGGAAAATGTACACTAAGAAATAACTTCTCCCATTGATAACAGACCTGCTTTTAATGTTCCGTCTTCCTAGGCAGCAAAATCAGCAGATCATCCAGCAAATATGAAGATAAAGATGTTATTTGGAAGTAATAATAGATGCAGACTCTTTTTCCAATTATATACATGAAGAAACAGTTTAATCTGTTCTTCCAAACACAGTTTCATACAAATAATGTCCTTTATAACTTTGGCATTTTGTTGCCAGTACCTCTGGGCATTTATCATTTTTGGGACTAGTGGCATTCAGAAGGCCTGCATGTAAACATTTAAATTTATCTGTGTGATATTTATTGGGGAAGAACTGTACAAAATACATGGAACTTTTGTGGGTTTACCCTATTGGGAAATACCAATGTATAGCAATCCAGTTAACTGCTAGTTACACATCCCTGCCTTAACTATAATGGCAAAAGGGAAAACTGAACTTTTAGCTAAAATAATAAATAATTACATTAAGATCTTAGTAATCTTTACTTTTAGCATTCAACAAATACAAAATTCAGTAGAAGTTGCTTTCAGTGTGAGACTACCTTGATGTAAAAAGGAAAGCCTCCAAGGATTAGTGTACTTGATTAAATAAAAGTTTGAATTGAATAAACACAAAATGGAAAAAAGGAAAGGTATATGAATGCTCAAACTGCACGCTGAATAACAGTAAATTATGCAAGCATGGAGAAAAAGATGCCACTCTGCTCACTTGCTTTGTCTCATTAGAGACCTGGGGAGAATTTTGAACATGCTGAGAGGAGGCTGTTGCTGTGAGGTCCAGTGAGCTGTAAAACAGTGAAATCACTGTCGTTCACTGGCTGATTTTAATGTTCATGGAGGATGCTGGGCATGCAGGACTCTGGGGCTAAAACATCTTCAGTCAGTTCGTGATCAAAATTACAGGCGCTGCCAGGGCCCTGTTTGCCATGCACCAGGACACTTCCAGCACCTTGGGTTAGTGGATCCCATGCTGGAGTGAAAAAAGCTCTTTGATGGCAGTTGCCACTCAAGGATATCTGAATTGCCTCTCCAAAAGACAATTTTTCATCTTTATGGAGCAATGTAATTGCCTATACTAACCTCCATTGTTACACTAGAACAATTTCAGCTGTTCAAAAATGGGACCTTTGAGACTGATGTTCCACGACTTAGGAGCTACTGTAAAAAGACTAGTTTTAAGCCTTAATTAGGTCTAATTAGGACTCATTTGTCCTGGCTGCTCATTGCTTTCTCTATTCAGCACTTTTTCACCCCCTGAGTTTCTCTGTTACAACCTGTTTTAAATCAGGCGCACTTAAGAAACAAATCCAAAACAACAAAGCAAAACAAAACGAGGAAAAAAAAAAAAGGAGAAAAACACAAAACAGCAGGCTGAAAACCAACTTTTTAGGCAGGATTTTTTTTTGTTGTTGTTCTGACTAAAGATTTTCTTTTTTCTTTTTTTTTACCTATTCAACAGGACAGCCCACAAGTTTACTCAGTTGACAGAGGCATTCTATTTCCTAGAGACCAGAATATGCTGTCAGGGGAAGAAAGCAACTTACACTAAAACCAAGAGAAAAAATATTGCAACCTAAGATTCTCCCTCTCACTAAATCAGTATCTTTCTAAACTTACTGAATGTAAATTTCCATGCTCTGGGAAATCATGGAAAGAGCTGGTTTCAGGCACAAGCTGGAAGCTACAGAGTGTCTGCAGGTCCTTGCCTCCACAGCAGGTGATTTCAGATGGCAAAGGCCATCTGCACAGTATAACTTCCCCAAAGCCTGCAGGTCACTTCCCAGCAAGAAACTTTGCCTCTAAAGTTTCCCCTCTCATTTTCTCAAGGCCTTTCCCAGCACTGCCTCTAACCCAGCTCATGTTGAGTCAGAACTGAAGAAAACAGCAGAAAACACATTTTACATGTCAGCTGCAGCAGCTACTGATACAGCCCCTAAGAGCAATCCTTCCTTCTTGGAAAAAGAGATGAAACAGAAGCAGCAGCAGGGCAGAGCAATGTGCCTGCTCCCTGGCCCCCCTGCTGCAGTAACAACAGAAATGTTTGGCCCTTTCCAAAGCAGCAATTCAATCCCATTTGCCCCTTTCTTCTGTACATTCTGTAAGCTGCTCTGCTCCGGTTTTGATGCACTCAGCTCCCTCCTGCAGCTGGGGAAACAGCCACAGACTTTTCTCCAAAATGGAACAGTCAGCTTGTTCCCATTTCTTCAGATGTTAGTTTTGAACCAATTTTCTTTTGTCTCCTCTTTCTTTTATAAAATTGACATTTGTATGCCTTTCCTGGGCACATTTAGTGTCCCTGCTGATGGATTCAGACCTGGGCAGGGCACGAGCTCCAGGCCTGGAAGAGCCTCTGTCCATTTCCCCCCAGCCTCTGTGTATCCAAGGTCCAATCTGAATCTCCAAATGTGGGATAGTTCTGCTCTACTCCCGGTTTGATCTCCAAAATTATGAATATTTTATTGACTGGTAGAATTATGACATCAGCATTGGCCCAGGCAGACATCACAAAGGCAGAAAATTCATTTGCTCTCAGCTGTTCTGGTGTTGAAAGTTCTGTACAGACCCCTTCACGCTTTGCTAAAGCCACAGAAGTCCACAACTATATCATAACTCTAAATGTGACCCCTTAATGACATTGCACTCATTTTTTTTTGCCAGCTGGCAGTGGAATTTTTGCTGTGTACATCAGATATAAAGATCAGACAGATTTTGGAGAGTGCACACAGCAAACACTGTAAGCAGTGGCTCTGGAGCTAAAAGGAGCCTCAGGCACATGACACTCAAAGTTATTTTCAAGCTGGGAGAATTCAGCATCCTCCTCAATCTAAGATAAATATTCAGAGTTATTCACCACATCTTGGTAGCAACATCAGCATTGTTGTTGAACATTAGCCTGAATTTTTCTCTTCTTCTGTTTTTATTCTTTTGCCCTGTCCTAAGCAAACATGCTTTAAGATCAATAAAATCTCCATTTCACTTCATCATGATGTCATTCTTTGCATTAAAAGGGATTTTTTAAGGAAAAAAACAAAACAAAACAAACAAGCAAAGCAAAAAGGTACATTATTTCAATGGAGATATTAGCTTGTTTTGCTATGACACGTTTCAAATAAAATAATTGTGAAAAATCACACTCTTATGCAAATTAGGATGTTGAATCACCAACCAGGAGCCTCAGAGACTCTGAGCTCCTTAAAATTCAGAATAGCAGGAAGCATTTTTCTATTAAAAAATTAAACTATATACAAAATTCCTGCTTCCTTCTGGTCCATTTTTATTTTTTAGAAGTGTGTGAATGCATATATGTATTTTAATATATCTGTAGGCTACCCTTTTCTTCTTTCAGTGCTTTCAGTTTTAGCTCTTTTTGAGTGAGAGGTGGCATAAATCCACCACTTTTATCCTACCCTGTATGGCACTCAAGGGTACCCCAGAGTATCTGGAGAAACTCCTTTTTGACAGTGACAGTGCAGGATCACACAAAAAAATCCTTCTGGAAAATCATGTGGAGCACAAGGACATTAGGAGAAGAGAATTCTTTCCCCCTGTGATGGGAGATGGGTCCATGACACAGATTTTCAATTTCAGAATTCTGAAATTGTCCAAATGTTATCTTGGGCATACCCTAGTAGAGAATTAAGGGACATACCCTAGTAGTGAATTAAGGGAAAGCAGAAGAGATCACAAATTTATGGCAATTCCTGTGTAAACCAGGCGTGTTCTAGTGACACTTGTGACCTCAGGAAAGGCCCCCCAAATATGCCTTACAAGGCAAATTCTTTTTTTTTTCTCCTGATAACTGGAAGATTTCAGAGGCTCAGGTATCCAAATTATACTAATGTATTCACACTACATCCTTTCATTTGGGGAAACTCAGGCTGTTTGAACAAATATTTAATTAAGCCTCATATGGCACAGCAGGGAAGATATTTTTAATGATATCCTGCGGTCAAAATCAAAATTTCCTGTCAGTTCCCTCAGAGTGGTGCCCGAGTTTCATCCTGTTTGTTTCACACAGAGAGAAGGGTTGTGTTTAGCAGCACTTGGCAAACCCTGACCTCTCTTAGTTATTCCTCACAATGCTGGGACAGCTTTGGGATGAAATGTGGCAAGTGTTGGAGAGGATACAGCAGCATCCTGAGCAAAAGGGTTCAGGATGGGAAGCACTGGATGGGCAAATGCATGAATTTATCTCCTCTAGCACCTGGATAAAAAGACCATTGGCATCTGTAATTCTCTGAAGCCATGGGCTGAGATCTAGCAGAAGCAGTGAGATGACTTTAATTTTATCTATATTCAAAGGTTTAAAAGTTTCTTTAAAGGTTTAACCTACATTAAAAGGTTTTTTTAAAGAGACCAAGACTTCATCAACATCCAAATACAGACAAGTTTAATATTAGAATATTAAATTAATATTGGAAGCTGAAGGTAATTGCTGAGAAGCTTCATTTATGTGTCTGTTCTGGCAAATTTTCCATTGCTCAGAGATTTCAGTCAGCCTGTGGTTAGAGAAGTTAAGCTTTTCCTGCAGGACAAACCAGATGTGGGAGACTTTAGTTGTAAACTGAACCAAATAATGAGATTCTCATCCTGGCCTTTCCCTTTTACAACTATTTCTCATCCTTAGTGTCATTGCTTCATTTGCAGATTGATATAAACCAGAGTATTTTCAGCATCTCCCTTAAAGGGATTGGAATATCCAGAAGAAGAGTTGTGCTGGGAATTGGTCACCGTTCCTCAGATCTTGCAAGAAACTGTGTCCTGATGGAAGGGATATCAAGATATTGATGTAACCAAAGTAAAAAACTGGTTTGGACACACCACATTAACAAGGTATAATCCTAATTGCTGTTTCAACAATGTTGCTGGAACAAGGAAAGAAGCATGATGTTTATCAGATAGGAATTAACAAAGAAATAATGTCAGGGAGCAATTTATTACAAATTACAAAATTTTATTTTAACCAAGTTCAAATGGCTCCTTTCTTTTCAGCTGCCATTGAGACCACATTTTATAAGTATCTCTGGTAAAATAAACTAGAATTCCTTCTTTTTTTATGAAACACTTATTCATAACACTGACATTTGACATTACTTTCATAGAGCTCAAAGCATAAGCAACATTCTTAGCAGGTAGCCACAAGCTAAAAATGAAAAAAAAAAAAAAAAAGTTCTTCTAATGAAACAAGAATTAGTTCAAGACTAAGAAAGAATCTATTCCCGAAATTAATAAATTGCATAAAAATACAATTTGACATCCTACATAATGTCTCTGAGTATTTCTTTGACACAGATACATTCATCAAATTATACCAGCCTTTAGATTTTTGATTTCATCAAGAAGAAGGAGGAAAACGTCACCTTTGAACATGACAAATGTCACTATGAGCAAAAATGGACAATGACTGATCACTCAATAACCAGAGATCCTTCTCCTGCTTCCTTCCCATCATCAGTACTGCAACAGCAGGAACAAATATTGAGCTGGCCAGGAAAAGAGATGGATTGTGATGTGTGCATGTCTAATGCACTGAAATGGTGCTCTGCAGACAGATTTAGAGAAGTGCAGGTACAGCCAAGCTTAAGGGATTTGCCTTTGCAAACACTGACTGCAAGATGGCCAGGCTTTTATTAAACACAAGCAAAGAATGATGAGTACAAGCCTGGGACACTGCAAAGACATTTTTCCTGCACTCCTGTGCGTGTACCTGCTGTGTAATTGTCAAATATCAGTGTTGAGCCCCAAACACCATTACCAGGGTGGAGATATCTGGTAGGAAGCAGAGTGCCTGGAGATACCAAAGCATGAACAGCCATCCAGAAAACCAACTTGGCATGGCAAATTGCTTACATCAGTTCTGGTACTTATAACATCTACATATGCACCTAATCCCATACCAGTCTGAGCCAATATGTCAACAAAAATATAAAGCCAAAGGAAAAAATAAAATATTCATTTTATCTTTCAAGATTTTTAGTTAGTTTTTCTCATTTGTTTGTGGTTTAATTTTTTTTCTTTTAAATATCCCAAATAGGTTTTATTCATAGACTACCGGTTTAGAAGGAAGAACAAAAGTGAACAAAATTTCAGCAGTCACTTTTATCTCTGCCTCTTAATTTCCTTTCTATTAAAAACCTGAAAGCATAACTGACCCAGAACAATTATTATTATTTTCAGTTTATGTAGCCAGAATTTTCATACTTTTCTAGGCATCATTGCCATGTTCACAATTAACCAAATTAATCCCAATTTCAAGGGCTTTTAAGAGCACTGAGGAGTAGTTGATTTATCTTGTTGCCCACTCTCCCATTTATTAACCCCATTGTTTCACTCTTCTGCAGTTTACTAGCAGTAAACAAGTCCCATGGGAGACCCAATAAAATACTTCTTTTTTAATGTTGATGCTGCTGCCTTTATAAATCTTCAATTCAAGGTACAGCCTTAGCTCCTTACTGCCTTTGATTTACGAGTGGAGTGACCTGGGCCTAACCCTGTCAGCTTTGGCTCTGAAACAGTGCTGAGGATTCCAGGCCTCTGATCTGGCAAAAAAAAAGAGAGTAACACAAACTGAAAAGAAAAAAAAAAAAAAAAAAAAAAAAAAAAAAAAAAAAAAAAAAAAAAAAAAAAATATTAACTGAGGAAGGCTCTCTCTGACAAGTGATAAAGCCCTGTTCTTTTCAAGTTACACTAGAGATGGGGTTATGGTCAGAATTAATTGAGAGAGACACAGGGACAACAACAACAAAAAAAGTCGTGTGAGGGAGAGGAAAAAAAAGAACACAGAGTTTATTGGAGAATTATTGAATAGGAAAGAAGGAGGGGTTGAAGGGAAGCAATCAATTCCCATTTATAAGGTAGGGAGCCTAGCAAACTAATTAGCATTAGAGCCAGATCAATTTTCCTACACCAAGTATTTTATGAGATTGTTACATGACAGTGTGCTAATTAAAACTGATCGGCCTAATTAGAGCAGCATTAATAACATGGCAGGCAGCGGCAGCAGCACCCTCAGCCCGTGATGTGCTGCACAGATAAAGACACCCAGAGTCATCACAGGCAGCCCCTGTTTAACACAACATTTTGGGTTGCAGCAAGGCAAGCCTGTGAACAGCCTGCTTTCATTTCTACAGTGGAGGAACAGGGAGAAAAAAATGGGAAATTAGACAGCACAAAAGGGAGAGACAAATTGAGAGCTGGAAACCACGGTGTGTGAGAGATGTAATTAGTGAGAAACAATTATAAAGCTGGGGATGATTGTCATGTCCCCTGAACCCTGGGAAATCACTGACTGGGAGATCACCTCAGCAGTGCTTCAGCCAGGCTTTGCTCTAGAGAGAATAAAAAGCTTCACACAATGCAAGGCAGCAGAGCAAAACCTGCTCAGCTCAGCAGGTTCCAGACCTGGGAGTCTACAAAGCCTGATCAGTCTCCAGGTTTCCAGATTTCCCCCAAGGACTGAATGGAGAACCAGTACTTCACCAGGTTGGCCATAAGAAGCTGTCCAGATTGAAGTTTTGATGAGGTCTTTATAAGATTTTTTTATGAACATGAAGAAATCAGAAAATGATGCCTTTTTTTTCCTCCTAGGAAAACACCACATAGCATAAGCAATCCTGATCTTATAATTCCAGAAAATGAATGAAAATTCAATTAAAGTATGCTTGTAAAGTATCTGAGTATTAAAGTATTTGACTCTGAATACTGAGTAATGGATGAATGAAGAACCTTCTGCAAGAGTTTGACAGAAGACAAGTCATCAAATAACTTTATAAACAAAATGTTAAGTATGCAAAAAGAAGCCATACTATTATTAAACAAATTGAAAATTAGGACTTATTGAAAAATAAATATAATATTCCCCAATATTTTGAGTATTTTGGAGTCTGTTTATCATTTAGGTGTTACCTGCTGTGATTTTGCCATGATAAGTGAGAAATTACCATGCACTGAAAAATCAGGATATTTAGGGTTTAAAATAATAGCTGCTGCAGATCAATATAAAACTATTGTAAGTTTTATAGTAATGAGAAAGATGAGTATTGCAACAAGGTAGGTGGCTAGACAATAACAAAACCAAAAACCTTTAGAAAGTAGAATTTTGGGGGGAGATTTAGTTCTGGGGCAAGGTTTCCAGTCTATAACAGTTCTGGTGGTAACTACTGCCAATGTTTTGTTCCTCACTGTACAAAACAAACCCAAGTACAAAAATTATTTGGTGTTCTGCTTCCAAAAGCTTCTGCCTTGAAACCCCCTGTCCTGGCCACTGCCATCTCCCACAGCAGCTGCTACAAAATTGGTACTTCATGCACGTTATCTCCAAAGGAGATGCACTTCCAGAATTGCTTCAGCTACATCAGAATTTTTCACCCTGTGGGCAAATTCTCACAAGCAAAGCAACATAGTTTCAAGATAACTACTACAAAATAAAGTTATTAATGCATCAGAATCCAAGTAGGAATTTATTCAGGGGAATTTATTTTGCCATGATTGTCAACTTCTCTGAGTAGAGAAGTGCTTACATAGAATTCCTACCCAGAGGAAAAAGAGAAAAGAGGAAAATGGAAAAGCCCATGAAGAGCCTGCAGTAAATGACAATATCATGATCATAATTTTAGTTGCTTGCCTATCATGCATGAGTACTCATCACTTTTATATAAATTTTGTATAGAATTTCCTAAATCTAAACACATTCTTGGTATAAATGCAGAGTAGCACACAAGTACATACAGGATTTGATTTCAAGTTTCACAAATCAGAATCATTAAGCTTCACAGGAATTACATAAAAGTTCATACGAAGAAAAGTATTTCTGCAATGAGGAAGGTAAACTTGCCACTAAATTTTAGTCTGAAATATAAAATGAGTCTGAAGAAACCAGGACAACTCATGGACCTTTGCTGAGCCAACCACGTGCCTCAGCTTTGTGCTCTTTCACAATGCACAGCATCTGCCAGGTGTCACCTAAAGAATTTCTATTTATTTTACAGAAATCTATATCAGAACTGTGGGAGGATTTTACCAACAGACATTTGACAAAGTCTGATTAACTCATGACCTGGAGAATTACAAATAATTTATTATTAAGGGGGGGAAAAAGGAAAGTTAAAAGCCGAATGTTACAGAGAAATGAACTATCCCTGCCCTCATATCTGAGCCATTCTCTAGAACTTTTTGATGGGTTACACAGCTGAATGCACATTGTGGGGCTGAAGCTCACCCTTGAGCTCCTTGTCACCAAGATCCTGCAACACTGCCTTCATTCTCCCAGCTCACGATGAACATAAATCTTCAGCTTTTGAGGGATTTTGAAACTGTACCTGAAAACCCATCTATGAGAACCTCTGCTGAGTCCCAGATCCATTCTGTTATTTAAAAGTACTTTTTCCTCAAAGAAGCAGCTCTGCTGGCAGCCTGGGTTTACAGCTCTGCTGTTTGGAAGTACATAATATTTGACACAAACTCATTCAAGGACTGCAGAGGTTGCAAAAAACTTGTCAGTGCTATACACAGTACAATAAATTGCATGGATATAGTGGGGATGAAATAAAATCATCTTTTAGTGATCTGCCTCAATTTTTTTCCCAGTCCTATCCCTTAAATCTCAGTAGTTTATGTTTCTTTGTACTGTGCATGGTTTCTTTTCCAGTCAACATTTTTTTCTGCACATAATTCCTTCATCCTTGGATGGCCCTATACCTAAATTACCCCTCCAGCTATCAAACAATTCCCTTTTATTACTTTTCAATGTGTCCATAATCACCATTCATTCTGCTCCCTTTTCCTTTTTGCCATTCCGTAGGCTAACAAACTTGTATCTAGCAGTTTCTTTTCTCTTTGCAGATTTTTCAGTCTGCAAAATCTCTTACTAGAGATCAGAAAATTCAGCTTTTTCATAGCTTGCATCCAGACCCTTTTTCCTGATATTCCCCTCTGAGACTGACTTGGCAGAATTGTAGCTCACCCTCCTGGTTAAACTTCACAGTTTATGACTAACCCCACATACTCTAAGTACTGGTTAAGATACATCACAATGCTTCCCAAAACTCTGTATATGTAAAGCAAATCTGGTCTGCAGTCATCTCTTCCTATCCTGAACATCAGATCACCCTTATTTGTGTGCCTGAGTATGGATTTGATAGCTAAATTTATGGATAAGTTTGAAAACTGTGGTTCAACTACAATGGAAATTTACAGTGCTACCATTCATTCCAATTTGTTGACTATGCCAGATGTTCTGGGGAACAGCACAAAAAGTGTCCTTCAACTCTTAGGCTGATGCAAAGAGAAAGGTCTTTTTAACTTTTGCTGTCAGCAAATCATTTAAATGTTGACAAATATCATAATACAGCTGAGAAATCTGAACCTTTGAGCTTTGCAACAGAAATGCTGTTTGTAGTTTTAGACAGCATTGTGAAGTCTTAAATCTGCTCGGATTTTTTTTTTTTTTTTTTTTTTTTTTTTTTTTTTTTTTTATTTTTTTTTTTTTTGAATGCTTTCCAAAGGCAGCTGCCTTCCACTTCAGCAGGACCCTGAAGTCTATTAAAATACCACAGGAAAGGCATTAATAAAACAGAGGTGCATCAAATGCATTAAAATAAGAAAATGCTGAGGGCTCTGAAATTTTAGAAACTGTAATCATGTTTACAAATTTTATTTAGTTTTGTTAAATACATCACTAATGGATGTTAAATATAGTGGGCCACATCCTCAGCTTGGGGAAAAAAAAAATCAATAAAGTTTAAATAGATCTGGATCAGTTGTGGTTCTGCCCTTCTATCCTGATATTTACATTTCTGCTTGTTTATTTGTTTTCAGTCTGCCTCTTGAAGACTTTAAGTTTTGCAAACCATGAGAAAACCATGATCTTTTGGACACTATTTCTGGTGCAAGTCTCACTGCTGAAAACATAATCACCCTTTCATGGAATTCCATTTTGACTGGACCTGCTCACATGTTCTTATTGCTCAAAAGGAAAATTAAAGTTCATACATTCCATGATAGGCCAGGGGTAACTCGAGTATAAACCACAATAGAAAATCCTACCTCAGCGTATTTATTTCTCTGAAAAAGTGTCTCCTCAACTCCAAATTTTTCTAAGCAGAGTCTGGTTTTGGTAGAAAAGACTTCTTCGTTTTTTAAATTTTTATGGTATTGGTATAAATATTTTGTGAAAGAAGGGGATGCTTGCAATAATTTGTCTTAAATATGCAATATTTAAGAAGGAAAGAAGCATTTCTTTATTGTTAGAATAAATGTTTAATGGATTTCATCCCTATTCTACTGCCCTATCCAAAAGTGCATTAGAAAGCATTAATGCTATTTAATCCAATTACAACATATTTACAATAGCAATTTATCCAGTAAGTGGGAAAAATTTGTCCCTGACCATAGGAAAAAAATCTTCCAGCTATGGAAAATAATCAATTTTTATAACCCATGTTAACTCTGTAGTTGGAAATACACCATATCCTGTCTGTTACAGCATTGCCAAAACTAAAGCTGGTGCTGCTTGCCTTGAACAAATTGGCCAATAAATAAATTTCTTTCAGAATATGGAAGGAAGAATAAAGAAGCCCCCAGTATTCACAGAGTAAAGCATTAATTGCTAAGCTGGTGCACCAGAATCTTGTAAATCACTCCTAATTAGAGAAGCAGCAAAGCTCCAGACAACTTCCAGGTCAAATTTTCAAGGGAAAATTATGCAAAGGGACACAAGGAGAGGTTCCTTGTTCAAGGTGACAACAGCACCACTGGGAACAGAGCCCTGGCTTCCCTCACACCATTTCGTGCACACACAGTCAGCATGCTGTGCACAGTTTCACTCCACACAGTGAAAAAGATTTAAAGAGAGACATCTAAAATAGCTCAAGAATGCACAAATCATGAATCAGAATAACTTTCAAATGTGTGACTGTACTGCTTGCTTGCCTGGAATTATCCCAACCACAGATGGAATAATTTCACAAAGTCTTTTGACTGCGAACACTTTATGAATTTGGGGGTCATAGGAGCACTTAGGTGTTGATAGGACTACAGCTCAAACTGCAAACTGAGTCTTCATTCCAGATGCCATCAATATGCCATCAGGAATCTTTTAATCCTGAGTGTACATTCAGATCTCCTGGATCATTTTAGACTCCACTGCATCTAGAAACACCTGCTTTCTTTTGCCAAATGGTAAAAGATGTGTAAAGTAACTCCTCCACACAAACATCTCACGAGACTGAGCAGGTCCATCAACAAGAGCACCTTCAGTGATACTTGGAAATAACTGCAAAGGGTTAAGGAAGGACATTTTATGATTTATGCTCCATCTCCCCCCCATCTTCCACAGAAACAGGAGGTGGGTGATGTCTCAGTGTTTGTTTCAAAGCCCAAGATGGCTTGGGTTGGATGATCTCTGATGATTCCCTCAAGGAGGAAAGCCAAGTGTGTCCTAAGGAATGGAACAGGCCTGGCTCTGCATGCTTGGATCTACAGGCAACTGCACAATTGGAGAGGAAATAATGGAGAGGAAATTCAGGAGCAATCAGGCAGAAAATCCTCTCCTTTTTTGCCATCTGTCTGAGCTGAGAGGCCTCAGGGGATGCACCCACAGAGGACACAACACTGTGAGGAATTCAGTGTGTGCAGCAAAAAGAGGGACTCAGGCTGCTCCCAAGTGCACTGTGACCAAGCATCCTCTCCCTAAGAACTTTGGGATGTGTTTTGGGTCTGCAGTGCTGCCTGAGGCCACTCAGCCCCTTGATTCCTTCCTATGGAGGTCAGAGTGGGAGGGCAGAATGTGAGGCTGATAGAGGACTCCAGAACAAAGCCCAAATTTCTGTTCCTCTCCTCACAGCAGTGGGACAGACGCTCTCCAAGGTTCCAGGAGTGGGGTTATCAGTGGACACTGAATCACACTGCTGCAGGAAGAGACACAGGAGTGCTTTTGGCCACACCACGAGGCACAAAGGCAGCCTTGCACTTGGGGCCAGCTGTGAGGCACATGGAGGTGTGGACCCCAGCAGGTCCCTGTAACTTTTTATCTTCTTTTTTACATATTAAATGCATGAGATGGTATTTCTTGTTTGGACTCAGATGTTTATTGATTCTTATCTACATTACATTCTCACAAACCGTGAGTTCTACAGCGTATCTAGCTAACAAACTAAAAGTGGCCCCCATTTCTCTCTCTACAAGGCCTTTTAAGGATAAACTGTCCAATTAAGAAATGATACTTTAATTATCTTTACTTTTAACCCAATAACTAACATTGTGTGGCCTGCAATGCAGATTTTTCTATCCAACTGAAAAATACCACCCAGATCCATGAAGAAGAAGGTGAAAGAGAAGGACTCGGCCTCTGCCCTAAAACCTCCATCTTGCTTTATATATATATATTATATATATTTTATATATATATATAACTGTATTCTAAACCCTTAAACTATAAGTTTTGCACCATGTGGTGTTACACACTTCTATTCAATCTACACACCCGCAATTCCAGTGCCATCACTCAATTTTGGAAAGACCTCAGGTCAAATGCAGTGTTTTCTTGGGGGTCAATGCCTGCCAGCACAGAAAGTCTGAAATTCTCAGTGACCAGGGTTCCAACAGGTCCCAAATTCTCCCTTAGACAGAGAGATGAGTTACATCTTGGCAGAGTTCCATGTCTACCATGAATTTGGGGTTCTCCACTGTGGGCAAGCACACTCAAGGGTCTCCCAAAACAGCCTGCATCCCTGCTGGAGCATCTGCTATTCATCAAGGCATACTTTTTATCAATAAATCGGGACCCTGGAGAACCCACTTTTACAAAAATATTTATTTGACAGCATAGAACACAATCACCCCATTTTCCCAGTCCAGGTAGTGATATTGCTGAGCTTTCCTTTACTGTTCAGTAAAAGTGTTCTTTAAAAATACCTAGGTTTTTGTTTTCATTAAATAATTATCTCAAGTGCTGAAACCTGAGAATATTTCATTTTGAAAGGGACGCTTCTCCCCCAGATGATTAAAACAGCCTAACTTCTGCTTTCTTCCTTTCCATTCCACTTGGATTTCCTTTTACTGCTCAATACAAGAATATTTTAAATATTTATGTAAAATTTTGTTCTTGACTTTGGGGTGGGGTTTTTACTGGCTATTCACAGAAATAACAGGTAAAAGTATTTAAAAAGAGGAAGAATAGTAAGAAACAAAAAGAACAGAATACATGAATACACCCCCAGGCACCTCCTCCAGATACCATTTCTGCAGCATTATTGGAAAAAAAAAAGACACAAACACATGAAAGAAACTGTGAAGAGATTTTGTCAAAAATCTGCTGTACATACATTGAAAAAGCTTGCAAACAATACACAGTGAGAAAAAATAAAATGTAATCAAATATAGGAATAATGATGTACCTGGCAACTTGTTTTGGAAAGCACAACTTAGTGATCCAGCAATACATCAACTTCAGCCCAAATAACAAGCAAGAGAGCACTCAGAGGATGAATCTGTGAGGAATCGCAGTATGACAGTAATAATTTTATGAATATTATGTGCCCCATTGGTGTGATATTTATGTCTTTGCTCTACGTTTCCAAGATGTTAATTCAGGCAGGAAAACTGGCAATAGCTTTGTACAGCACCATTTACCAAACTTTAAAGGACAACACAGGTGGAGTTTTTTGCAAGGAAATTACACCTCAGGCTATTCTGAACTGCAGCATCTGCTTGTAAACAGAGATAATGGAGTGCAAGAGAGAAAACGTGTAACATTTGGTGGATAAAAGCACAATTTCTAAGAAATGAGAGAAAAATGTAGTAAGGAGTTCCATGAGCTGGATTTCTCACAGCTATCAGGAACTTGGGACTCCAGGAAGAAAAAATCTAATAAGCAAGTGATTACCCTAAAAGGTGCAAATGTGTCTTTTCTAATGTTCAGAATATCTCATTTTAACACTTCCTCTTTGTTTTCCTTGTTGAATCTCAATTGCATTGTGTTCCTAATCAATGGCTGCAGTTGCCAAATGAAAGAACAATGGTCATAAAGATCAATTAAAGCCTTCTTCTCCTGGTTTCCAAATTGTGGTCACCAGAGGGACCTGTGCTAAGGCCACAATGACCACAGGATTATGTCCTGCAGAAAATGGTCAGATCACCATCTCTACCTATTCCTGACTTCTGCAAATCTTTAACTGCCTTTGTATTTGGAATGCAAGAGTTGAAAAAACTAAGCAAAAGATCTCTCCCAAGCTTCTTACAATACTTATATTAATGTCAACTAAACAATGAGAAACAAAAAAAAAATATACATGCACATATATGTCTGCACAAAAGAATAAAAAATTACAAAGGCAATGAGAATGTAAATAGAATCAGGACAGAATCACACATAGGATTAGAAATCTAAATCCCACTCATGCTCCCCAAAAAAATCCCTGCTTAAATATAAGGCTGATAGCCAAAAGAATTAAAAAAATAAGAAAACAAAGCCTGTCTAGAGTATCTGCCTCTATATTCAGTCATGGTTTTTATTCTGTGCTGCTGCAACTTCTGTTATCACATCACAAAACCTGCACAAATACACAAGACACTGTCTGGAGAAAGAAAGGCTTTCTGAACAAACAGACAAATATATTTTTGCAGTTCCTGACACAAAGGAGTTTATAAAAGGTGTGAAAACTTGAATATTTTGTGTTTCCCTGAAGATGAGAAGTCTTTTACTTTTCATCTCCAAGAAGACTTCACAGAATCTGACATTAATTTTCTATGATTATGAACCTTGGCTGGGGAGGGAGAAACCCTCCACATAAAAGGTCTTTGATCCAAGTTAGTCACCATGAAGCACAAAAATGGGAATGCTTTCCAGAGAGGGATACCCCTTTTGCTTATAAATAAATCATCCGACGAGATATATACCCATATATATCACCATATCTTAAATGCTTACCGTCTTCTAAACCTACAAGAATACCCTAAAATTAAGGGGCTGCACGTAATTTATACAGTATCTGAACAGAAGTTATAATCTGTGATCAAATTGTCCAAAACCAGTTTTAAATAATAGGGCTAAATCTTTGGTAGGGTTGGAATTTTCACATGCTCTTGCATGATGGGATAGACATTTTATAAGACAGCCTTTTTATACATATTATATGACGCTGTTGTACACCACAACAACACAGACTCCGAGTTTCAGAAGGCTGAAAATGACTCCTTTATTTTTGGGATATGTCTCCCTTTTATACTATTTTACACAGGTCAATTTGATTGGTGAAACAAAGGCAAACCTCTTCAACCACATTGGTCAGACCAGAGGGACATCAAGAAGAAGTCCCTCGTAGGAAAAGGTATGAAAAACAAAGTTACAACTACAAAAACATGTCTCCTGTTTACAGAAAATTCACTGGGAAAAGAATTTCAGAAAACCAAAACATCTCAGGCACAAAACCAGGGCTACAATTGTATAAGTGTCAATGTGACACCAAAATAATTTTCTGTGTGCTTTGCTCTTGATGTAGAGCACTTCTTTGCCTGATGAACTGCATCAATTCACATTGGTGTCAGTAGAAAATAATCTTTACTAACTTTGATAGTGTTGGAGGTGTAACCTGCAGTGGTAAGGTAGTAGTCAAAATATAACTGCAAACATCACACTCAGTTAAGGGACAGCTCGGTTTTCATCAGCTTTCTTCTCACAACAAACACAAGGTTTCAGCTCTGAAATCCTTCTTTCTTTCCTCATTATCCTGCCCCATGAAATCATTCCCTCCTGTTGCATCAGAAGAATGACTGGCTGCAAATACCTTGTGTTCTGTCATTACCAGCAGTGCTTGTCAGAGGAAAAGAGCTTTAAAACTTCAGAATAACTTGGAATCATTTGCACCATCAGCACTTTTGGAAGAATTTTTTAAAATAATGAAAAGTTCTCAGTCTCCCCCATTTTGTTTGACAAGGAAAACACAGAGCCAACATTGGCTGGGTCAGATTTTCTATTCACAAAAGCTGCAAATGACACATTATCTACTTTCGCATCTTATTTGTAAAGTGGGGTGGGGGGGGAAATCTATTTTATTGAGCTGGATGCTCGGTGTTCTCTCACTAACACAGTATTAAGCACCCTTTTCTGCTGCTAAAGCAGAGCTTTAAATTAAACACCAAATCCCTTTTGTCAGGTGAGGCATGGCCAGTGCAGGCACCCCTCAAGCAGGGGTGACATTTTGGCACTCTGGGTCTATCACCAGGCATTACAGGCTAATGCATCACTGCTGGCAGGGCACAAACCAATTTTAGCTTTCTCCCTACCTCTTCCCATCAAGGCTTTTATTGATATTGGTTCCTCTAATAAAAATTCTTTTCTAAATCTAATCAACAGCTGTTTTAGTAGGCCAGAAACAGAAAGTCAAAGATTTGAAGGCTTGTTTCTGAGTTTAAAAAAAATCGTTCACAGAGTCTGGGGATGATATTCTCTCTGACCTGTGAGGAAAGAAAAAACAGCTCTGGGTATTTGATTTATACAGGTGCAAGGAAATTCAAACTATGGAAATCATTTGCAGTCTATCCCCTTCAAATGCAGGAAATTGAAGGGCATTAGAGACAGCTGAGGGGTTTGGGGACTATTCTCTGATTTGAATCCATCAGTATCCACACTCTTAACAAAATTCAGCAAGTGGATATACATCATTTCAACTTCAATTGTTCATGAGCATATGTCACCTCTCCTAACCTGCTCCTGAATGAGGGTGTTTTCCTACAGGCTAAGAGTGCAAACATTGAAAACTGCAAAAGCAGTTTGTGATCAAGTTTGTGTAAATCTTAAGCTTTTACCAAGTTACATTCACTGTGGGAAAGTAAAAATGTCTTATCCTTGGGTTTCACTGGATTTTCTGGATCAGCCCTGGACTGGGATGCCCCAAAGGGTTCAGGGCCATTTTGGGCTCCAAACCTTACACAGCTCTGCTGACAGAAAAGAGTCCTCACAGGTCTCTCAGCAATAGCAACAACAATTTCATGGGCACACAGGAGAAATAATTCATCCCTTCCAGTTTGAAAATGAAACGTGTGTTTTAAAAGACATGAAAACTTTACAAGATCACTTGTAGCAACTGATCTTGGCAAGAAAAAATTTGGCTGATACAAGACAGGAACTTCAATGAAGTGCCAGACATAGAATGAGGGACAGAGTGAACCACAGATTGAGCTCCAAAATACAAGAAGAGCTTTACATCAAACGTTGAATAAAAGTGGAAGAGGAGGGAGAAATGTTCCAAAATTTGAATTTCTTACATGATTACATTATCAAAACCTGTAATTCAGCCTTTTAGAAGCTTTGAATTCTGGGCTGAAAATATTATTAAACCAAGTGAATAGAGCAAACATCAATATTTTCCTTTGCCATCCTGACCTGAGAGTTCTGGTTGATGTTAGAAAAGAGAGTGATGCTACTCTTTCATGATTCCCCAATTGGTTCATTCTTCCATGGACTAGGCAGCAGTAAAGACAAAAGTCCATATTCAAATATCAGAAGCTTTCAAACTACTGTGTGTTTGAGTTAACTATTCAATACACAGATTCATCCGTCTATGTCAATTTTTTTTAAGGAAGTATGTTAGGAAAAATTAGATGCAAATATCAGAACATTTATTAAAATGTCTTTTTGAAAACATGAAATTGCAGAATAAAACATCGTTGTTCTTCAGACAGCCACTTACAATCACATTTATTGTCTGGACTAATCAAAATTGTTAGTCGTATTTTTGAATAAAGAATGTTCCTTTTTTGTTGGAAGAAATGAATTGCGTAATTTGAGTAATCCCTTTGTTGCTTTTCTTTCTTTCTTTCTCCCTACCTTTAAGGAAAAAAAGAGAGAAAACAATAGAAAATTTTTCCATTTTTTAAAAAAAGAAGGGTTAACTTAGAAGAGAACGTCTTTATTGCATTTTGGATTTGCCAACAGTATTTTGTCAGTGCTCTGCACACATAATACAGCCATAGACACATTTTGTGACTACACACACTGAAACAATTTCCATTTTGACTTATCCACCTGATGCAGCAAACCGCTGCAAACAGTTCCATTATTAGCTGGTTTTAACAGGGAAAATGGTCACTTTTATTGCTTTATCAGAAAGCAATCCTTCATAGAAAATCGGGTTATTCTGGTTTTAGAAGAACTATGCAAGAACCAAGCCTTGCTGTTCAAAAGGAACTAAATCAAGCAGGTAGTAATCACAGTGTGTGGGATAGACATCATTAATGTAGAGGAATAAACATACAGTAGGCTCATTTGAACTACAATTTGTTATTTTTCAGTAGTATAACATTGCTAATGGAAAAGGAGAAATATTGGAGAAAAGTGCTCCTGTCTTAGAAACAGAAAAATAAAGGTGAAGACGGAAAAATCACATTAATTAAGTTTTGATTTACAATCTAGCTATGAACATTTTGTACTAATGGTTCAAGATATTAGAGAAAAAATTGGGGTTGTAGGTTATAGAAACTCATTGCTCCCTATATTATATGCATAACTTGTGTGCATGCAAATACACACAGACATTTCTAAAATTAGTAAAATATTTCTACCACACAACCAACTGGAATTACCCCACCTTAGACAAGCAGGGAAGCTTCTGTGAACGTCATTACTTGAAAGATAAAGAAGCTATAATAGTGCCTACACTGTCATTGTCTAGATAACTACTGAATAATTGCTCCAAACCAAAGCAATTAGCATTTCTTTTATCTCGTATGTATGATAATAAGAGTCATTCTACTTGTAATAAGGCATTTGATTAATATGGGTGCCTGGTAATTTCAGATTATTAATTCCCTTAACCATAAAGAGACACCCATGTACTTGCAAATTTGATGTAAATTGAAGCTGATATAAATTATCTAACACAAATTGAAATTTACAAAAACCATTAAGGGCCACAAATATGAAAATAAATCATAGTTGGCAAAGCTATGGGCTTATTTGCTGCTTCTATAATTCAGATTACTCCGTGAAAATTATTCAAAGTTTTGGCCTTAAAACAATTAATTTTAAGGAAGTGGAGACAGTTCTAGCTGGGCTTGGCTGATAGGTGCTCAAGAGTGACCTCCCTGATGCAGCACATGCTACACTGAATATTCAACAGGTTCTACTGAGAAACAGACAAGCCTCTGCAGGGATGCAGAATGTTGAAGGAAGCTCAGAAAAAAAAAATATTTTGAAAGGCCATAAATGTACAGGAATTATTAAGTGCTATCATTGAGTTAGAGAAAATTCAGACATAGGAGATTTTAGAGAATACAAAAAAAAAAAAAAAAGGTCGCACTTGCACAAATCAGTTCATTTCACTCCACAAATAACAAAGTGGCAATTGCTTAGGAAAAGTGTCATAACCTGATAAGAATACATAGTAAACTGGGTTTTATTTAACTCTAACATTTTTCATCCTACCAGAGTAACATTTTAACTTAAAAATCTGAAAAAAACCCAACACCCTCCTACCTGTAGTTCTGGATTTCAATTTTCCCCTTACAGGCAGCAGGCACTAAACCCAGGATCTGAAATACAACTGTGCCCATGACTAACCCTAAATTTTGGTTCATTACAGGAGCTTTGAGTAGAATTAGTACAGCAGAAGTGGTGATGAACAATGCACAACTCGAATAAATCTCAAGGCTTGGAGTGACCTGGTTAATTTTTTAAGAGCATCTGACAAGAGCAACAGAAAAATAAATATGAAAATGTGTGAGGAATCTTAATGTGATCATGGAAGAGGCATTTAATCCTAAATAACTAAAACACCTGCTGCTGTCCACTTTTTGAAGTACATATATTTTCATTGCTGAAGATCAACCATCAGGTGTAACAGACTAGAAAATACATTTATGTTTATGATACTAATTTATATTTACAGAAGGTTTTGTGGCATGAAAAGGCCTCTTTAGTCTTTCTGTTTAGAATTCTGCTTTCAGCAACGTTTCAAACCAAGGTGTCCTGGTGCAAGAAAAATAAAGTGAAATAGTTTGCAAATTGTGCTTACTTGCTGTCAGAAGCAAGTTAAAAATCATGTTTATAGGTACTTGGATAGAAGGGGCAGGGAGAAAATATAGGAATGTACAATTTAAAAATTGTATATTTATGTATAAAGCAGAGCTGTTAACTGCTGGGGCTGTACTCAGAGATGCATCTCAGCCTTCCTCAAGGGTTGGATAGAGCTCATGTGGGAAACAGGTGTTATTCAGGATAACTGAATTTTAGCAACTCCTGAGGGATATTTTTCTAACTGGAGAGAAACAAAAAGAAAATTATCTTGGGTCACTGAGTGCAGCTGGGGATGATGCAGCAGACTGTGTGGTTTCCCTCCTGTTCACACACCTACAGTGCCTTTCCCTTTAGTACCTTTACTTTCACTGAGATGAATAATTTTTTAAAAATACATATTGTGGAAGAAAGAAAACCCACTTCTGCCAAACAATTCAAGTCTTGTTGATCAGGTTTCCAGAGGGAAACTGTACATTTCCACACAGCACAAAATCATTGCTTAGAGATACCAGCTTGCTTGTGCTGCTTGTTTGAGAGCGTGTGATGCTTTTCCAGCAAGGCAACCTTTATTGCCAAATATTGCCAAGGGTAATCTATCAAAGGTAATCAAATGGAAATTTCAGGCTGTATCCAGTTTTTTGTGAAACTCTTTCCATACACAACAGGAAAGAGAGGCTTGTCAGAAAGGATTAGTTCCAGTGCCCAGGCTCCTTGTGCCTGCCCCTCAGAATTCAAAGTACTGAAATCTGTTTTCAACCTCAGGCAGGGAGAACTAAACAAGCTTTTAAAACATCCCTGAGAGATTCACACCTCCAGCCCTCTCCTGTGCCATGTCTCCACCCAGTTATCAGACTGGGAATTCTGCTTGACAAAATGAGCACATCCTGGCACAACTCAGTGAAAGGAGAATGCCAAGATGCTTCTTTTTTGGCCAGAGCCATGGGGAGAAAGCTACAGGTGACATGGGTTGTCATTTCAGATTGGACAACAGGGCTGCAGATTTGTGGGTTGACTCCTCTGGGTTTACAGGGAATTTTTATTCACTAATGCTGAAAGTCTGACTCTGCCAGGCCTTTGATTAGCAGCAATATAAAATTTGTAGAATCACCCCATCCTCCTGCAACGCTACTGGCATTAGGAAAGCATTACAAGAGATTAATCTGGCCAGGATTCTCTTCGCAAACCATGGTAATAATCAGTTGGATTGGCAAAACATTTCTAAATGTGAATGTGATCTGTCAAAATTTCACCTGCTTTCCTTAAAACTATTTCCACACATTTAAGTAAAATAACTCTTAATTGAAAAAGAGTAGTTTAACAATAAACAACACAAATATTAAAGATATTGGTAGAATGCACATGCTTATGACAGAACATGTTTATAATGGGGCAAATACCTTACATAAATTCAAATTTAAGGTATTTTTTTACTTAATGACATAACAGCTCACAACTACTAAGAGAATTTAATAGTAATTAGTCAGCACATGTTGAATTTTACCATTCTTAAACTGCTAAAAGACAGAAGTGCATTCATGAGAGACTTTTGAGTTGCTGAGCAGAATTAGTCCCCACATGTATTCTATAAAAACAACTTTAACAAGAGTTCCCATCAGTTTATAATTTCTTCTACTTGCAGAAGAAAACTCTTTTTTTTTCCTCAGTTCTGGCATTCTGAAAATAATTCCACAGAATGAATGAGCACAGTAACTGGTGTGTGAGTAATCTCAGCAGAAACAGGCTGTGCAGGTACATTTATTTCCAACATATAACTTGTTCCATTCCACAGGCTAAAGAACTGCTGCACGGTTATTTCACCGGCTGCCATCCTGATCATGTGCTTATTTAGAGAGAGGCTGAAGTTTGAGGATATATTATTACTCTTATGCTTGAGTTTGAAAAGGTTAACACTGGAGTCAGAACTCTGAAGACTCAAATAAACTTATTATGCCCAGAGCCCCTGTGTCTTCTTCTCCAAAGATGTTTCTCTGGCCACAAGATGTTGACCTGCAGAGTGAGCCCAGGGACTGGACCCTGTGCTGATGGCCTGCAGTCCATCTCTTTTCTCCAGCATTTCCAGCTCCCTCTGAGTATCAGCCTACCCTCTCCAGCACTCCAAATTTGTCTCCCACCATGAATTCATACAGTGAACTTTCTGTGAGTGTGTCTCTTAGCCCATCATTCAGGCTGATGATGGAGGCTTCAGACAGAATTGGCATCAGTATCCACCTCTGGGAGCCGACACCAGCGATCAGCCATCAGTTTGTGCCACTGATCACAACCTCTGAAGTCTCCAGACAGTTTCCATCCACTTCCTCACCCATTTGTCAAGTCAAAATCCCACCAAATGTGGGAAACCCTGCCCAATAACCTGCTAAAGGCAAAAGAAACAACACATTTTGTTCTCCCCTCATCAGCACATCACCCATCTCATTAGAGAGGAAATGAGGCTGTTCAGCCAAGACATGTCCTTGGTAAATCTAGGCTGGCTTGTCCCAAATGCCTTTTCCCTTGTGTTTCTGGAAAAGGTTATTCCAGTGCTTACTGACCGTAAAGAGTAACTCAGCCTCAACTCTTCCCTGACAGAGGGTTATGTGGCTTTCCTCTATGAAAAAATGTAATATTGATGGGGATACAAATCATTATGAATATCAGAGTATACTTTTTTTAGAAAAGTTGTTTCAGCCATATAAGAGCATGAGATTCCTTCCACTTTTAAATTGTACCTGGTAAGAAGTACTGCAAAGAAACACCTTCTGAACAGCTTCAGAAAAATCTCTGTACAGATTTATATTAAGCTCAAAATTCAGCACGAGTCTGTTCAACATGGTTGAGAGAAGAATTGAGTTATGGAGCTTAAGGCTTGAGGCTATCAACTGAAACTGAGCTTTAATTAAAATGGATTTGATAATGCACAGTAGAGTTGGGGATGGCTTCAAAAACCATTTCAGAAAGCTGATGTGATTTAGCAGATTCAAAAGGAAGTAACTGGATAACAGAGTTTGTAAATGATGCTTAAAATTATAGAGATGAATTCTGGGTTAACCAAAAGAGAGAATATTTTCTAAACAAGAGTCTGCTAGCAGCATACCTTTGGTACATAAAAATTTGCTTGTACCAGTTTTTTGGGGGCTGTTGGCCAACACCGCTGAGCTGTCAGAGACTGGAAGGTGCTTTCCTTTCCTGCAGGAGCAGCTGGCATTGCCATCCTTCCACTGGGGCTGATGCCTTAAGTTTTAGCTCTCATATTTTCAGATTCTGTGCTGCCCAGGGGTGCAGTTCTGAGCCTCGCATTCAGTGTCAGTCAGCTCTTCACAGATCAGGGAGACAAAACAAATCCTTTTCCTGCTGAAGACCAAGGACAACTTTCAGGCCCAAAAGCACAAACAAGGGTGAGCTGAAGGGAGGAACAAGAAGGATGGGACTTCATAACCTGAAGCTGTAACTGGACAATTAAACCCCAATATGCAAATGGAACAAAACTTATAAAAATTGAAGACTTTGTGACTGGTTGTCTATTTTGTGACCATTTTGGGTCCACCTTGGGTGTAGCCCTGGTCAGGCCCTGTCCTGCCCAAGGTGTATCCTGGAGGCCTTTCAATAAATACCTGCTTTATTCTCTATTCTTTATGCTCTACTCTGTCCAGTCTCTGTTTCAGGTCAGCCTTCCCAAGGCATCAGGGTTCCAGGCACAGTCTGCAGGAGTGGGGCTTGCAGTGCTCCAGTAACATGTTATGAGCAATATCCAGTGTTAGTATTCTACTAACAGAAGAGGGAAACCTTAATTCTGAGGCTTAGGGGTTGTTTGTTTTTGCTATTTGGAGCCTTTTGATAATCTGGTCTTCTTACACCTAATGATCACACAGTCCCAGACAGCCTTTTTGGTTAGACAGAGGCAGGAAATGAATAGGAAGAGTTATAGAAAGAAACAGACAAATTATCCTCCTCACTTCGAAGCTGAGAAAGTATCTTTCTCAATTTCTCAACCCAAACTGGGATATATTGGCTGTGGAATGTTGATTTTTTTTTTTTTTTCTTTACATTCCCCCTTAAGACAGGAGAAAATCTAGAGATTGTGCACATAAAAGGATTTCCTTACTATAACCTTTTCTTAAGCTTTCAGCAAGTATCAGTTTTCTAGATTTAATCCAAATGATTTTGGGAGGAATGGCTCTATTAAGAGAAACTGTCAGATTTCCAAGCTGCCTCTCATATATATAGATATATATATTAAAAAAAAGAAAATTATAGCACCAACATGTGATCGAATGAAAGAGTCTGGCTCACATATTCAGCCTGATGATAGACTCAGCTTAAAGTTCCAGGAAAGCAAACAGGAAGAAATGAAAAATTCAGAAGTTAACTGACCTTCTCTGTGTGGGTTAATAGTTGTGGTACTATTACAAGGTACCTAATACAAAATTTCCAAGACACACAAACCACAGTCTCACTCAAATCTTGCACTCTTAATCCGTAAGTGCTCTCTCAGCCAGGTTTTTAAGTCATTCTAGAAGTACAACTGTGCCTCTCAATCACTCACCCAGTTACTCACGTTATACACACAAACTGAGGATATATAATCACTGTCAGAGACACTGGCTATAAAAAAAAGTTCTGTGTAGGTTTTCCTCAACCAGAATAATGGCACAAGGCCTTGAGTAGTTGTAAATTTGTTACTGTGGAAGGCACAGTCTTTTCCACACCCATTTTGTTTGTCAGTATCCCTAATTTCCAATAAGCACAGCTTTTTAAATGCAAAAGCAGATAACTGGACAATGCTCCTTACCTCACTAAGATGACTGAACTGTACATGGTCAAACCAAAAATATCATGATTTTTTCAGAAGAGCTGCAAGCAGAATGGAAGAAATTTTCCAAGTATTGCTGTGGAAGAATTTGGTGGGGGGCAGTGGAGGGCACACATTTCTCAGGTCAACTATTCTTTCTACCTGCAGGCTTTGCTTCTTCCTGACCTTCCCTCCTAACCTGCCAGGATCTGCTATTTCTGTTTTGTTCATGGCCAAGACCATCAGGACCAGATTTCATTCCTCTGATCACTGGTAACTCCTCATCCTCCCCCACACAGCCCTGCAAGTTGTTTCCCAGCCAAAAAGCTGAAGAAAAGGGTATGAAGAAGAGAACAGCCTGTCTTCTTCTTCTGTTAATAATCACAGCAGACAGTCCCACAGGAGAGCAGTCCACCATAAAACTACCACCAGGCACCACCTGGAAAATCCAAAGTTAATGCTCAGGACCCAGTGGGAGCCTCTCTGTGGGGTGCTCTCTGCCCCAGTGTCCCATAACCAGTCTGGATCTGGGCCACAGGGAGAGAAATCCCCTTTTCCTTGCTGTTTCCAGAGACCTGAGGAACAGAAGCCTTTAGAAGCGGGGCGTGTGAAACTGAGCTCCTCAACAAGCAGATGAGTTCCTTGTGGAGCTTTGTTTGGTTTGCCTGGAAACTTGGAAACAGCAGCTGCACATTTCAGTCAGCAAGGAGCCTTCCCAGGAAAAAAGTAATTTCCAGCCTGTTAAGAGTTCACTCCTACTGAAAAATGAGTGAACCTGAAAATGTTGTGTGAGTTGTGTGGTGGAGGACAAAGTGTATTTCCCTCATGCTGACAACAACAGGAATGACCGTGTATTCCAACAGCCACACTTTGAATGCAGGGTGTATCTGAGAATTTCTTACTACTACAACTACCATTCAGTGAATGCCCATAATCTCTGTTTTTAACTTTCACAATGGCAATAGGAAGGGGGAAAATCAGAAATGTTCTTCACTTGTACAGTCCAACTGTAAAACAGTCCAACTGCACAACAGTCCAACTGCAAGCCTGCAAGAAATTGCAACTAAATAAAGGAAACACGACTAAACTTAGCCAGAGGTCTTGGTTATTCTGCAGATGGATAAGACTGACATTCACAGTTGATTTCTGAGTTAACTGCTCCAGCTGTCCCAGATCAAAGTGCAGTGTGGCTCTGAGCAATGTCCCAGTGAATATATGGTCACCATGTGTACATGATTATCTGAAACCACAGCAATCGGTTATTGTTTAGTCTTACCCTGACTTTACAAAAGGTAAAGAAACTTCACAAACTTCACAACTGAGGCAACTTTATCCTCTAATATTTTTGGTCCTCCACTCAAATACACACATCCCTGATCTTACAAACCAGCCTAATTGCACCTGAGCTTTACCACCCAACAGGATGCTGCAGTAAAATGTGCTCTCAGGGTACTCACAAAACTTTTGATCACCCTCCAAACAGTCTCCATCACCTGACAGTCGGGTCACCTCAAAGAACAACCTTTGCACAATTAACCCTTGGACCCACCTAATCTCTCATTCATGCAATGCAGATATACCTCACACATCCAATTTAATCAAAAACAGGTTTTGATTCAGCTGGAGACTAAGGCTGGAGATTTGTCAGGTCACTGAATTTCCTCAAGCTGAAGTTCTGGAAGGGCTGGAAGAAGGAAGTTGCTACCTTCATTCTGTGTTAATGAAGATTTTTGTCGTTGAAGAGAGATCTCTTTGCCTTAGGACAAAGTTTGAGTGTTTTAGAACTTTTGTTAAACTTTGTGTGTGAAATCCTGGCTCCTTCACAGTCCATGGAAAACTTCCAATAGTTTTTAATCAATGCTAAGTTGTGCAATCTTTTCCTTTAAGTTACTGTAGAGTTAAACAAAAGCTAGGGTTGTGCATGAGCCAGACCATCAAAACAGCCTTTTTCCACCCCAGACTCCACAGAGGTTACTGCTATAAATATATAAAAATAATTTTCAAAAAACCCAAACAAACAAATAAAAGCCACCAAAAAACGTACCACCACCAAGAACAAAAAATACACCACTGAAAGTAATCCAAAGGCTGTATTTTTATATTCTTGCCAAATTCATCAAGCCACTTCACCATCAATAAATTATCACCCATTGTTAATCACAGATATTCCCATCATCAATCTCAGAATCCCTGGGTTTTAAACATATCTGCTCCTTATAGCCTCAATTAAAAAAGTAGTGGTTGCCTTCTATTAAAACAATAAAGCTGCAGCAATTTTATGACCTGTTTGTCTTAATAGAAAGAAATGCATTCACAGGCACTAACAGACAGCATTTTGTGCACTATCCTTCCCATTAGGTCCCATTGCCAGCCAAACATTTATCTAGACAATGAAATAAGCAGTTCAGTCCAATCTGATAGCATCATTCACATACTAGCTGAAGGCTACAGTGCTCATAACTCAATTTGTTGCTCACAAAAGTTAAAGAAATTGTTGAGTAGAATAAAATTAAAAAAAAAAAAAAAAAAAAAAAAAAAACAACAACAAAAAAAAAAAAAACAAAACACCAACAAACCCTCATCCCCTCACCTCCCTCACAAGGAATATTATTAAATTAGGAAAGTATTTAGATGACAACTGTTTTGATCATTCTGAAGATCAGACAGAGGCATTCTGATGAAAGAAAAAAAATCACCCTGTCTGCAGGATTGGGTAGAATATTTAGCAGAAATTAGTATCTCCTTGATTTTATTTTCAAAGACATTGCTGTTAGTAAATTACAAGCATTTTTTATGTAAAGAATGGATTTGTTGTAAAAATTAACAGGAAAAAAAACCAAATATATATATATCCTAGAGAGTGAAGAGATTACACAGCTCTTTTCTGCTGTTAAGTAAAAGCCTTTATGGAATGAAACAATACAAGTGAGGATTCATACAGAGACGGGAAAATTGTTTTAAGGCGTGCACAGGGCAAGAGTAATACATCATTGAAGTGTAATACAATATTGGCATGGTGAAAGAAAATTGAGGACTGTGTGGAACTCTCAATACAGGGCATGCAGAGGGCTGGAAAGATCAAGATAAAATTCCATACAGGCAGTCATAAAAATTGGCCCTGTTTATCTCTGAAGCGTTTTTCAGCAGAAAACCTGAACAGATAAATTTTGACTCCCACAGCTTCCTCCCTCATGAGGAGCCACTGTGGTTTTCCCCACCTTTTGCTTCCGAATTCAAATGATCAAATGTTACCCTAAATGAGACTCTTGCCAAGCTCTGACCCCATGGAATTCACTACTGGATCACTTTTCCCCTAGATTTATAGGGAGCTATACCCATGCAGAAGTCAGATTCAGGCCATCAACTCTTTAAAACAGGAACCACCTCTAAAAGTTGCTTTCCTGCCAGGGTGTCTGGGACTCATATTTGGTATAATCAGAAGATTATTTTGGTATGTATTTAACTCTCAGAGTCATAAGGAAAATCTGAGCAAGTGCATGTATTTAGTCATGCAAAGATTTGTAAAATCTGAGAGATTTTACAAATAAGATTTGTATCAGAGAGAGCTGCTGTGTGAATCTTTGCCCTAAATGTTCTACAAGGCACAAGCAAGAAAGGACAAACAGTGCCCTGCAGGATTTGTATCATAATCACCTCCAATAAAGTGGATTTCCCAGTGAGGAATGAATTAAACCTAAAGAGGATTAAGCAATGCAGAAGTGTTAATTTCCTTTTTTATTAAAAAACAGACACAACAAAAGAAAAGGCAAAAAAAAAGTTACCAAAATGCTATCATTATCCTCTAAACAGAAGTATCTAATCTGATTCTGAACTCACCATTTAATGAGAAATGCCCCCACAGGAGGCAACAGACCCATAAAATCAATGTAAAGAAGGTCAGACTGAGACCCTCCTCATTTGCTGTGAAAGGTGTCACCTGCTCCAAGCCCTCGTGGTATCGAGGATCGATCACCACTGAGCTGTGACATTCTGTGCCTCGCTGAAAACCTGGGCTGAATGAACACTGGAAGGCTGACAGCTTAATATCTAGCAGCAGCTGGAGAAAAGTCAGGCCATTTTTTCCATTTCCAAAAGCAATAATCAAAGGGCCATCCTCACAGTTATGCATCACTGGATGCGTTTTCCTTCACCTGAGAACCTGGCAGAGCCACAGCACCAAAGCCTTTGCCACGTTGTGGGGAGGGAAGGGGTGATTTGTTTGTTTGTTTTGAGAGGGTTGGACTTGGATGGGTCTTGGATGGAGGTTTTTTCCTTGCTGTTGTTGTTATTTTTGTGTTTAACACGATATCTGCTTAACAAAGTTCAGAGAGAGAAGAAACAAGCAATAAAAGTAGAAGACAAAAGTGGGTGAGAGTGTTTCTGGTTTCTCCTTCTTTCCCTCCCCTTCAGTCTCATTTGTCTTGTGCATTTAATTCCAGAGCACATGTCCTGCATTGTATTGACTCCTCACCTAAAAATCAAGCTTGGCTTTCAGTCATCAACCTTTCCAAGGGTAAGAGTAAAACAAAATTATCTTTGTACAGGGACTCAGGTCATCTCTCCCATTGCAGTAATGGGAAATGACAGCTCAATTTCTGCATCCTGCTTTGTCTTCTTGCACTGAACAGATCAGTTCTCACAAACTCTCACCACTGAAGCTGGAGAGAGACAATTTTCCTTTCCAGATCATCCTTCCTGACAGCAGTGCTTTTAAGACCTATAAAATATCTTCTGGTAAATCCTTGCTTTGGAACGTAATTCGTTTATTGTCAATAACGTGGCTACAAGTCAACAACATTAGACAAGCAACGCAGACCTGAAGAAACAGCAGATCCCTACCAAAGAGGATTCCTGTTACAGACAAGAAATGAGAAGTATTTCTTGCTATTTGTCGATCCAAACCTGGCTATTTTTCTTTACCCAAAGCACAAAGTTGTATGATTATGGGGGAAAAAAAAAACAACCCACTACAACCCAATCAATGTGCAAACCCAGGGCTCCCTCAGCAGGTGAATACACCTGGCAGAGTTTGAAACTCCCAGACCAGGCTTTACATCTCACATTTTTGTAGAATTTTTCGGACAAGCAAGAATGAAGTCATGGATTAGTACAATACCTTTGTATTCTAACTGAAAGATTTTCTTCTTTTCAACACATTTCTGTATAATAATAATAATAATAATAAAATCTGTCTTGAGCTTGCTTATCAGACTGAGGGTCGACCAGATAGCTAATAATGGAATCAGAAAGGTCAATTACCCCTCCTGAGGTCACTCTTCATAGGGACAAAACAAAAGTCCTTTAACCCACCCTCAGCAAGAAGTAGAGAGTTGTATTTATTTCTTTTTTGTACCTCGGAGCTGACTGCTGTGGGTCACTTGTGGGTAAATTATTATAAATCTCCCTTGTTTTGCCTTGCTGGAGAAAACAGTAAATGCTGGAGTAGCTGTGCACTTGTGAGAGGAGCAGGTTTAAAATCTTGTCAACCCATCCAGAGTTTGAATATGGCCCAAAAAATGGATGATACAAGACTTCTGCCTAAAAAACCCCAATAGGATCATTGTCTGATCTGGGCTTCGCTCATTCCAGAAATGAAAGTTCTCTGTCTTGGTTTTCCCTCTAAGGAGAGGTGCATAAATGAAGATCAGCCATTAAAAGGAGTCAGATACAGATTAGCAAATAGACATTTGGGTGTTTATGTAAAATAGCAGAGTTGAATCAGCAGTGTTGGTGATTTTATCTTCATGAGCACTGTTTAAAATTTTGAGATGTATAGTGCAGTTTAAAGAAAATACACTTTTTTTTCCTAAACTCATCCATAATCACAGCCATATTTTTTTTAATTACTCCACAGATGAAATCAGAAGTGCTAGATGACCAGAATGGGGTTTTTTCCTACATTTTTTTCTGTGGAAAAATATCAATTTTTTATCCTAGCAGAAAATAAGTTAAAAAAAGGCGTAAAGTTACAGATATTCATTAAACAAAACAAAAGAAAAAAACCCCCCACATATCTATGAAAGGACAACAATGGTTAAATCTTTTGTACTTGAAAATATATTGAACCATGAGGACAAACCAAAAAACAAATCCTGGTTTCCTTATCCTTTACTGTAACTCTTCAACTGCTCTGTTTTCAAGATAATCATTCCTACCAAATCAGTCATAACATTTCACTCCCCATTTCTTATAAAAAAAAAGAAACAAAACCAAAAAAAAAACCCACTCAAATAACTATTCTCTTTTGTATTTAATTCTCATAAAAGATCAATTGTAATTTTACCTGTAATATCTTTGGCCAGATTATTTAGCACTTGAAAGTTCACTGTAATCTTTAAATACTTGGCCTGAGTGGGAAAATAGTGGGGAGACCAAATGTTTGGTGCTGCTTTTTTGCCTTTTTTCTTTTTCTTTTTTAAAATTTTATTTATTTTTAAATTTAGTTTGTCACAGAAAGTCCTAGGATTGATTGGGGATTAATAATCGTGACATCAAGTTGACTGCAATACACTCCTTTTCTGGAGACGTCATCTTTATTGCCTCAAGTGAGCTGCATCAAATTGAAAGTCCAAAAAATAAAAAAAAATTATGTGCCAAGCATTCCTGTGGGTGCAATTCGTCACCCACCCTTTTCCAAGCCACTGACATGCAATTAAAACAGCATCATAGAAATAGATGGGGAAAGTTGGAGAATATTTTAATTCCTCAGAGAAGGGCAACTTGGACAATTCAGTAAATTACTTTTTATTACCTTTCTGCTTTGTCTTTTTGTAGGAGACTCTACTGAAGAAAAACACAGATCTGTGAAGTTTGGTGACACTATCTCACTTTGCTTTTAGACATCTGAGAAAGAATAACTAGATTTTTTCAGAATCCCTAATTTATGTTGTTCCATTGAATGCAATAAATAAAACTATTTCTTTTGATGCCAAAATTAAAATGTCAGGCATGATTTTTAATTCACCTTTACTTTGCTTGAGTAACTACAATAGAGAAGTCTAAACAAAGCTCCATGTAAAGTTCCAGGCTTTCCAAAGAAGGTTAAAAGTTTTTCAAAACATAAAAAATTGAAATTATACTATAATAATATGAAGATAAAGGCTTCCCTGTCTTCAAATTTAAAATTGTCTAATTTTGTTCTGGGTCATGCAGTTGCCTCTTATTCAAAGCTCGGTTTTGCAAGAGCAAGTAGAGGAAAAAAAAATATAAATTATTCTATATGCAGTGTTCAGTGCAACACTTTCCCTTCTAATGGTGGTTGCTTTGCTTGTAACTAAAGCAGACTTTGTAATATCATTTTTGGATAAAATTTGCAGCACAAGTTTAAGTTAAAGCAGATTCTGCCATTCTCTGCATAGAAGTTCTAGTGTGCACTTCCCAGTAAAGAGAAAGACCTCTTTCATTTAAAGTTATTTAGTCAGACTTTGTAAGATATAAGTTGTAGCTTCTGACATAAACCCACCCCACTGTTCATGCTACAGCTTAATGGCTGTTTTCAAAGGCTTTATTTAAAATAGATATGTAAATCATAACTCCTTAAGCACTTGGGCAATGATACAGCAAATAATTGAGCTAAATCAATGCATTATTTATGTGATAAATCTTTCCATCACCACAGCAAACTGCAGGAAAATATGGCATTTTAGCACAAGAGAGCCAAACCACAGCACATTCTCTCTCCTGTCAATCTGGCTGGAAACTTTCAGAGATTCCTTAACTGAGCAAAACTTCCGAAATCTTCAGCCAAGAGGTTTATTTTTGATTTTACCAGAGCTAAATGCAGACACCTCACCCACAGGAGATCGATGCTGAGGGCCAGACTTGGGGGAGAGAGGCAACAAAACTTCTTCCAGTCACAAAGATAGAAAGAGGGCAGGGGAAGGGCATCACTAAAAAGGACCAAATGCAATAAAACTGAGTGGAAATGCTGTGGTTTAGCTGAAAAATCCCCTGCTTGATGACAAAAGTCCATTTTTATCATCATTTAGCTGCCACTTAAACATTACCTGCTGGCTTCCCTGATGGCAGGAACGCTTCTGTTCAGCAAACTGGGTTTCTAGGGGAAGTGAACAACCTCTTTAATTTGCTTTTATGTTTAGATTGCTGGATAATGCCCACCAGAAAGCCTTAAAAATCAAAGGGCCTGGATAAACACAGGTCACAACAACCTCATAGGCATTTTTAAACATTTATGCATAATTCATTCTGATTTTCCTGCATGGGCCAACATTGAATAGGTACTCAAGAGATGTGGAACTGAGTGGAAATTTATATACTTATTTTTTCAATTTTTGTGGACAAACCCCCACAAAGCAGCTCACCCCATTAAAAGTAAGAAATACCAAATTTGTTTCAGGCTTTTTGTGTTTTCCCACTGAAAGAACACATGATTGCAAAGACTATCTTGTATTTATTAGGCTGGGGGAAAATTAAGGACAGTAGCAAAATATGTGTTTGGAGACAACTGAAAATGATCATTTTGGGAAATGACCAACATGCAAGAAGGAATAAATTAAAATGTGATTATTAGGGAATGAGTTGACACAAAGAGCACACTAACAAAATTGATATAGGCATGATTAGAGAGTGGGGTTTTTTTCCCCAATTTAAAATTTCTGATTATAAGACTATACTTTTTTTTATAAAGCCTACAAAACAAGCAGGCTGAAGTCTTGATGGATTACAGAGCAGCACCAGTGTGTCAAACTTACTTTTACCAATAGCTGCTTTGACAGTAGCCAAAGAGCCTAAAAGAATTAAGGAAAAGTCCAGGCATGTATTGATATTTCATTAAAATGAATTATTGGTATTTCATTAAAATACTCCTCCACCAATTTGTGGTCAGGCCCTTTTCACTGATATTGAATGATTTCTCTGCTATGAATTTGCCCAGCCTTTCCTTAAATTCACATGAAATCTTAGCACCAAAACCATCTTGATGTTTTTGCTCCACGAAGTGTTCCACAGATCAAATAAACACTTTTAGTGATTATTTTCCATTCTACCCTGGTGTTTTTCAGCTCCTTCAAGTGAATCATTTTCTCAGCATGAGAAAAGGACCAGCAAGACACAGTGGTTAACTGTTTGAATTAGAGACCAGATCTTATATTAAAAAAAATATATTTAAAAAAGATATATCCCAATCCTCTACACTAAGCCTTATTTTGCCCATGCTTTCAAAGAATGCAGGCACCTTCTCAAAAATATTTTAGGACAATAAGAGACAAGAAATAGTTGGAAAACTTGGCAGCTCTGGCTCTCCTGTCACCTGTTCTGGTTTCAGGACTCCCAGGGCACTGCCCACATTGATCACATCTGCGCAGACAGGCCATTAAAGGATCAGCCCATATCGGGCAGTAAGAAATTACAGTCTGTGATGCATCACCTGTCAAAGTCAACCTGTTTATTCACACCTGAAAATTCAGTGGAAGCCCATGTGTTGTAACCACCAGAAATGTGCCTCACATTTATACTCATCACTCAGACTGCCACATCCACTGTTGTTAATTAAAATTTCCCTGTTTTCACTATGTCATCATATCTCAGCACCAGTTCCTGTGTCCTTCATGACAGCATTTGAGCAGTGCTGCTTTTCTGACCAAAAGCAGAGAAGAATCACATAGCCACGAGAATTCCTGCCTCCCCTAAAACCATAATGTAAGAAATCAGCTCCTTTGGCCCCTGTGACAAATCTGTGTCTGCTGTGCCAATCTGTGGAGGCAAATTTCAGGGTCAGGTTTCACACCAGAAGTAGTGGAGGAGCCATTTGATTGAGGAGCAAACAAAGCTACTCAAATCACCTTTCAACCCATCACAGCTAACCAACAAACCCCAAAGCAGAAACTGTCAGCCATAAAACATTATCAATATTCACTCTGAGAGGCCCAAATGCATAATTAAACTGCACATCTGAAATAATTTTGTCTATATCTGTATTCAAATGTAGACTTGTCATGATTTGATGCAATTTGTTGATGTAGTTCTGCCACCATGTAAGTGGGTGTTGGAGAGAGAAAGTGTGAATGTTTTACAGTGCAAGGCATTGAACCTGAGAGGAATGGAATTTGGAATTTTGTTGGCAAAATTCATCAAGGAAGAAAGTTCAGAACACTGGATCTTTGAAATTAGACCTTTTAAAATAAGGAGACGGTATTTTGGGGAGTTTCTGAATGATTTCAGTGTAGAATTCTTAAAACATTATCAGAAATAGCCATGAACTGTGGGAAACCAAATAATGAAAATTGGTTCAGGGTAGTTCAAACCTCTGTCTCTTCCTCTTCTCCCTGAAATTCCCACAGGTACTTTGAAGTCTCATTTTCATCCTGATTGACTAAAATGCTGAAGTCCTTACAGTAAAAAAATCTCAGTTTTTTCTGTTGGCTGAATTAAAATCAGTTACCATTTGGTTTACAAAATCAGGATCCCTGTCTCACTCTGTGATGCACATCACTTGCTTTCAACACCTGATTTCTCAATAAACTTGGAGGTTTGTTGGCAATGAAGAATATTTGGAGACACTGTTGTTGCTATCCACAGAAATCTAAGGTAATTAGAAGACAAACAAACAAATAAAAACATTGAAGAGAGGGAAACCTGGACTGGAGTAATCCACCTGAATTTTTTAACTGATATATTCACAATAGTGAATGCTGGAGTAAAATATCTAGGCCAGTAATGATTAATTCATATCACAGATTGAAGTCAGAGATACAAGTGGTATTATAAAGAGTATCAAATACAAGCAACAGCATCAGGGGAAAATATTGCACCTCTGAGCATCCCACAGTTAGTCCCATACAGCCGCACAGGAAAGCTCTCTGCTTATCAGGATTGGATTTCAAACTCAGTTTATCCCAAAGCCAAAGACCTGATTTTATCTCAGCTAACAAGGAACATTATCAGTGATCATAATATTATCAGCCCTCTAAAAAATGAGTTGCTTGTCTCTGTGTGACCTCCTGCAGGAGAGAATGCTGCAGGCAGGAGCTTTCCAGAGATGATGACTTCTTTGTTTGGAACCTGATGTGAGCCAATGTCAATGACTATGTTGATCTCAGCAAGCACCTTACCTGAAATATAAAATATTTCTTGCTAGGTCACTTGATTAGCTGAGAAACAGCCCACTCTAATGAAATAAATAGGGCTCAGTAAACTGTTTTTATCCTACAGTCAAGCTGTCTGAAGAAGATAGTTATGTTTTAAATTATAATCTTAAATGTATCTGTGATAATGTCACAGAAGGCAGCAGTGGGAAGGGAACTAATTTTACACTATGGCAGAAAAAAAAGAGTAAAATACAAAATTTGAAGTATTTAGGCTCATGGAATACAATCTGAAATTAATACAGCAAGGGATACTAAAATCAATCTCCAGGTTAAAGCAGGTTTCTGAATGCTTCAGTACCAGTTGGACCAGTGAAGCAGAGTATTGGAACACCCCAGCATGGAACAGGAAATGAAACTGCAGGTAAAGCTAAGCTGCCAAAACTATCAAATGAATATTTCCTAACTACTGGCTTAAAGCTGGCTCACCCAAATCAATTTGCAAACTGCTTACTTTTTCAGATTTAAGAACCCTTCAAATTGAAAGCTGATGGCAAATGCATCCTTGAAGACCAATTCTCATGAAACATTCTGCAGCTATTCAGAGTGAAATGATCACATTTACCTGGAGGTGGGTGCACTGAAAGATGAGCTTTACAATTGTGGAGAAATATTAGTCCAATTATTTATTATGTCCTCAAAAGCAACACAGTAAAGAAATATATGTCATGTATGCCGCACATTATTAATATAATTTTTTTAAAAATTATTTTACCTAATTTTTGAAAAACTCATTAGGAAACACAATTTTACCATTCTCTATTTCCAACAAAATATCTACAGAGAATTATTTCCATCCTTGTGGTTTTCCCTTCGTTTTCTCTAAACAAAAAAAAATTTAGATGTTGTAATACTGAATATTGTTTTACTGCTGAATAAAGTCCAGAGATTCCTTATTAAGCTGACAACAGCCTCAGGAGTGGTCTGGACTTTTCTTGAGCCAAACATCTTTTGCCTGATTAGATACGATAATTATTTACCAATCAGGTAACTTGCACTCTGGTTCTGTTTTGATTTGGTTTACAATAATAACAGGCAACAATTACTCTGTGGGGACTCCAAAAGAAAATGGAATGTGGAAAAAAAACCTGCTGTGAATCAACATTTCTGATGTTTAGGAGTAATTTCTGCAGTTATTAACTTAAGAAATAAAAATATTTTCTCAAATTCCTCAGTGTTGAAGGGTTCCCAATGTTGAAGTTTGTTTCCCCATTAAAACTTAGAAATAATTTTCTTTACACATTCCTTTGTGTGTAATCCTAATGATGAAATAAAGATGTTTTCTCAGGTTCCTGCAATTTCATCACATACTAGCAAACAGAAAAAAAAATTAGAAAAACAAATAGGCAGCTGGCTACAAATTCAATCCTTTTGCTGCACAACAGCATTCAGAAATTGGGCCACAAATCCACTGCTGAAGCATCTGATGTCCATCTCTGTTTGCCTTTAGTCACCTTCCCCCACTGCCAACAAGGCACAGCTAAAAATGTTCATTCTGAAGCCTTTGCTCCATCAGTCAATTTTTAACAACAGCATCTCTACTTTAACAGCTGAATATCTTTGTTAGGATAACTTTATTTTGATATCTGTTATTTTAAGCTACCTTTCTGACACCATTGAATTACATTCCTTTTATGCTGATAATAGGACATTCGCTAAACCTTCTAAGATATCCAAGATACAGGTTAAAATACTCTCAAAGAATACTGACAGAAATACAGGGTTATGTATTTAAACAGATTTTTGTACAAGAGTAGAATGCATGAAAAAGTGAATTTATACCTAACCCCAAAACCTCCACCTCTCTCTTGTGACTTTTATGATTTTATATTTTTGTATGACTACAATATTTAAAATAATTTAAAAAAAAAGCCACTCACAAATAAAAATTTGCTTCTTTGTCATGAAGCTAAGCAAGAAATGGAGCCAATCTTAGGATTCAAAGGCAAGGCAGAAATTGGGATTTTCCCAAAGTGTTCTCACAGATTACATCAGGGTAAGCACAATATGTGGAGAGATTGGAGGAGAGGTGGGGCCAGCACCTGGAATTTCAGCCTGGAAATAGAGTTCCCAATAATTTTTCCAAAGATCATTTGGAGCAGCATGGTGTCTCTCTTATGGAGAGAGGATCACTCAGGCAAATCATTCTCACTTTCTGCACATAAACCCATCCTCACACTGGTTCTGTAATTCCAAGGAAAAATTAAAGGAGAAAAAAAAGAAAAAAAAAAACAAATAAAACAACACAAACAACAAAAATACTAACAAAAAAATAAACCAACAGAAAGAAAATAACAGGAGCCTAAAGTCTACTTTAAAGAATCCTCAGATCTGAAAAACACTCTGCAAGGCTTGCAGAACCTCAAACTCCCTGAGAGCTAAACCACTGCTGTAAAGAATTAGCTCAATTTGTGATACACTCTGTGCCCTGCATCCTAATCAAGCAGCAGCTTCCTGTGCTGCCAGGGAGGAACAAAGCACAGCAGGTGATGTTGGGTCACCAGCCCACCTCTAAATATGTGCCTGCCCAGTTCTTTTTTAGGCAGGCAGGTTTTACAACAGATTCTGCCTCTGCAGAGCCTCTCTTCAGGTCATTGACATGGTGCAAGAGACTTTGTGTAGATCAGTCCTTGATTTCTGTTTGGATCCTTCTCGTGGACAGAAGGCAGCTTTTATCAGTCTAGAACCTCAGAATTCAGAGCTCTCCAAGTCAAAAGGAAAACCTGAACTCTAGCTTGTGTTTTGTACTTCAGGTACAGAATTTTTTCTACCTCCAGTGGTCGCTGCTTATGTGCAGGCACAGGATAGAGACCTGAGAATTCCCACTTTAGTGGAAAGCCTTCTCCCAGAAGGAAATACTGAGCAGAATGCATCTTTCACCTCACAGTGCTGGTGTACTTTAAAGAGAATTTATGCACTTCTCATAAGGTTAGCACGGAATACATTTACACCCAGCACTGATTCTGAATTAATGCTTGTACACACACTCACAATCTACTCCTTAAAAGTAACAAATCCCTTTCTTTTTTTTTTTTTTTTTAATGAGTACTTCAAAGTGTTCGTTGCAAGCAGCATTCCTTAACTGCTAGTAGCCCAAGAATATTTGTAATGACGTTACTCCTACTGCCTCTTGAGCAAAAACAAATGCATTTGTGCAAAACTGCATTTGCAGCTGTTCCAAGAGGAATTAAAATGCAGTTTATAATGCAAGAAGTACATTAATCCTAGCATGCAGCTGAAGGATTAATTTGCTTTCAAAATGTAAATGTCACACCTCTGGGCATGATCCATTTTAGTGTAAGAAAAAAGAATTACAATCTACAGACACAAGGCTACAGAAACTTAGATGTGACTGGTACTTTAGAGCATAATTACCTGCAAGAGAGAAACAATCATTGACTCCTGCTTGGTGGATCAGTCTCAGAAGAAGAGTGATGGATGAGGATATTTTAGAATATTAACAAACACCAGCTGAGCTTCCTCTTGTGCTTAATGGACAAAGCAAACACAGCAGTGTCAGCAACCAAAGAAAGCAAAATGGGCAAAACAAGTACTTTTAATGGAAAAAAAAAAAAAAGGCCTGTTCTGAGTTTCCTGAAAAAGTTAATACTCTTCTCTGTAGAAGTGTTATTGCATGTTCACACTTTGCTGTCCCAGCAGCCCATTTCAAACCCACAACCTATCTCAAAGAAAATCAACAGAAAATCCACATATCCCTTGTGCCCTGGGGCAGGGTAGGAGCTATGCAGGGAGGCGCTGCCTGCAGTGTCCATCTCACTCTTGCTATGCCAACAAAATGCACTCCCTGAAGCCATGGAGGATGCAGAAGTTTAAAGGAATGTGTAAAATAATTGCAGAGTCCATTTCAGACCAAAGCAGCTTGTTATATCATCAATAGGCTGTGCCATGGACTGATTCAACAGGAACATTTGTCAAGCCTTTAGTCCCTCAACGGCAACTTGCACACAGTTTTCCACCCTGTTTTCCACCTCCTGGATGGATTGAAATTTTTTACTTTTAAAGGTGTGGGATGTTTCTGGTTTGATATGTGGCACTTCACATCCCCTGCTGCAGCTCTCCCTCATTGCTCCCAGGGAGAGTTTCCCAAGTCCAGCACTGCAAAGAAACAATGAGAAGCAGGGACAGACTTGCAAAGATGGGCCTTCCTTCTTATCATTCCCTTATCATGGACAAATAATACATATATCCACAGGAAAAATTAACAAAACTTGACTGGACTGTTAAAAGTTTACAAATCCTGTATCAGAGATGGCTGATGAACTGCTCTTATCAAGTAGCACACACAAACTAGGATTAAATTGTACACTGTTTACTATGGAGATGGAAAGCCACTCAGCCTCTGGATTTGCCTATCTAAATAGAAGTACTTGGGGATGGAGGGGAAACAGAAAATAGTCATCATACAGAGAAATACCTTTGGCAAAGACAAAAACTCTGATCTTTTCTCTGACATGCTCAGAGTTTAATTACCTCCTCTACATAACTGAGTTTCATGCTCCCAGCTGAAAAAAAAGACACTTGTCTGTTTGTTAAATTAGATTTTCCCCTCATTTCTGTGAGACTGGGTTGCACTTTAAAGATTGCAACACACTCTTGGAGATCAGGTCACATGGAGCCACTGACATTTAAAATTCAATTAAAGGCTAAAACTATCATATAAACAGTGATGAAGCATAAGATAGTTTCAGGAAATAGGGATGAAGCCCTTTCCATAGCTGAGGTTAAAATAAAACAAGCAATTAAGAACTGCAAAGGACATTCTGCAAAGGCTTCTGGAATGTAATATATTATCCTGATACATATTAAAGAGGAGACCCTGAGCCACCGACTGGAACCAAGGTTCAACTCTGAGACTTCAGAGCAACAGCTCCAATTATTTGTGCTTGCCACAGGCAATTACTGACAGCCCTGCCATATCCCAAAGGGTTAATTAATTACCATAGTTTAAGAGCCTATTACTTATTCTCGATGTCTTTGATCTCGCAGGATTTACTTCAAAACAGACATGCCTGAGTCGTTCATCAGCAACACAAACACTTGATTCTATTCACTGTGATAAGAGGTGAACACTGCATACAAAATCTGAACCTGAACTGCTGAGATGAAAGGGATCTGGGTGTGTGAGGAACATGATGTACAGCCTGTGATGTTCCTGCTGCTAAAAGCTCCAATTGAAATATTTGCTTCCCAAGCGCTGCGCACGAAAACAAAAAAAAAGCCAAACAAACAATGCTGAAAATTTACAAGTAACTTTCACAACACCATATAATCTTTGATAGAGTGCCTGACAGCTCACAAAGTGCATTGCTGGCAGATATTAGAGGATATGATAGATATCAATTCCCTCCTTTCTTAGAGATCTGTGACATTGGAATTCTACCTGCGTCCTCCTTCTCTCCGACACGAAGGCAAAGGACAGTCAGCAACTGTGTCTTGGTCCTTGCAGAGCCTTGGGACTCTGGCCCTGGGTGAGTCTGACCCTAAATCTGCCCAGAACAACAGGAAGGTCAGAAAGCCTGCAGGCTGAACAGGAACACCCGCCTAATGAGAAGAGGTGAGCATCAGAAGGAGAGGTAGAGAGAGAGTATTTGTTGCACTACCATGTGACCTGGGCACCAGAACAAGAAGTGCTTTGTGAGATGAAGCTGCAGGTGGGATCAACACAGGATGGGGAGAGCACTGCATGAAGCAGGCAGGATGATCACAAGGACTGGAACAGAATTATTTTCTGTTCCATCACAGATGTTTCACATCACAACAAAAGGTCACGATGCCGCCACAAGCTTCAGCAAAACAGCAGGAGCTCATCAAATGGAACAAACTCAGGTTGAGGAGGCACAAAACAGCATTTCACACCTCTTCCAGGAGTGTTTTAACTGCTGCAGTTATGGCAGTTGACAAAATTTCATTTATCTACCTCATGGTTATCTCAGAGACAGGAAAAGAAATTGCCACAATTCACAATACACTGCAATAGTGCCTGAGGTTCCAGCCACCCTTGTTCACAAAAGAAACCAGATTTGTGCAAAGAAACAGAATAGAAAGGAGATTTAATCTCTCATTTACCCTAAGAACAGGAAAGTGAAAAGGCAGTTTGAATCTGCTCTCATCATGCAGGCATTAAAGTAAATATCACTGGACAAGCAAACAGAAAGGGAAATAAGAAATAACATGTTTAATTAATAGATTTTCTTGGGGCATTTCTGACCCTAGAACAAACCATCAGGATTACACCAGCACCTGAAGACAACTTCTACTTCTCAGGACAGCAATATTCTGATAAGTATCTCTGATTGAAGCAGTAGGGGCAAAATACTTGAAACATGACAATTAATACAATGGCAAAGGTGATTGTGTTGATGGAGAAAAGTACAGTGATGAACAACCCAGGAAACTTTGTAAATTTTATAAGATATAGAACATTACTACAAAAAATAAAAATAAAAATCCCCCAAACCAATCAAGCTCAGGATGCCCTTGAAGAGATTTTTTTTCTCCCCCAATAATATCTGGGCTGTTTATTCTTAAGGTTCTTTAACACCTCACTGTCTAACAGCAACACAGAGTCTTTCCAGCGAAGAAAGGGTTATCCATGGCATTACACTCACCATTGCTCTGCTGAAGCTTTGCTCATTCTCTTGAGGCTCTTATTTAAATGCTAAAAATTCTAAGGGACCTTCTATTTGACATTCCAAGGTGCACCAGCACCCTGTCTCATGGCCTGACAGCACCTTGCATGAGCTATTACCTCAAAGTCATTTTCAATTTTCTCCCACTCCAGCTCAGTCCCATTAATTCGTAGTCATGAATTCATTTTGAAGCCAAATGTGTATTGCACTCCAGTTGTAGGCATGCAATTTCTTCATTTGCTTTCTTTGGAGCCCCTTAAACAGCAGATCTAAATCAGTTCTGAATTTTACCTGCTGCTCAGAAGTGACCTCAATTTTTGTTTTTGTGCCATCAGCAAATTCAATTAGTTTATTTCCCACATTTTGGCCATTGATGTTGGCTGGAAACAGACAAGGCCAGAGCGCTGAGCTCCATGGAACTCTCACTGCCAGCCAAATGTGACTCCTCCATTTTCTCTTGGAAAACTGGGGTTTGCCCATTTGTTTTTTTCAACTATCTCCAAAGCCTGAACTTTGCACTGAAATGACAACCAAAGCTGTCTCTTTTTTGAGCTGCTTAGGACATGTTCCCGTCATCACTGGCCCATCAGACATTTTCTTCTGTTCCCTTTTGACACCATTTTTCCACTCCCCACACCCTCAGTCAACTGAGTTCCTGCAGGTACAAAGTTCATTATTTCCACTTCTATTTAGTGCATTATTACCTTCCATTCAAAATCTTAGCTAAAGGAGCACTAAGCTGTAAATTTATTTGCGCTTCACTCCAAATACATCCTTTGCTAAAGCATTAATTCCTTAATATTCCTTAATAACTTTTAAGTTGGTCAATTCAGAGACAAGTCCTTTTAAAACTGAAGTTTCAAAATATAAGAGAAGGAAAGATGGTGAGGAGTCCCAAATTTCTAGCTTAAGATAGATCTCAAAAACAAATCTTAGGCACTAAAATGTTTCTTTCATGAAAAAAATTAGGATGTTTTGGAGGGAATCTAGATCAACTTAGCTATTTTATTGATTTATATATTTTTTTTGTTTATTGATTACCAACCAATTGATGAATTATAGACTCCAACACTGCTACACCACTCTCCATTATAAAAAATAATAATAAAAAACCATTGTAAATTGGGGCTTTTTCTACCGTCTGTTTCTCAACATAAGAAGAAAAAAAAAAACATTAATAGATCCTATGCAAAACAATGACTATTCAGCCTTTCCAGTAAATTGACCTTGCAGACAGAGTACCTGTAATAGTGTTTCTCAGAGATTTTTCTAACTTTTAAACAAGGTTAATGGCTAAGGATAACCTTGGAAGTCTTATTTCTGGTTTATCAACTTTTAATTAAAAAATAGAGGCATAGAAAACTACATTGATGCAGTCATGGAAAAGACATATTTGAAGCTATCACGCAAAAATCACATCAGGACCATCTCTGTTCCCATCAAAAAGTGAAACAAAGGAAAACAAACTGACAAAGATAAAAAAAAAAAAAAAAAAAAAAAATCAATAAAACCCCATAGCTAACACTCAGCTACAATGAATCCCATTTCCATCACTTTCTGTGTGTCTCTAAATGACCATGTCAGTTGAAGAAGAGAAGGTGGAAATAAACCTGAAACACACCAAGTTTGAGGACAAAGAGAGTGATTTTGATTTAAACACCCTGCAGAATTAATAACTTTCTAAAACTGGGATTGCCATGAGCCAGGTGTTTATTTTGCACCTTAAAAAAAAAAAAAAAAAAAAAAAAAAAAAAAAAAAAAAAAAGAAAGAAAGAAAATGTGGTAATAAGTACTTTGGACAAGCCTTTTAATGCTTTTACCATAATCACCAGGGTTCTATCTCAAGTTGACTATTCCAAGGACAATTTTCTGAAACACACTGTTAACTAGAGAGGGCTGCAGCTTTAGAAGAATCTAGAAATTCTTCCAGTTCCTTCAGTGTGTAGTGCACTAAGCTGGCAGATTTGTGAACCTCACAGCAGGCATTTTGCTGAGTTCAGCTAAACAAAGCAGCAAAACAGGACCCCTGCATGCTCAGAGCCTGGTCACTGCTCAGAGAACTTATTTATTCGTAATTCTAGAGCCAAAGCTGATAATTCCCCAGTGAAAACAGCTCCTTCCTAGCAGTGCATGTTGTCAATAGTGATGTTAAAGCTGTGGTCTATGGATTATTTCCCCTGTTTCCACGAGGTTTTCCATATGCTTTCCTTAGCAGCTAGCTCATTTGGCAGCACCCTGTTTGTTGGCAGCCTGCAGTAATGTGTGGGGAAAAGAGAAGGATTGGGACAAACCACAAAAATACTCCCAAGCAGAATGCATGGAGAAGGGAAGAGTAGCTGAGCAAAGAGATGAGAATGTAAGGAAATAGGGAACAGTGGAAAACGAACATTTAAATCCTGTTAACCATGACTGAAACACCCCATACTCAGAAGCTGCACAGCCAAAAGCAAGCAGCAGCTTGGCTCAGGAACTAAAAGACCCCTGCAGGCTTGGGCACTGCCCTTCCTCTTGCATTAGACAATGCAAGACTCTTTTTAAGTGGAGGTGGCACCATGACACAGTCAGGGACACCAGAGGGGATGTGCATCCCTGGCAAACTGAACAGACAACCCAAGTGCAGGCTGTAGAATTAAAAGAGAAGTCTTGGGCATCTTATATTTACATTTTTTCTTCTAGTTATTCGTTATACCTACATTCTTAAAACTTCTTTCACCGTTGTCATGGGTTAACACAGCTTGGTTTTCAGTTAAAGGAGAAACAGTTCTCTGTAACTTTTTAAGGACCTGTTTGTAATTTTTAAGTCTGGGTCTGCTTTGCTTCTCTCCTGATCCTGTCTCACAGCAGAAGAGACACTCAAACCAGTACCCTAAATTTGCCAAATGGAATTTGGCGAACGTGAAAACATTACAGCAATGTTTTCAGCTCCTTAATTAATTTACAGATGAAAAAAAAATGCAATATTGTGTGTTTTGATGCCACCCACACTTCAGTATAGAAGGTCAATGGAACCCAGGCTTTCCCTTTCTATAAATGAGATATTTCTGCATATTATGTGTAGCTCAAAGAGCACATTCATTCTTATCACTGGAGAGGCCAGCACATGTACACAAAGGAGTATCCCTATAAAAACATGAAAGAGAACCATTCTTTCTGCAGCCCTGCAAAGGCTTTGTGATTTAAGTCAAGCCTAAAACAAACTTACAGCCTTTAAATGGGGCCACAATTTTAGTTTACATCATCAGACTGCACCCAAAAATTCAGAGTAAAAAAGTTAAAAATAGCATGAAAAAAACCTCACAACAAATTCATCTTTTCAGAATTCCCCAGTGGGGGTTTGGAGACACTTTTGTGAATAAATTTGTTCATTCTAAAATGCAGTTTAAAGTTAAGAAAATATGTCAGTGCAAGGCCAGGGGTTGGACTTTGATGATCCTTGTGGATCCCTTCCAACTCAAGACATTCTATGACTTCAAGAAATTGAATTGAATTGAAAGAAAGATCTCCTCCCATGAGAGCAAAACGGGAAAAAAATTGGATTTGTTTGCGAACACCTGCTGTTCCCATTCTGTGCAAGTTTTCCTATTACTAGAAGCTCAATAGTCTAGCTTATCTTCCAAAATCTAGCATCCTCTGTTTTGGGGATGTTCACTGTATAAAACTCTAAACAGAGCCAACAAAAAGCACTGAGCAACTTGAAGCCCCATCACTGTGAAAATGCAGAGATCAAAATGAAAGTGACTGCTGCAAGGAAAAAAACCTGTTCAGCTCATGTGACTAAAACCACATTAGGGTCCAAGGGGGTTATTGATTTATTAACAACATTTAATTAACTGAGAAGCAGAGAATTATATATTGAGAATCAATCTGGAGATGGCACTCTCTGTTTCAGTGAAGGCTTGGTGCTGTTCAAAAGTGAAGGACTCCCAGGTGTCACTGACAAGAGAAGCACTCAGCCAGGCTCACAAGTTCCCTTTCATCCCACCCTTGGCACCCCATGCCCTTCCAGAGCCATTTTCCACATCCCTTACCTCAACAAGGCTGGAAATTCCCCCTACTTAAAAAGCAGGAATTATGCCAATCATTCCCAGCAGCAGAACACTTGGAAATCCCTCTGGCTCTGACCTGCCAGGACAGAGGCCACATACCAAACACCTGTGGCTCAAAGGCAAGCTCTGCAAGGCAGGCTTAGCATCCCAAACAATTCCCAGCCTGGCTGGCAACACATTCTAAGCAGTGTCTCCTCTGAATGACCTGGACAGAAGATGCTCTGCCAAGTGAATTTTAATGGTTTTACAGGGATGCAGTTAGCTCATTTTGCTTGGGAAGGCTTTACAGACCAAAGATCTCACCCCCTGTCTGTAAACACAAGACAAAGCAAGGGGCCAGGAGTCAAAAATCCAGACAAGCTGTTTTCAAGCTCATACATGCAATACAGAAGTACTGACCTTGAAGCTAACAGCTGATAAAATTTGACGTTGTGGGTAGATTTCAAATAACATCAGTGATTATGCAAAAAAAAAAAAAAAAAAAAAAAAAAAAAAAAAAAAAAAAAAAAAAAAAAAAAAAAGTGTTTGAACCAGGGCTGTTATCTGAGTGACTATTCCTCTGCCAAGAGGTATAAGGAAAGGATGTTCTGCTCCTGGCACTCCTCCAGTGCAAGCAGGCTGTGTGTCCTTCCACCACACAGCCCTGCAGGGATCAAACCAAACGGTGTCAGTGTGTTGTGTCTTTCTCCAGCTCAGTTTCCACCCCTACAAAACAAATTACTGCTACAAGATGGCAAACATGTGAGGTATTGAAGTATTGAAATTAGCAGATACTCAGTGTGTATGTGTGTAAAATAAAAAATACAATGTTGGGAATAAAATAAAAGAGGGCATTGAAATAAATATGCCCACCACATTCTGAAGAGAGGGTAAAAAATAAACCCAAGAACTCAACAGTCCTCTGAAAATCTAAAAATGAGATGCCAGTGGGGTCAGGGGGTCCTGTAAAACTCAGAATAAGGTCACAATCTGAAGTACAGTGAACACATTGCACATGCCACATAACAGCCCTCTTTTTTAACATCAGTGTTAATTCTCAGCACTCTTGGTAACATCATTGTTTTTATACAACTGATACAAGTACCTGCACGTTTCCTGCCTGCACATACCAGATCTAGTACTGATTTTATAGGATTTGGGTTTATTTATTTTATTTAGAGAAACTTGGTATCTTTGTGCTATTGAGTTCCCCTCAGGCCCTCAAAAAGGGAAGGCATCATTTACAGTGACACAAACCCATCAAGCTAGGGGTGCAGAGCAGCTTCCATGTGCACATCTCAGACAGCATCCACAGGTAGAAAAAATAAAATAAAATCTAAATTTGCAAAGGTATCAGACAAAAAATAGAGGGAGGAAAAGATCACAGTTTACATGGTTTCTACAGGAGCACACACCAAAGGGATGTGTGAGGTCAGGCACACCAAACCACAGAAATGCACACGAAGATTCACCAGACTTCTGAAAACTCCTGCAGGGCACTGAAATGGTCTTATTCTCACATTGAAACAGAGAAGCCACTATACTGAAATGGATTTTGTGAGCAAAAATTACCTATAACTGCAATGCTGCAAGTCCTGCCACCTCAAAGCAAGCACAGATTTACAGCACCTCTTGACCCACTCCACCTCTCCTTTTTTGTAACTTGTGGGAGGATAATTCAGCAAAATTAAACTGATCTCTCTCACCCTTCCCTTCCAAGGCTGACTCCCTGAAATCATTTAATGACACACATTATGTGAGGCACAACTGACTAACCCAGTCCTCTTCCTATAAGTGTTTAGAGAGGCAGCCTGTAATCTTGGCAATATTAAATATTTTATTTAATATATGTAGGAGCACTTAAAAACCTCAGGCCTGAATGAGATTACTATTAAACAAGGACAGTAAAATATGCTGCTCCCTGTTGAGCACAACAGCTGTTGTTAAATGCTCCAGAAAACATTGATATGGGGGCATTTCTCCCAAACACTCTCTCTAGATAAATTCAGATTGAGAGGCAACAAAAAATTCTGTTAAAAGTGCTTATAAAGGTTAAATATGTTTTGATTGCACTAAATATGTGCACCAAATGAACTGGGTTTGCCATGCCCTCTCTCTTCTGGATGTGTCATTTATTTTATTATAGAGTTTAACCAAAACCATATTCTATTATCAGCAATCCAAATCAGAGTTTGTATCTAAATTCAAAGGTCCCATGCTTCCAGGAATGAATACACTGGTCAGCCTTTAAGCCGCATACATTTGAGCAAGGGATTACTTTCATGGAAAATGATACACAACTGTCTATGACACAAAGATTTCTTCCTTATTTTATTTTGAATATTGAATACGCTTCTGCACAGAGCATTTTTTTTCCTCTTTGAAGAGTTAAGGGTCACTAGCAACCTTTAATGGCACAAGATCTAGATTTCCAAGCAGTAGTAAAAGCTCTTTGTTGACTTATAATTAAACTTAAATTATTTAATAACATTGCAATACTGAGTTACTAGCACTGCTCTCCTATAGCTTGACCAGTTAAGCAGAGAAAGGCCAGGTTTCAAAGAGAACGCACTTAACTTTTGAAGCATTTCCCAGTTTGAGAAAGTTTTATCTACAAATTAAATCCTGATCTGAAGCACCCATTATTCAGCCAGAGTTCCTCCCCTCATCTCTGCTATAGAAAGTGGAATGAGGATTACATGAGATTAACATATTTCTCTTCTGTACTTGATTAATATAATTTCAAATAAGCCTTGTTAGCAATTAAAAAGAAAAAATACAAATCTTTGGGGAGGAAGGTCCTGGGAGGTGAAAGCCTATCAAATTTGTGCCATCTACTGTTGGGCTGCTGCCCTTTGCAACATTTCGTGACTTGCACTCCACAGAGACTGCATTAAATTCAAATAAGAAAGTTCCATTCCTCAGGTGTCAAAGGCACACAGAAAAGGGCAGGAGGTGAAAGAAGCACTGTGGGAAAGGTCACAAAATGACACAGAATATTTGCAGGGACCACAGAGCACAACCTTTCAAGCAGACACCTCCCACAAAAGTTTATTCTGTTTCAACATCATCGTAATTGATTGTTGCAGTTGTGAACTGTCCAAACATTGCCAGAAAAAAACAATTTAAACAATAAATCTTTATCTCTTATTTGACATCCATCAATTAATTCCTGATCTCCTCCTTTTAATCAAGGCTGACTGCATAAATTTGCTTCTATTTTCTGTTAGCAAAAAGTGATTTATGGGATAATTCAGATTGGGTACCTCTAGTTCAACGTCCCACTGAGGCCAAGGGCAGCCACATGGTCAGATCAGGTTGTTCAGAGCTTTAATAATTTTGATCTTGAAATAATCCAGTGCTGGAGACTGCCTAACTGGTCTGGGCACCTGCGCTTTGGCCTCATGGGGAAAATTTTTCTCCTTATATCTTGTCTGAACCCCTTGTTTCAGGGTGAACCCATTGCTCATCATCTCTGCACCATGTACTACTGTGAATTGTGGTTCTGTCTTCCCTAAAATCTCCATACCAGCAGGAGAAGGCTGTCACTGAATGTAGCCCAAGTTCATCCCTCCTCTATGCTTAACCCACCCAGCAGGAGAATTCCTCCCAGCCCCTTTAGTACCTGCCTCCTGAACCCACTCCAGGAGCTGAGCTATACCAAGTTACACTGCTGCATAAAGCTGAGAATAAAGTATTTCAGGTCCAGAGACACACTTGAGTTTAGAGAGATTGGAGAGACTTTGGAGATTTAACAGAAAAAAAAAAAGAATAAAATCAAATTCCAAGGAAAATTTCAACCCCCTGCTTGTTCTATGTGAGGGGTTTAACATGTTTAATGGCCAGATCTCAGAGGTGACATATGGTAATGTATTTCTCACTGTCAGTCCTGTAGCTGCCTCGTGTGAGGGGAATGGAGAGCAGGAGGATGCCCAGGAAGGGAGAGGGCAGCACAGTCAGTGACAGACACTGTGGCCAAGGGACAAATGTGCTGCTGATTCCTGGCAGGATTACAGAGCAGTGTTACTGTGCTCACTGACCCACCCCAGTGCACTCTGAATATTACACTCCACATTTCTTCTACTATCTGAAATAAGGCTCTCAACCATTACTGTTAGAAAGACCAGCAACTTCTCAGCAAATCCAGAAATAAATCTGAAAAGCTGTTCTGGTCTCAGCAGCACACACAGCAGGAAGCAGGGAATAAATAACCTTTTTTTTTTTCCTCCTCCCAACAATTTTGTCAGAAGAATCCTGAAGCTGAGTATCTGAAACAAAAGCTGAACCACCTGCCCTAAACCTGTGGACGGGGGAGAGAGGGAAGGAAACTCCTCCTCTCAGGCCCCAAGAATCAAAATGAGCAAATTATTTTTACTTGGGCCAGTCAAACATTAGTTTCATACTAAAACCTTGAGTAATGCTGAATTTTTGGCAATGAATAAAAGCCATTTTACAAGAAGACTCTTTGGGTGCAACTGGGTATAACTACAATTAAAAGTTGTCCTAAATCCTTAAAAAATTAGTTTGTTGGTTCTATATAAATGTTTTGTTTAATCACAAAGCTCAGACTTTTGTATGAATAGTGCTAGAAAAGGTGAAACAGAGGGGAAATGAGTATAAGGATGTTCTTTCTTAGCTCTCATGAAGTAAATCTGAACAACTTTTCTGAGCTTTCCTTCTTTTAGTGGTGGGTGGGGCAGCATCCTCAGCACTACTCAGCTGTAGTTTAGGCACACCCTATGGTAGGATATTTTACTTTGTGCTTCATAAATTTGAAACCATGCAGAGAAGAGAATTAGCATATTTGCAATGTTTCACCTGACATTAACAAACAAACAAACAAACAAACACTCCAAAGGTAGCAGGAAAAAAAAGACAAAAGCAAGAAAAAAAAGAGGAGCAAGACAAATATGCAGTATTTTGGTAAGTCTTAAATGTTATTTTTATTGGCATTTTAAAAACAAACTAACTAACTAACAAAACAAAACTCAAACCAAACCAAGTAAAGGCAATAAAGATTCCTAGATAGAAGAACTGGAAACAAAACCTTTTCTTTGCAAGTCTTGTACACCTCAGATTAACAAAAGAGTTCATTCAAGTCAGCGTGAGCCAGGGTTGGATTTGTCTCTGTCCTTTAAAAATCCAAGTAACAAGTCACACTGACAGGCTGCATTTCTAGGAATTTTATTGAAGTTAAAAGCAACGGGCCGAAGGAAAATGAGCAGAAAAGTGGAGTCAACCACACCTTTTAACATGCATTTTCAACTAAAAATAGAGAAAGGGAGAGAAAAGTTCCTTTGCCTTCACAGAATCACAGAACAGCATCTCTGAACAAACCAGACACGAAGCAGGCACTTGTCTGTCTGCCTGCTGTCACTGGGGAGGCTGATTTGCTGCAGATGACACCTTCTCTGGCTGCAGAGAACAGGGGCTTCACTCACTGCCTGACACCCACGAAACACACTCTGATCCTGGAGGGGTTTTGAAAGGCTGTCTTGCTTTACGTGGCTGTGAGCAAAGCCAGGGTGGCAGAACACCTCACTGAAGGGTTCTGTGCACCTCTGAGACACCACATCATGCTTTAAAATCCCACCAGAACACAAGGAACCATGAAGATGTAGACCTTTACTTCCCTTGGGTTGAAAACTCCAAGTTTCAGGCCAGAAGCCAGGAATCACAGTCCCTCTGAGCGTGGCAGCTGCTGGATTTGTGACTGCCTCACATCACCACAATAGTCACTAACAGTTGTCAATAAATTTGGTCTGGAAGAGTTATTTAAAGTGTTTACTTCCCAAAGAGGAATAAAATAGAAATCATACAGATTCACTCAGCCCCTCTCCCACTCAGTTATGAGCTACATCTAGAAAGAAATACATGTCAAGGGAAAAACCCCACAGGGCAAATTTTCTCCTCCTTTACTATCATTTACACCTCTTCACAGTAAATATATCCTGGGTGGCCGAGTAATTTGGTGTACCACTATAAATTAGATGGCATTTACTACAGGGAGGGAGAAAGGCAGAGGAGAAGGAAGCACTCAGATATAGAAGAAGCCATCCATTTTAATAATAAAGGCAATTACTCCAAATTTTCCTGGAACAACAACATACAGCACCTTCTGTTCAGGTACTCTATTGACTTATGTCCTACTTAATAGTAACTGCAAGTACTTTGCTTAGTGAAGTATGCTCCAGCAGCAGCTGATATTTCTGCATTCATCTTATTCACATTTTATTAAGATGATTGCCTAATCTGCCTCTTGAATTATGGCAGCACATCACAACCGACATGGAAGACCAGGCTTTGAAATGACAAGGCTCTAGGAGATTTGTTAGCTTCAATTTACTTCCCTGTGCGTAAAGACAATTTGACGATAGTTCAAGGTAGGTAGGAACTTCTGAAATGTCTAAAAATTGGTTGGAAATTCCTAGTTTTCCAGCCAGAAAGGATACATTACTTTTAATTGAACATATGCCTACAGCAGATTCAACTTTTTGAACATTATAGAATAATATTTTGTTTCAAGAGTATCTTGTTAGTAATGGAAAAACAACAACAACAACAACAACAACAAAGCAAAACCAAGAAAACCCCAGAGAACTCCACAAAATGTTATACTTGTTAACAGTAGAGCAGGGATTTGAGGATGGTATAATCTCCACATCAATTGCCTCAGTGTTTTTCAAAGAAAAATATGAATGGTTTTCCCAACATCAGCACCCTCTGATATCAGGACAGAGTCACTCTCTGGATACAACTCACAAGGTCACTTAGATTAAAGCACTGGCAAGAAATGCATGCAAAGCCCACTGGAAGAAATCATCCTTCAAGGGATCTCACTGGGTTTGGGATCAGACTGCAAACTTTTCACCTCAATTAAGACAGCACGTGCAGGAAGCCAACCAGCCTGATGCCCTCAGCACAGAGGCTCACACTCCAACAGCCACTGGGACAGATTTGAAAATTTACTTCCACACCATGTCCTAGTGTGACAAACAACAGAGTGCAAAGAGTGTTGATCTTTGCCAGCTTGGGCCTGATTTCTGCTGAGGGCCCACAGCTGACAGACTCTGCATCATTAACACATTTTGTGGTGCAGAGAGATGGTTACATGTGTCAGTAAATGACTTTAATTTGATGAAGACACCTTCGTACCCCCTGCTGGCTTAGATGCTTTCAACTGTGCAGAATGAATTCTGTTGTCTGCTTATGAAAGGTAATATATAAAGCAACAGAAGATTTAAAAAAATCATGTTGGCACAGACTCTCAGCTCCCTGTGTGGTGCTTTACAGCTACAAATCCTATTAGCATTAATCAAAGGAAGAAGATGGGCTTTCTCACACCTCTGCTCTGGGAGACAGAACCTGCTCTGAATCTGAGAATTGGAACCTCAGCAAGTGGGGAGGGTGAAGACCTCCCCATCCACATGAGGAGTGGAAGACTGGAGAGTTTGTTCCCTATCCTGGCTTCCCCAAAGCCCTGCGGCTCTCAGCAAGGTGGGAAGGGCAATGTGAAAAACAAGGTTCTCTTTCTTGGCAAAATTTTTTAAAAATTATTAAAAGACAATAGGAGACAGAAATAAAACTAAAGGGTTAAAACAGCCAGGTGCTTGGCATTCAGCCAAGACCACACCTACTATTTTCAGAAATATCCTTTAAATACTTTTTCCATTGCATGTCCTGTTGCATATTCACAGACCACTACGCATATTCATACTTTTCTACAAACTAACTTCCATATTCCAGGAATTGTTTTGCATGGCCACTCCTTGGGTCTGCTTTTTTAGAGCATGCATGTTCCTTGGCTGTGGTGTTAGTCAGTTCTTTTTATCACTTCCAGTTTGGGCCTTGGTCCATACTTTTCACAGATGGTAGGTGTTGGATAGTTGGCCTGTCAGCAGCAGGATCCCCATCATATGTTCACTGGATGTTATCTAGCTAAGCAGACATAAATATATGTCTTTAAGTATACTATATCAACTATTGCCACTATACCTAATTTTTGCTAATAGCAGAAATAAAAACTATATCCATACAGCAAAGCCTTTTCAACATTTATATACATAACATTCATCTTAATACTTGAGAAAAGCCAATGATATAATGTGTATTTATAACAGGCAACAAAATCCCAGCAGTGGAGCTGAGCTGCCACAGCCCATTTCCCACTGAATCATTCCCAAACAGGGCTCTCCACTGAGTAATTCCAGCAGCATTGGTGGGCTGTGCACTGCACTGCTGTATTACAGCTCTGCTCCATAAAACTTTACAATGTATAAGGAAAAAAATCAAATGCTGCTGCAGGCAGGAGCCTTTCTCTCCTGTGCATGCAGCAGATATAGTCCACATTAGCTGAGGTTTGAAATAGATTTCAGATTTCTGGGGAACTGGCCAAAATCTGGTACAATGAGGCCACGTGGTTCTCCTAAACAGGCATCCAGCAAAAGTCTTATCTGTGAGTATTTGCAGCTGATATTATGTTGAGACAGGTAGAAGAATTATAAAAGAAAAATTACAAAATTAGGCCTGCTCTATTAAATTAATAGCTAGCCTGCCATTTCTTCTAAGCACAGCTAACAAACAATTTTAAGTTCACATATTAAGCTATTTTGAGAATGAGAAGTTGCTTTAACACAGCAATCTTTTCTGAGGGTGAAAAATAAGTGTATCTATAATAACAAGAGATTTGTCCCATGAGAATAAGTAAAGAAAATATGTAAACAATCCGAGAATAGATAGATTTGATGGACAAGTAAAATACTTTTTACTAACCAATAGAATAATTAACAAGAAAACTATTGACGAATTAGAAGTTGCCCTCGAGGTTTGTAAAAACTTTATAAAGACAGCATGCAGCCATATTAAAGAGCCTTCTGAAGATAATACCATGTCATTCTGTATGTTGTGACCATCTCTACAATGACAATATTACAATCATCTGGCTGTCATGGAGCTACTGTTTATCCAGATCCTTTATATTGGAAATAGTTCCATGTGCTTACCAGCAGATGAGGCAGAAAGAAAATCCCCATTTGCTGGCATGTATTTTGAAGAAATAAACTCAAAACAACAATCAAAAAAGAAATAATATTCCAGCCAAAGCTGCATAACTGGAAAAACTAGACAGTATATCCAATTCTAATTGCATTTAAAAAAAAAATCACAAAATCTAAGTGCCTGCCTTATGACACGTTATATCTTTTCTAAAAACTACACTTTTGTTCAAATAGTAACATTGATTTTCAGAGCCAAGCAAACAGTATTTCCCAAACACTGGTCCATTTGGGTGTGCTTTTGTGCTGTGACATAATCATGGAACATCCTCTTTATTTGCACAGCATCTTGGAAATACGTGAGGAAAATTAGAAGCAAACAGGTTTATCTGTTGACTAAAGGTATTGAGCAGTGGTGTTTGCTACCTGACATGCAAACCTCAAAATTAGCCGTGTGATTATTCTGCCTGCTAAAATAAGTAAGTACACTTTATCAAAATACATAGGTTTGTTCAATTTATGCTCTTTCCTCTGGAGGATTTTTTGGAAAGAACAAGCATAGTCAAATAACATTTCATCCCTACCCCTGCTGTGGTATTTATGCTTTCCTACCCCTGGGCAGCAATGCTGGGCCAGCTTTGTAAAATGAACTCCAGTATATACACATATTTCTGCTCATCACAGCAAATCCCAGACTAGATTTCCTGCTGGTATAAGTGGACTTAACCTAACATTTTCCCCTCATTAACATCAGCAGGTAATTTGGGGATGTGGTGTGCACAAAAAATACAAATGTGCACTTAAAACTGATTTCTGGAAGTGTTCCCACTGAGAACATTTACCAAATGTTGGGATTCCCCTGGAATTTCTGAAATCAGTGAGATTTAAGCAGCTGCTTAAATCAAATGATCCTTTGGAAACAAGAAATGGGTTTCAAAATTTTGCTGAACAGGATACTACTACTATTACTACTACCACTAATAGTAATAATACAGTGGCCTTACTCTAGTAAGAAGCAGTGGGATTCAACAATTAATTTTCTGTTGTTGCATCTAAATAGATGTAAAACTTGAGCTGGGCAATGAGAAATCATTCTGCTGAAAATTGAACAAGCATCTGCTCTTGTATCAATCCTGTTGCTAGGTTGTAATACCCATTTAACAGGCATTTAGCAGCTGAATTACTGCCATCAAATGCTTCCCAAGTGCCACAAAACTTACTGGGAACAGACAGATCAGCTCTCACTTCACCCAGATACACTGCCCAGCCTACCTACCACTAAATTGACCTCTTGGAGTTACCTGCACTGAACTTTTATTGATGTTTTCATTCTATACTTGATGCTCTGTTTGCTATATAATTGTAGATATCGGTCAGCTGGCACTGAGCCTTCCAGGAGGATGAGGAACAATTGAAAGAGGTCCAGAGAGCCACAAAAAGAAACATTCTTTAAGAAGATGAGCACAGGTTAATTGAATTTATTTTGCTTTTCAAAGAGAAAGTTGGGGGCAGAGGTGATTATGGTAACTTTTGTGTTGCTGTTACCAAATCTCACAGCAGGGTCCTCTCCAGTCTAATAGACAAAAGGACAAATGATGTCTAAGGCTTTGGGTTCAAACCAGATAAATGTAGATGAGAAATAAGACTCAAATCTAAAGCTACAAGCCCAACCAATCACAACAAATTACTGTTTAAAGCAGCTTCTCTTTCTTTGCAAATCCTTCAATCAATATCAGGGGTTTTTTTTTTTTTGGTTTTTTTTTTTTTTTTTTTTTTTTTTTTTTTTTTTGGTTTTTTTTTTTTTTTTGAGGATTTAAGTTCTGTTCTCTTTTGTTGTGGAGTAGTTTTGGGGGTTTGTTTTTTGGTTTTGTTTCTCTTTAAAGATCACCTCATTTAGCCACAGTTCCTGGGCTCAAAGCAGTCAGAGAGTTCTATGACTTCAGTTGATAAACAAACAAAAGTTGGTTTGGGGAAACTTAAAATTTATAAACCCACCAATCCACTGTGTGTGTATTTTGTATGGTGACAGAATCCCAGGTGAGATCAGAGCCACACCTGGGAATTCATAGCACCTTTGGAAAGAAAATCCCTTGTTCCAAACAAAATCTCCAGAGATAAATCAGATTTCATGTTGCAGAGAGACAAATGTACAAAGGGAAGACACAACTTTGAGCAAAGTGAATCCCAGCTTTCCCAAAGACAGGCAAAAGTCTGTCCCAAAATATGAATCAATTGAGTGTTAACACTGGTGTCGTATTCACTTTTATTTTATCAGAACTAATTAGAAAACCTTAGGTTGTGTTTGTAGGAATCAATGCTTTGCAAGGACAACAGAACCTTCTACATGCCTTCACTTGACGGTCTCAACAACTTAAAATACAAAACTGAAAACCCAAACCAAACAAAAAAACCCACACCTTGTTACAAAGTTCTACCATTTCTGAGCTTCAGTTTGGAAAACCCATGTCCCACATTTTAACCAAAGGAATCCGTTGAAAACATAAAATATTGATTCAGCAAGTACCTTTTTGCCTATAATCCCAAACTGTCATAAAAGTGTTATCTCCACCCTTCTGCAAAGACTGATTTCTGCAAAATCAGATATTTCTATGGAATATCTTTTGGAATGTCCCACTGCATTGGTGTGTCAAAGGACAGGGGATCAATTGTCTTTTAAGGCAAATGTCCTATGCGTTTTAACTCTTAAGTCATAAGCAGAAATTAATGATTTATTTCTCTTCTAAAGCATTTATTTTCACAGTCAAGGAAATAAGATTTGTGATGCCAAAATGCTGATCGTGTGGTATAAATATATTTATATGTTCTTGTAATTATATTTATAGTATACCTGAGGGATTCCAGCTCTGCAAATAAATCTTGTCATTTTCCACACTATGCAAATAAACAATTCCATAGTGGGAATAAATGGTGTTTATCCCACTACAGAAAGCTTTTCCTTAAAAGCAGTAAACTGGCCTGTCAGTATCAACATCCTGTCAGACAGCAATGGGCAAGTTCCACCAAACTGTGCCACGTTGTGGCTTCCTGGGTGCCATGGCCTTGGGGCAGGGGGAAAAAGAGGAAATTGAGAAACAGCTTAAGAACCCTACAGCTGGTTGTGCCCATTTTCTTCCTGTGCCCTTTGCCAATCCATCCCCACTCTTGAGGGAACGAGAACAGCATCACGTCTGTGGTTAAACAGAGGAGGGGCAGGCAAAGCTGTTTGCCTCCACCTGAGTTTTGGGGCAAGCAAGTCTTGTTGATTTTCTGCCATGCACTATTAATCTTAACAAATTCAGCAAGGCAACTAATTTAAGCATATGTAACTGTGAGAAGAATTAATCCCGAGTTTAATTCCTTTCCCTTCCTTTGGTGGCATCACTTCAACAGCACCCAGGCATCCTGCATTATTTAATTGCATTTATCCTCACAGCGACCTTGCAGAGAGGCAAACACCATTATCCCTGCTTGACAAGTGGGGATGTGAAGCACAGAGAGACTGAATGACCTGCTCAAGGTCACAGGGAAATCTGTTGCAGCATAAGCACTAAATCCCAGATTTGCTGAGTCCTTTGACAGCACAATCCACTAGAACTACCTGCTACTGGTGCTGGCAGTTCTTCCCAAAAGGACAAAGAATATTTGCCTTTTAATTGCCAAGAACTTTTCCCTCATGCTAAAAAGAAATCAGGCAAATTGCACAAATCAAAAATACACCTGGGAAAAGAATCTGACCTGAAGTATTCCACACAGGAATATATATACAAACAAAAATGAAAAATCTTTCCTACTTCACAGAGGCAATGTTTTCTTCTTTCAGAATATAAATTTCTTGATGGCAGCAGTGCAGCACAAAGAGATAAAACATGGCATGCCTTACCTGCTGGGGAAAAAAAATAAAAAAAGGAAAGAGAGGAAATCCTTTTTATTTTCAGATATTTCATCTTCCCCCTCCTTGTTTCTCCCCTTCCTTTCATGAAGGAAGATAAGTTCTGGCCGTGAAGTTACAGACACTTGTTTCTCAGTTAATTGCTAGCAAAGGCATTTTTACCATTTCCCTAAGGATGGTGCAGCTCGGACTGAAAATATTTCAAATATTTCCTGTTCAAATAGGTAAGCCCAGCTCTACAGCTGCTGGGACACATTTTTTCTCTGAGCTAACCTGTCTTCAGAAGGATCTCTCTTAACCAAGTGGCAATGGGCTCAACAGAGGATTCTGGGGAACCACACAATTTAAGGGAAAATAATGTGAATAGCAAAGAAGGTAATTGAAAAGGTAACCAGGTATGTGTGTCAGGGAAGGCAAACATACAGAGGTGAGGTAAGTTAATTTACTGAAAGGTCAGAACAGAATCAGTCTTTTCCTCTCCTTGTGCAAGCAGAAGGGGAACAGATACCAGGAGAAACGTGCATTGCTATGCAAATAATTTGCTTTATAACTACCATAAAGAATAGGCAGCTTGTACAAAAATGTCAAATGGAGCATGGAGAGCAAAAGGGAGGTGTGAATTAGTGAATAACTGAGGATATGGTGATTAAACGTCACTTTGCCACTGTCCCTTTAGCTATCCTGGAGACATTGTTTCCTTCCCATCCTTCGATCTCCCTCCTTGTAAAATTCAGCACAGTTATTAGCAATGGAATCACAACAAAATAATGATGGCATGGCTGTGGAGCACATGGATTTCTGCCAGCAAAAAAAGCTTAATATTATTATCTATAAAGGGATATCTCCAGGCATGTCACGTTCCACTCTATTGGCACAGAAAAAAGAAAATTCTGTTGAAAAGTATTAAAACCAGTGACTTCCCCTTCAATGCTGCATGATTAGTGTAATTGTACAGACCTCCACTTCCAGCTCTTCACATCTCAGACCCCTCACATAAGTAGGGCCCACGAATGCTGCAATTTCACATGGACTAGGATGGGTGACTTTATTCACATTTTCTGTGCACTGCTAGCCTTTCTAAAACCACTTGAAACAGAGGTAATGTCAGCAATTACCATGGCTTTTTGATGCTTAAACTTACAAAAGTTTGCCATTGGAGGCATGGAATCTGAGTAGGGGATTTATCATTTCTCTTAAAAGCAACAACAACAACCCACAAAAAAACCAACAAAACAAACGGATAAAACAACAACAACAAAACCAACCAAACAAAAAACCTGATTTGCTATACTCCTTTTGTGAATGGCTTTGAAATAGTTCACAGAATCAAGGAATCCATAAACAACAGATTTTAAAATTAAGAAACCTTAACACATGCACACCCCTCCAGTATCTAGATTTGCTTTATTAGAAGACTGAAGCAAACAATCTCCCAAGATCGTGGCTACAAAATTAAACTTACAATTTTGAGGAATGATTAAATTCCCCAGGGGAAGAATGGAAATCTCTGCAGTGTATGGGAGATCCCTGCTACCTCATTTCACACCACATTTTCATTAGCTGGCACTGGGGAATGTGCTCCCTCTCTCCATCTGCAGATTTCTGCAGCTTTGGCAGGTGAGCAGTTCAGACACAGATCTGGCAAATCTCTCCCCTGGTGTGACATCTTTGGTGTCAAATCTTCTGCACTGCCTTGGGCAGCAGATTCCAGCAGGAACCCTGCTGCTTCATCACACCACGGGATGTGATTTTTATCTCAAATTGTGCAGCAGCCAGCTTATGCCAAGGTGAGAATACCTCAGTTGTTATTGTATTCATCTTGATGCTGACCTTTAAGCCTCTCCTGGTGCAGAACACACACTTTTTATGCTCACTGAGCTTTCCTTTTCAATCAAGAGGTGAAACTTTATTGTAGAGGTTGCCCCCGTACTTCAGTTTTTCTGAAAAGAAAACATAACATTTACTTTTATATTGGAGAAATGTACTGGCAAAGGGCTGTCATGCTCTTTAAATATGAAAATCCTTTTGCCCCAAATTGCTGTTGCTGCTCTCCAACATCCACTCATTATCTCACAGGGTTTCTTCCCAGATTCTGCAGAACTGTGCTTGCAAAAATGAAAAAAAAAAAAAAAAAAAAAAAAGACCCCAAAGTCATGTTTTGTTGTTTTTTGTTGGTTGGAGGCAGATGGGGGAACATAGTATATTTTATGCCTTCAAAGACCAGAAAGTCTTTCATCCATTTCTGTGTAATGCACCATTCCTGGCTGTGTGGCACAGGGTGCAAGATTAGTACCACAAGAAAATCTAGGAGCATATTGGAACTCTCAGGATGAAATGCTTTGTAAGTCTGGCACTAAAGAAACAAAAAAAGTTCTCCAAACCCCTACTATATCACATGGGGCTGGAAACTTCTGAAGGGAGAGACTGGCACATCATTCCTTCAGGAGCATTTGCTATTTCCTCATGGAAGTGCCAGGAAAGCAGCCCCCAGAACAGTGACTTTATTCCTGGCAAAGTTATCCCTTCAATTCTGCTTTTCCCTTCACTAATTCCAGGCAAAATCTGGGTCAGTTTAACCATAAATTCCATAAGTAACTGTTGCCACAGCTTCTCTTCGCAATGTGGATGCCTTAAAACACTCCAAAACTAAGGGAAAGGAAGGACACTTCTACCAGGTTGCTTCAACCTAAAAACTGTAGGTGAAATAATTGAAAGCAGAGATTCTTGTTCCTCTTCACTGTTATCATTGGTTTGAAGTAAATGTCTATCAATGCTCCATAGATAACCTTCTCAATTCTCCAACTGCTACTGGGACAAGCAAAAATCCACCCAAAACAGTAGAAGAGAAGGCAGAAAAGCAACTAAGAAAACATAAGAATCTGGCTGGCACCTTATTAATGCCTCCTTCAAGTAACCAAACACACATCTCAATAAATCTCATCTGTTCTGGAGCACCATATTTTTCAGCCTTATTATTTCCAATATTTTGCCTGTCATTCCTGAATGGTTGCTCAGAAACAAAAGCATGTCCTTGAGAAGCACAAGAAAGTTCCTATATTTTCAGTCTGAATTGCCTCCTAATATAAGCACTGAAACGCTGGGAATGATGCAAACTCGCCAGTAAAATACAATGATGGAGTATAGCTAGAAATACCTCAGCTTAATAGGTGTTGTGCCATTAACAGTGGATTTTATGGAAGCAAGTGAATGTAAATCTGTCAGGCAGACAAAGATTTACAGTAATATCCCCTCCAGTGGATGGTTTTCATCACATTTAGGACTGTCAGGCAACTCATGGGTTTTCCTCCATCTCTTTAGGCATGAAGGCCCCTTCATTTTATTTAGGGGCTGGGATGTTCACCTTCAGGCATTCTGCACTGCCAGAGGAAGCTCTCCAATGCCCTGTCCCTTTTTATAGATGGAATCCACAGCTCAGGTGACTTTACACATCCTCACTTCCAAATAAGAACCTTGTCCCACATGCTGGACATTGAACAAACAAGACCCAACTTTGTGGTCAATGCATTTACAAGGTTAAAGCACTGTCTGTACCACAGTGCCTGCATATTCCCAAAAGCAGAGTGAAAAAGCTCTGCTTTTCACCCCGGGGGAGAGAAGAGGGGTAAAGGGGCTGAAAACCTTTTTGGCAGCTCCAAAAAGCAGCCTGGAAAGGACCTATGGGATGCATCCCTAGCAGTGAAGATGATACAGGGAACAGGAATAGGGGCACCTGGGACTCTACCACTTAAATTTGGGGTTATGGCAGGGGAAATTGATGTCAAAAACTGAAAAAACACTACTGAAGTATGTGATTCCTCCTGCTGAGCAGAGCCTTTCACCCAAGTGTTCATACTAGCACATCAGAACTCTGGAGGATTTCTCCAGCGTGGCAAGAGACGCCTTTCTTGGGGTGAAAGAGAAGCTTCACACAAATCAAACTGCAATAACAAAGCAAAGCTTTAATTACATCTCACTATTTCTGCTCTCTTAACTGTAATCAGTGGTGTAATGAGCAAAATTATATGATGCATCATGGGCAAGCCAACTTTTCAGTACTCATATTCCAGTATATGACCCCTGGCAATCAGTGTTAAACACAGAGTCTGACTGTGCTAAAAACTGGGGTAAAGTATCTCTGTGCTACAACACTCCAAATGCAGAAAATCTCAAGCCCAGAAACTCCTCAAAAGCTGAGCAATTATGGGCTTAAATCCACTTCTGATCAAGAACTTCAAAAGCAGCCGGTGTCCAAAAGAAAGCCTGCTATGTGCTTCCTGCAGAGAACCCCTTATCTGCTCCAATCCTAATTAATCCTTCCAGCTGCTTCATTTCCAGCTGGAAAAAAAAAAAAAAAAAAAAAAAAAAAAAAAAAAAAAAAAAAAAAAAAAAAAAAACCAGCAGCAAAATACCTGCACCTCACAGGTTTATTCACAAAGCTGCATCTTCCCCAAGCAGCCAGCATCATGCTATTCCTATAAACTCAGTTTTGGCACCAAAGCCCATAAATAATTCACTAGCAACACATTCTAAATACCACTTACCAATTACCAGTGAAACATAGAGTACATTCAATTGCATCTTGTGGTACTGAAACTTATAACTGCAATTTCCATGTGAAAACTATCTCCAAGATAAATTCAAATACACGGAGGCAGCAGCATTTAAACTAAATTAAAACACTGTGCAGTTCTACTTTTTGCCACAAACCCTCTAATGGGCCTTCTATTTAAAGGATTTTTCCTCTATTAAAGTTTCACCATTTCAAACCCTCCTTTGACCACAGCCTGTCAGGCACCACCTGTAACTTCACAGCATGCCCCAATGTCTTAAGTCAGGACTTAGGGATTGCAAGAGCAGAAGAGGTCATCACAATCTTTAATCTTACTCTCTGCACAAAATGGGTAAATGTAAAGACAGCAGATGACAACAGGTCTGCCTCATCCCTAGAATTGCTTAGCTCCAGTAGTTAATTACATTTACAATTAAAAGTCTGTTCTTTATTTTGATTTTTATAACTGTCTTAATTGCATTGCCTGAATCCTATAATGCCTTTGTCATCCAACAGGCCTGCAGAGACAGGCAGCTCCTTTTTATAGCCTCAGCAACTTTGCTTCCTCGTCCTCCCTTGAAAATAGTTTTATGACAATGTTTACAATGAGAATTCTTTGAAGTACCATCGTATTTGTAGATGCAATTTCTCAGGAAGCTTTAGGTCCCTTTCCACTATTTTGATTAATGTGAAGAACAATTATTTAATTAATAATTTGTCAAATACATTCACAAATTGCACAGAGAAATTAGATTGATTCCCTAACCATGACTCCCTCCTACCTACGTTTGCAAATGCGTTTGGACAAATTGTTTGCAAATCCTGTTGCAACCTGGAAGGAACTATTCAATCAAAATCTCCCTGTTTTTTTCATGTTTCAGGCCCACAATTCCAAATGCAGCATCAGATGTCCTAGAAAATAACTATATAGAATTCATTTGAGATTTCCTTGAGTAGCGAAATTATTCTCAAAAGTTTTTTGACACATGCCTATATGAAAGATACAACTGGAGCCACACACCCAAATTAATGAAAAAAATACATGGCTACTTAAAACCAGTCACTCAAACATGGATATTCCATAAATATTGTTATATTTTATGTCCATTCTTCAACATTTTTCCTGGGATGCTGCTTTAAGCCTCCTGTGAGGGAGTATTTTTGCGATTTGGGCCATTTTATTGCTAGGAGATGGACACAAAAATACGAAAACTCTCCAGTAACTTTGTGCTTTCCTCAACAGCACCACTGAAACCAACAGATCCACCCATAATTAAGACAAAGTCACTGTGGGGCGAACTGGAAGTCAGCATTTTCTGAACTACATGTGTATTTTCCCCACATTTCTGAAAATTAGGATATAAATTCATTTGAAATGTGTGCACTACATGTTCTGCTCATGGTTCAGCCTCACATACCTGCAATATTTTATATGGCCCTGCCTGGGTTTCCCTACAATCCGTAGAGGGGAATCCCTTCAATTCCATATGTTTATTTGCAGAATCTGTTCCTGTATGTATTGTAGCTAAGTAACAAATTCCTCTACTGCTATGTGCTGAAACTACTTTCTTTGTTGGTCTGAAAAACTCAAGACTTTAGGGAAGGATAGCAGGGGCAAGGAAACCATAAGAAATTAAAAACCAGAAAAACAATCCTTTCTACACCTCTGCTCACAGCAATAAAGGTTGTCGCTCTCTGAACTTCACCAAAAAACTTCCTTGAGGAATTTTATTTCGTGATTCCATCCCCTGGAGCATAAATTACAGAATAAATACAGGGCAGCTGCTAGAATTTAGTGTCATTTGTTGTGCTGTGTCCCTGTTAAGCTCCAGTAGCTCATGGCTGTGCCCGGGGCCCCTCAGGAGCTGCAATTTCACAGCTTGATTCCCAGCACTGCCTTGAGGGGCTGCTGCCCCTGATGAGTTTCTGGAGCTTCACACACCCTGGGAAAGGCTCTCTGTGCTGTAGTTCCCCAACAGGTAATGCAGAAAACATCAGTGCAAAACATAGTTAAGACAAAGCACGTGAACACAGAGCAGGAGGAAGCACTTGGAATGCTTTGGCAGAGGTGGATTTGTCTTTTTCTCTTCCTTGTTGCATGGTCATCATCTTTATCTCCTGTGCATTTTTAATTCAGAGCACTTCCAGGGTGGCTCTTACCCAGCTGAAGTGCTGGGATCACTTGGGGAGCTGGGGAACTTTGTATTTTCCCATGGGTCACCAGTGTTAATTGCACAGCGTGACTGGATGCGCTGGGAAGAGCAAGGGAATTGAAAGAACTGGGAATAAGTCAACTAGGAAACTTCAGCTGAGGGAAAAAAAATAAACAATTTCATGCACACAAGCTTTACAATAACTACAAATTCTTTCATATTTCCTTTCAAAGCACTACGGACAATTTTCACAAGTGCCTTTTGGTCAGAGAAACTTCATACCTGATGTAACCTCTGTAGTAAGTGCTCATCTTTTACTTTTCACATAACTGTGTGGACATTCAAGAGACATCTTAATAAAGCAGGGATTTATGAAGTCACCTTCCAGCCACTAAAAGCTCAAGAGCATTCATCCAGGACGTTGACATTTTTATGTAGCCAGCAGTGAGATTATGGCTGTATGCTTGGCTTCAAATCTTTTCCTTTAAAATAAAATAAATCTGAAAATAAACCTCTCAAACCTATGGGCCAGCATAAGGAAGATGGTGGGTGGCCATTTCATTTCTACTTTGAGATTTACTCAAAATAAATATTTAAGTATTGTTTAGAGTTTAAAAAAAAAAAAAAAAAAAAAACCACCAAAAAAAACTCAGCAACAAATCTTATAAAATAAAGACCAGTTTAAATAGTGCCTCATTGTGTTTTAGAGAGTGAAACGATACAAAAGAGCTTACTATTGTACAGGTATTTGCTGAGAGAACTTCTTCTCATCATCCAGCTTGCAAATAAAGATATTTATATTTTTGGCATCAATATTGATCTCTTAGGCAGACAACTCATACCCAGCAGCTATTTGAACCTCAGGTGACTGATCTCCACCCTTTGGATCACACAGCCATGTTTCATCCACATCATTGTCTGCTTTCCCAGCCCATATCTCACCAAATTGGCTACAATTGGAGATCCTCTCACTTCATTGCAAGAAGCTCTTCGGGAAATGTTTAAGCAGAAAAAACCTGCACAGGCTGTTCCTAGTTACCTTCTCATTCTCCATGTGCCTGGAGGTGGCTTCCAAGGTTGCTCCATAGACTTCCCAGTGCCTGGGAAGGGTATGAACAATCTGTATCTCCCCAGATGTTGCTTTTTGTCTTCTCTTCTGCCAGAGTTGGGATTAAATGCTGGAGACAGTATTTCTTGTACGCATTAAGATGTTTATTAATTCTTATCTATATTACAGTCTCGTACATCATGAGTTCTACAGCACTTCAAGTCAACAAACTAAAAATTGCTCCATCTCTATCTCTCTACAAGACCTTTTAAGGATAAACTGTCCAATAAAGAAATGACACCTAAATTATTTTTACTTTTAACTCAATAACCAACCACCTATGACCCACAATGAGGATTTTTCTGTCCAATTACAAAACACCACCCAGACCCATGAAGAAGGTGAAAAAGAACTTAGCCTATGCCCCAAACCTCCATCTTGTTTTATATATATTGCTATATACTAAACCCTTAAACTCTAAGTTTTCCACTCTGTAACATCACACATTTGTATTCAAACCCCACACCCACAATCCCAGTGCTGTCACTCAATTTTGGAAGCCTTTTCCACGGCTTCAGGTCAAATGCAGTGTTTGCTTGGGGGCAGTGTCTGTCAGCACAGAAAGCCTCAAATTCTCAGTGCCCAGGGTTCCAACACTCAGACCTTCTTTCTTTCCCTTCCTGACAACATGTGTGAAGTTCTCCTGGATAAAATTCCCCATCACCACAGCCTTCCTAAGCCAACCTACAGCACCTTTGCAGTGGCATTGGGCAGCTCCCTCAGCAGCCCTGGATATATCCCAGGGACTTGTCTATGCCCCATATTCCCCCACAAGGGATCACTTAGGGACAGCAGACAACACCTCCAGAAGGAAAAGCCTCATCTTCCACCCCTGGCCCTTCTGGAAAACAGCCCAGCTGCTCAGGAAGTGAAGTGTGGCTGTCTTTACACTGCTCTTCAATTTGATAAAGCAGGACAGGCCAAGGGAGGCAATTCTGAATGAATAAAGTTCTTCACTTAGCCAGAAAAGCAATCACATTTATTTCTCCCTGAATTTGTCAAGAGGAAGATCCAGAGGGCCTGGAGCCAGAACTGCCATTTTAAAAGCCTTGATGTGCCTAAAGAAAAGCACAGAGAGCTTCCTGAGTAATATTCCTGAGGTCTTGTTCAATTTCTACTGCTCTGTTTCTTCAAAGCAGAAGCAGACCTCTTTCCCACTCCAAAAAAAGAGCAACAGATTTGGGATTGAAAACAGAAGGAACAGCACTGGGGCAGGGGAAAAAATAGGGAAGATGATGATTAAAATAAGAGCAATCCTCCCACTACACACAGGTAACACTCTGACAGCTTCTCCAGCTATAATGTCATATAAAAAGCATTCTGAATTAACTTCAGACCTATTTAATTTCTGATTTCAAATTAAACCTCCTCCAAATGCCCACCCACCTTAAGAAGACAATTTAATTAATTCCCTGAAGATATATTTGAAGAGACATGAGAGCCACCCCCTCAAGGATAGGTAATAAGTGTTCTGCCCAAAATGGGAGACAAGGAGAAAATACCACAGAAGATATTAATGCCTATTTTGTGTCATCTGAGGTAAACAAAGTATCTAAGAATGAAACTGTCCCAGCAGCTTTAAAGGCCAAATGATCACCTTTAACATCACTTTTGACTCCTTCAGTGACACTGAAATTCACAGTTGTATCCATGGTAATATTTTTAACAATTTTTCTGCCTTCACAGGGAAGATTCCTTGCTTTAGCCAAGGACTCAGAACTAGACAGAGGTTTTGGTAAAGATGGTATCAAAAGAGGCCAAATTCAGAAATCTCCAGGTGTCTGAACACCTTCAGCATGTCCCTGTCATGGGAGGTGTCATTCACCAAAACTGTCTGGACATCAATCTTGAGTATGAGAAACCCCACACATCTAATTCTGGGTATCTACAGTTCGCTGTTCTTCCATTTTTCACATCTGATCTGGATTTTGCTACTCCAGAACCATCAAAGCACCTCATTAAATATTCAAAGGATCACTAAGCCATCAGTCTACAGAAGGAGCCAAAACTGCATTTACTTTCTTTTCTTTAATCTCCCAGACCTTAATTGCCATATTGACAAAAAAGAAACAGTTGTTTACCTTCTAAAGTCTCAGGAGTGCCTGCCAAATTAATCCTTTTAAGCAGCATTTCTCCAGCTCCAGAAACAAGTAAGCAGCATGCAAAGCAGTGAGATACTCCCTTAAGAGGCAGTAAAAACACACTGCTTCAAAATTGACCTTGACTATTACAACTTGTCGCAGATTTCTTCTTTCCTGTTTCATAGAGTCCAGAGGCTCCAAAAGGTGGGTTTGCTTCTCAGAGCAATCAGGAGGCTTTGAAACTTATGCAAAAGAAGTTTTATAACCTACGAGTGTGCAAGGGGCCAAAACAGAGTCAAGATGGTAGAGCAGAGTAATCCAGAGAATGAGCTCACAGAATCCTAAAGCACAAAGAAAAATTATTTTGTGTTAGACTCCTGACAAATATGAAAACAACTTGCACATTGCAAACACTGTGAATTGCACTAATGAGGCCTGTGATGCTGTGTCCTAAAATTAGCCAGTACTGTACATTTTAGAGCACCAATAATTTTCCTTCCTCAGTCTGAATTATCACCCACTCTGTAGATAAATCCACAGGAGCTGGAAGTTTGGGCCTAAACCGACTTTTGTCTTACAACTGAAACGTTGAAACATGTGTTGCTTCCTGTTATATGATGCTTAAAATTCACTTTGCAAAGAAAACTAAATTCGTTGCAAAAATGAGGACAAGTGCTATCAGTACCAAACTGGAAGTGTGTTGATGGGCTTTAGTTACAATCCCCAATACACTGGAATACCCTGAATGATTTGGAGCTATTATCCACACATTGCCCTCTGTCTGCCCTGAGGTAAACCAGGGTTCTCCAGGGAGTGTCTATCCCATTTTATCTGCAGCAGAAAATACACCCAAAATGCTGAATTGTAGCAGCTGGTCAATGGCAGGAAATTCAAACCCAGGAGCTGCATGTTTAGGTCCAATCCAGCACACAGCAGGCATTGATTACCACTTTTTTGCTCTCTGATGGCTTCTCCCTGTTTTAAGGATCTCAGAGCCTTTATATGGCCCCCTATTGCAAACTCTAAATTTCACTGGCTCACAGTTGTTCACACCAGCATTATTTTAGTCTACAAGAGTTCTGAAGAGATTTATTGCAAAAAGGAGGCTGCAATCAAGCCAAAAATAAACCTAATTTGAGAGGGAATATGTGAGAAATGAAGTTTTTAAGTTGCTACCTAGGTTCCGAGCGAGATCAATGGGAATAAAAGGGTGCCACTAGTATATTTTATATATATCTCCTCCATATCTCCTCAGACAAGTATAATACAGATAGTTGCTCTAACCTTACTGTTTAGATAAAGTGGCAAGTGACAGGGCCCTTTTCATGTTGCCAATTCATTACATCCCATGTAGAGATTATTTTTTTAAAAAAATAAGCAGGTCTGGAAAAATAATTTAGGAGAGCACTTCACTTCAGAGCTGCTTCCCAGGCATTAATTGATCATTCCATTGTGAAAAAATGTTTCTTTTTTGCCCCACTGCCCAAGACTGATCTTTGCTTGAGGGATAATCTCCCTGCTGGCAAACTGTAGCACTGGTCCTTTTCATTTTACTTTGGATGGACCAGTGTTTACAAGAAGACTGTCTAACTCTATTAATATAAAACTATCAGCAGCAGCCCAAAGCCCATGTGCTTTAAAGATGTGTAGCAGTAAATAGATTGAATATTGGGCAGGAATGGAGAGGGAAAACTAAAACTCTTCAGTGAGGACAGGCACAACTTCCCTCCTGCTTTCTCTCTCTGTGGACTTGTGCAGCTCCAGAGTGCACACAGCCATTTGCATTCTAACCCAGCAAGCAACAGACTAAAAATAGTGCTGAAAATTCACTCTGTGGATACTGAGCAGTGCTCTAGGAAGTTTAAATTTAAGCCCATTTTTCCCCTGGCAATTACAGGCAGTGTCACAGAAAAGGAACCCAGGGCTTATCGCTCTTTGCAGAGATGTTCCTGTTTGCAAGGGAAACCATGTGCCTAAAATACATATTAATGCACCAGCATGCCTGTGCATGTTCACTTCAGGTTCTTGGGAGCCTTCCTGCCTTGATGTCTATCCCTTTACCACAGCTGGAAATAAAATAACAAACAGAAAGTAGAACTGCATTTGCCTTTCAGGCACCATCAGTAAGGACGGTCCCAGGCACTACAAACTTTTAAATTCAATCCTTGGTACCACAGCCCCTGCTCTGCAAGGCCCACTGTGCTCACTATGCACTGAGAGGCCTGGTTGAGACATGCACTCAAAAATTGCAGACCTGAATGCAAGGTATAAATCACCAGAACATGAGATCAGATTGGTAAAATGCTGTTAATACTGAAAAATCTACCAGCAAGCAAGATGACCACCAGTAACACCAGCCAGAACAGAGGACTGCCCTGATAGCGAGCCTTTCAGAGAGCTGTTGCTCATTCAAAACATTTATATTTTAATATCCAGGGTAAATGGTAGCTAGAACATGCAATTTTTGCTGGGTTACCTGACAAAACCCAGAAATATTCCCTCATTCATGTTTCCTTTTCAGTGTATACCCCTGATCACTGAAAATAAGGCTGGTCTCCACAGCAGGTTTTGAAGCAAGAGCATTTTCTGAGGAGACCAAATCCACGTCTCAACAGATCACTGGCATCTCCCATCACACAAAGAGAGGAACAAAACCCCGAAGAAACCATCAACACATTCCTTCAGTGACAGAACTGCTGTTAAATATATGAATCTTGGAGAGAGTTGGTTGCTTTCATCAACAGGTTTCGTTTCTAATTACTGAGAGGGGGAAAAAAATACAGGTTAGAAAAAAACAGTTTTTAAGGAAAAGTTCCCACTCAGATTTTCAAAAACAAGCTGTCTGGTTGGAGGCTCTGGGGTAACCAAATTTTAATTTCCACCAAAAAACATGCTCAGACCCTAGATCCCACATGCCCCCAGCTATTACTCTCTATCCTAGAGAAAAAGAAAAGCAGAAACCCCTCAGTGCAGGAGTTGTGCCATAAAGAACACTAAGATGAAGTCTACAATACATGGGAGATGCAAACAACACATAAAATATCATTCCTTTGTTTTCTTTGTGCTCCAAAGCTAAACCTCTAGGATTTTTGTGACAGTTCATTCCCTTTCATCTCTACTTGGATTTGTACCTCAATATTTTCTCATAAGTCTTGCCCTACTTTTAGCAACAGCAGGGCAAAAACATACAGAGAGAATAAACAAACTGCCTCTCATTGAGTCCCTAGAAAAGGAATTGTGTCCAAGCTGGGATGAAGGAACACAAGACTCAAAGAGGAATGTAAGGAGGGAGTTGAGCTCAACAGATCCTAAACCTGAAGTCAGTCTTAGTGAGGCTCTGTGTGCTACAGGCTGCTTCCAGAATCAGAAATCCTGGCTATGAAAAAAAAAACCCTAGGAATTTCCCCACAAAAGAAACATTATTATGTGAGAGGGTGTGGCTGTGCAAATTAAGAGTGGCATAACTGATTTCCTCGAATGTGCAAAGTCCTAAAATATTCAGTCAGAATGTGCAGACTTGAGGGTCTGTAACCATCTGAACTAAAATCATCATTCTAAGAGACCCCACAGAACACTTTTCAGAGCAGTATGTCTTATTTCATTGACTAAAACAATTAAAATCTTCATTAGCTACAGGTACCCCTGCAAATCTGAGATTGTCAAAACTCTCTTTATCTCATCTATCATAACCTCATGACCTCTAGAAAGGCAGATGTGCACCTTGCAATCATTTTGCTTTGAATCTGTTTTGCTAGAAACTGTTGCCACACGACAGTTTACTGTAAAATACAATATTATTTATTGTGGCCTTTTATTCTTCTGTCCACACAGGTCAAAAGTCACTTTCAAAGTAATAAGAAACACAAAGTGCCTATGTTTTGATCAAAAAAGATGCTAAGAAATGCCTTTTTTTAAAAAGCAGCATAAGCATTCCCAACAACAGTTCCTCTGAAAACCAGAATGAAAAAGCACAAACTATAAACACACAACCAGCATGTAGAACATCAATGGTTCTCTTTGTCCTTTTTAAGATTTATTGTCTTTGAAGGTGCTGCCTCTCAACAGTTCACCACAGCAAGGCTGCATAATGCTGGCAACCCAGCCCAGGCTCATAGGAGAAATGAATGAGAGCTCCTGAAACAGAGCTGGCATGAATTGAGTTTCCCTTGACTTTACAGTCCCTCTCTCCAAGTTCTCATTTCTCCACCAGGAAGAAGTGAGAGGCTGGAACATGCTGTAGGAATTGTTATTTAAAAGCAAAGTACTGCTGCAGTACACCTCTTTTTAAAAGGATAATCCTAATTTTGATAGATATTCATACATCAAGCTATTAAAATTGTTGGAATTCAGACAGCTTGCAACATTGCTATAAAAATCACTTTCTGCTGAAAACACATTGTGAAGTTGGACCCACTGCAACTGGACCAGCTGCCAGCAGGGCATTGCTTTTTCCATTTAGGATGTGGTATTTGCATTCCTTGTTCCAAAACATGCCAAAATCCAAACGAGACCTCCACAGAGGCTACGGTGCATTGCTGGTGCTTCAAAATCCACCTGTCTTTGGCCTAAAATACTCAAGGTATCAAGGTAAAAAGTGGAAAATGAAACAAAGACAGAGAGATTAAACATATTAAATCAGCCTACAGCTCACACACGGGACTTGCAGGCAAGATCTTTGCTCCTCCAGGTTTTTTTTTTGCTCCATACGTTCCAGAGAAATCAGAATGGAAGAACTCCCTCTTAATAGAATAAAAATATTGGCTACAGTGTAATATCTCTCCCCTGCTTCAAACAAAGGGGAGCAAACAAATTAAAACAAATTAAAAACCAGCAAAAGATTCCCCATAAAGTGGAATAACTAAGGAAAACATTAATGAGGAGAAAAAAAATCCATTAATACAACCTTGCTTACAACCACCTACACATGTTTTTGAAAAATTGTCCCCAGTTTATCTTATCTTCACATTAAAAAAAAGATGCTTTATGCTTCCCACAAGCAAAAAATTAACAGAATAGCTGCAGCCATTCTGGCTTTCCTCTGAAGCCATCAGTTCATGTAGCCATATCCTTAAACACATTTCAGTGTTACTATCACCATCCAAGGCAGCATAGCATTACAAAATTTCTCTGACTGTAATTAAACAGCTCATTTCCTTTTATTTAATCCTGAAAAGCAATAAGATGTTATTAGCAGGTGGAGGTTTTAATGCCAGTTTATTAGTAGCACTGACTCGGTGCCTGCTGATAGTTACTGTGAAGGCCAAAAGGTTAACAAGACTTGGCTGGGATGCAGCAGCCTGCCAGGTGTTTTCCTTGTGGCTGATGGAGCAAAGCCAATTGGAATTATCAGTTTTTAGCCACTAGCAACTCTTCCTTGCAACGTGGAAACTTGATTTTCCTTAAATACAAAATTAAAAAAAAAAAAAAGAAAAAAATTTTTCTTCCTGTCTCTTGCTACAACAACTGCCACGCAATTTGTAATCATTAGATCCAGTAGCAGCCAGCTTTTCTCTTTGATTTCAACAGCTTCCTCACAAAATAGGAGTGCAGGGATAGTGTAGCACTTTAATAAGTATCTGTTCAGCAAAATAAAGTTTCACAGCTCTCTGAATTCTGTAAACAATGTTTAAGGCATAGAACAGGTGTTGAAATTTTTCTGAAGGAGTTTTAATTACCTAATTCATATCTGTAGAGTTGTAATAAAATAACAAAAATATGATTAAATATGAGGCAAGCAGCATGCATGGATAATAAAAGAAATGCACACTGTGGTTTTGGACTGAATACACAGGTATTTGGTCCAAAATAAAGCAGATGGCAAACCAAACACATAAGCATCCACTTTATCTTGCAGTTCCTGTGGTTCTCTGATTGCTTTTATTTATTTTGTGCATGTAAAATTAGGCAGATGAAAGACAGAGGTGAGAGATTCATGTTCCCCAAATTCATTGTTAGAGAGCAAAAAAAACCAAAACAAGTTCTTTTATGCACAGCAGTGTCCTGAAAAACATATCTATCAAAGCCAAGTAAATTTTGAAATTATTTGAGTTTACAGGCACTTCTTCCTATTTAGGAATACACCCTAACTAGAGAGTTCACCAAAGCATGATTCTGGTCTTTTAGGGCTGTCCTTTTGAACATGTATTTGTCTCTACAAGTATTTCAAAGGGTTCCAAAAGCCAGAGTGAAGTTCTCACCACACTGACACCAAAAGCAGCTTTGGCAAAGCCAGGATTTTCCAATAAAATAGCTAATTCCAAATAGAAGAATAAGCACTGTGGGCAGGGAGAGCAGTGGGGATATCTGTGCAACAGAGACATTCGGAAATTATTTTCCAGATGAATTCTGCTTCCCAAGGAGTTTGTGTCTTTGGGAGCTTGTCTTGCCGGAGCTGCAAAGCATTTCAGGCAATTTATTTGAAAATTGTTTATTAAACTGTTCAGCCTCATTCCCTGCCTGTCTGTTCTACTGCATCTTCTGTTCAGAGCCCTATCATCCTCATTGTGCTGCTAATGACAACAGAAATCTCTGTTTCTGGTAGAAACTTCAGAGAGATAAAGCTGAAATATTCCATGAGCACAAGAGCTACATTAGGACAAACCTTGGAGCATGTAATTGTGACATGAAGACAACAACTTCTCTGGATAAACTTTTTTTCCAGTGTTTGCCCCTCTTCACAGTGGAAAAACATTCAATCCTTAATATGAAGCTGGAATTTCCCACATTTCACCCTCTGGCCCTTGTCTCTTACCCTGTCACTGTGCCTCTGTGGAACGAGCCCAGCTGTGCTGGCAGTTTCCGTTCACTCCATCACTTTGTGCTGTCCATATCTCACCAGCTGAGCTGCAACCACTGATGCCTTGGGAAGGCTGACCTGAAACAGAGACTGGACAGAGCTACAGAATAAAGTAGGTATTTATTCAAAGATCTCCAGGATACACCTTGGGCAGGACAGGGCCTGACCAGGGCTACACCCAAGGTAGACCCAAAATGGTCACAAATAGACAACCAGTCACAAAGTCTTACATTTTTATAAGTTTTGTTCCATTTTCATATTGGGGTTTAATTGTCCAATTCCAGCTTCAGGTCGTGAGGTTCCATCCTTCTTGTCTCTCCCTTCAGCCCACCATTGTTTGTGCTTTTGGGCCTGAAAGTTGTCCTTGGTCTTCAGCAGCAAAATGATTTGTTTTGTCTCCCTGCTCTGTGAAGAGCTGACTGACACTGAATGTGAGGCTCAGAACTGCACCCCTGGGCAGCACAGAACTTGAAAAACATGAAAGCTAAAACTTAAGGGATCACCACAACACCACCAGAGATTGTGCCAAAGGCCCTGCTAATGCCAAAGGAAACAACTCATCTGATCCTAGAAGGCACTCAGGGAATGCCTTTTTTGTACTGGATAAATCTGCACTGGCTCTTTCCACTGAGCTTGTTCTCGTGTGTGGAAATGGAGGATTTGCTCTGTGACCTACCCAGGGCCTGAGGCAAAGCTGAGCAGAGGTAATTGCCTCCTGAATGCTCAACTCCTCCCTGAAATCAGTCAAGATTTTTGCAAGGTTTCCCTCTGTTTTGCAAATGTAAACAAGGCCCAGTTCATTGCCATCATAATTACTATCATATATCTGTCTTCTGGAGGAACCTCTAATATTCCTCAGTAAGCAACTTTTTGCTGTTAAATTGTTTGAAATCCAGCAGTAGCATTATACAATGCATTTTTATTAGTGCATTAGCCAAGAAATGATTCAAGAACATAACAGCTTTTCTGAAGTGGATTTAAATTATCATCAATCATTCAATAAACTCTAGCAGAATTTCTCCTTTCTGCACATTCTGTCAAACACCACTGCATGTTTTCCTGACTAAGGCTTATGGTGGCCAAAAGGCATCTCTGAGAAGATTCTACTGTCAAACTTGGGCATGGGGGATATGGTATGTGCTTTAAAAGACAAAATTGTTCTTGGAGTTTATCCCCGTCTCCCATTATTTCATTTTTCTTCAACACTGCAGTATTCACAAGAATGGCATATCATCATTTTGCAAAATATATTTTGACATATCGCTCAAGTAATCACAGCCACCAGTTTTAGTGATTTAGTGAAATATGTATATGTGGGGGGGTTTATGTTCTTCTGCTCAGTTTTTTCCATGGTGTTTTGCTTTCCCCTTCAATGCAACCCAGCCCCATAAGAGCCTTCTATTCATATACAAATTGTGTTTGAGCTGCCCAGGAATCCAGTTTGGCTGTGCAGAAATTCTACAGTCACTTGGCAGAGACATAGCAGTCTTCCCTAGTTAATCCAGAAATATTTCTGACTCTGTAAAATTACCAAGACCCAAAGCAGACTGAAATGAGGACTACAACATCCTCACTGCAGGTAGATGCTAAAATGGCCAAGGCTGTACCTATTCTGCAGCTGAGCAGAGGGCACTGCAGTCCAAGTGTGAGGCCTCTGACAGACACCATGCAGATTTAAATTAATTCTATCTGATCCTGAAGAAATGTTAAGTCAGGAGAAATGCAGTAATCCTGTACTCACTCCAACTGAGTCATTTCAGAGCAAGGTACAGCCTTGTTTCAGCATCTTCCCATGAACATAAAATTAAACCATTTATCATTTGGAATTATTCAATAGTCTTATCACAATTAGTAATTTATAGTAGATCATATGCCACACTTTTCCCTGGCATTTAAATTTAGCACATGGACTTTTTTTTTTTTTTTTACTAGACAATAATCACCCAATGCTTCCAGCTTAGTAAAAGCTCACAAAGTAACAGGAATTGTGTTAGATAATGTGGCACATGTCATCCAGGCTAGAAGAATGTTTTCCAAAAAGTAATTATGTATTTATATCTTTTGACTAAATGATGTCTAGCTAGTGCTGTTAAGATTTATAACAGGATCTTGGTGTGTGGGATTCTGGGAATGTGGCCTAGGAGCCCAAATTTTTCTTTTAACCTGTATGTTAGCAGCTTTTTATACATAGGCATATATGCACAGAGCTTACCTATTATTTTTAATATTTTATTAAAACATGTTCCTTTCTCTCTCTCTCTCCTTTTTTTTTTTTTTTTTTTTGGTAACATATCTGTAATAATGTACAATCAGGGTGTGACTTTCAAAAAACAGTCAAGGGAATATTCTATTATTCTATTCCTTTTGAAACAAGAGGTCTAAGTTTGCTTTTACTAAAAAATTGTGGCACTAGGCTCCAAAGAAAATAGTTAGACCAAGCAGGTGAATGATTTAAAATCTGTCCCCTGCTGGACACAGGGAACAATGAAGAGCAGCAAGAATGGATCTGTTAAAAAATAAATGACCTTATAATTATATATATTTCCAGAGAAGCCCAATTGCAAATTTGAAAACATTATAAAGTCAGAAATGGGAGGGAACATAACAGATTCAACACAGTTGGATCTAAGTGAAGAATCTGACAATTTGACAACTTCACAAACATCATGTAGAGAAGAATTCACCTAAGTAAGATTGACTATGGATGCCAAGGTACAGAAAGCGAACTAAAATCGTTTGGTCGGAAAATAATAACAAAGTGTCACAGGGAATTTCCTGGACAGCTTTCTTTTTCCAGTATCTTCCAAACTTTGCCAGGAAAAACCTGAGGTTTAAGAGTTTATCTGACAGCACAGGCAAAGAAGATGAAAATGGAAAGGGGTGAGCAAAATCTAGAAACAACATGGCAGATCAACCACGCAAGAAAATCCAGCAGCACCCAGGTTTTGTGAAGCTCTGTAAAGATGCAATATCATCATATCATTCTGATCCTTGTCTTTTTTTGTTTGTTTCCTTCCACCAGTACACCCTGTCTTTTAGACAGCCTCTTCTCTGGAACAAGCCTTGTGTGTTTTATTCAGTTTCAGCAAAATCAGTCCCTGAATGGATGAGATTCCTCACGGTATTACTTCAATATAAATGTTAAACAACAATATTATTGTTATGCCATATAGCTGATCCACATCAAGGGATTTGGAGTTGATTCATTCATCATTGTCAGGCAGGCAGTTTAAATTCCATTCGAGCCCATATGCAACAGCCCAAGAATAATGTGATCACTTTTTAAGGATGTGAAAGGAAAAGGGGTCTTGGGAACAATTCAGAATGAAGGAAGCTCGCTTAAAAGCTGCAGTCAAACTGGAGCTCTACAGCTTAATTCAAGTTATTGTCCCTTATTGGCTGCATCTCTGGGCTGGACTGCAGCTCCAAAGACTTGTCCGCGGGGCACTCCTCAAGTGTAGGAGTGAAACACTGGGGGAAGACTGCCCTGTGCTCCTCTGGATCTTCTTCCATGTCCCAAAGTCGTGGTGCCATGGACTGGTTTCAGCTAAACAAGGTGAAAATTGTTCCCAAAGGGACACAGTGCCTGCTGCCACAGCAGTCAGTGACATTTCATAGGCAGCTGGCACTTGGAGATGTCAGGAGTTGGAATTTTTGGGTTCTTCCCAGCATGGTGCTAAGACTTTCTTTGCCTTGAACTCAGTGACAGCCAGCAAAGCAATGCAGCAAGAGAAGCACTACCTTGCCAGAGAGGACATCAGGAAACAACATCTAATTCAAGCATGTTTGTCTGGGAAACAAAAATACTGAGCTCTCCAGTGGGCTCCCTTGTCTCCTCAGCCATCTGGTAGACTAAGGCTGAAAGGTTTCATAAAGCATTTCCTAAAGACCACAGAATTTCTCTGGTGTAATGCTTCTTTCTGCACTCATATTAAAGCTTCAGCGCCTTTCTTCACTCAGTACTACACTTTCTGCCCTGCAACAATGTGGAGACCTAAATTTTTCTTCCTTGATATCATTTCCAAATAACCTTTCAGGAAATCTTTCTGCTTTACCAGTCACCATATTCCATCTGAAAGGGCATCCCTGCCATCAAAATCAAACTGCATTAGGATCCAACACAACCACCAGGCCTAGAACTGAATTAAAGTTTACAGATAATCTGAAAGCAAGAACACTGAGCTTTATCTGGCTCCAATTTCACCCAAGGCCTTCCTTATTCTTACTTATGATGGCATGCAAGCAATACCATGCAAAGCTTGGGCTATATTACCCAAACAAGCTTAATTCTTTTCCTTGACAGCATACTTCAAAATAGGTATCAGAGATAAGCAATTTGGGAATTATCTTTGGTTCTTTTGGATACAAATTAGTGGAGTATCTTAGTATGGCAGTCAGGGACCAAAGGCAATTTAATTGGCTGAAATACAAAACCAAGGTCTTGACTCTCCATGTTCAGTGAAAAACCCAAGGGATTCTTGCAAGTTTGAGCATTCAGCCTGTGTTTTCTCTAAATGCCAAATGAGATTAAATTCTGAATATCATGTTGCACCAGGGGAGGTTTAGATTGGGTATTAGGGAAAATTTCTTCATGGAAAGGACTGCTAGGCACTTGAAGAGGCTGCCTGTGTGACTCACCATCCCTGGAGGTTTTTAAAAATGAGCGACTCAAGAAAATGGTTTACTGCTGGACTTGGAAGTTTGGACTTGATCTTAAAAGCCTTTTCCAACCTAAAAAATTCTGTGATGTATTTGACTTGCGCTGTACTTCTCATTTGGAAAATTCTGTATTCCAGGTCAAAAAAAAGTCTGTGAAAGGCTGGTGGATTGCTTATGAAATTATTCACAAGAAAGTTCTTCACAAATACAGCTTGAGATATCACTAAGCATTAATATTGACAGTGGACTATAAAAAAAAAGTTAGTATAAGTACATCTAAAAACATGATTCCAAAATTAAGTGTTTTCTCTGTACAGTGCAATGAATTTGATGTAGTAAAGCAGTCTTGTCTCTTTAAAAAACAAGTAAGAATTTTTCTCTCTCTGCAGCAACAGTTTAATCTTTTTTTTCTTTTTTTCTATTTTACCTAACAGCTGTGGGGTCAAAAATACATTCCCCACAGAAAAAATATTTTCTTTTATTTCTAAACACTGTACTTGCTCGCCAGTTACCTTCACTTAGGAAAGAGCAGCAGCTGAGCACTCAGCAGTCCCTGAACTCCTGCATCTTTCCCATTGCGTGCTGGGGTACCCGAGGGCAGGAAAACAATCCTCTCAACTGCCTGAGTAACGCACTCAGCTTGAAAGAGACACGGGTGTTGTCACTGGCCTCTGGAATGTTTGCCATCCATGGGGGCAGCAGGAGGAGAACAGAGGAAAGGGCAAGGAGAGGGGGAGAGAGGGGAGGCAGAACATGCTGTGCTGTTGCTGTGCCACAGGAAATGCAACTGTGCTCTGTTTACTAACAAAGATGTCAAACGCTTGCTTGGTGCTTGGGAATTTTCATATTCCGTTCAGGGATTTGACTGCACTCTGTCTTATGGTTGAGGAGCTTCCTGAGGTCTTAGAGGTGCAGATTTTCTTTTTTTCTTTTTTTTTTCCCTTTAGTTTTCCTGACTTATGTCTAGAACCAGATGTCTAGAATTCAAGAAATTATGTTAATAAAGGCACAATAATCCTTCAAAATAGCCCAAGAGGCTTCTCCTGGGAGCTACACACAACCTTTGCATGTTTCTGACAAGAAGAGGGAATACAAGCCCGCCCAAGACAGGCAGTAGTGCTGGGAATTTCATCCTTCTTCTCCATTGCAAGGAGTGAACTGGAAGTGAATTAATTCAATCTTTCTGCTGAGGCCCACATTTAAGGCAGGGTTTTAAAGCCACTGAGTGAGAAAGGGAGGTGGACAATGCAGGATACAGGAGCCACTGAAGTTTATGTACAATATAAATACATTATAGTTGATTACCACTGAAGTTGTAATAAACTAAATATAAGTGTCATAATAACTGCTGAGACTGATTTTTGTTAATTACTGTTTGTAAAACACAGTCTCCTCACTACACATCTCACAAAGAAAATACAGCACATAATGTTTTCGGGATTTAGAAAAGAAAAAGAAGGGTTTCCTGATTCCTGCTAGTGTAGTGATCCTTTGAAGGGAAACGCAAAACAAATCAGATAAACAGAAGTTTTATTCTCACCATCCCTTTTTAAAGGCCAAGGGGGTTTTGTTTGTTTGTTTGTTTGTTTTGTTGTTTGTTTGTTTGTTTTGCCAGATATGCTTTTGATGCTTTTTGCTCCTTCTTCAGACCAGTTTTGCTCTTCTAATTTTTTCCCTAGTGTTTAGTTTTTAAGCTTGTGCCTGAAGCACCAGCAGTGTCCCTCACTGTGATCCTGGCCACTTGTGGATCAAGAGAGCAGAGGAGGGACAAGCCCTGACCAGCCTCAGCTCCTCTCCACGCTCCGATCACAGTGATGCTCTTTTGACTGATTTGTGCCATCATGTGGCCACAGACAGCAACGAACCGATTTAAAACAATTCCAAAGGAGGTGAAAGTGGGACAGAAAGAGCAGGAGTGCAGCATTCAGCCCTCCCTTTCCAGCAGGAGCTCCTGGGGTGACACTGCCCTGCCTCTCCCCCTGCACAGCTGCCAGCGAGCCCAATGAGGGGTTATAATCCTAGTGCCCCGGGTAAATGTGCTGCTGCCACAAAAATCAAAGCCTAATGCATCTCCAGAGAGTTCTGCATCTCTAGTAGGTGCCTTTATACCCTGGGCAGAGCAGAGAGGAGCTCCGTCCTGCCCGGCTGCTGGCTGAGGCCGCCGCCACATGAATCACACTGATGAGCTGTCTGCAGCAAACTGCCCGGGGCCCAGCATACAGGGGTCACCTTTACACACAGCAGCACAGGAAAATTACAATTTCAAAAACACATTCAGACACTTAGACTAAAATAGCAGATCCGGTCATTTTCTCGAGCAGGCGCTTAACACAATTTCACGGCCCCGCGGCGCGGCTGAGGGGCATTTTCTGCTCCTGGGTCAGGGCTGGGCTGGGGAGAGTGATCCAGGCTGGAAGAGATGATGATCCAAACACATGGGACTTGGGGATGCCTTGGGAAGGCTGACGTGGAACAGAGACTGGACAGAGCTAGAGAATAAAGCAGGTATTTATTGAAAGGCCTCCAGGATACACCTTGGGCAGGACAGGGCCTGACCAGGGCTACACCCAAGGTGGACCCAAAATGGTCACAAAGTGGCTGACCAGTCACGAGATCTTACACTTTTATAAGTTTTGGTCCATTTGCATATTGGGGTTTAGTTATCTAATTACATCTTCAGGTTGTGAGGTCCCATCCTTCTTGTTCCTCCCTTCAGCCCACCTTTGTTTGTGCTTTTGGGCCTGAAAGTTGTCCTTGGTCTCCAGCAGGAAAAGGATTTGTTTTGTCTCCCTGCTCTGTGAAGAGAGTTCACTGACACTTAATATGAGGCTCAGAACTGCACCCCTGGGCAGCACAGAATCTGAAAACATGAAACCTGAAAATTAAAGCATCAGTGCCACTGTGTTACAAAAAACTGATGGGGCACAAGGCAGTCCCTGAGTGCTCACAGGTCAGGCTGGCCAGGCTACAAACACAAACAGACCACAAGCAGTAACCACAAACACACACAGACCACAAAATCAAACCTGGGATTGATTCAGGGATGCCCAACTGCAGAGCCACCTCTCCTCAGTCCATGCGTATAAATATTGGAGGCTGAAAGTAAGGCTTGTGCCAGAGAATAAAATGAAATACAAACAGGCTGTTGAGCTACACAAAATGAAAGAGCTGGGCTTTAACTTAAACATTTATTCATAGAGCTTAAAGGCAGAGACGACCCTTACAATTATTTTGAATGACCTCTTGTGTGCCAGAATCACTAAATTTTACCCAATGGACCAAACATTTCTCTTGGGAGTTTGTACTCTGCACAGTTAAAACTGTGCCTCATTTTAACTTGTCTGGCATCAACTTCCAATGGCTGACTTGTTGTGTCTTTCCAGGTTCATTTGCAAAGTCCATTACTACCCATTAATTCCCCCTGTCAAACTGCATCCACATTTTGCAATCAAGTCATCCCATTGCCATCTTTTTGAGACCTACACAGACTGGTTTTGCATTTCTCATTGCTAAAAGTCCTCTCCAGTCTCTGGATGATTTTGGAGCTTATTTTCTACACTGGCTGTAGTTTACAACACTGGATCACAAAACCATTTTTCAAGAATTGAGAAAAAAACCAGATCTTTGCCAATGCACTAGACAGATAAAAATCCTTTTTTTTATCACCTCCTACTCCTTAATGCCTTACCAACAGCCCACATCTCAGTATGCCTCTGAAACAACCTTGCACTGAAGGCTTGAGATTGTCTGATGCCAAAACATTCACTCTTTTTGATTTGGGAGGATACATTTCCCCATTCCAAAGCTAGCACTGCTGTTCAGTGTTTCTCAGTCTGTGGTGCTGATTTGAAATCCATATTGTTTGAATGTGACTGTTATGTGAGTGGAGCCCAGGTCCTTGGTGATCTTGATCTGCAAGACCGTCATTTGCCCTCTGCAGTTAACATTTTGATGCCCTTTGTGTCACAGGTTTTATGAACCTTAAGAGTACTTTTATACATCCCAGGTGTTGAATGCCATGGACCTTGCTGAGATGCACCAAAAAAGCCTCAAATCAATTAAAGGCATATTGACAAATCCAAAGACTGTTCCATCTTCAGGCAACCATGATATTGCATCAAATTCCATATCACTGCAAAAGCCTATTACATCTTTGTGGATATCAATGCAGTCTTTAATCAAAAAGCCAAAAATCTGACTGACATTCTCCCAAAAACTCCCCTCTACTTGCATTCACTTATATCTAAAGCTATTAGTTCTGTATAAATCAACTCTTTGTCACTAGCCCAATACTGGGCCTGAGAGAGACATCATGCTAACATGGATTTCACTGTCCATATCACCAAAGTCAATTTGAAATAGGAGTTCTGGGATTTCCTCAGTAACTCAGAACCAATGGATACCAGAAAAATACAGTTTCATGTCACTGTTTTTATCCTTGACAACAGGCACCTTAAATCAGCCAGCCTGGGAGTTCACCTCTCAGAGACACTATTCAACACAATAATTAGTAATTCCTATGTATTTGCCACTAACAGTCTGCAGGTTATTATTTCTTAACCTGCCTTCCTGAAGTAGAAAAATGCATCTTCTGGGTGCTGAGTGCAACACATATGAGACAGAAAAATAATTAAGTTCTGCAACTTCAGAAATTCTAACAAAATTTCACTGCTGGCTGCAGGTCACAGTGTATGTCTGTATCTCTAGTCAGTATATGGATTCTAAAGATTCAGACTCTGAAGATTTTTCTACCTGAGAGGATCTTGAGTTGGATGACCACTGGAAGATAAGGACCCCACCAATGTAGCAGAGAATTCCCCTCCCCTAGCACACAAACCCCTTTTCTCACATACAAAAATTAAAATTTACACAAACTACTGACCAACAGAACTCTGAGCCATACAGCACCGGCCACCAGACACTGGCTTGGTCAAAAGAAACTGTGAGCCAGAAAACATTAATTCCCGACCTGAAGATCTGGATCTTCCTGATGAAAATCCATGCAAACCTCAGCTGAGCTTAGCTGTTGAGATGGTTCATGGCAAGGAAAACCACTTCTGCTCAGTGACAACCCAAGCTGTTTTGCAAAATATTGACTTGATCTCCAAAGTTTCTTGTAAAAGCAATTTGTAATTTGATGCTGTTGTCAGAGACAAGATGGTCCTTGGGATTAACGTTAACAAGCTGCTAAAATTTGGCAGAAAGTGCACGGCTTACATTATTTTCAAGAAATGTACTTCAACTACTTCGGGATAGTAACAATTAATTCTGCAGATCAAATAAAATAAAAAAAAGCAACAGTCATTGAGTTATCTGATACAGAATTAAAAACCAACAGCCAAACCAATAAATAAAAATTTCATGAACCAGGTCATGTTTCAAGGAGCAGCTGAAGAAAAAAACACCTTCGAGTCACAAGCTCCTTAGTCAAGATGAGTAAAATTGCCTCACTTTTATCTTTGAATTATCTTATCCTTTAATTTGATTGTCATTAACATCAAATAAATCACTCACCTGTCCACAAATTTAAACATCGTTTAAATGGATTGATAAGAAGAGGGCTGAACTGATGGCATTGTTGTTCCAACCACCTTTACTGAAAGAGCATCAGAGAGACCCAGAGCCAGCCACGACATCAGCCATGAAATTAATTCTGGATTTACATGAAGAAAACAGCATCAGTTTAAGAAAAAAACTTCAAGTTTGGAAGTAGCACATAAAAATAAGAACGCACTAACCATGGAATATGCCCTGCCTAGGATTCACTATAAATAATACTTCAACTATACAGAAAGGGCTACAAAACACAGGGACCATAATTCATTTATTCGAATGCTCCTGAAAGATGGCAGGTTACCACCAGATGATTATCTTGTGAAGGAATTAAAGGTAGCTTCACATGGGAGGACTTATCCTTTATTCTGTGAAGGAGCAAAATGTGTAGCTTACATGGAGATAAAAAACCTGGCAGCTAATTTGTGTCCAGCTCTGATGGTGGAAAATGTTTACAGAACTGTAGAGGTGTAAGGGACCTTAAAAGTAGTGACTTCATCCTGCCCCCAATGAAGATGCTGTTGCAACCTGGGCTTAAGAGAGGCAAGCATCCAACCTCCAGACCAAAGATCAAAACTGGAAATATCTCCAAAACCAGGAATAGCTCAAAAAACTTCATGGAATGAAGCATGAATGCCAGGAGTATTCTGTTTATTGCAGCATTGATTCTGATTTGTCATCACATATTTAACCAGGAAGTTCCCACTGCTCTTTCCTTCCACACAAAATTATAGAAGCCAATCTTTCAATCAGAAAAGTCTAACACAATGAAGCCTCATCCTGCACTTCATTCAATCGACTACCTGGAAACTTGTTCCAGACTGAATAAAAAAAATTCTTTTGCATTTCTGTTAAGCCTCAGCATAGCAGGTTACAATACTCTCACAATATATCCAATTCTGAGTGTGTTATTTGTCCATGAACTATCCTATATTTCTCATCTGTCACAGGTCATTTAGCTCAGACAGGAAGATAATAATAGAAGGAAGATGCAGGAAAAAGAACACTTACAAGTTATCATGTTGACAGCGAAGGGCACAATACATGTGGGTTTGTTTTATCTTTTACCATAAAATACTTGTCCAGACTTTGTGCTCTGTGAGGTTTAGGGTATCTCAGTGCACCTTTCTTATGGATAGGGAAGATGGCACTTCAACCATTCCCACATCATATTCCTGTCAAGTTTATATCATATATAAATCTTAAATAAGTACATATATAAATCTACCTGACCACTGCATCTATATTAAACTTATTAATAAAAATAATGGACAACCTTCTCTGTGTTCTAATGTACTTTTAATCTTATAAAGATATGCATTTCAAGTTGTTACATACAAATATTGAGGTTTCATATGATTTGTCAGGAAGCATTAAAACTTAAAGCAGAGAAGTGTAAATTAAGAGAGTCCAAGAACAGAACTCTGCAGCATTTTTGCTTTCTGTTTTCCTTTCCTGTAGCTATTTTTTAATCTCTAGATCCTGTTTCTGGGCAATCAATAAAAAGCTTTCACTTATGTTTTAATGTCTCCCTCCAAAATTCATGGAGTGTAACACATTACAGAGGGCCGTTGTCTGCATTACTGTCGTAACTTACTCTTGTTTTAGTAAATGCAAATTATCCTCCAGTGCCTTCTATGAAGAGTTGAAAGAACTGATCAACCACCAAGGAGCAGTCCTCCTCTGCATGGGGAGTAATTCCTACGAATGGGAAGGAACAAGCAGCTTGTGCTGGGAGCCAACCCACTGCAAAAGCAGCTTGGCAGAAAATAACCTGGGAGTCCTGCTGGACAACACAGGGAACATGAGCCAGAAAGGTGCCCTTGCAGCAAGGAAGGCTGACAAGATCTTGGGCTGCAGAAAGCTCAGGGAAGAGCTGATTAGTGGAGATAAATATCTGAATCACAGAATCATTTGGGTTAGAAAACGCCTTTAAGATCTTTGAGTCCAACCCTTAACCAAACACTGCTGAATCTGCTGCTAAACCTCTCTAAACACCTCTAGAGATGTTAGCTCTACCACTTCCCTGGGCAGCCTGCTCCAGGGCTTGATGACCCTTTTGGTGAAGAAATTTTTCCTAATATCCAATCTAAACCTCCTCTGGGGCAGCTTGAGGCCATGTCTTCTCATCCTATTACTCATTGTTTCCATCACCCTGAAGAGGGGGCTGAGGAGACAGAGCCAGGCTCTTCTCAGCGGTGCCCAGTGACAGAACAAGAGGAGATGGGCACGGGCTGAAACACAGGAGGTGCTGCCTGAACATCAGGAAACACTTTTTCACTGTGAGGGTGACCAAACACTGGCACAGGTTGATCAGAGAGGTTGCAGAGGCATTCATGGGCCCTGGAGACACACAGGAGGCATCTGGACATGGTCCTGGGCAGGAATTATACTTTCATAATCCCATAAACCTCTAGGAAAATATCTTCCTAAACACAGGTTGCAAATTGGCTTATGATCTAAAGCATGAGGGTTTATATCCTTCAAAGTCTCACCTCATTTCCAACTGTTGCCCTTTCAGTCAGGGATGAGGTCAGAATAAAGTGAATTAGCAGAGTGCCCCTCAGTCTGGTTGTTACATTCAGCTTGAAGTAATACAAAGATGAAGATCTTCATCAGCTTTGTGCATCTGGGGAAATGATTCTTTTCTGACACAGGTCTAACCAAAAAGAAGCAAAGCCTTAATTTACAATGTTTTAAAATTGCCAGAGATCTCCTTTGTTTTATGTACTATACACACACAACTGGGATCAACTCCCATCCACATTTCTACACATATATTTTATTACTTTTTCTCACTCAAAGATCAATAAGGTTTTAAGAACTGCTTCAGTTAAGAGTGCAGCTACTTTTCCTGTTGTAAAGCCACTGAGATATCTGGTTTGGTCATCAAAATTGGCCAGCTTTAAAGGCTGCCTTGTACAGAACATTTAGAGGTAAGGGTAAAAGCCACCTTCTATGAATCCCATAAGGTCTTACAGTAAGTCATATCTGACATCCCGTTTGTCATTCTGAAGTCCTGAGAGCAGAAGACAAATAGCCCTCAAAGTTGAAGGGAATCCTTCAGACAGAACTCACTTAAAAAATAATAAGTTAATAAAGTCATCAGGCTCATGGGCTGGGGTTTTGCTCAGACCTCTTTAAATAACTTCCTAGATAATGAAGAGAATTTAATTTTCCTGATAAAATTAGACCAATTAATCAGACAGCACAGCAAAGGATATATTTCCCTTCTATAAAGGGACAACCAGCTATGTTAAGATAAAGAATTTATTAGCAAGAAGAGTTCTCTTTAGACTTCCTTGGGAAATGAAGGGCAAGCCAATAGTAAAATATTTTAAAGCTCTTTGAGGGCTTTTGGAGCACTGGTGAAATGTGCACCATCTATCAAGATTATTAAGATGAAACTATTAACCCTCTGACAGTTTAATAACCATTCTTTATGTTAAAATAACACAGGGCCCCTTTGGGATCAAAGTTCCGATTTTGGAGGCACTGTCCATCATTTGTCAAGGAAACTGAACTTTTTGTTGAGCAAAAGAGCAACAGGACCAGCCTACCCAAACTTTTGCTTCCTAAACTACAGGACCTTACAGGTTTCTCTCTTTCTAGAGACCTTTTAGGGTAAATAGAGCCACTGGGTCAGCACACTTCTTGAGGGATCACAAATCACTGGACCAAAGGAACAAATCTGAAAAAAGGATGAATGAAGTGTGGTCTCTCAGATCTCAGCACCCCTGCAGCTCATGGAGGTTTGGACCATTTCTAGAATTGACCAGTTGGAGTTCCATATTAACATCCAATCCAGCACAGCCATCTGCAGGGTAACGTGCCAGCACTGCCCAAAACATTGTTACCATAACAAAGATGAGAACCATTCCTCCAGACAAGCAGTAATTAGTCCTGACAGAAGGTGAAGATTCCCTGAAATCTCTCTTGCAAGCTCATTAATGTCCTTGTAGCTATTGCACACTCACAGTGTATTCTGTCGGTTTTGCTTTATCCTTGTGAATATTAAGGTTTACAATGCAACCAAGAATTCTGCTCCCCTAAGAAGTGGCAATGCATGATTGCCCAGCAAAGGAGCCTTTTGTAGAAATGTCATTGCAGCCATGTTAAAGTTTCAGCCAGATTGATTTCCAGGCTGTTTCTGTATTAAAGCAAAGTGCTTTGCTGTCAGCTTGGTTTCCTTATCCAATTCATCCTCAGCTGCCACAGCTCAGCATTTGCAATATAACCCTTTGAAGGGAAAATGTTCTGAGTTTTGGATGGGATAGAGTTAATTTTCTTCCCAGCAGTTGGTGCAGTGCTGTGTTTTGGATTTAGAATGGCAATGATGTTGATAACACACTCCTTTGATTGTTGCTGAGTGATGCTGGCTCCCCACCCCACTGGGGACAGTGAGCAGGGAGCTGCACAGAATTTGTTGTCAGGGTTAAACCACCACAGACAACACTCAAGATTCTCCTTGGGTTTGGATCTGAGGTTTACCTGAGCTCACAAGAAAGACAGTGTTGATTTGGAGGCTGTGCCACATAGCTTGCTTTCCCAAGAGGAAAAAAGAAATAACAGGAACACCTATAATTTTGCTCAAAAATTATATCCCAGTATTTAGATCACAGCTTTGTTTTTCTCTCATCCCTCTCACCCCTTTTCTCTTGCCTCTTTAGATTTAATTTTCTGGCTCTATCAGGGAGTATGTTGGTTGGTTTGTCCATTCAGTGTTCCATAAATGTCTGTTCTTGAGGCACTTCCTGCCCCATTTTGCAAACCAGCTGTACCTGGACAGGCCATCCTTCAGGTGGTATAAGAAAACACTCCCAGGCACTGAAGTCAGTACAGCAATGGACAAAGTAAGGATACCCCTGCATTTTTTAATACAGTAGCAACCTGCAGGTGTTTCCACAGCATCAATCACCAGCAAGACCTCAGCAAAACCTGTGCTAGCAGTCAGGGGAAGAGCTGACAACAAGTAGTGGGAAGTAAGAGACACCAAACCTGAATACTCCTGAACATCAAAAATGTGAAAGTGGGGAGAGAGGAGGAAGGACATGGGAACACACACAGGGCAGGAAGGATGAAATTAGAAAAATTGGGCCCAAATCCAGAGGCCCAAATAAACAGAGGTGATTATACTCACAGTCTGCTGGAGATCTGTAATCAACAGTTCTCAAGAGGTACCTTTTTTCTTCCTGTAATTTTTGCTGACTTGGTTTGTGTTTAAATGCAGAAATGACTCCAACTTTCATAAACATTTGTGCATACCAGCATTTCTAACATGCAGGTTTGGCCCTGTGCCTAATTTGATGTAGTTCACATCTGTAACCTCACTACTTTTTGAAAATTCCACCCTGACCTTCATCTATTCCTTCTCCAGTGCAGCTCAGTTTTCTATCCTACCCTACACCTGGCAAACGCGCACCGTGCTCCTGACTGACAGTCCCACCAGATGTCTTTGGGTGACCTCAGTACCCTCCTGCAACTGTCAGCTCTTCCCAAGTTTCTAATTTGAAACATCTCCCCCCAAATCTCATCAGTGTTCTGTGTCAGCAGTCTGGGGAGAAAAAAAAAAAAAAAAAAAAAAAAAAAAAGGAAAAATACACTCATTAGCATAACCTTTCCTTTCTGCAAGGATCTGAGTGCCTGATAAGACATTGAGGATCTTCCTAATGTCATCTTCTGTCCTCACGTTTAGGCAAGGTCAAGCTGGGCTTTCCCACTGAACTGGGAACATTTCAGGGGAAGATGCTGATGATTCCTCCCTTCCCTTCCACCCCTGGGAATTAAGTGCAGCTCCCCAAAACCCTCTCCCCAGCTCATGACACTAATTATAATCAGAGTTCCTTAGAATCCTTGCAAATGTAGGGATTTTCTTTTTGCTGTAGTTATTGAAATCACTCCCAGAAAAACACTGGATCCCAAACTTGATGTCACATGGGAAGTCACCAACATCATCCAACTGTAGTTTATCAATGTTTTCAAATTTAATGTGAATGTTCATTTTGTTCATCAGAGCTCTTGAGGTCAGCTCTCTTTTGATGTGAATCTTTAGGCTTCAGACAAAAAATACCGACATGAAACTTATGCCATTGCATCCCACTCTGGATGATGATGCTAAAAAACCTCCCTCTCTGTGCAGTCCACTCTCCTTACATCAGAAGTAAGGAAATCTAATGCAGTCAGTGCCTCTTTCTCTCACCAGCTTTTTCTCCTCTTCCAGTCCCTGAGAATGCCTGGAGTTTTGCCCCTAGGATTAGAGTAAGGAAGGAGAGGAAGATTTCTGGTATTTAAAGTTTTGATGGGTTAGGTATTTTTGTAATTCTTTTCTTCAGCATGGTCTCCAAGAGTTTGTACTTTTTGCTACTCAAATAACAAACTAGCTCTTAATTAGGCCGCATGAGAGCTTTGGCTGTGAGGAACATGGGCACTTAAGTTTGATTTTATTCCAGCTTTTAAGAAGGTGTTTTTCAACTTCAGACAGGCATTTAAGCCATATGAAGCTCAGTGGCTTTTAAGAACCTGTGTTCTTTGCTGAATACAAAAGGATTTTGAGGCATCTTTAATTAGTCTGATGAAATTGGAACTGGAAAGAACAGATTATGCTAATTTACTCTGACTTTCTCTAAGTATGTACATTTTCCATGAGAGGCACACAAAAAAATGCAGAGCCCCTCATCATTTGCTATCCTGGTGCCTTTTAAACTGTCATGATTTATAAAGGATCCTTGGAATAGAAATCTGGACATGGCTTTTAGAATAGGGAACAAATGTTTTGAAGATTACAGAACACTGGGGCACCAAGAAACACATAGCAAAGACCCCATAGGTCAAAGGCCAAACAATTCACATTCCTTATTATTTAAATGCTGGCTATGTCTATAGCTCAACATCACCAAGTAGTAAAAAAAAGAAAGAAAAAAGCCCACAACAAATCAACTTAGAAATTTACTGTATATAGTTCATTAAAACAAAGAATAAAAGAGGCAAATTAGATGGAAGACACAGAACTGAAATTAGCAGTCTAAAAAGAGCACTATCAAAATGACCCTGGTTTTATATAATAACGTTTTGCAGCAAACTCCAAAGCATTTAATTTCCTGTGAAAACTTTCAGAGAGCCTGAAGGCATTGTTTTACCAGCTGTACAGTATATCAGCTAAATGTCCTCTGAGTGAATAGATTCTCCTAGCAGAGGCACCTGCAGGATGTGTAACTTGTATTTCACACATTCTTTCAAGGTAGCCATGCAGCTCCACTGCCTCATTGTTTGCATTCACAATGGACAGCTGGCATCACCCAAATGAAACATTACATTTGCTTTTGCTGGCAAAAGAAATAAAAAAGCCACCAAAAAAACCAACAAAAAAACAAAAAAACAAAAAAACAAACAAAAAAAAAAAAAACACACAAAAAAAAAAAAAAAAAAAAAAAAAAAAAAACACAAAAAAAAAAAAAACCCACCCTCCACCCAAGAACAATAAAAACAGCAACAAAAAAAGAGGAGGGGAGTGTCTTCAAAAGTTCTTCCGGATTCTGAAACGTTTAATTGGACTTTCAAATGACAACAAATCAAAATATACAGCTTTTCATGTATAATGAGAACTAAGGAAACAAAAAAATAAACCCTTGCAATATCCCAGAATTCCAAATAGATGAGCTTGCCAAATCAGGAAGTTTGAAGAAGGAAGTATAATTATCTTAAGTGTCTGCTTCATTAACAGACCACGATGCAACAGGAAATTTAACCATATGTTGTACTTGGCTGAGGGAGAGGAGAGAACAAAACAGAAAGCCTGACACAGTCCCCTAAGCATCTGCTGAGTTCTGCAGGGTAAAAGTCCTCCCCTTGCTTGTGTGAGGGGAAACACATCTACTGAATTTTAGATGTGGTCATGGACTTGACACAACTCAGGTCCCAGTCTCCTGTCTAAGCTCACCCAATGATGACAGTGCAGACACCATGGATTTCTGTTCTTTTAATTTCTGTTAACCTGCAAGGCTGGAATTTGTTACTAACACACGCACATTGCAAGTTTTTTATTTGGAGAACTGTATACAAACAGGTTGTGGGAAATTCCACTGGTTCCAGTGTCATTTCCAGGGCTCACTTTACAGCATGAAAACTTGCAGCAAGAGAGATCTCAGCCAGCAGTTCTGACTTACCTTGAGTGCTCCTCACTCTGACAAATGCTGCCTGAAAAATTTCAACTCCAAGCCTTCTGGACTCAGTTTGGTGTTGTAGAACAGTCCTCCAATTCCTTCTTTACCTCTGTGCCAACAAAAAGAATCAAACTTCTCCCCAAGATCCTTTGGTGGAAGAAAGACTTATGACTAGAAAGAACAGACTTAACTGATTACACCAAGCAATGCAGCTTTCATACAGTGATGGCATTTCCCTCCTTTTGATGGACAGGCTCAATGAAACAACAAGAGATTTAAAATCATGGAATTACTTCAATGAATGTCTATGCAAGAGAAAACGTCTTTAAATAGGTAGCATGATAAAAAGCACAATTACATCCACAATGACCACAAGACAGCAGAACTCCAGCTACCTCTTATCCAGGTGTTTCAGTGCTTTTATTTTTCTTAACTTTTTACTATAATACTTAAAATGCAAAAGTGTAACTATACTTTTATTCCAAGAAATATTTGTGAGCATTTCTTGCTGTGCTCCCATTGCTCTGCTCATTATTATTCAATAGCTCCTCACCAGGGCACTTTTTGTGATCTCATCTTGAACCTAGAACTTGGAGCTAAACACTGTTTTCTTCTCCAGTACCAATCCCTTGAACCTCATATTTGCCCCTCGGACCTCAATCACATCAAAAACACTGGAATGGGGAGATGAGGGAAACTAGACTGAAGCTAGACTCAGTGTAGCATTCAAGAAGAAATGCTGCAGGCAAGCTTAGAAATGTGATGCTCTCAGAAAAATAAAAAAAACCCACCTTTTTTATTTTTGAACGTCTGACAAATTTACTTTTAAGCAGCATCTTTAAAATTAATGAGAACCACATACTGGAAATATTTAACAGCCTAGTGAGAGTTATGCTTCTTTCCTCTGGATTTTCAGTGGAGCATGGAATCCAAATCTATTTTGTGCCTTGAATAAAACTTCAGTATTATTCAAAATGCTGAGATTTGTGGAAATCTTGGTGCCTTCTTCTTCTTCTCCTCACTTCTGATGGCCACATTTATCAGCGGGTAAAGAGACTTGTGGCTGCATGGATCCAGCATTTCACAGCCGGCTAATGCAGATGTAATTTCCTGATATTGTGAAGAATTGCTAATTGTTATTATCTCTCCCTTTGGTGCTATTAAGAAAAGGTTTAAACTGCTTCAAACTTCTGGACTGGTGAATCTCTTTTAAAAGCCACTTATTTAATCCTGGAAACATCGGGGAAATGCTACCAATGATAAAGTCCTGCTGTTAAAATAAATATTGAATTCCGGTTTGCATCTGTATTTATTTTTAATGCAAACTGCTAAGGACTTGTTCAGCAGTGGGAGTCTATTTATCTGCATAATGCATGCTCTTGTTTACACATTATCATTTGTTAAGCGTTATGTCTGCATAGAAACAGACAAAAGAAAAAGCTGGACTGAAACCACATGAATCTGACAGGGGAACACTCTTGACAGAACAGACAAGGTTATGGGGTTTTAGCACACCGTTTTATGAATTGCCAAGTGATGACAACAGCCAGAATTTTATTAAGGCTTATAAAAGGCTCTGCTGCACTCTGCTCTTAATCAATGTGGTGCAAATGTTTGCATAAATAACACTAAATCCTACACAGGCTGATTCTCAGCACAAATCAGTTCTGGCAGAAGAGAGAGAGAAGAAATGGAGTTTCCATCCAGTGAGAGAGGAACCTCTGCATTTTAGCAGGAATTACTAAGCCCATGTCTAACCCTTTCTTGCCATGACCATTTTGGGATGGGATTTTCTATCACGTTTATTATTGACATGACACATTTGAAATCCATGACTCAGTCAGCATTTTGGCCACATTTAAAACACAATCCTGAATTTTCTAGGAGGCCACTTATACCATGATGCAGCCACAGCATCATACCTTTCATCCATGTGATAGTAAATCACTCAACAGGCACCTTCCACTGGCTGATTGTGATGACTTCCAGTAACATGTAATTCCTCATTTCATACAAATTTTACAGGTAAAAATATTTATTACGATGAAAGACCCGCTCTTAGTCTCAAAGGAAGATATTTAATTGATACGTCTTCTGTAGCTGGAAAATAGACATTTTAATTTATAGACAATCATCACTTTTCATCGTGTATTTTGCTAAATGTATTGCTGTTATTTTATTATTGTGTTATTTATGGACACACTATAAAGCATAGCACTGAATACTCTGTTAGGCTTTGCTGAGAATCCATTTTCATGCAGAGTTTTTTCCATCACCCCAACAACCCAACCCAAGTCTGAAACGAGCAGTAGTGAAATTTTCTTTTGAATTACCTAACATTATTTCAAATTTTACATCAAGTACAGGCTTCTTTTCTTTTTATGTATGGCTTTTTGGTTTATATTGCACTAAGTCTGAAAACCAGTCTTCTGTTTACTAGGGGAAAATAGACATAGTTTTGCTCCAAGGCAGAAACACATGGCCCAGTTCTGTGGAATACAACAAATACAGCTTGAAAGAAGCATCTGAATGAATTTGTATAAATGGCCACCTCACCATGAGCTGCGGTGTGACAGGGTTATGATCTCTAAATCTTGCACTTCCTTTCCTTCAAGCACTGCCAGCCTGAGGTCCTTGTCCTGGCTTAAGTGACAGGATGGGAAAACAGAGTAAGTGCAATTTCTATACTAGCTATCCCATTCCACATGGAAAAAGACTCTCTTAAATACCAAGGAAAGAAATGTGCATAGTATTTATGTCCCTCAGGTACTAGTCCAGTCAGTAACTTCCAGTGGACTCTTTTGGTCTATTCAGGGAGATCATTTACTATTTTAAGTCTGCCAAACAGGAGATTTTTCACTTTTCTCTTGAAAATCATTAACGTTCCTTTTTTGGTCGGTTCTCAATAAGCTTCATGAATAAGTGGATTTATTACAGTGTAGAAATCCTATGTTAACAATTACATCATATTAAGCACATAAGTGCCTATTAAACACAACTACCAGCATCCTGCAGACACAGACACATCCATTACAGCCTTCAGCTGTGTTAACACAGAACATTAACTGCAAAGCAGAACATTTCTGTGTAAGGCAGCAGATGGGAGCTCAGCACCGTGTGTTCTCTGCTCTCAAATGGAGTTCGAAAATCCACCTCCTCTCTGGGGGAAATCCACAAACCACCTGTAGAAATGCAAAGCCTGTAGCCAACCAGTCTCTGTGCCAAGAGGGGCTGATGTAACCCCCCATCAGTTTTCCAGCTCCCTGCAGGTGGCATGGGCCCTTCCAGCTGTCCCACAGGAATTCTGGAGCCTTGGTGGGTGCTCTCCAGGCTCCTGGACCAACACTCACTGTTGGAACTCTGGTCACTGAGAATTTTAGACTTTCTGTGCTGACAGGCACTGACCCCCAAGAAAACACTGCATTTTACCTGAGGTCATGGAGAAGGCTTCCTAAATTGAATGATAAAACTGGGATTATGAGTGTGTAGTTTAAATAGAAGTGTGTAATATCACATAGAAAACTTGGAGTTTAAAGTTTTAAAATATAGTAATATTATATAAATAATACTAGCAATATATATATAGTAATAATATATATAGTTATATATATATATAAAGCAAGATAGAAGTTTTAGGGCAGAAGCCAGTCCTTCTTTTTCACCTTCTTCATGAGTCTAAGAAGTATTTTGTAATTAGATAAAAAAGTCCACATTGTGGACCACGGGTAGTTAGATATTAAGTTAAAAGTAAAAATAATTTAAGTGTCATTTCTTAATTAGATAGTTAACCATTAAAAGGCCTTATGAAGAGAGAGAGATGGCTCCATTTTTAGTTTGTTAGCTAGAAGTGCTGTAGAACTCACGGCTTGTGAGACTGTAATATAGATAAGAATTAATAAACATCTGAGTCCAAACAAGAAATACCGTTTTGCTCATTTAATCCCAACTCTAGCAAAAAAAAAATAAAAAAATAAAACATAACAACTCACTACCTCAGGAGCTGCACCCAAGACACTGCTGCTCTTCTCTCTCCTCTATTGGGTGGAGTAGATTTGGTTATCAGGGGAAATGATGGAGATCTGCTATTTGACACATTCCCAGACTGCCTTAGATGTTTTTACCATTTTCATTCCCTTCATTCATAAACCAGTCTAATCCTAATCTCTTTTAATGCTGGGCTTTCCACAGAACCAAGGGCAGGGAAAGATCTCATGGATTCCATCTCACTTGATAACCACTTTCTCCCTAATATTAGGGATGGGTGAAGCTGAGAATGAAAAAAACTGTCACTCTTCTGGATTCATCCCACATTCCTAGATGCTTTGCCAGTTTTAATAATTAAACAGATTTTTTTTATACGGATTAATTTGACAAGGTGTTTGCTTTACTGTTTATTCTGCCTTCATTAGCATTTGGTAGACATTTGATGATAAAGTCTTATTATATCCATCACAGACATTGCAACATCTGACATTTCCTGGATGATCAGATGGGAATTAACTTTGGAGTACATTGTGATAGGCAGAATGTCATGATATCTAAAGTTAACATGCTGCATAGATGGGAATCCTTTCTGGTGCAGATTTGCCCACCTCTGGTGACACCAGTGAATTTGAGCAGACCAAAATTTGGCCTTTACCTGATACCTGGCTAAGGAGGCAAAAGGCTGTCATTCTGAGCATGGAAAGCAGAGCTCAGGCCAGCCCCTCACAGCTCCCTGTGCTTCTTGTGTGCCATGGGGCACCTCCAGAGCCCTGCCTTCCATGGTGCCCTGCAGGGAGAAGCCCCAGGTCCCAAGGAAGAGCCCAGTTGTGCAGAAGGGCTCTGCCAGAGCAGAGGTCTGAGGATGTGGCACAACCTGGGAATCCATTCCATCCCCTTCCCTCCTTGCAGAATGCATCTGTGGACATTTCAAATATTGATGCCACCTGCAACATCCTTGAACAGCCTCCCAAGCTGGAAGGGAAACCCATCTGCTTTGTGCTCCATTCTCTGCCCAAGGAATTGCCAGTGGATTTCACACCTGCTTCTTCTCTGTAAATATTTTATTCCCAGGAAAGCCAGGTTGTTTGTTTTTCTTGACTGTAACAATGTTGCTCTAGAATGCTTTTGAGCAAAAATGCACAGTTACAAAACCTGCTTTAGATGATCACAGCAATGTAAATATGGCTGATTCAGAAAAGCTATGCAAGGTGTCCTAGTGCATCACTGTGCTGGATGATCCAAGTGTTTGCAGCTTTTATAATTTTCTAAGTTTGTCTCAGTTGTTTGTATATTTTATAATAAAAAAAAAAAGCACTACAGATGAGAATAAGTCAGTGCAAACACATGGAAGCAGTTACAATAGCAGTGTACAATGGAAAAGCAAAAAAGCAATTACTGGGTTGTTTGTTTTGGCACGTGTTTGAGAAATGTCTAATGCCATCACATCTCAAAATTCCACGTAGCTAACCCCTACACTGAATAGAAGCTCCAGAAATATCCAGCATCAGTTTCAATAACTGCTCTGCTACTGTGCAAACATATATATATACAGAAGCACACAAATTATTTAAGCAACATTACCTTAGAGTTTAATGTGTTTGCATTTCTTGCTGCAGGCATACCACAAGGCTGCTCTCATAAAATATCTCACACCTACCAATTCCTTCTCAGCAGCTGGGTAGTTCCTTGAATTCCAATTATGTAGGCAGCCTTCATGTTGAAGGTGCTACTCATTTTTACCTTATGATTCCATATTTCTGCTTGTGAGACAAGCAGCAAAAAAATCTCCCACCATAAACTGTAGCTACTCCAGGCTGGATCAACACAGTACTTCCCTCTTGTCCAGGTCTAAACTTGTTTTGTTTTACTATTTCATGTGTATGATGGTATAAGTTTAAGGTAGTTTCAGTACTAAAGTCGCTCTTACCATTGAAAATTATTATGTCAGGACTAAAAATTCCTAAAACATAAGCTACAGAGTTGACTGCAACAAATGCAGAAACCAGGGACACTTTAAAATTATCTTGGTGAATTACCTAAATCTGTCATTGTGGACACATGTGACATATTTTCACATATTTGTCTCATTTACTGTACATCAATCACTCTGAAGTAACAGCATCAGGAAAGACAGAGACCCGAACATGAATGACCACCTTAACATGGGAATTAACATGGGAAATACCTCAAAATTATCATGTTTGTACAAATTTCTCATTAAAATTTTTGTTAGTGTTTTTGTGTCAAAAATAAGTCCCTGCACAAGTCAGAGTGGGCCACTATATGGCAGTCACTGTATCTATAGATCATTTAGGGGATTCTTCAAGCTTCTCATTTGCCAGTGAGAAGAAAAGGAAATCTACCACATGAAATGCCAGCAAAAATGAATGTCATGGTCCCTTCATCACTCTTTTTCCTGAGCCTTAAACAGAAAACAAGCAGACCATCTCTCTTCTGTATATTGGAGGGAAAGTGGAAAAGGAACACCTGAGGAAAAGTGCTCCCAAGAGATAGAAAGTGATGAGAGCAGATTTGTTCTTTCGGGGTGTGCCTGGGGACAGCAATCTAGGCTTGGGGAATATTTGAATACAAAGGTAGTGAAAAGTGTTGCAACTTTTGAGGCTCTGATCAGTGATACTTTAAAAGGACTTAAAATTCACTAGTTTATACACTCACAACCTTCACCAGCTAAGCTAGAGTTGCCTAGGACCCAGAATTTTCCCACAGATTGTTTTGAGAAGCATTTTCCAAATGCTGTGGACTTTTCTGGATTCCCCTACTTTGATCCCAAAACCAAACACTCAAACATTCTTAAAGATTCACTGCTACATAGAATTAGGAAATGGATGTTAGATACAGATCAAGGCCTTGCAGCTCAAACACAAACCTTGGCCAAATCACTTCACTCCTTTCTTCCTCAATTTGTTTGAGCAGGAAATCAGGATAAAGCCTCTCCCTTCACAACAGGTTTGCAAAGTGTTTGGAGATCTCAAGGGACAAATCAAGCACATAAAAGCCTAATATTTTGATTGCAAGGGGCAGGCATATTTTATCACCTGCTGGATAAGTCAGAGTGCAGAGGATAAAAAGAAAGTGCATCAAAGGGAGAGTCTCCATGTCCGTGAGCTGCAGCCCATGTAAATGCAGGCAGGCACAGTCTCCTCACGCCTCAGCTGCTTTATAAAAAGCACACAACCAAGGCACCACTCTCACTCAGCTGAATGGCTCCAACTTATTAATTGCCCACGGACAAGATAAGGAGATAGGAAAGCTCTGAAGCATGTAAATGCCATTGTTTGAAAGTGTAAGCTGTTTGCAAGTGTAAGGCTGCCTAACCCTGCCGAGTCTGCCAGATGTTTGGAGATCTCTGTCAACAGCCGAATGTCAGACAGACACCTCCTAATTTTTTTGTTTTGTTTTGTTTGTTTTTCTTCAGTTTGTCTCGAGACAAGGAAGAACTCCCCTCCAAGAGCCAGCTAAACAACTCGGTGGTGAAAAAGAGGAGGGAAAAAAACCCGGTAAGAATCCACACTTCAGTAGTGGTAGTAACTAGAAAGGGCAGTGGCCAGCTTTGTGAAGCAGCTGTGAACAACAGGACAGAGATTTAGAATAATGTTTTTAAATTTGCCAGAATTGAGCATGCAAAATCACACAGTTTTCAGAATTAACCAGGAATTGAGGGGATCTGTGATGCTGCTATCAGCAACCTGTGTCCTCAGGTAGGCTGGAGTCCTTTCCAAGGCAGGAGAAATTGTCTCTCTCCCCCCAGTCCCACACAACATCTTCAAAGACAAGTTTGGGGCAACCTTTGCCCTTTCTCAACAAAAATTGTTCATTACAAAAGCTGTTGAAAGCCTTTCTTACAGAAGTTGAAGCTTGATTCTGATGACCTTGGGACAGAATTCCAGAACTCACAGAAGATTTGTTGGCCTGAGCAATTTTACCTGGATCCTTCTCTGGACTTTCCATAAAGCAGCATCCAACCCTCTCATCTATGGAAGCAGCAATTCATCCAGAAATAGTCATTTGTTGCTGACAGCCAGAAATACTATGCAATAAGCAGAATTCTTTCCTCATCTGCACTGGTTTTTTTTACAAGTCAAGTCACAAGCTCAGTGAAAGAGCTTCTGATTTACAGCAACTGGGAACAGAACCAGGAGAAAACATCTTTACAGTAAACCCCTCAGACCGCTAAGTGCAGCTAACAGAGCCATAGAGGAGCAAAACAGGGATAAATCACACTCATGTTCTGGATCTCAGTAAAAACGCATCCTGCTTTGCTCCCTGACTTCTCCCCTCCAGGTGCAGATGTAGATGAATTCCACTGATAACCACTCCAATACACTGGTCCACGTGAAGGTAAAGCAAATTCTTTGAGGGGTGTGGCTTTTTAGTTTTATTTTTTTCCTTTCAGGTTGGTTCCTTAGGCTTCCCTATTTCTCTAAGGCAGCTGCTTTAGCAGTTCAGCCATCACTGCCAAAACAAAGTGTTGTTGAGGAGAGCCTGAGGAAGAAATAGGTGTGCTGCTTCCTGAAATGTAATCATGGGAATCAATAGTTCTGGGGAATCAATACCATCAAAACAAAACAGTGACTTGTTAATAGACAATCTTGATTCAGAATGGCAGATCAAGTGATGATTACACTTTTTAGGTTCATTCTTTGGACAAGCAGACCATTTTAACTTGTGCCACAGGTGATTCTATAAAGGCACTCACCGGCTAGAATTAACTCAAAACAGATAGAAATGCCCTCATTATAAACACCTGAAATCATAAATGCATTACAGTCCCTGGAAAGAGAAAACAATACATGTTTCTGGGTACACCATGAGCTGTTGAAAACATAATAACTCTTCTCTGACACCACTGCACACTAGATAGATTTGGGATTTCTGTCATTCAGTCAAACAGGAATCACTCAACCCATTTTGATCAGGAGCACAGTTCAGTGCTCCAACAGGCAAAAATTCAATATATAGAAAATGCAGTAAATCCACAGATGAATGAAGAGAAAGAAGCATCTCCTTCACAAGGTAAGTAAAGGGTGGCAAAATGGATAAAATCTTGTGGACAGAGTAACTGAGGCATGCTTGGATTTATGTCAGCATATCTTTGCCAGTGTTAGTCCCACCCACCAGCTGATCATCAATTTATTTTAATTGTGAGGGGCAGAGGTGACAGATTCAGCTATCACATTCTCAGAACAGACATCTTTCCTTAAAATTCATTAGCAGGATCATCTATCAGTGCATATGGCCTTTCTTCAAGCAACATTTCCCCCTCTGCAGACGAAGCATGAGAGAATCAACAGAATCTTTTCACTTACAGGACACTCAGCTTCACCTAGGAAAAAAAAAAAAACAAAAACAAAAACAAAAAAAACTTTTACTTTTGGAAAGCAAGCATTCTACATCTTGTAGGTATTATTTTAAAAAAGGAAAAGGAAAAAGAAGGAATGAAGTTGGCACCTGATGGTAGGGAAATTATATATGTGCAACTTAGATGTGAGAGAGCGCACAGAGACAGCAGAGAAAAGTATTGGGAAGTTTTCTGAAATCAGAGCAGATTTTGCAACAGAGTAGAAATTCTTAAAACAGAAACCAGAAATAGCAGGAGCCTCAGCATTACTGTCCTTACCAGTCACTTCCACAAGTGACAAAAGCCACACAACCTGCTTTTGCTGCTGAGTAAAAGAGTGCAAAGGGTTAAAGAGCACCCCAAGAGAGCCTGCAGCTCCCAAAATGTGCTCAGTGACCTCCCTGGTTGCTCCTGCAGAACAGGCCCAAGTGCTCAGTGAGAACACAATGCCTTTAAATCTTTTTTTGCTGGTACAGTATAAACGTCTGCACCCTCTGCTTTGCTGGTGTCCTAAAGATGAACCTGGCCAGGATAATTGACTCTCAATCTTCCTGATATAGTTACTGAGAATAACTTCATCTAATGTAATCTCTTTATTACTACTGTAAAACACTTTACTCTTTCTGCAGGTCACAGGCAGAAGGGTGAGCTCTTTGCATGCCTAACATGGTCTCAGGAACACAAAACTCCAGCAAGCACTAATAGAGCTTCATATATAATCAGCACTGTTCTCAGCTGCAAGGAAATCTGATTTACATCAGGCTACCACTGCAGCAAAGCCAAGAAAGGTCTTGCAGAGATGCAGGGCTCCAATAAATTCAGATGCCATTTCAGAAATTAAACTGAGGGTCACATTCTGCTCCTGGTAAAGCTGGAGAAATGACCCTGCATGCAATGGAGTTATTCCTGATTGATATCATACCTGGGAGCATAATCTGGCCATCAGTCTCCTGAACCAGGCTTCATTCTCTAGAGAACTTTGAAATATTTCTAAGGTTGTTATTTTTAACTTTGCAGTAACAAACAACAGAATATGGGCTTTTGGAAGCAAAATATTTCCTCCTCCCTAATGAGGGTGTTAAAAGCACGTCTCCCTTGTTTGGCTCTCAGAAGCATCCAAAGCAATGCTGAAAGTAGGAAGCAAAAGCAAAACCTGTAGGAGTTTGATGAGCCATAAACCATCTCTTTTCAGATGATTATAATCAACTTCCACCACCGAAGTTAGGAAGAAGAAAAAGACCCAAAAAACCCCCACAAACAAAACCCCACCCACTTTCTACTCCATTTACCACCAACAGAGAGGCTTGCGAGTGGCTATGAAGCGTGCAGGGTCAAAGGAGTGTGAAGAAACTGCAAAGTTCAGCACCTGAAGTGCTGATCTAACCACGAATGTTAATCCTTACACTCATTTTGCGGTCTCAAGTAACAAAGGAGCAACTGCACGAGTTGGTTGCCTCCTGTCTGTTGATTACAATAGCTGGCACCTTATCAATGCATTAGTTAGATTCAGATAAACCACCAGGCAAGGCTAGTTAAAACAACCCAAACAAACACAAAAAAAGAAAAATAAAAATCCTTTCTATGCTGTACACCCTCGTGGAATATGAAATGCAAGGAAGAAAGGCAGATTGCTGTCTGGAGAGCAGAACCTTTTCTGCCACCATCCCAGCTGAGCCCGTGTTTTCCAGGAGAAGTGGGACAGGTCTGTGTCCTCTGCTGGTGCTGAGAAACTGGAACAGCCTCACAGGGTCAGCCTGCAGCCAAACGAGGTCAGAGCTGCATTAGGATCGATCCAGACCACTGTGGCTGTTACACTGATAAGGCCACCTCTCATTTCCTATCTCCTAGCCGGAGCCAAACTCGCAGAGCCATTACAGGTTGCTCTGGTTACATCCATCCTTTCCTTGGAAAAGCAAACCTCCTTTCCTCCAGCCACTTTCATCTGTAACACTCTGCCCTCAGACTCTTCAGACACTTAGGGCTTGTGACTGTGAGCTGGGCCTTCTAATCAGAGATAAAACAATTGGGAAGTCAAACAAACAAGCAAACAAACAACCATCCCCTCTCCAGAGGTCAGAGCTCATCCAGCACACAGGGGAAAGGAAGCCACAGAAAGGGTGACTCATTTTATGTTCACTGCTCTAGTGCAGTGCCTATCCACAGGTGATGCTGGGCTGTATCTAATATTGATTTGTGCTGGATGTTTTGATCTTAACCCATTACTCAGAGGAAGGAGAGCCTACATTTATATCAGACACAGCAGAGCAAGAGACCTCCACTTGTGTTACAAATCACAGTGCAATTAAAATGATTCATCATAAGTGATCCCCAGGATTTCATCGCAGATGAGTCAAAGGAAAAAATAGAAATATTCTCACAGAGGCACTACAAAAGTGCTGTGCCAGGACATACATACAATATGTTTTAATCAATATTTAATATTAATATTTTTATGGTAAACCTGAACGGAGAGATATGAAACCCACTAAATACTACAGCCAGGAGCTCAATCAGAAGGGGACAAAGTTCAAACTAAACTTTGTCTCTATCATAAGACATTAGTAGATGCCATATAAAGCAAAAAAACCCACAACCCCCCCCTTAAAAAAAAAAAAAAAAAAAAAAAAAACAACAACAACAACAAAAAAAACCACCCTCAAACAATTAATGTATTCAAAATACACACTGCATGCAGGCTGAAAAAGCAAAGATTTAGGTGTAATCTAAAATGGATGAAAAGAATTTTTCCTAAAGACAAGGAAGCCATAAAGCAAGATCAATTATAACAGTGTAGCCTGAAATAATTGTCTGAGAAATATGATCCAGAAGAATCCTGTCCTTACAATGACACTTTGGAAAGGAATAATTACACCCTAACAGAGCAATGCAAAGGCAGGGAGGGCAGCCTAGAACATGCCTGATCTTTAGGGTAAGGAGTAGGAAAAGTGTTCAACCCCAGGCTAATTTTAATGAGGAAACAGATATTTTTTCACATTCACAAACCAGATTTGAGAATGGGGAGAGATGGATGCTTTACCTGACCTTCATAAAATGTGTCTTCTCAATTTTCTAAGCCCAGTTTCAAGGAAATTACCACAAAAAAATTATGGGCAACCCTGAGCACGGCCAGGTGTGCTGTCTGATAAAACCAGAAAGATTACAGAAGCAAGATACTGTTCTAGTAATTGTTCATTAACAAAACATAAAGATGGAAAGTTGACTGAGGCTGAAAATGAAGACAATACAAAAGAAGAAAGATACTTAAGAAACTGGAGGAAGAGAATATCCAAAGGAAACTTCACAGGAAAACCTTGTTCAGGTACAAATCTTCCCTTCATTCCACCAACTGGATTTCAAGAACCATCTGGCATCTACAGATGGGAACCTCTCCAGCCACAGAATTTCAAGGACAAAGTGCCACCATTATGAAGCCAATCCTGTCTTTTATTATCTTAATAACACCCAACATCTTAATCCATCTAAGGTAATCGGATATGAACACACAACCTTATATTGATCCACACAAGGCTAAATTTATGTTTACTATATACCTGCCTGACAAGCAATTTTTTTCTGACCTTTTTGTTCATGGAAAAGTACAACTGTCTCTCACATCCAGTATTCCCTCATCCTGCAAATTACAGAGAGCCTACAGATAAATTGATTTAAGGTGCCTAAAAGAGCTGCTGTTGGCTCTCAAACCACTACTTATAATCTTCTGCCTCCCCACTGAAAGAGTTAGGATTAAGCGTGGGGTGTCACTGATGCTAAATAAGTTTCTTTTTACCAGGTTGGAGGTAATGAACTGCATGGAACCCTTTCAAACCAATCTGTCAGAGTGCAATAGGCACAGGTTTTATTTCCCTCCACCAATAAGTGCTTGCTGTACTTGCAGCCATCTGTCTTGCATTCCTCACAGAAGCAATTTCCTCTTTCTACCTTTGAGAAGAGCACAGAGAGCTCCTGTCAGCACTGGGGTGACATTGGCCCATGGGCCTGAGTCAGGTAGCTTTCCTGCAGTGCTGCTTGGAGTAGCACTGTGCAAGATGCAAGGAAAAGTGAGGGACTATGGAAAATTTACATTTTACAAACCCACTGCTAAGTGTAGCCCTGTTTTTCTGTGGTTAAATAATAGACCAAAAAAAAAAAAAAAAAAACAAACCCAAAAAAACCCCAAAAAAACCCACTGAGCAAAAATTATAAAAATAGCATGCAAGATTAAAATCTGGATTATTAGTGCTGCACCATCTGAGTTTAGAGGTACAGAACGTGTTCCATGGCTTGAAAACTATTATAGGCAATCAGGTGTCAGAGTTCCAAGTCATTAATGGCAAACCACTCTGCATTTGTGCAAAAATAAAAATATGTGTGAGTATCAGACGCTACTGATCATGTTCTAAAACATTAAAAGTCCCAGATAAACAGCATTAAGAGTAAAGGAAGGTTTTGTGTAAATGGATGTAAAGTGGATGTCAGTGGGAAGGGTTAAATAGAAGTGGTAGGGAACAGGGGTGTTATAAATACATATTATATTATTGGCTTTTCACAAATATTAAAATGAATGCTATATGTATAATGTTAGAATAACTTTGCTGTATTAATATAACTTTTTGATTATTTCTGCTATTAGAAATAGTAGTGTGATAAATATATCTTAGGCCATGGCATAATATTAACATGGAGATTGCATGATGCTAAAAATTCATGTAACTAACTCAGAGAATGGGGAAGGCAATTTGTGAATTACCGTATCTGGATGAAGATAACAGTGACAGAAACCAGAACCCCAAAAGAAGAATTTATTGCCTCTCCGTTATCAGGGAGTGTAAGAACAACAGGATGGAACCACGAGGAGAAATAAAATATATTGATTTAATCTAAGGCAAGTCAAAAGTTAAAACCAAGCAAAAGAACACTGAAACTCAAAAGAATGTTTGAATAATCCATAATAGTCTATAAATATCCAACAGGCTAATGCAACAGAAAGGGATTTGTCTGTCTCTAAATTGCCTTTTTGTTAAACTTTTTAAATTTTACTAAGAAAGTGAATTGCGTTTTTCACAGGGGCGTTTGGTAAAGGGGAACTGAATAATTTGGGAGTGACCATCCCAAGTGTGAGGGATGTAACCACGAGCTGAGAGGAGCAGGTGAGTTTTCATCAGGTGAGAGGAGGTGAGAGCACAAGTGGGCAGGATGCAGACAGGGAAGGAAGAGCACTGGCTGTGTGGGGCAAAAAGCCCACGGTCATTGCTCCATTCTGACTCCTGCCCTCGGGCATCTCTATCAGAGGGGGCTGTAGCAAGCAGGGAAAGAGAGAAGGGAGATGCTGCTCCCTCCTTACAGCTCCATGAGGCAATTACAGCTACTTGGAATTACAATAGTATTGAAGTGAACCCGGCTCAGTACAGGTGAGGCTACCACCTCCCAGTCTGGATTTAGTCCAACGTTTATAAGAGAGAAGGCAGATGGTTTTTAGCTTAATTCTCTGACAAAAGCAGAACCTTTAAAAATGATGCTGTGCAAAAAGCCCTGTAAGACATTTGTTTATGAGCACTTTCCTAAATAGCACTGCTTACTGTTTGGAGAAAACAGCATTTCTGAACTGTTCTCACCTTTCAGAGGACACGTGCTGCAGTCAAGATTCTTCTTATTGTTGTTTCATTATTTCTGCAGACAGAGAACAGAACATTGAACAGTAAATTATGACGCATCCTAAATAAAGATGAGCTAACACTGACAAAAAAAGAATCAAAATCCAAGAGAATACCGTGTACTGAAGCAGTAGCCTTGTATCGTTGCTAGAGCACAAAGTTCATTAGAGGACAAGGTTTTTTTTCATTCACCACTGCAAATTAGCAAAGACTTCTTGTTCTGAGGAAGGGCAAGAAAGTCATAGATTACCAAAAGGAAAAGCTTTTCTTTTCAAAAGTGCCAAACGCCCTCACATTTACACATCAAAGCTGATGCCTAAAATCAGTATAGTTGTTTCCTCGATTCAGCCAGCTCTGGATCACACATCATGTGTTTGATTTTCTGAAAGGCAAAGCACATATGTTTAATCATTGACGGATATGAAGCATATACATATGTATATTAAAAAAAAAAAAACAAAGTGAAGAGCTCCAGCTCAGATGGAAATCACATCTCAAGCTGAGATCTGTACATCTGATTCAACACGTTCAAAATACAGTTAATTATACAGAATAAATAGTTATAAAGATTTGTGAAGTAAGCTTCTTTAATTTGTATTGCAAATTCCTGTTTATAGGGTGATTCCTTCAGTGAGAGACTTTGGTTCCATTTAGAAAGTTTCATTCAATGTTTATACTCCTGAGTTTTAAAAGCAGGACATGCACACTCATCTTTTGTTAGACACACATGACTGCTTTCATTGTCTTTTGACTTCTTGGCTTCAATTTACCAATTTTCTGACAAGATGTTTTAGTAATAAAACCTTATTCCAGTTTAGCAAGCGAATTATCCATTATCACGCTTGAGTAGAGCAGATTGAGACCAAAAATACCTAAAAACCTTTGAGCAACTCTACCTCAAAGCAGTGTATCCTCTTTCCTAATTCAATTTTACATGGTTAGTTCAGAATCCAGAAAAGAATCACATGAAAACAGATCCTGATATGGGGAATAGCTGTGCATATTTATGTTCTCCTAAAAAATCTTAACCAACCAACCAACCAAAAAAAAAAAAAAAAAATCCCAAACCAACAAAACAAACCCAAAAAATTCAACAGATGAAGGAGTAAAGCAGCCTCTCAACCTCTCTGTCTGTGTCCATTCCCAAATCTATCCTTTACTGATAATCTGCCAAAGCACTCCTTTTCTAGAGCATGTGAAGTAAGCTGCAAAACTAAAGTGTATTTGTCACACTGCTGTTAAACTTTAATTTGTTACCTATGTGAAATCGATTGTTCAAGTCTTTAGGAGGTGTGTGTGGCAGCAAAAAAGGTTAATTCTTTCTATGCCCTTACTTAGAAGGCTTCTCTATATTTAGAGAACAACCATTTAGCTAATTACTTTCATCATCCTAAGCTTGAAGGATCAGAGACCCAAAGAAAATAGTGGAGGAACAGCAAACTCAGTGGCAACTGTCAAACCCCATACAGCAGGTCTGGATCCTGGCTGACAGCTGGAAAAGGACAAGGGTGTTTAATCACAGCCAGGAATGTGCAGAACAGGGCATGAGACAATGTTTAGACTTCAAAGATAAATATTTCTTTGGCACGACAAATTGGACATCTCTAGTCTGCGGTTTTTTTGGTTTTGGAATCATCATCTGAATTAGGTCATTCTCTCAGGATTAAAATTCTGCTTGGTCTCTGCTCTCTCAAATAGGTATTCTCACCTCATTAGCTATCAGGATTTTATATGGTGCATTCTTAACTACAGCCAGAAAGATTCTTTTGTCAGAAATACCAGAAAAGGAAGGCCAAAGGTGGCAATTGCCCTAGAAAGCCCCATACAGCGAATGGTTTGACCTCAAAACTTTGACCTTTTTCCTGGCGTTTCCCTTCCAGTTCCAGATTTATTTGTATTTCCTTCACTGCAAAATTCTTGGATGAAGGGAAATAAAGCCATGACTCACAATATTCTGCCCAGCAATCTGCTGTGGGGAAAAAAAAAAAAAAGAAAAACCCACAAAAAACCAAACCAAAACCAAACAAAAAAAAAAAAAAACCCGACAGAAATACAATACCAGAACTTAAACAAAGTAATTTATAGGATAATATTTGTAGCATATTTCCAAACCGCTGCAGTAGGAAAATTCATGAATAATATTAGGAGCATTTATGTGATCCACTTTCCTCCTGTACAGTGTTTGTCCAACATAATGAGATCTGGATTGGCTGAATATAATACAAATTTGAGAGTGTTCTACTTGAAACTGATCATGCATGTTAGGAGGGGGGAGAAAAAGGCAAATGGAGCATTTTTAATGCATATAATCACATGTGTGAATATTGACACTCAGCTGCACTAATACAGGTCATTGCCACTGAATTAACAATGCTCACAAATTAGCAGCCAGAGAAGCCCCATGGATTACACTTGCATCTTCTGTATAAATATTTTTTTAACATTTGTTTCTATTCAGGTCAAGGCCATGACGTTCTAATTTCATTGGGTAAATTCAAGTCCCATTTTCTGAGGCAGGAGATGTGGGGGAACTTTGACCGACAGAAGATGGGTTTGCTTTATTCTCTGAAATTGAAGTGAAAATTACATTTGTGTCATTACATATTAATACAGTCTCCTGTGAATATACATACCAATATACATCTCTTTTTCTGTATATATGTATATATATATATTTATATATATATCCAACTTATTACCATTCCAGGCACTAAAAGTTGAGGTTTACAGCTGCAGGAATTCAAATAGGATTAGATAGAAAACTTTTACTTGTTTGCAAACCTGCATAAATTTTGAACAGGAGTTTTCACCAGGCAGAGAGCATAAAAGTCTCTTCCATTCTGAAAAGAAAGCCAGAAAATATTGGTGGGATAGGATGGGTAGGTAGGACTGCAAAATTTCACCCCTGTTCATGCCTGATCCTGCTTCATTCATTATAAGAATAATCCATTAAATAGTGTAGACCAGTTGCAGATATTTCAACATAACTTTACCTTTGCTTTTCCCACATAGGTCTACACAATATTTTTATTAAACGCCCCCATATCAGATCAACAAGACTTTCCTCCACCAGCAGTTGTGTACCTGAAGAGCTGTCACATAGAACTGAAACTTTGTCCATTTTGAGCATTCAGTTTAATTGACATTTTCAAAGTGCTGAAAGGATTTTGAAGGCCCAAAAATCCAAGGAACTGAAAAGGACTTTAACAGGGTCACTTAGCCACCATTAACCTTGCAGACAGACTGAAGGGATCATGTAAAGAGGGAAAGAGAATTCCTTTTTTTTTTTTTTTTTTTTTTTTTTTTAAATTCAACAGAGTATGTGCCTTCCTGGGAAGTTTTTAAATTATCATTCTTTTACAGCCTATTTCAGAAACAGCAATTTTCCCTTTTTCTTTTCCTCAACAGGAAGAAAAAGGGAAAAGAAGAAACTTTAGAAGATTTAAGAACTTTAAGACACTTCTCCCTAGCATAGGTTTGTTTGTTTCCAAGTGTTCCACTTATTCTAATTCTATGAAGACAAATCAATAATCAAACATGTTCAAAAAAACAGGCAAAACAAAACAAGCTCCACAGCCACAAATTTATGCAAATCAGACCATTAAAGGAGATAAACCCAGAAATTCAGAGTTCTGTTCCCAATACTCTTAAGACTCTTTTTTTCAAAGTTTTCTGCCACTTGAAAACACCTGGAAATAACTGTAAAATCGGTGTTTCAGCCATTATTATAATTACCTTAATTTTCTTTCTTATTAGATCTTCTAGATAGATGTTTCACTCTACAATATTTTGTTTCCAGCATGGGAAAACTGGGATGAGAACCCAGATTTTTTTTATGTGTAATTTTCTATTTCATGGGTGAAGCACTTTAAAAAGTGCTTTAATAATAACTTTAAAAAGCAGCTTATATCTTAGACTAAAGCAAAGCTGAGTTCAGAGGCTAAAGTATTTTGTAGTCTGCAAAAAATAATAATTAAAAAAAAGAAGGCAGGCTTTTGTCAGAAAGCCAGGCATCTATGCTTTGAGCTTGGTGGTTTTTTGGTTGGTTTTTTTTTTGTTTTGTTTTGTGGTGGTTTTTTTTTTTTTTTTTGTTTTGTTTTGTTTTGTTTTGTCTAAGAAAGAACATTTTATACAATTTTTGTTTAACAACTTCCACATATTCTAATCTTTGTCATCTCTAGACATCACAGTGTATTGCCAACAGCCACTGTGACATTTGCTAGGGAGGGCAGAAATGATTTGCAGGTTACTGACAGCTGCTGTGGATTGCAAGGCTGTCATCTGAGAGCATACACTGGGGAAAAAAAAAAAAAAAAAAAAAAAAAAAAAAAAAAAAAAAAAAAAAAAAAAAAAAAAAAAAGTGTGGTAAAAAGCTTTCTTCATCCCCACCCTCTGCTATTAAAGCATTGTACATTCTCAGCAAAACCAGTGAATTCTGTAAGCACAGAATAGGAATAGCCTTGTAACTTAGAAAACAAACTCCCAGATCAGCTGTCTTCTGAAAATTGGTGGAGTCGAGTCAGACCTTTACAAAGGTGTGAATTGCAGCAGAGGAGGCTCAGGGTGGAAATCAGGAAGAATTTCTTCACTGAGAGGGTTGTCAAGCACCGGAACAGATTTTTCAGGGAAGTGGTGGAGTCACCGTCCCTGAAAGTGTCCAGGAAATGACTGGCTGTGACACTCAGTGCCATGGTTTAGTTAAGATTCAGTCAAAGTTTGGAATCCATGACCTTGGAGGTCTTTTCCAGCTTCAGTGATTCGGTGGTTCTGTGGAAGTTAGCAAATGCCACTGGGCCAAGAGTGGTTTTGTTGCTCCAAGATTTATATGGCTCATTTGTGTGCATAATTATCAGGAGACAGAGGAAAAAAAAAAATCCTGGAGACTTTGAAGGCAAACCACCAAATGTGGTCCAGTAAGTCTTGACTCTATTTTCAAGGTAAGGCAATGGGTAGATCTGATTTTTGATACCACTTAGGCCTACACTAAGTGCTTTTAAAAATCACAGCAGAAGCAAATTGCCAAAGGAAATCAGTAGAAAAAGGAACCAGGGACTGAACTCTTGAGCCACCCTGAGCCTCCCCACAAAGCCCCCAGTGGTGGTTTGCAGGTGCTGTACAAGGAATGGTGCTGTGGTGCACAGCTGAGCACTGGGGACACAGCTCCACCTGGAACTGGAATTCAGCACTGGAATTCAAGGTTTGGAATCTCCAGAGAATCACTGAGGAATACAAACCCCAGCCTGGCAATTTTGTATTCTATAATTTAAAACAAACAAACAAACAAATAAACAAACAAACAACTCCGCCCAAACAAAATAAAAACCAATAAATCAAAATATCTGGCTACTTGCGTATTTTAAATAAACAATACAAACAAACCTGAAAAGATGAAGATGGTGAAAGCAGCCCACCAAAACCAGTTAATTCACATGTCTTAAATCAGTGCTGTTTTCAAGGTGGGCTGTAAGGGACTGGATATAAGAGGGCTGCTTGTGCATTGAGATGATGCTGCTGCCCTTCAGCACGGTGGCATTTGTGTCTTCAATTGCTGTGTCACCTCCAGGCACCACAGGCACTTAACACCATCAGAAAGAGGGACTCCTCAACGTCCTGGCACTGCTTGAGTCACTGTGTGCTTCAACAAAAGCTGGATATGATCCTGTGTACACCCAGCTAAGCAAAGAATTCCTAAATTCCATAATCCAATTGCAGGAGCTGTGAGTGCAGTGAGCACTAATTGGAAGAGTGTTGTACAGCAAGGCCTGTTGAATTATTTACTCTCTACCAGTGCATAACTCACAGCTACATCCTAAAAGTTTTAGTTACACTGCAAACTTCTCGTCTGAGTCTTCTGCAAACCCTGCTCCTGCATTAAAGTGGGAATGTGCTGCTCTCCAGCATACATTAGGGTGAGGCAAGGAAGCTTCCTGAGTGAAATCATCAGCCTGGCAGGTCATTCCATTTCCACTGTGCACATGCTGAAAGCTGCTATGAATCCAGAGCTTTCAATGCATAACCAAAAAGGTTTACAGCCACTAAAATACGGCTCATACATTGTGCATTTTCTTTAAAGAGGGTCAAGGACGATGGGTTCTCCAGGAAAAAGGTACCTTACCTCTGTTCAAAACATTTCCCAATTAGAACATGAGTTAAAATACTCATCCAATTAAATTTTTTTGTTTGTTTGTACCTTGCTGATTGAGTGAGTCACTATCCAAACAGCTGCTTTTCAAAAGGGACATTTCTTAGCCTCTAGTGCTGCAGACTGCTGTGTTATGTACTAACCCACTGATCCATACTGCCTTCAATTTTCTTTGATGCTTTCTAGTTTTTAAGTGCTGTAGCATAATGTTAACCTTGCAAGTGCAGCATCTATTTCTAACACAGTTACCTCCTGCAATTTATCTGGGCAAATTTTTCAAAGGCAGTATTCTTACACAGGGAGACATTCTGCCTGCATCCTGTGCCCCTAACAAATTAAAAAAACAGGTAGATAAATTAAGGTCAACCTTTAAATCCTGTTTTCAAAGGCAGATCACATTATCTCATCAGCTGGGGACTGCATCAATGGCTGCGACTTCACCACTTTATAAAACACTCTCTGAACCTCGGATGAGGGGCACGTTATACACCAAAAAAAAATTGTGTGTGCAGGAAATATCCATTGTATATCTACAAAATGGGCCATATCCCACTGCCATTAAAATTGATGGGAGTTTTGCCATTGCCTTCAATGGGATCAGCAGCAGTATATAAAGATGGATTGGCTCTGAGCGTGCACACCGGCGCTTTATGGGCGTGACAATATAAAAGCCCTGTTGAAGTAATGGAATGAATTATAACAGTGCTGGGGATGTCAATTTGCCTCCTTCTACCTTCACTCGCTGTACAAGGAACATTAAACATTTCCCTGGTTAGCCACAGAATCATAAAAATTACAGATAAAAAAGTACTATTAAGTCTACTTCTGCCAACACAAAATGACTCCTCCTTGTACCTTTTCTAATCCTCTCTGCAGCCCTGTTTTACACCACTCAAATGTTCTGGCATGTTCTCCTCTCTGTAAAGAATTATTCCACCAGCTACTTAATCACACATTTGGACAAGATAGATTTTTCCTGGAGTAAATCAACAAAGCAAAAAAAAACCTCCTAAAAAACATGTACATATATATATTGCTCTGAATTTGCTCTTAGTGTTTTATTCCACTTTGAGACAATTAAAAAATACTTTTTGAGAACTTTGTCAGTGACATTTTTCCCTGCTTTTCATGGCCCAGCACATCCAAATGCAGGCAAGAAGAGCTGCTCATCTGTTAGTGGTGGGATGGTTCTCAATAAGGCTGAAATCATTAAAAAAAGGAAGCCACCTTTCTGTTTTTACTCTCCTTTTCTACTTTCCCACCTTCTCCCTGCTGCCTCATCACACTTCTGGGCTTTACCCTATTTTGGTTAGGGCAGAGAGCGCCCAATCTCTATTTTTTAGGGTAGGATGTTCAGTTAGGACCTGGTACATCAAAGAGGAAAAAGTAGATCTAAAAAATGTGCACTCTCAGATCAAGGGACCTCGAGCAGGTTAAGGTGCTACAACAACATTCTGAGACAGAATTTTTGCCAAATGACATCCAAAGGTGGTTTGAAAGCCATTCCCAAATTCTCACTGAAGAAATGTGACTCTAAAGACCTCCCTAGCAGCAAAAGGAAGTTACTGGGGATGGGGAGAATCAGCAGGAATCGTGTCAGGGCCCATCCTCAACATAGATGCAGCTGGACAAGAATTACCCCAGAGCAGCACAAGGGGCTGAGACACAGCAGCATCAGCCTAAATCTCCTGTGGATGGCTGCAGGATCTGCTCTGACACTGCATGCAAATGAGCCCTTTGTCTGTTTTGACTGCTTTATTTGATTGGACTTGTCAGAAGTGAGGTCAGGCCAAATGCTTGTGGTCCTTAAAGATGAAAGCCTTGTGTCAGGGAAGCATCATTTTGGAAACAACAAGTTGAGAATGTCACCGATCAGCTGAAGTGCTGCCTCCATTCGATTTGGATTGCTGTGCTGCCTTCTAGTGCCTTTATCATCTTTAAAAAAAATAGTTCTGCAGCAACATTTGTGACACCTCTCACTATAGGATTGTTCCCTGTGGCTTTAGGGCAGCAGATCCATTTCTTTTTCCTCTGACACCATGTGCAAAGGGCCATCTCAGAGAGAAACAGCAGAAAACACTGATGAGAAGAACCACTTGGGACTCAGCTGTAAGGAGTAGAAATTCCTCAGAGAAGTACAAAAACTGACCCAGGTTTATGTTCTATCTCTTCCTCTCAAGAGCAGCTGTGACTCTTTCATCCAGGCATTTTGCACACAGAACATTTTTGAAATGGAGCTGTGGAAGCTGTATGATGCTCAGCCCTGTTGAAAAGTATGCACAACTACTAAGAAAATAAAAAACTTCCAAGGTCGTTAGATCTTGACCTCAAGTCATACGATCCACACAGGAAGATCAGACAAGGAAAACATTTTCTGACTAATGATTGCTGTGATCTGTCTCATAAAAACCAGTCTTCAGTCAGGAATCACCTGGTGGGGTGACACCTAAAAGCTGTGACCAGTGACTGGGTCTGCCCTGTGTGCTCTGACCCAGGTTTGGCAAACAGAGAACTCCAGATTTCACTTTTCCCTGGAAGTTAAGAGTACTAGCATGTGCTGTTCCAATTTCCCCTGGAACAAAGAATCTCATTTAGAGCCAATACTGCATGAAGTTACATCAGTTAGAAGTAAGCCATATTCTACTACATTCAGACCCAATTCTCAATTTTTCCTCCCACTCACCAAATCAATTTTTTTTGATAGAAACACCTACCAATACAGCCAAGAAACAGGTAGACACGTTTGATTTAAATGCTTACAGCTAAGTTAAAGAGCCTGCAAGTTTAAAGCAATCCCACTGCAGTTTTCATAACTGATGTCCTCAATTCCCCTTCTAAGATAGTCAAATGAAGTGAGGGCATCCTCCCAGCCCAGTACAGGCACCTGTGGCTCTACCACTGCTGTCCCCCAGAGGAACTCTCCTCTCTCCACTCACAGAGCTTTTCCTGAATAGGCTGCAGCACTGCTGCTCTTCTATGCTAAAAGCCACAGACTCTCTTCTCCAGTATTTCATATTTTACACCCACTGCTGTGGTCCTGATCTTTTCATTTTGCCCCTCCTTCAAGGTGCTTCACCTTCTCTTGGCACATCTTAATGAGAAAGCCAAGAGTTCATTAGTCCCCTCGTCAGGGGCATCAGTCCATTGTGTAATCTGTTTTTCCACTCCACTCCACTCCACAGTGGAGAATGCTTTTGACAAGCCATAATTGAACTGTGTCAGATGCCACTGAATAAAGGATAAAATTTGGTAAATACTGAAATTGCTTTTAGATAAGGCTTTCCAGTGTCTTATTGTGCCAACCTCTCTGAAACAGGGAAGTGATTTTTTGGATGTTGGAAAAGGGGATGGAAGAAAAGCACGAGGGCAGCTGAACTCCAGAAATCTCTGTGGCCTCTGAGGTGCTGGCACTGGTGTGTGCTACACATACAACTGTGGGCAGTTTCATGAGAGAGCATGAAGATTTCCCTAGGACTCCCCAGTCCAACAAAATTGGTCATTTTCCTGTCCTCATCTTGCTTGGGGCTGCAATTTCTCCTTTGCTGCAGGGTTCAGGTCTAAAGCAGCTCTCAGGGATTTGCCCATCTGCTGAGACTGAGAGAAGCTCAGCTTTCAAAGGTCTCTTTGTTCTTCCTGTGATTACCCAGTCCATGTCCTCCTCAACCATCCAATTCAAGCACATATTTCAATTCTCTCCCTGAGCAAGTTACATTCTTGCCTTTCCATTTCAATTTCCACAGGGCAAATGAAACTGATGGGAAGCTATTTGCCAGAGGTATGGTTATTTCACCCAGTAGCCTGACATGCCTCCAAATCTGGATATTACATTTACTGTTCCTGGGACAGATGCTGTCAAGCCTTTTCACAGCATCATCTGCATACTCAAATTGCATGAACTTTACAGCCTCTCAAGTTTTCAGAGACATTGCTGACAATTTAACCCTACAGGGCCACCTCAAATATTTTACATCCCAAAACAGGGGAGAGGATAACTGAAAGCTCACAGAGCAAAGGATGAGGTTTCAGAGCCTCTGATGCATTTGTTTGCCTCAGCAGAAGAAACAGCAGTGTTCTGAGGGCAAACTCTGTAACATACACATAAAATATACTAAATGTTTTCACACTGAAGGAAGGCAGCTTTGGATTTGATATTAAAAAGAAATTCTTTACAGTGAGAGCAATGAGGCACTGGAACAGGCTGCCTAGAGAAGGTGTGGATGCCCCATCCCTTTGCAACCTGGTCTAAGGTGTCCCTATACACAGCCAGGAAGTTGGAACTTTATAATCTTTAAGGCCCCTTCCAACCCAAACCACTCTGTGATTCTGTGAAATTAATAAATGTACAATGTCACACACCTCCACTGCCACATGAGCAACTCATCTACCTCTGTTCTTTCAAACAACATTTTTAAAAACAATGATGATCACCTTCCATCTTGGGGACGAAAGGGTTCCACTCTGCTTCAAGACAAGCATAGGCTGGAATATGTACACCATTACTCTTTCAATTCATATTTTTGCAAGCTCAAAATAGAAGAATATTAATAAATTTTTTTAAAAAAAGAGCTGGTGTTGATCTAACTGCTGACATTTGCATCTGTAAACAAAAGACACCCTTGTTTTTTAAGTAAACAACTTAGCAAATGTGAGACCTGTTGTGCCAGTGCTTGCAGATGACACTGTACATACCAAGCAGTTCTTGCAGAAAAACAGATTTCTAGATGTGTTTAGAGAGAATTCAGGATTTCCATGACTTCAGACCACTGAAAACCATTTATTTAAAAAATATACTGTGTCAGAACCAAAACTCTACCACATTATACCTGTGTTCCAGAATCCAAATCCCTTTAAAAGCACCACCTTGAAAACAACACAAAGCTCCCTCGACATCCTGAGGAATTCTCAGAGGCCCACAAGCTCACACTAGAAGGCACATTCAGTATTTTAAGTTAAAATAAGTTAAGCTTCTTGCTTCCTTTTGATCAGGAAACTGCAAGTCTCTAAATTCAGTTGCCTTGGATGTGTTCATATACACATACCGTATTTAAATCATTATTAATTTATCATATAAATTATATACAACCAACAGGCATCAGGTGGAGGACACTTTCTTTAATTTAGCCACATACATGGGACCCCAAGCTCTCCCTTTCTCTGGGAGAACCAGCAGTTCATGCTGCTGTGTCCCACTGAGGAAAGTGAATTCCTGGGAAACACCTCTGGCCATCCCACTAATATCCACAGGTATCACATTGCTGCAGGAGCTCAGGAGGAGATTGATCACATCACTGTTTTCTGCCCTGGACAGGGTGCACGTGGAATAGACCAGGGACCCACCAGGACGCAGGGCTTTCACAGCAGACCTGCAAAGCACAACAGGAAAAAAGGGAAAAAAATCAACATCAAAAGTGACATACTGCTACTGGGAGAATGTGCAGATTTATAAATCCAGAGTATAAATAAATATGACAAAAATAACATTACAGAAATGTCTTAACTGTATATAATTGACAGTTCATGAAACCACCAACACAATTTCACTTTTCATTTATTATTGTATTCTCAGCTAGCTGAAGGTAGTTTTTTACACCACAGTGACAAGCAGAAAGCAGCATCCATTCAGAATACACATCAAGCATTCCTGTGCTCAGCACTGCTGTGAAAATGCTGCAACTGCACACAAAATGGGTTACCCCACATCAAAAGGGCCAGTTAGACACTGGTCAAGATGCTTCTATGAACCTGCAGTAACAGCCTGAATTAATGACTGGGCTGTAATTTTAGAAACATTCCTGCTAATTCTGCAACTTATTTAGCAGGGAAAAGGATTTGGGCGTGTCACTGAGCCTCTGCTTTTCAACCTCAGTTTTTAAGGATCACATATCATTTGTTTATGTGCCCATCACTTATTAACCTGTTGACAAATTTGGACTAAACAAAGGCAGAACAGTGGCTTAAAGCCTGAAAGCTTCACAACTACTGGTGGATGGAGTGAACAGAGGCTCTTTATCACTTTACCACTGAAACGGAATTTCAATAAAGTGCTTATTTCCCATTAGAGCAGATCTACCAAGTCCTTATTCAGACACATAAAATACAACCTATGAGTACAGAAATGAGATATGCAAGATATATTCACCTACTCCAAATTAAGAGAGTAAGGAGAAAACTCAAAAATTTTGCACCACAGAAGAGTATTCTTCAAACCTGGTACCATCACATTTTTAAAAGAGGAAGCTACACAAAAAGTTCATGTGCTATTAAAACACTGTCTGAAGATAAATCCCATTAAATCATACAATTTTTGAGCCATTTTTGGCTGAAAGACTGAATTGTAAGCCAGTATACAAACAGATACTACAGGCAAATAGCACATTAAATACAATTGTTCCTTCAAAAGATTTCTTTTATTCAATAACAAGAAACTCAGAACAGGTGAATGATGTAAATGACACTGAATAATGACACAGAGATTTGTAGATACTACTGACAAAACTGTGCTTACACACCCCTCACAGTCCAGGGAAAAAAATATCCTGGACAAATAAAAAGAAGAAAAGAAACAACCACCTCCTCAAACCAGATGAGGTGAGCAGCCCCCAAATGCAGAAAGTCTGATTCCAAGTCTAGACAAAGACAATGCCATGGAAATAGCAATTCCTCCAGAAACCAGCTGAGGACTTCCCAAGGGTGACAGCTGACCAAAAACAGTTGAGAAAGGAAAGAAGAAAATACAAAAGAGGAAAAGGTAAGCCCTTTTAACAGAACTGCAACTTTTTGGGAAAATGATCAATAAAGAACAGCTTCAACACAAGGAGGATCAAAGCTGATGACAGATCAAAGCTGCTCTGAAAGTCCTGTCCAAAAGAATACGGGAACACCAGGACAAAGGCTGCTTCAGACAGTGATAAGAGCAGGTGAAAACTCCTGAGAATTATACCAAAGCTAGTTCTCTTGGGAGCATACCCAGTACCTTCTCCAATTCTTTTATGAGTCTTGGTTTTGATAATCAGCAAGTCAAGTATATATTTTACTGAAGTCTATGATTTTACTAGGTGTAAAAGGACAGAGCTCTCTTAACTGACGGTGCTCTAAGAAAAATACGTGTTTAATGCCCCTGTCACATCAGTCTTCAACAAAAAGATAGAGAGAGTGAGCATATCCAGCCTTAATGAGGGAGCAATTCCAAGTTCAGCCTGTTAAAGGCAAAAACAGGCTACAGTGCACTTAGGTTTTCAGTTTAACTGGGCCTAGTGGACTCATTTGAGGCTACTCTGAAAAAAAAAAATCAGTTAAACCTGTTAATTAGTTAAAATTAGTCTCACACCCCTGAGTAGCTTTTCAAAGCCTGCAGAAATGTTTGAGAATGCTCCTGTCACAATCTGGTAGAGCACAACATTCACACGGCCATCTTGAGAGAGGGAAAGAGAGGAGGTGGAAGCCTGACATCCCTCCCAGCTCTCATCTAAAATTCTGCACCTACCAGCAGGCACTGGAAGTGCCAGATATTCATCCTGGCACCCCAACACACACTTACCCCTTAGAGGGCTCCAGAAGCAGCAGCTCTGGAGCCAAAAGCTGTTCCCATGTCTCTCCAGCTCCTTTACTTGCTGGCAGCTGCCCATTTAAAAGGGCAGGGCTCACTCATGCTGCTGCTCTTGGCCTGTCTGAGGAACCACAGTGAACCCACATATATGGAATTAACTAAATTAAAGCAATGCAGGGATGTGCAACCTTCCCTTCTCATGAAAAGCCATCAAGCAAACCAGCAAAAGACCCTGATGTCCTGTCTCTTGGCCTCACAGCCATCTGGAGAAATTTGAAATCACTTTTTTTTTACCCCCACGTATTGGATCTTGCTTTTTATCTTTCACATTAGAACTCAAAGAGAACAGAGCTGAAGTCTAAGTGGGCTCTCATAAAGTCGAGCTGATCTTCAGATTATTATCACAATCCACCTACATAACTCATTTTTGACAGACTTTCCCCTGCCAGCTACACCTTTCCCATGCATGCAGGAGTGCCAAGCCCTGAGGGCAGCCAGTAAGGCTGGGAATGTTTTAATGTGACAATTGAGATGTACTTTTACCAGACCTGAGAATTTTACTCAGAGAAGCAGATAATGGCAACCACTTTCCTATCTCTAAGACAGCATCTAGACAAGAGAGAAAATTCTTTTACCATGTAAAGTGAGAAAGATAAAAGAAAAAGTAGATGTAGCTACAGGTTACAAGGTTAAAAGCCTGGACGCTTGCTAAATATCCTTTTTTTTCCATATAGAAAGCAAGAATCCCTCGAGACAATACTTTCAAGGGCATCATGCTCCCCCAACTGAGTCCATCAGAGAAAGAGCAGCACAGGCCTCTGAGGGAAAACCTGAAAATCTCACCTCAAAATCCCCCCATATCTAAACCTCGGCTTGTGAATCTTCACTGGCCCATGCCCCAAAAAGGTAAGTGCAGCTCTCTTTATTTGGAACCTAAAGCAGGAATTTAAATACCTGAGGAGGATGACTTCTGGCAGCAAGGTTAATCAATGTATCTATCCATCTTGTCAAGTGCAGCAACAGTTGTTTCAGTGCCTGTGCTCAAAGTCAGCACCCGCCAGCCCTGATTAAGCCGTGCTCAGCTGCTGATAAACCTGCAGGGAGCTGCAAAATTCCAAGTGAGGAAGTGCTGGGCTCAAAGTCACACGGGGTGACACTGAGCTGGGCCAGCAGAGCCAGGGAGTTTGGTCCTCTCCTCATCAGCAGCACACAGAATTCATTCAGGAGAGGGTCTGATTGTCAGAGAATCTGTTCATCAGAGAATTGTTCAAGTACATTTAAGAAACTTCCTCTCTAATCACTGCAGGAAAACAAACTCATCCAAGGGACAGGTTGGAGATGAAGCATAACTTAGTCCTACTCCACCATCTAGGAATTAAGATTTCTCTTTCACTAGGAATCCTAATTATGGATGCTTTGCTAAAGGAATTCAATGCCTGATAATTTGTGACTCCCAAAAAATAGGAAGTCAAACCTAGAATGATTAAGATGCCAAAATATTTTTTCACCTTCCTCTTATTACGGTGCCCTGTTTAAAAAAACCCACATTATTTCAAGGTAGTTAATCTGCAGTTCTTTTTCTCTTAGTGCACACATGACATTTGTGTTTATTAAAGAGCTAAAACTTTCAGCTGAAATAAAGATCTAGTTAATGTCCTAATTTTATTTCAGGTACATGTATTTCCTGCAATGGATTTTACAAGTTTACAGGCACTATTACTGCAAGGTTTCATGCTTCACGTGAAGAAACATCAGAACACACATCAGAAGCCCTGGAAACTTTTTCTGGAGCCTTTTTCTGTCCATCTCACTCAACAAGTTCTGTAAAATAAATTTAACACATGCAGACTGCTCCTCTCCTTTCTAAGTAAGATTTTACAGCACTAACATAAAACAGGTAAAAAATACTTTCTATTTTTGCAGGGTGTGTCTCTGGGTACAGGTTCATATTGTACAGTGAAAGTCAGAGGTACAACAGATGCATTCATCTATCCTAACTCCCTGTATTGAAAAAGTACCAGAAAAGACTTTAGAAAGAAAAATATTATTTCAAAGCTCTTTTTATTTTCAGTTTACTTCTCAAGATTTACTGAATTAGGGAAAACAAAACAGCACTACTGTTTAATATCTCAGGGGAAAAAAAATGATCATGCTAAAGCCACATGACAAACCCAAAAAACTCCTCCTGACAACTAAAATATAGTTAGCCAGGACTTAAAAGGGATTTTTCCCACTAACAGAGAAAAGTCTTGGTGTCTCAAACATCCTTTTACAAATGGGCAGACACAAAAATATATATTTCATATATAGCATGCAGGTAGCACCTCCATGTCCAGCCTATCCTCCTGTGCCTGGGTTTATGCTGCATGCCATGGGAAGGGGCAGCATTCATTATGTTCATCATTCGACCACTTTCTGCATTAAAATGAAAAGATGACACATATTTAGGGCAATTTTAAACTAACACAGCACTTCAACAGTGCCATCTTTTGGTAACTACAACGTATCTCTGCTCAACAGGCAAGATAATGTCTCAGCAGAATAAAAAACGCCAATTCTATTATTTTTATGGACTTAAACTATGTGGATACATTACCTTTTGCGTCTCACAAGAGTCCAGATACTTTGTGGCAATATGACCTGCATGTAAAGGTTTTGCTTTGATTTCTTTGAACATGGACAAAATGGTACAGAAAACCCTTCAGTGTAAAAATAGCATTTTTTTAATACTTTGAGATGGGCAGTGACAATAGTTCAAGCACTCCCTCTGCTCCTCTCTAAGTAAACTTTGCTCCTGTGGAGAAACATTGAAGCCCAGAATAACAGGAGAATCATGAAAATCAACTGCCTTTTTCAACACTAAATTGAATTACAAATAAAAGGAGGCACAAGCATCAAACCCCTCAACTTAACAACCAAAATCCACAAATCCAAAAAAAACCCAGTCTGTTCTACCCTAGACAAAATTTGTCCTGAAAATCCTGATGGAACACCTGGAGCCACAGCAGTGGCCACAGCACTCTTTGGGAAGAAATTCCAACAACCCAACCAAAAGTGTTGTGGGGAATGGCACAGCACACACGCACACAAAAAATTCAGCTTTTTTAAGATAGAAAGTGGCTAAAGAATCCTATCAGCCACACAATCCACAGCAGATTTGTTGGGCCAACAGTTGGAATTCTCAAAAATTCCCAGTGGAGCTAATTGAAAAGATGGTTTTGGACAATAAAAGGATTAACTGAGTAGCTACAGAGGAGCAAAAGGAAAAATTCCAGGGGAAAAGAGATGAAGATGTGATTAAGCAATTCTCAGCACAATTTACTCCACACAGCAGAAATGGTACAGTGGTGACATATGCTAAATATGTGATTTTATATTTATAAACACAATTTTTGCCTTCACTCTATAACCACAGAAAAGCCCAGCTAAGAGCACACAATTCCCCTCTTGTGGAAAACTCCACAATTCAGTGAAAATACAGAGCTGTTTAATTACTCAGAGATGCTGTGTATAGAAGGGTTCCAGCACTCTGAATGCCTTTGCTGAGTTTTCTAAATTGTATTCTGTTGGATTTCTTTTTTTGCTGAGCCCTAACACAAGTTCCTTTCAGCTGCAGAAACCAGCCTAAGAATAATTACAACATCCATAACAGTTTAACCACTACATAATTGGGCATTCAAGCTTAGCCCAAAATTTAATTTCTCTCTGAGAACTGATAACATTGGTAAATTTGCTTTTGGGAACCACTGCATTTTGTGTTAGCATTTAGCATCAGGAAATGAATATTCCCTTTTTTTTTTTTTAAGTTTGCAATTTGTTTTCTGCACGAACACCAAATAATAACAAGATCTGCAGTGTGTTCTTGGATTAGAGCACTCAGCAGGGATGCTTTGGTTTGGGTACAAGCAATCATTACAATTTCAATTTCCTTCAAATCAGTGGTGCCCTCATTGCTTAGAACATTTGCTGTTCAGCATTTATATCACTTATTTACATTTCAGATTTTATACAGGCTGCAGGAGGAAGATTGTTGCATCAGTTTCTTCCAGATCTTCATTTTCTGAAGCCTCTATGTACTTAATTAATTACATTGTATTGCAAACCCTACTTTTCCCTCCTTAACTTCCCTCTTTGATGACCCCAGCTTCCTCCAAAACAGATCCATAAAAACAAATTAGTGGTGAAGCAATTCCTTAATTGAGAAGGAGGGAATGTCAAATTTTAGGCTGTTGCGTGACAGAAATAAAACCAGAACTCCACTGTGAATTTCATTCTTCTCATTTTTATGTTACACTTAATCCTCCTGCTAAACTGAAATAATGCTTAGTCCCTCAAGCTTCACCTTCAAATCACAGGATGGTTTGGTTGGAAGGGACCTGACAATTATCCATTTCCAACCCCCTGCCATGGGCAGGGACACCCTCCACTATCTCAGGGTGCTCCAAGCCCCATCCAAACTGGCCTTGGACACTTACAGGGATCCAGAAGCAGCCACAGCTTCTCTGGGAACCTGTGCCAGGGCTCATCACCCTCACAGGCAAGAATTTTTTCCTACTATCCATCTAAACCCACTCCCTCTAAGTTTGAAGCCATTCCCCTTGTTCTGTCACTCCCTGCTCTTATACTGCATTTCTTACATTTTTCTCAATAAAACTGCTGGGACTCAGCCTTACATTTGGTTTTGTTTACAGGTATAGGCACCAAGGTCAGGAACAGCTGGGAGCACAAAGCACCAGGAAATCTGAGTCAATGAACCAGACTGAGCCCTGCAGGAGCAGGCTCGTGTAAAAAGCAGCACAGCTGGATTGATCCATGGAGGCTCAGCCCTCCTGAATATTACTGCAAGTACTGGAGAAGAGATTCCAACTCAACTTTTGATTAATAAATAATTATAAATTATTTAGTCCTTAAACACTCTAGTCCTTAAAGAGAGGCTTGAAAAGGGAAGTACTCCAGAATTTTAGTTCTAATTCACTTGTCACGAACCATTTGGCCTTTTCTGATCTTGCTTTATCATTTCCTTTTTTCCTTGTTACATGGGATCTGAGATGTCCTTAGAACTGGGAATTCATTCTAAAGTGATCAGGTAAGAACAAAATAACCAGCCAGTGGACAACTATACTTCAAATATTTTACCCAGTAACCCAAAGAATCCAATCAATAACCCTTATATCCTCTACCAATAACCCTTTTATCCAAAAACTCTCATAAACTCTAACTCCCTAACCCTAACCTTCCTTTTACTACAATTTACATAGCAAAGGTATTTTGTCTTTACAAATTCTTATTACTGTTGCTAAAGTAAAGAATATTTTCAACAGAAAGTTCTCTCTCTGTTTAGGAATAATTCAATTAAATCTGATTTGGGCTGACAGGAATGTATTTTTTTTAAAAAAAAACAAGGTTTCTGCTGTCATGAGTTCTCCAGGATTACAATGTGGAATGATTTATGCAAATTCTCAAAATTTCTCTGCATGATGTATGCTTCCTTTTGCTACAGGTTCACAAATTGGATTTTCTATGTCAGATATTGAAAAGGGAAAACTGAAACAGGTCAGTGTTTTAAATGTGATTGATTTCTTCAAAGGAAATGGATGACATGATGCATTACTGCAATAAGATCCTCATATTTCTGTTATAAATCACAGGCTTCTGCCAGGCCTTTTTCAACTGGAAGTCTTGCAAAACTATCTTGAACTGCAATGGGAACTTTCCATAAAAATTTTCCTGTGTTTTTTTTTTTTTTTTTTTTTTTTAATAATATGTTATTTTTGCCTCAATTTGCTTTGACAGATGGACTTCAGGCATGACTGTTACTCCACAAATAACATTCAAGTTTAGAAGGTTTTATTGAAAAGTCACTCTTTTTTTTTTTCCTCATGAGAGAAACTGTGCAGTTTGAAATGCTTCACAAATGCCAGCCCATGGCTGGTGGCATTAAAATGTGTAATACACAACAGCCTGGCTTTGGATTATTGGGGGGATGTTCTCAAAAACAAACAAACAATCCTCTCTTTCCCTCACCAAACCTCACATTCTTTCACTTTTTTACCCTGTAATTAGGAGTGGGACCCTTTCTGTGCTACAATCAATCAATACGGAATATATCTAAAATCATTTTAGCTGTGTCCACCTAAAATATTTTGATTTTACATCAGACTGTTGTGAGTCATCTACAAATGGACATTTCTGTGAATAAGTGATTTAAGAGGACCAAGGTCCCACTGCTGGCATCACCCACACAGATTTCCACACCCTCATTATCTCAGACCCACTGGTTATTCTAAACAGCATCACAACCACATATTCCTGACATTATTTTCAGAGGAGGAATCCTGGGTTTGTTTGTTAGATCTTGCCCCCATGTAACTTTTATTAATTGCAGGAAGTTCCTTTGACTTTTTGCACTTCTCACCTTAGAAGCTGGAACTGCAGGGAAGACAACTCCTTCCTTTGCATGAGCCTGAGTGCAGCTTGCTGAGGGTCAGCAGAGAAGAGCCAGCTTCTGTCATTTGAACAAGGAGCATCAACCAGCACCTAGACAATTAATAAAGTAAAAAAAAAAAAAAAATATATATATATATCTCAGCAAAGATGGTCACTTTTTGAACACCATGTGCCAAAAAATATTCAATTTTCTTTTGCAAGTGTTAAGAAAATTTAATTTTCCTTTCTGGGGATGAAATGATCCCATTGCTATTTTTTAGATGTTTTTATGGGGTTAGCAAGTGGAGAGAGAAAAAATCAATACTCCAAAAGTAAGATCTACCTGAGCAGCTCCGTCTTGTTCTCCTCCTCTTCCTAATTGCACATCATGCAAAGATAACAGCTACAAGGTCTTCAGAATTCACCCCCAAGGCTGAATAGGCAGCATCACCCAACACAGGAATAAATGCACAACAAGCTTCATAAAATGTTTCCTGAGGCTCTACAAATCCTGTACATGACTTTATTCCCTTTGATAGGTCAGGTATCTTTGTGAGGGGCCAGGGAAAAAAAAATAAATTAAAAAGCAGCATAGGAAGAAGAATAAGAATGCAGAAATAAAATTTGCCAATAATAATGTTACCTTGTCATAAAATTCAGGCTGAAGATCTCCAATCTGTCGACCATCCAGTTTAGAGACAGTTATCAAGTTCATCAAAGGATCTGGGATGAAGGATTCTATTGTCTGCTCCAACCATCTTGCCCTCAAATCATCATATTCATTGCAGTGAAAATGACCTTAGAAAATTAAGTAAAAATAAACAAAAACCAAGTAAACACCCAAAGAGAAGTCTTTATATTTTTTTTTCTGTTTTGTTTTTACAAATACAAGGAGTTAGACCCATCTGGAAGTTCTACTGCATTGCCATGACTACCATGGAGTTTACATATTATGTGCCTGTGTTATTGCACTTTTTAGAATACTACTGAATTTTTATAAACCTAAATAAATTTCAACATGCTCCTACAGAGCAAACCCTAAATATTTATTAGCAAATCCTTCTGTAGCAACAGCCTTCCACAATGAAACAAGCTTTAATCATGACCCATATCCAAAGAGTGAATGCCTCCCCTGGGCTCCTTAAATCATCATCTAAATGAAGTGCACGCCCCATATTATTAAATTGCCTTTAAATAAATAAAGCATCGATTTTGGTATCTTAAGGTCCATATTAATATTCACTGAAGTATATTAAGAATCAATTCTTCACAATTTCCATTCTCAGCAACAATTTGGGGTCTTCAGAAGCAGAAAGAGGGTAAAGTTTTGGGTTTTTTTCCCTAAACCTTCTGAAACGACAATTCCTATTTAATTTATTTCATTAGCATCACCTCATTCCTCTTGAGGAGGGAGGGAAACCAGTTGTCATCAGCTGGTGTAGGTGGTTATAGTAATGTTCTCTACAAAAGCATAAGGTGCTGTGAACAGTTTGAAACAATTATTACCCAAGCCAGCAAATAAACTTGGAAACAGCAATCTCAGGTTGCTTTAACTCCTTGGCCCAAGCTGCTGCTTGCTGCTGCCTTCTAAACAATTTGATCATCTCAGAATCCTTCTCCCATCAATTCCTGACCATAAACCTTCTCCCTTTGCACACATCTTGCACATTTCATTTCTTACGCTCTGCTTTGCATCAGCACACTTAAATTTACCTGTAATATTTGCACAGCACTGGCAAAAGAGGCAGCAGATGAAAAAAAAAAAGTAAAAAAAGACAAGTATTCTAAGATTGCAGATTACTTACATCCCCGTGCCAGCCAATTGATGTGGCTTTAAGTAACTTCTGGAGAGATAATAGTGGAGAAAAAAATCCACAGAGCTACCCCGCTTTTACTTGCCACTCTGCAATAACCTATGTTAAAGCAAGGATTGCGTTTTTAATCCTCCTTTAGCAAACAGATTTCATAAAATCCTTATTGAACAGCATGGAACTAGGTGAAATAACAACTGTTGTTTGGTTTTTCTTCCCCCAGCAGCACCTGGCTCCCTTACCTGGACAGGCACACTGCAAGATAGCCACAGATTTTCCCCCTGGTGCAGCACAGAGATCCAGAACATGCTCCCCATCCTGCACCTCCAAGGCCAGCACGGGCAGCAGCGAGGCAGCATTGAGCAGGTAATACCCCTTCAGCCTGCCAGGCTGGTGTTTCTGAGCAGGGAATCTGCCAGGAGCTGTCCTGCTGTAGCACCTGAAGGCTGCTGGGAAGTAGGGCAGAGTTGCTGGGAAGGCAGGATGATATCCCTGCTCAGCCAGGCTGCTCTCCAGCCTGGGGCTGGGGCTGAATCTGTTCAGCAGCAGGGCGTGCTGCCAGCACCATGGAGAGGTCAGCACATCTCTAGGGTGAAAAAAGGAAAAGCCATTCAATATCCAATCAAGCAATACAGTGTAGGAAGCCTTCACTCACAATCTCACCACTGGATAATTCTGGTGTAAGTCAGAAATAAATCATTTTGGCTAGAAAAGTACACAGGAAAATATTTCAATAGGAAAGCAAGCCACTGGTTTTTGTAATTATTGCATTTAAAACACCAACTTCTTCTGTGACAAGACATTCTCCATTTTTCTTATTTTATGTAGAAGATATAAATGAAGCAAAATGCTGTTCCTGACTATAAAGTACTTCCCTAGGGACAAAGAATAACTGTAGTATTAGTTGCAAACAACAAAAATAATCACAAACACATTGGCTTTACAGTGCTCATTCCAGACAACACTAAAATGCCATTTTCACAAATGTTCTTTTTTACATTTTATGTTCTGCAAACGCTGGGCCAGTAAAACTTAAATCAATAGATATTTTTGAAAGACATCAGTGGTATGTGATAGAAACACACTTGTTTGTCTTTCAGGCCTTTCTTACATGGATTTCTCCTATTTCTGTTTGAATTCCTATTAGTAATTTTTCATTTAATCTCAAAAAAAAAAAAAAAAAAAAAAAAAAAAAAAAAAAAAATCCCCAGGAGTATTCACTGCCTAAAGCAGAAGAAACCACATTGATCCAATTGGAGAGTTTTCAAGTTGACTCAATTAAAACTAATGCTATGGCATCTATGCTTTTTCTTTTTTAATAATGAAGTTTTTCAGCAGCTGTGTGATCAAGACCCAAATTAAGTGACAGCCTTTGCCACACGTGTCATTGCTAATTCCATTTCTTCTCTCTCCCTTCCTTCCATCTCCCCAAAGGCACAGACCTGACTCTGCTCCATGCATCTCCCAGCTCTGCTGTGTACTGCTTCTCAAAGTGGTCCAGAACCACCCGACAGATCTGCTTCTGCACCTTCCCTTCTGCTTTCTTCTCCAGCTTCAGAGAAAGGAAGAAAAAACAAAACCAGTAAAGCCTCTCACTAGAACTAATAAAAAAATTTTTACTAATTGCATCAACTTGGTATCAGTGGTATGAGAACGCTCAGACATTAAGACCACATCTTTATGTAACAGACATTTCAGAGAGCAAAGGAGTTCAGCTGCAGCACACTCTCCCTCCCTGCTCGGCTCGTTAATAAATACCCCTCCATGTCTACTGTGTTGATAATCCAGTGGCTCCTGGGACTCTGATGGATTTAACCTACGAAGGGAAGGGAAAGAGCTTTTGGTTTCTAATCAAACCAAGGGTAAAGGCTGAATTCCCCTCCCTAAGGGCAGCCCAGCGGCGTCCCGTCCCACCGCAGGGACAGCAGCGGGGCCGGCTGTGGGGCCGGGAATTCTCTCTCTGTGCCGGAGCAGCTGCCCGCAGGAGGCACAGAATCCCAGGGGTGCAGAGGTACAGACACCCAGGGGTGCGGAGGAGGAAGGCGGGGCGCACAGGGGCTGGAGGCGCTCTCAGCGCCCTCACGGCCCCCGCAGGAAGCGGCCGGGGCTCTCCCACCGCGCTTCCGGCCCAGGCCCGCCCGGCCCGGCCCCTGCCGCAACTCCGGCCCCATCTCCCCTGCCCCATCTGCCCTGCCCCGGCCCCATCTCACCTGCCCCGGGTCCCGGCCCAGCCCCAGCGCGGCCCCGGCGCGGCGGGCGAGCGGCAGCGGCCCCCGCATGGCCCCAATCCCCGGGCGGGGCGGGGCAGTGCCCGGCCCGGCCCCTCCGCTCTGCTTCCCGCGGCTGTACGGCTGGCCATGGGAGCTTTGCACGGCGACACAGAGCGGGAAGGGGCAGGAACGGAGCTTAAAGAGCAGCTGGTCCCAGCTCTCCCGGCCAGGGGTGGGGACACAGCCCCGTAGAGGATGCTCAAGTCCCCATCGAGCCTGGCTGTGAACACTGCCACGGTTGAGGCAGCCCACAACTTCCCTGGGCACTTTTTCCCGTAGTACCGTGGGAGGCTGACTCACCATCCCGACTCTGCCTCACCAAATAGACAAACCAGGAGTACACAGCACCTCTTCAACAATTTACAAAAGTGATCCTCATCCCAGCGCCTGATGGAGGTTCTGATGGCATCCACACCGCCCTCGCCATCAGGTCTGTGCTTGTGCCTTGTCACCAGACCTTTATTCCCATCTGGCCCAGCCTCTGGAAGTGCTGCTCAGCTCACCTGAACCACACCGGAGATCAGCTCCAGCCTAACTCGCTGCTTCTGCCATGAAAAACTGCTGGAGGTTTGAGAATTATTCACAGAAATCTCTCTCACACACACTGTCAGATAAAACATTCTCCAGAGACAGGAATCAGGAGGACCACTGTACCCCAGTTCAGCTGTCACTGGTTTAGCAGCACAAAAATCTGAGGCTGCTCTCATCTGATCCCTTCATCTGGACAGAATCCAAGACCTGCAAACTGCTCCTCCAAGGAAGGAATCCAAGGATGCTCTGTTGGGCAGCTCCTGCTGCAATCACTGCGTCCTAGCAAAACAAAACCAATCCCCACACACCCTCTCTTTCGTGCCCATTTGCCAACTCTCACTAAGAGCAAGTGGCAAACTTGTTTAGAAGTAGCTTAATTAAAGCTTCTGCAGGCTGAACTCAGCCTCTGAAACCCTGACTGGAAAGGAGTGCAAAGGTAAAGGCAGGAGTGCTGCTGTATGGATAAATATTTGAGTTTCAGGCAGCAGCTAACGAAGACTAAGTGTTTTTGCTCACCTCATGCAGATTAGCACCAGGCTTGAAAGCTTATTTAAAATGCTTCTGTCAGGGTTGAGACAAAGGGCCTGGAGGCAAAACCTCTTACCTGTCAAACGTGAAGGAAACCTGAAAGGCGTTTTGGTGAGTTTCACCAACAGATACAGAACAAAACTGGTTATAAAAAGTAGTTCTCTGTGGCTGTAATTCTGCCAAGGCCAGTACCATACCAGCAAATATGCACAAGAATTGAATTTTACCATACAAATAAAACAAAAGGATCTGCTGAATGAGTCACCTTTCCCTAAATCTATGGCTATATTCCACCATAGGATAGATGGTGCCACCACTGTGTCTGAAACCAGATTTCCACCAAAGCAAAGAAAGGACTCTGCCTTATCTGCCCATCAGCACCATCACAGCCAAACGGCAAACAGCAAAAATGCATCTTATATCTCTCTCATGTGCCACTGCAGATAAACTTATTTCAAATTACATTAACAACAGGCTCCATTACTTATTCCATCTACAAATGCATCTATTGAAATACTGGTGGGTATGTTTTATTCAAAATAATAAAGTGTTTCAAGTTGAATGAACCCCAGGAGCCAGGAAGCCAACAAGATGGCAAAGTTATTGGGTAGCATCCTGAAGTTACAGTATTGAACTTTCCACTAGAATATTGGAATATATTACTGAAAAAATACTGCTTGAATCTTATTTAAAGGGGAAAAAAAGAAGCTGTGTTGTTTACCTTGTTACAGTCCATCAATCCTTTCCAATCTCACACCAGAGACCTAATGGATACCAACTAGGTCTATTTTTAATAATTTTGATTTTAAAACCTTTAAATCTATGGGTAAGGTCTCTCTGTGGATTCTAGGATGTAACTAAAAGGGAAAACAACCTGAAAAACTTATTTTGAAGCACTGAGTCTCTTACACTAATTCAGTTCATGAATGTTACTATTCCTTCTAAGAAGATACTTTCAACTTACCTTTAAAATATTATGTCTAAAATGTATTTAAGACATTACACATAGATAATGCAAAATGTTCTGCTTAAACAGTGAATTTCTGTGTTCTTACCACTCCTGTATTTAAATAGCTGCATGCACTGATATATTTCAAAAGTGATCCTATGGATGACAAAGTCTGACAAAATCTAATTTGTGCTCTCAATTTACAGCTGTAAAACTTTTATCTCTCAGATATTAATTGCACTATCAAAGCTCTTTATAGGTATACATATACACCTAACTTACTGACAATCTCTCAGTATATTCTAAATTTGATCACATCTCTCCTGCAAAAATATGCAAAGATTCTGTCTATAAGGTCTCTATTTCGTACATTTTAGAAACGTGAGACTTGCAGCCCTTAAATATTAATGTCTAGGCTTAGTTCCAAAAAATTGTAAATTTATGGTAATACAGGCAACATGTTGATGCTTTGCATTAGTTTTATTCTATACATAAATGTCATCTTCAGCAAATAAAAAGAGCAGTATAAATTACTGAAAAAAACCCCGCCATAGTAAATAATTACAAAGCATATTAATAAAACAAAACCTTATAAAACATTTTTGAGTACCTTGGTCACATACTGATAAAATTTATTTTAAAAGCAAAAATCAAAAATGATACATGTGCCCACATACACAACACACAGAACACACAGTTCATATATAAGCATCAACATTTTAGTTTTTCAAATTTCGTTACCACAGCAGTATTTAGCTTTATTTTAAATAAAGACTTCCATGACATTATTTTAGGAAAGAGGAAAACAAAAGAGTTATACATTCCTAGAAATTGAAGCTGTAAAAAAGTATGTCTGCAAAAGTAGAGCCTTTAAGCCAAAAACTTAAGTGGCAACAGAGCTAGTGTTAGTAAAGTTGAGACTGCACATAAAAATTTTTATGCAACCTCCCCTCCCCTTAGTATTTGTGTTGTCTGAAGGGAAAATGACCAAATCCTGAGAATAATTCAACTGAATCATGTTACAGTATTAGAATACAACAAAAGTGTTCTCATGCTGGTAGTCACATAGACACTGTTTCCCTCTTTCTCTAAACTAGCAAACATAGAGGAATATGCCTCTCCACCTACTCCAAATTTAGTATCCTTAAGATGCTAAGCTTGGAACAGATTCCACCTTACTCTTTAAAAATCTTTATCATTTCATTTTAACATGCCAGATGTTTGTGCAACTCCTTACTGCAAGGGGAGTATGGCAAAGATTTCCAGTACCAAAGTGCTGAACATGTAACGTATCACATTGTTTCAACAACTAAACTCCTTTGGTAAAACCTCATTATTGACAGAGCATGATATAAAATTATCAAATTCTGCTTCTCCAAAAACTGCCCTGAATGAGGGCTTCATCCTGTCTGTCATTAAGTGGCAGAACAATGAACCTTTACAAATACACCACTGGTTGTCTCCAATGTAACAGTAAAAACATTTAAATAGGAATGTAACAAATTATAACCCTTGTTGGTTAAGTATCACTTGTATGTGATTTTCAACACATTTAAAGGAATGTTATATAAATCCTTAAAACTCATGGTTTTAGTTTGCGATATGGTATTTTAGAATTATTGAGATTAAAAACTGGGAGGAATCAACTATCTGCATACTGGTTGATTCAGTTTCCCATCAAAATGGATGATTTAAGTAGTGCAAATTCCCCACGAGTGCAATTTGCTCGCTTGTTGTAGTAGACAATACAGTATTCCACTCTTTCTTTTTTTCCACAGAATTTATTTCCTATGTCAAACTCAGTTAAAAAAAAAACAAAGAAAACAACAGATAAGAAAACTTCCAGACAGTTGAAATAGTATTATTTTTTATAAAAAGTATTTATTTTAATTTTTATCTTACTCTCTGCTTCAGTTTGCCAGAAATATGAAATATGTAATGTAACACCTAAGAAAATGTATTGGTACTGTAAGAGAAATATAAGAGTCAAACACACTTGATTTTTATGCACTTGACTATCAACTTTCTAAGGCTCCCTAGGTATCATTTTATTGGTAGTAGGTACACAGCTCCACTCAAACTTTCAACTCATTTTATAAAAAGGTAGAAAAATATATTTAATATTTGTTTAACCTTTCTATATTCACCCTATCATACATGAATCTTACAAAATGCTTTAGAATAATTTTTTCCCTGAAAAAAATACCAACACCTGCACAGCACCTGGAGAAAGGTCTCGGTGGGAATGTGCAATCCAGTATTACGGGATCTTGAAGGTGATTTTTCTTCAGGTTTACAGCCATGTCTTTTCACAGGTAAGCCAAATAAATCCTGAAGAAGAGCTGGTGACGTGAAAAGTAAATTATAAAGTCTGATCACCTAAGTACAACAGGACGAACTCCATGTTTAGTTGTCATATGCTGAGAAAATGTCACGTAAAAAAAATTCCTTCAAGGTTAAAAAAACAAAACAGAATTTTAAAATGATGTTTTTTAAAATTCTCTTTGCACTCCAGTTAAGCAATGACATCATGGGTATCACTGTTGGGTCTTTGGCGTAGTGTCAGCGGGGGCAGAGGCTTTCCATAGAAATCTGTGGAAGAAATTCCAGAGGAGAAAAACACATCAATCTGTCGCCTGCCACCTTCCTGGCCCAAAGAACGTTTACTAAATTCTTGCTTTCTTAATGGAAGCCAAGTATTCCATGAGTTTAGAGCTAATTCCTCCAAGCAAACTTTCAAACCTAGTGTTAATTAATGTCTAGAGATGGATTGGCCAAACGAGGGTTTAATTACATTTTGTTATACATGCATCAGCATTTGCAAGATCAAGCCCAAAGGGGATCTGTAAATATCCCTAAAAATAGGAAAGGAGAAATCCAAAGTGTACAAACAGCAATTGAAAAAATGAAGCACTGAAATTTGTATGTGCTGTAGTCAAGGCTGCACTGCAATCTAGTTTTAAATGACAGTAATACTGGGCAGAATCCAAAGTTTTGGGACCATCTATGCATGGCATTTATCTTGCAAGCTAAAATAACTTTCTAAAAGAACTATTTCAGAATTTTTAGATAAAACTGCAACATTTCCTTTTGTCAATAAAGGATGTCAATTTAAAGTGGTAAAATTGCACAAGACAAAGTAAATAAGTACATCAGAAAAGAGTAACAAGTGTTCTCGGCCATTTGTAATGGATATAAAATAAAAACCCCATGCAGACTGAATCATGCAAAGCACTTCACAAGCAAAATAATATGAAAGATGGTAAGAGGAAAAAGGTAGAAATCAAGAAAAAAATAAAAGCAGCTTTTTGAAGCATTCAAATCTCAATTTTGTTTATACAGACCACCTCTTCCCCAGCAAAGCCTTGATGGCCTGCCAACACAAAATTCAGCTTTAATAAATCACAATGTTTGAAGAAGAATATATCCCACTTGTTCTACAGGTGCAATAACGTCTGTTAAAGTTGCATTCCTGAGCTAAGTTTAACAAAAGCAAACAAACTTGACTGCACTGCTTTAAGAGTATGTGGACCTGTCTGTAGGATTGAGGTTTTAATTAACCTTACATTTAGTCAGCAAAATTAGAACACTTTTATATTATTGTTGTAAATATTTTGATTTCAATAGCACTAATTACAGCAGCAAGAAAACTGCAACAAATGATTCTAAGGTAAATGAAAATCTGTCCAGTGGATGGTTTTATTCACCCATTTTTTGAGGTCTGGCAGAGCACTTTAGGAGTGGCAGAGAATTTTACCTCCTATAATGAAAGAGGTTTAACATTTTTGCAAATGTCTCCTCCACTGACAATAACCAGGTGCTCATCATCTCATGTTGTGCCAAAATTATTAGCATGACTGGAAAAATTGCAGGCTTTAGTAAGTGTGTAATTACAAAGTTTAAATGTCTGAAAAAACTTTTAAATCCACCTTTGAATTTTGGGCAAAGCTAGAGGAAGGAAAAAAACCTCGCTGAGTTATTTCTCTGCTGAAGAGACAACCAAAAATAAGTTGATTTTCAGAAAGATGCAATTATTGTAAAAAAAGAATCCAAGGTAGACTCCACTGGTCATAGGCAAATTCTGAGTTTCCACTCAAGAGCAGGTTCTCAGTGTGCAAAATATGTAAGAATTCATTGAAAAACACTGTTGGGTGAGAGAAAATGGGCAAGGCCAGATGGGAAACTAAACTAAGTTCAAGATGGACTTCGCAGTGCTGGGTTAACAGTGGAACTCAATGATCTCAAGGGTTCTTTTCCAATCTCAGTAATTCTCTGATTCTATGGATCTCATATTGACAGAGTTAAAACCCCACAGCTGCTTTAAGTGAAATAAATAAATGATATATTTGGAAATGAGGACCTAACTAAAGGTTTGACAGTGCTGGGCTATGGATGCAAAGAACTTTTTCATTTATAAATAGTGCTTTCCTAATAGCTGCTTTCTTGCTAGGATTTGCAAATGTGAATCTCGTGAGTGGGTTCAAAATTCCTGAAAAAAAGAACACATCTCCCAAAGAGTAGGCAATGCCTTGAATTCAGCTGTAAATTCTGAGTACTTCAAGTTTGCTCCTACACCTCTGGTCAAGAGATAATTTCCCTACCAACATATTTGCCATTGTTAACTTCCAAAATTATTTAATAATTATACTTATTTTACAAATTAACACCTAACTTAGGCAAGGCTTTTTTCCTCTTTGTCCCACCCATGCTCTTCCTACAGAATGCAACACCTCCCTTGGGCACAGGTGAAAATTGAGCTCCTTTTCCTCCCCTCCCTACCTCTTCATCTGGCTTTCCTTTCTTGTCGCCTTCTCTCTATTTGCCTTTAAAAAAAAGAGCAAGATTGGTTTACAATTAAGATTACAAATCACATTCTAAGCACATGAATTTCATTCCTGTGAGAAATAAATATTTTGGGTTTAGTAATCTAATTTCCCCTTCAGGCTTCTTTTGATTCACTGGCAGAGAAGCTCCTTGTTCTTGTGTTCCAGATGTCTCCAAATACACTTTTCAAAATTTGAAAAATAAAAATAATAAGAAAAACGAAGAAGTTATCATCTCAAACTCAGGAAAAAATGTAATATCAACATAAGAGAAACAATTTTCTTATTATCCTTCACAATCTTCCAAAAATAGAAATTAATCTTTAGTGAAGCAAGAAATCAAGACTCTGCCTAGTGCAACTTGATATTTCCAGTTAAAAATTTTCATTTTAATGCAGTACGGATTTGGACTCTTCAAGTAACTGGCCCCATTACTCTTTGCAACGTGTCACTTTATAATTTTTAGGTGCAAAAAACTTCAGATCATTAACAACTTCTGATATCCCACGCCATTATAAACTTTATAAGGGAATTGGAGAGAACTCATCATTTTTTCCTAATAAAAAAATCAGACTTGAAAAAATCAAAAAGATGCTTTCTACTAAGCAAAAGGGAAAGCTTTTGGTCAATGAAAATTGGAATTTAGAAATGAAAAACAGACGAAGAATGAAGTGAAGAGACAATGGAGAATGGTTTAAAAAGGTACAAAACCCCGAATACTTTCCATTACCAGGATGATGTGTTTCACCAAGAGGCTCAAGTTTTCCAAGTCTATTAAGTTTGGGAGTTCCCCATCCAACTAAAGGGAAACAAAAACTGTCAGAGCATTCCATGACTGCACTGGATTATTCTGAGCTATACAGACACCACATCTCCTTGGGAGAAATCAGAGCATTTAGAAATGCCCAAGCTATTCACTACATTGCAACCATGATGAAATAACTTCAAAAATATACTGATATTTTTAATCACTTCAGTTGAGTAATCAACTTTTTGGCTCTTTTTTTGGGAAAATGATGTTTTCCCCCATGTAATAGGCCAAATCAATGCTGCTGGAAGTTCATAGCATGAAGTGGGAAACTGCATCAAAGATTTTCTAGAGAGGAAGTTTTAGTAGCTCCTCTCTGTATGAAGACCAGTCCAGTTTCACCATTCACAAGTGAGACTTTTAAAGGATTATCAACCACAAATTGAGACACCAATTCTTGTTTTTACACTTACCTGGTGGAAGAGCTGGTGGTGGTGTAGGATTCTTGGGAAGAGAGTCCTCTGCATTAACAGGTTCTACTCTGTGGCCTCTTTTTAATCTTGGTTTTTTACTTTTTTTCTTACTGTTATCTACATCCAACAGAAATAAAACATTACATATCCTGCAGTTATATTAGAGTAGCATCCTACATTAGATTCTAATACAATTGTTGGGGAGATACAGCTGAGTTTTCAGTCCAAACTTAGACATAAAATTATGGGAAATGTAAATCACTCAACATTTTGCTCTACAAAATCAACTGTGGGCATAAAATAGATGCAAACTCTACGTTTCCATGAAGAAATTCAACTTACATAACCTATTCCTGCATTCTTGTGTTTCCAATAGATAACATTGGTATGGGGTATGATGACAAATAATATGGACAGAAGGAAGAAGCATGTGAAAATGCCATGGAATGATTTAAAAGGCAGCGGTTTTACCTGAGTCAAGGCATTCTGAGGCTTGTTGGTCACTCTCCTCTGCATGCTGCAAAAGCTGGGCAGTTGTAGAGTTGCACCTTTCCATCCTGCTGTCATTTGTGTGTTGGCTACTGCTACTGGATGAGTGGTCTTGTTCTCCCTGGGATTTCAACACAGTTGTAGTCTTTTCAGTCTCCAGTTTTTGCCTCTTCTTTTCCTTTTCCAGCTTATTTTCATTCTAACAAAAAGGACAATTTTTTTTAATGACTTCTAATGCCGTAAACTGACTAGTAAGACAGGAAGGTTATTAAAAAATGAGAATGTTCCCCAAATAGCCTACATTTAGCATAGAATTTATTTTCATACATGAAGAAACTAAATTTCCAATATCCTATCCAGAGGAAGGGTGGGGGAATTATAAAACAAAAGGGTCTTTAGATTTATTGACTGTTTTCTTATTTTTGGTTCTATTAAAAAAAACATAAAAACCTTCTACCTTCTTTCTCCTCAATTACTTTTTATTAATGTGTTAGTTAAAAAAATACAGATGCACAGAGCCTAAGTCTCCAGAAAATGCTGTCCCAGTTTGGATAAATACCTATTGTGGCATACAGCCTCAATGACAGGCTGAAAAGCAAATGTTTGAATTACTTGCTGGAAAAGTTTACATGTTTCTTTAGATTGTGTTATCTCCAGGCAACTGAATAAAAAAATATGAACTCAGAAAAGTAGGTTAAGAAAACTTTAGTATATGAATGTGATTTTCATGTTTCAAAATTAACAAAAATTCTCAAAAGTCTATTTTCAACTGGAAAGAGGTTATGCTTACAAATCTGATTCACTGACTCACCACATCACTAAAACACTTTAGAAGAAACTAATAGACCTTGAATATTTTCCACTACTGAATCCCAGGACTTTAATTAGGAAACATTTTCAGTCATGTGTTTACATTTATTATACTGTATCTACAAAACTTTTGCTCCCCAATCAATATTAGAGGTTTTCTTATAAAGAAAACATTGATTCAATGCACAGAAAACAAGGCTGCCAAGATTAAGATAAGAATTAACAAAGTGCTGTGCAGACAGAACAACTCCTTCCAATGCCCATTTTTTTCATTGCCTCTCAGACATTTGTTAGTGGTAGTTCTAAACTGACCCAGATTTCCACCTGTTCTCCTACCTCAGAGATTACAGCAGATATAGGCTGGAAGGGGTTTCCACATTTCCCAGGCTCAGGGTCTTCCTCCTCAGGTGCATTTCCTTCTTCTTTTTCCCTTTGGCATTGTTATTGGGTTTATGTTGTTTCAGAGGTTTCGATGTTTGGTTTTGGGGGTGTTTTTTGGGGGCAAGGAGAGGGGAAAGAGGGAGAATGAATAAAATATTATGAAAACACCACAAATTTTATAGAGAACAATGTCAGCCCTCCCCACTATACCTCTCACTGAGGCATAAACCCAACACAATCTAATATGGTCAGGAGGTTTTCTGTGTGCAGAGACATGGCAGATTAGGAGTAAACGAATTTTTTTTAGAAATTTGTGAAATATATATAAAAACCATGTCAAGTTCCAGCTGTTTAAAACGTACTTTAATAATTTACTTGCTTATTTAAACCAAAACAGTCAGAATATAGTCCAAGACACTTCCCAGCTACTTCTCACAGTTAACTCAGACTCAAAATTCTCTGCCTATATAAGGCAGACCAGAGGACAGGGGTGCTCAGCAAATATTTTAAGAATGACCCACATTAAAATGATTCACATCAGCTCTTCAAGTCACCACAGCAGGCTGCTAAAGCCCAGAAAGGACTTTGAAAGGGAGCAATAAATCACTTATCCTGCTTCCCCTCACTGCATCATTTTTAGTTCCTTCATGCCTCACCTGTTGGATATTCTGAAGTTTATTAAGCATAGTATTGAATAAATTTTCATATCTACTCTTTGATATTTACATACGGGTTAGAGAGTCTATCTTAATACTTTATTTTAGAAAGTAACTTCAGATTAAATCAGAGGAATTACTTTTTAGGTCAGTCTTCTGTGAAGTTATATTAGTAAGGCCAAATTTATTCCACAACTACCAGGCAATTCTCATTCACAGTACATTTCCAACATGCAGCAAATCAAATGAAGGGGATGAAGAGGCAAAAACTTCAAGAAAGACTCTTGGCTTGTAAACTTTAAATACTGATAGGCTGGTACCCATAAGATCTATGCACAGGAATGAACCAAATATCTTAGAGAAGAGAGGAAGGGATGGAGTAGGAAATACCTCTGTTCTCGTATCCTCCTGACTCGCTCAGCTCTCTCCAGTTTCTCCTGCTCCTCAAGTGCTCTTTGTTCTGTGGTGTCCCTCTGGATGCGTTCATGTAAGGCATCAAAATCTTTTGCTATGATATGGAGAAGCCAAAATAGCCCCTTTTTTATTGATTTATCGATTTTTTTCCCACAGCCCATGATGGCTGAGCAAGGTTCCTGTAAATATATGGAGAAGGAGGGAAGAAATATTTGTGGTTCAGACCACATTCCTTGACTGGAAACAAGAAATTAGCTGAACAATTACTGTTTACTGTGAAGCTCGTAAAACACTGAGAAGTGTGGGTTATAAATAATCCATGCTAGATTTATCAATCAAGATTGAAAAATCTGAGATGAAAGAGAATCAGCTTTGTTTCAGTTCATGAAAAAAAGTTCAACAAGTTCATAAGCACCTCAGGGATAAATAAAATCTCCTGTGAGTTTGTCAGAAAAGCTGTCAAACCAATTCAGATTTTTACATCAGAACAGGCACTGCACCTCAACTGGAGTAAAACTTTTTGTCATTATACTCTCAGGAGCAAGTGAGAGAAACATGATCTAGGCAAATCTGTTGAAAGATAAATGCAAACATCACTGAGAAACACTTCTGACAATAGTTATGAAATAGTTATGAAAACACATCTGGTAAGAAAACATTGAAGGACCAAGAATGCTTCTCTTTAGATTAGAACACTTCTGGGAGGTAGGATAATAGCCTTCAAAAACATAAGGTGAAACTGCAAATAGGAAAAGAATAATTTCCTCTAAATTTTTCATGTCAGGAAGACAAGTAAAATAGCTTTTAATTGGGACAAAAGCAGCAGGGCTTGATTCAAGCTTGGAACATGGACAAGACATTTTCTCAAGATCTCCTGGGAACTGTTTTCTAGAATGTTTTGGAGCACTGTATGTGTCTTTTAAAGCATTCTCTGAATAACAATTGAATAGATCCAGCTACGTGTATGGCATGCAGAGATGATATTTCACATTGATCATGTTCAGGATTTGTGTTTATGAAGATTAAATGAGACCAACTCTCCAATGTCAACATCTGAAAAACTCTCAGTGCTCTCTCCGTCTGACAAGCATTTAAATGGCACCACACTCAGATATGGAATGTACATTTTACAACAGAAGAAAAATATTCTGACCAGTTATATTTAAAATAAGGTTCAAATATGAGTCCTTTTCACTATGGAGCCCTGCAATACCCTCCAGCAGAACCTACTCAAGAGCAAGATGTATAGAAGGTGTATGCAACTTGTTTCTCTGAGAAAACTGAGCTCAAACACTGACCAGCACTGGGGAAGTGTTCTCAGTTTGCACCAAGATTATTGTTGCTGCAGTTTGGTTACAAAATATAAACATTTAGTAACATGGAATATACAGACATATCAAATAAGAGGAAGATCGTTCTCACTGACACTGTCCAACTGCAAGACAAATTACTCCTTCCATTTGCTTTAATATTTTGTGGGGAAACTTCAAGATCCAGTGGAAAACTAACTAAAAGAGTAAGAAGAAACAAAAGGCTTTTTGGTCCTTGTCTAACTTTCTATCTTGTTTCACAATGCCTCTGTTTAAACTGATCCCAGGAGTCATCCTACTGAAGGAATTTGGGACCATGTTTATCCTTAAAGAGCCTGGTAAAGAAGGTGTCCATTAGAGTATGAAATGGTCTTAAGAGTGTGTGATCTGGTGTCTTTCCTAATTACACAAAAAATATAAATAAAGAACAAGAACAGGATTTTACTGGCACATGTCAGAAATTAAGCAATTCGGCTGTACTGGAATACACTAGTATCTTTCAGGTCTTTTTTTACTGAGTATTTTTCAAGAAAATATTTTTGGCACAGAAGTTCCTTGGAAAAAAACAAGGATGAACTTGCAATTTTAATTTTTATGACTGCTATATGTGCAAAGTGCACTAACTGAAGGAAAGCACTCAGATAATCATGACTTAATAAACAGAGCTAAGCCCTGCTTTAACTCAGCTATTAAAGAAAATAATAGCAATATGTAGTGATCTATAAATTTTGCAAATTTCTCTAATGAATTAAAGTTATTTTTTCATTTTAAAATCCAAAGCTGAAATGGTTTTGTAAAACTGCCTTCTTATGTTGGTTAATAACACCATAACCCTCATTGTCTTTCAAAATGTTTTTTAGTGCCATCAGAAAAAGATTGTGGAAGTAAAGCCCTAGGCAGATTAAAACAAAGGCTTAAAGAAAAACTTCAGGGACTACTAATTTGGATATATTATCTGAAACATTGACCAATACTAAGTAGCTTTCATAAAGATTTCTGGTTTTGTCTCCAACCACAATGACTCCTTGCTAGTTTTTTTTCTTAACAGGACAGTGAATACTACATCTAAATTCCAGTTTTATGCCATGTAGCACAATTTCCTACCTTAATGGAAGCTTTACACAGACATGAGAAAATACAGCATCTTAAAATCTACTTACAATTTGACAGAGACACTTGTGTTCATTAACCAGCTTTTCCAGAGATAAGGACTCGATTACATCTGCTTCTGACAGAGCTCCTTCTCTGTCCTGCTTATTTGCCAGCCTAGAGGGAAGATCAAAAGGAACACTCAGCATCCTGCCGGCCACAAGACAGACTCTCACATGTCCAATAGCTGAGTTTGGGACAAAACTAGGAAGAAGGGGAAGACTGAGAAAGTGATGATAAAATTCCTTGTTTCAGCTTTAATTATTTTTTTCTACTAAGCATGTTAGTCTATGCACCATTTTCAGCAGATACTAATGTTAGATAATCACTAAGGTGCTTAGTAATAATTTAATATTATTTCTAGAGAAAGCAATCATATTTACAGTTAAGAAAATGGACATAAAAGATCATCCTGCTTTACATCTAAAGCAACACAGGACAATCTGTTGGAGCTTCTGGAAGAAAGTTCACACTTCTGCAATTCCCCAAACCTTGAGCATTTCCCTGTGTAGAAGTGCTTCAGGATCATCTCAGCTCTGCCTGCTACCCAGCATTTCTCTCTGATACCAAGCAATGTTTTGAACTTGCTCTTCTTGAGTAAAACTTAAAAAGTGTAGAGGGAGGAACTTGCATGAATGTCTCTAAAAACCGTATTTTATTAAATAGAGGAAAGCAAAAAAAACCCCACATAAGTCACAAAATAAGAATTCTGTAAGATGAAGACCATTGTCTTGTCACTTACATATGGTAGGAAACAGGACTCTAGAAAACAGATATTCATTTAGGAGTAGAAAAATACAATCCAACCTTATTTTGTACTTTCTACAACATTATTAATCCAAGCTAAGTGCTGCACAGCGTTAGAAAATAAGAAATGTGTACTTGCTTCTCTCTAATAAAGGGATTCCACTAAAATAATGTTCCTCTGAAAATTAGCAATATTTCAATGACATGGGAACTCTGACTCAATTTTCTGGATAAGAAGACAAATATTTGGCTTCCACAGGTTCAGTGGCAGAAGGTTTTGGAACCAGACATCATAGTCTTCCTCCTGAAATCTCATTATCATTAACTCTAATGGCTTTTAGGGAACTTAGGCCAAAGTTTGAATTTATGTTAATTCCTTGCTGGGAAAGAACAGTGGTAAGAATTCACTCCATAGTTACCAGAACTTGTCGACACTTTAATTTGATCTAAGACTTTATTCTTCCATGTTCTCCAGAATGCCAGTATGAGAGCTTCAATTCTTAATTATTTTATTCTCACGAGATTTTTCACCACCAAAAACTTTAGAAAAAATGCTGTGTTGCATCTACAGCCCAAAACCCCATCCTTTGTAACCATCACCCTCATGATGTTTCGATTCATTACCTAATCTTTCATCTTCCTTTCCAAGAATCTGTTTATGAAGTAGACCATAGAAAGGCAGCTTCTCAAATGTCCAGTCTCTCTCAGTCTTCATCATTCTTAACTATTTGTGGTCCAAACAATTCAAACCATTCACTTATTTATCATCATCCCAGGGATAAAAATCCCCATGTCCTACTGATAATCCAAACTTTGCTGGCTTGGCCTGCAGAGCTGGAAAGAGGACAAAGCTCTTGTCCCTGCCCTTCCTTGATAATGAATTCCCAGTTTTTAAAGAGAGAACTTTTGCAGTGCTTTGCATGATTTAGTGCAGGGATCCCCAAACTGCTGCTCAATGCATATACAGAACCAGAGATATTTTCAATATGTTGTAATACTCTGGCACTGCTTCTTTTCACCAACCAGCTAGAACAAGACTTGTTCTCTCAGTATTTAGCTATGAAACCAAAGCTGGAGCAGGGAAAAACTGAGATGCAATGCAAGAAAGTAACCAAAAGGCTAGAAACAATAACCTCCACTTTTTTTCTCCCCCACACAGCCTATTTTGTTACAGTCTGAAAATCCTACTGTGCTGCCTCTTAGTCTCAAGAAGCATTCCTCAGCAGTGCTGTCAATTCATCTAGATCTAATTGAAGGAAATATTTCTGAGCAGTGTTTGTTGCCACAGCCTATTCCTCTCACACCTGATGATTAAATAACTGCACTATTTCTGCTGTTCTTGCTCTGCACAGCCTACAAAGCACAGCTGAAGCAGAATGAAATGCTGGTAAGCTGCATAGCTCAGTGGCAATCTGACACTAACATCCCCCAGCTCGCAGTAGCTGCTGATTTTTAACCTCTAACACCTTGAAAGGTGTCATATTTATCTTTCTGGTCAATTAGCTTCCACTTTCTCTGCAGCAATACTGACTGCATTCCAAAAATACAGCTGAGGTGCTGTACCTGTAAAAACAGCATATCCAAACAGCTGTCTCTGCCTAATCTCCCCAGGAACTGAAGTGGTTTTGCTGAGGTCCATCTACTGCTGGATATCCTTGCCCACTTCAGACTTTGGGTCAAACGTCTAAAACAGAGTTCAAGTATTTTTAAGATACTGTAGTCAAATGCATTATTCTGCATATGGGGGGCCTTTTTTCCCCCCCATAAACAGATCCATCTACCCTCAGTAATTCCTCTTCCCTCCACGCTTTGGTGCAGAAGAAAGCAAAGCCTGCACTGACACTTGTGCTTCCACTGCTCCACTTGCAGCTTCTCAGGGGAGCTGCTCCAAGGCACTTCCTGCTCCTGGGCACTCCAGAGGGATCCGCCTCCCAGCAGGGCTGGCTTTCAAACAGGCACAACCAGATTCCCCAGGCACAAAGTAATCAATTTGCCTGGCTCCTGCAGTTGCAGAAGGCAGTTTCTCTCTCACTCTACCACTCCTGAGGATGATCACACTTGGACAACGATACAAGAACTAGAAGCAGGAATAATGAAGGAAATACTTCATGGAATGTTACTCAAGACACGTTACTCAGGGAATATTCTGGAAAAATGTTTTGGGGATTATACTGAAGATTAACCTCAGGAGTTCCTGTGTAAAGGGTAAAAGCCACCAGCACAGGATTCAGAGGTAAATACTCTTCTCTTACTTAACATTTCTAAATTTGCAAATATCAGAAAAAGGCTTTGTAGTGAGGTTTAGAATAGGAATGTGCCTAAGTGTCAAGATATAAAAATAATGTATGTCTGCCTTGCAAAGAGGTATTTCTGTGGTTGAGTATGGACTCATAGCTCTGCTGTACAGGAACACCAGGGTTTCAGGCAAGTTTTATGCAAAAAAACCCCTTCTTTAGGGAATACATCAGTTATCTTAAAGGACAGGCTTTGATTTTAATTTTCCAAGTCAGTTGAACTTCATAAATAGCAATTTTTCATATTTAAAAAACCTGCAGGAGGTACATATCAAAACATACTTGAAAACACAGCAGAGTGGCTGTTAGTTTATCATATTAAGTTTGCTGAGTAAGAAGCTTTCATCTATAAAATCATGCTTGGCTTATTTCAGTTTCACATAAAGTATATTTGAATTGTCTTACTGTAACAAACATACGTCATGCAAGAAATAAAGAGAAAGTTGGCACCTACTGCTTTTAGATCAAGTAGGATTTTTCTAAGCGACTGGAGAGCTTTTGAACTTTAAGAGTCACGGGAAACAATGTGGAAAGGGAGTGTTATGTGTGCATTGGCACAACTGACATCTACAGCTCAGTGACAATATTTCTGTTATAAGCCAGTTCTGCCAGAGAAAAACAAAGTCTGAATGCTGTGGAAGTTTCCTTGGCCTGCCTATAAAATCTCAATTACTGAGCAAAGAGGGAAAAAAAAAACAAACAACAAAACAGAAACTAAACCAGTATTAAAATTTTACTTTGCAATACAAAATCTGTAAAAATGTCTCAGATATGCTACTTTTGAGGTTATATTTACTCCAAATCAGTAATCACAACCCCAAAATTTTGGGTCAGATCTGCATAGTGTCCATCAAAATTCACAAAGAGCAAAGCATCCCTGAGGTCAAAATATTCCAAGCATCAGAACTATCCCCATGATTGAAAGCAACTGTAGGAAAATGAATCTTTATGAGAATGGTTTACCTAAGATAAAAAGAATTAGTCTTTAAGGCTACGTCAAGAAGCCACAGCTTTGAGGGATGGAATTAACTGGGAAAACAAAGAAAGAACCTTTGAAATTAACAGCAGTCTAAACAAGGGGAAAGAACAATGCCATATTCTTCACTCTACAGTGAATCTTCTATTTAAAAACGCTGTTCTGCCCTTTTTCCCTTTAGATTTTTTTATCTCTTATCCATTAACCTTTTTATTGGGCAATCCTTGGACATCAGAAGGATGTTTTATTGCAGAGAAGTGAGGCCTCAGCAGATGCAGCATGAAGAGCTTTGTCTCTTTATGCTTTGCTTACGTTAACAGCCGTGAAAGTCAAACTCCTGACCCACACAGAGGCAAAAATAAGTGACTTGTCTGCTTGTTTCTTCTTTAGTTATTGTCAATTCATGAGCATTTTGAGGAAGTCATGGAAAACAGAATTTTTCATACTTTTAACAAACAAATAGGAAAACAGACCAACAGTTTCAAGTGGTTCACGGAAGGCACTCTTGATGAAGTTCTGAGCCTGCTCTATCAGGTGATTTTTTGCATATTGCCTTCCAAATGGAAGTGTTAACAGACCTTCAAGCACATTCTTCTTTAGCATTTCAAGCCCCTGCTCACTCGGGGTTGCTGACAACAATGACAAACCTATCAGTAAATTTTGATGGTTGACACGTGGCTCTTTCTCAAATAAAGGGACTTATTTCAAATCATGCCTTCAAGTATCATACAGAACAATACTTTGACTATTATGGTAAACTATAAGAAAAAACGGTGAATTAAGTGCTACAAAATTATTGGCCTGCTTTCATGCAACTTCAGGGAGCTGCAGGAGACAGTTCTGTAAGTCAACATTTTCCCTAGACAGTTCCTCCAGGTCACATTTAAATAAGTGAATAGTTAAATATGAGATTCTAAACTCCTCCAGTTTACAGTATCTCTAGGCAACTTCAGTCTCATATTAGGTTTTGAACTGGTCACAAGAACACTAGCAATTATAATTGGTTTCATTTTGTTAAGTGGCCCTCATTCTCACCACAAGGCTGAATCATATTCCTATTTACTGAAAACGTTTCTTGACACATGCTGCTCTGCTATCAGCTCAATCCCACCTCTTAGTCAAACAGGCTGCAGCCAACAATGTCTAAATTGCTCACCTAAAGCAAGTTATATTCAGCTTCCAGATGTGTAATTCCAAACAAATGGTAATAAATGATATAGCAATATAGTTTTGGACAAAACTAAGGAAAAAAAAAAAAGTAAATTGCTTTTTTATACTCTATTTCAGCTTGATATATCAAACCCTAAGCAAGCTAAGTATAGTCAAATTGCTTGTATGTTTTTTAAAAAACTCTGCCTTACATTTATTACAGGGAAGTTCCAAGGCTTTGACAGGCAGCTCTGTGGTGTGACAGAGATGAAATGGGAATGTAAAGCAGGTGGGATGGTGCACAGCACAAATTCTGAGTCTGCAGTTCTACTGTCAGGAAGACAAATCTCTCACATCACTTAGAGCAATACAAAGCTGTTAAGTATGAGTTCAAACTATTAAATGGAAACAATTCCACCTGTACTCTATCCTGCTGCAGACCTTTCTCTTGCTCCTATTTTATTTTCAAATACTGCTTTAAAATATATCAATATTTGGACCTTAATAATGTGATCTTTGGGTAGAGAAGATCATGAGTTTCTTTCTAGGTTTCTGTTAGGTTTTCTGACAGCAAATCTCTGGTTAAACAGGTGAAAAAATCCCCCGAAAAACATGAAGTTCTTACCAATTACAGAGAATTAGCTGCAGACTAAGCCACTTGCAGAGTGAGATCATTGTTTTGTCAGTGAGGTGCAGTGTCCATCACCCTCACTGCAAAAGCGTGAACTCCTCATCTCCTATTACCCAAAGTATCAGCAGGAATGTCTGCAGACATGGAAATGCTGGTAGATGTTTTCCTCAAGTCTACATCTGCAGCCACACAATCATAAGGAAGATTTCAAAACTCCCAAGGAACAAGCTCAGATTTGCAGCTGATTCACTGTAGGTATATTTGAATCAAATATTTCAAAAATAGCAAAACGCCAACACCAGACAACAACATCTCTTACAACATGACTGTGTTACAGATTTGTGGTCAAAGGCCCAAGCATGTCTTGAAGTATTTTAAGTCTGTTTTCCCTCTCTCCATATCTCTTGGAAAACTCACTCCAGGGCAGCATGATTTGGCTACACTTTTGCAGCAACTTTGGCCTAATTCTTCCCCACCTAATGAATTCTTTGATTATTCAGGTCTGCTTTATTTTAATTTCTTGGTTTTATTCAATATCCACATTTCTCCACCTGCCACAATCCATTTCACATTAATTAGAGAATTTTCAAGCTACCTTGCTTGAAATGCTGTATTTCTATTCTTGTACATACTGGTAATTTTGGTTTCCCTGGGAAGTCTTGTGGCAGTTTTTACACAGTGATAGGACAAGGCTGAAGTGTTTGAAATGCAAGAGGAAAGATTTAGATCACATGTTAGGAAGAAATTCTGTATGTGAGGGTGGTGAGGCTCTGGCACAGGTTGCCCAGACAGAAGCTGGGATTGATCATTCCCTTTGCTGAAACTGTTACTGATTTTGCATTATCATCTCATCTGTGGCATATTTTTAGGCAGGTCAAGCTCTCTGCCTTTGGTATTTTATTTTTGAACCGCTCCCACACTTTCCACAAACAGAAACTTGAACTTAAAACTATTTTTAAGTATGTTTTTCCAAGGACTTATCTTAAGACAGAGATGCTTAAGAGGGTATTTTCATCCAGCCACCTTGTCTCTCATAATCCTTAGTTTAGGCACATTTGTTTACAAGGTATTTAAGTTAAAGGAAACTTTTTAAACAAAGGAGAAAATAAACATAACTTGTAGCAAGATATCCTACTTTAGTTACTTCAGATACATCTTTGAGTGACAGGGCAAGATTCCAAAACACTGCCGAACAAGTTCCTTGTTTCCTTGTGAGAACATGAGAGAGCACAAACCGAATTTCAACTCAAAACACTAGCTTTCCCCAAAGCCTACTACCGTAAGGATTTTGAACTATATCCATTTAAATAGTATATGTCTCTCACTAATTTTTTGTTGCTGACTTAAGACACTTAAGCAGTAACCAAGCTCCAAAGTATGACTCCAGGACTCATTGCCATTGTGCATGCAAAAATGTCAGATGGGTTTCTTGGCACCGCATGACAGAGCTGTCATGTAATTTCACTGTAGCTTGGAAATGAATAAAAAATAGTAATACAAACCCAAATGTTTAGGATTACATGTAACATGAAATTTCTTTTGGACGTGTTGCCTGAAAGCATCATCTACCCAGTGCCCTTAAGTGACTCATAGCTAAGGGTCAGGAAAACAAACCTATCCTTATTTTTGGTGCATCATTAAAAAAGAAAAAAAAAAGTCAAACAAAAAAAGCCCTCCCAAAACCAAAAAGAACCACTAACAAACAAAATCCCATCAGCTTCAGCAGTGGTAAAGGCAGCAGCATGAGCCAGAACACAGATCATACATCTCAGAGCTCTTAAAGAGAGGATTCTGTTCTTTGACTGCCTGCAACTCCTCTTCTCTGTTAGAGAGGGCAGGATGTTAAAAGCAAGGCAAGGTGGCCAATGGTATCAAAGATCAAATAGAAACAGCCTTTGCTGTCAGGCATTTCAATCAAAGGGCTGAATAACCAAGAAAGAATAAACAAAAGCAAAAATCAAAATGAACAAGAGGCCTTGGTAATCTGGGGACTGAGGAAGAAATAAAACAATCAAGCAAAGCCAAATAAGAAGCCATTAAATCCAATTACAACCAGAAACAAAACAGTTTCATACAATTAGCGTTCCTACTTCACATATCCAATTACGTCTTTTAACTTAATGTAGCCCAAATCTTATTTTTGGATGTAGGCTCCATGTTTTCTGGGTCTACTGATAAATTTATCAGACAGGTGGAAGAATATTCCATGTGGTTGCTTTGCAATTAAGCAAGTGGACCTTTCAACTTGCCATGTTTTGTTTGGTTTTTTTAAATGGAGATGATAATATAAAAAATTCATTTCTGTCAATCTCATCATCTTTGAATTCTGGACATACTCTATCACCATGAGAGATTCTAATGGTGGTCCAGCTACCAGGATCCATTATTCCCCTAGTCAGTGTGCTGAGGTAATTATCTTTATCAAGACTTCCCCAGTCACATATGGCATCTGTTCAAATGGGGAGATTCATATAACCCTCTTCCTGAGGAGCAACACAGCCAAGTTATCAGACGGCAAAGACCCTTGCAATATCCTTAAAATATATTTGACAAGGATGTGAAAATTGTATTTCTAAACCTGTCAACTATTTATAACTACATACAGGTATAAATAAAGATGCTTCAAGAAGAACAAACTTAATCACCAATGGGTTTGCATGATAACACTGCAATGGGCAGTGAATGTAGGGGCCACACTAAGTCACTGGAGTGCTTTCAGTCCACATATTCCATTTAGTCAACTCTAAAGAATAGGCATATTCTCCCTTTACTGAAAAAACACTTCAAGGAAAGTGAGGTGCTTTCATTTCAACGAAAAGAAAAACAGGATGCGCCCCTATACACAAACACGTAGGACAAAACAAGGACTCAGTAAATGAACAGAGCTTGTTGTGGAACACTCAAGAGGCCAAGCCAACGATTTCCAAGGTTATCTCTGTCACGAAGACATCCTCATTTCTTTGAAACCAGCATGTGTTCCAATTGCCAGTATAATCAAGCACAATTACTGGCAAGCCTGTTCAGTGGCAGGCTTTGAAGGCAAGCCCAACAGCAGAGAAGATATGAAACTAAGATTCGATTGCTTACATTCCAGTCTTTTGTGAGACTGATCTTGAAACAAGAAAAAAAAAATCTCCAGTATTTTCTGCTCACTTCTTTGATATTTAACAATATCTGCAGATTTGTTTTGCAGTTCTGTGAGGTTTCTCCCTCCAGCCCCAAGGAACACAGCTATTTCAAGTGCAATGCATCAATTCTTAGACACAAGAAATTCCTGTCACCTCATAGCATAAGCATTAATGGTGCCCTTAGAATTTGCTTTTCATCCCAGGTTTGCCCAGCCCTGCTAAATTAACATGGGTCAGCAGATGTGTGAGGCTGGACTAGAACAGATTTTCAGGTCACTTCTCTGAAGCCTTTTCAGCAGCCTTGGATCCTTTCACATGCCCCAGGCTGAACTTTCCCTGTTGGTGGTGCCAAGCAGGTCTGGAACATTCCTGAAGAATATTATCTGGGAGAAACTGCCTGACTTCTGCCATGGGGACATCCCCAGAAAAGTTCAGCAATGGAGAGGCCATCATGAAATTAATACACTTTGCATCTTCCTCATCCCAGAATAACGTTCTCCAATAAATAACTTGCCCACTTGTCTGATCACAAGTCTCAGCACATTACTGTAACTTCTGATGATTGCCAGGCTTTTGAGATTGTCTTGATGTGAATCAACAAACACTAAATTGAAATATTAAGGTATTAAGGGGGGAAGGGAAAGAGCAGTAAGGAAAATCCACACTAGGGTAGAATATCAACATTCTTTCTCATGACTGACCCTCTGAAGCATTTCAAGTTTTGTTTTTCAGCTAATCCTCCTGCAGAAAGCCAGATTTAAGTCTGTCAAGACGTGTCCACACTGCTCAACTCCATGAGTTATACCAAAATCTATTCAGAGACTTTAAATATGCAGAGGGGAGCAGAGACACCACAGCAGTATCGTTTGGAACGGTTCAAATACAAGAAAATCATCTGCATAGTGACAGGTTACTGCACAGACTCTTTGCAGTTTCTAAAAATGCATCATTTGGATACTATTAAGAAATCCTACAGCTGCTTGCTAAGAAAAAAATACCTGTAGAACCAGGGTTTAATAAGAGTTGCACCTATTTAATGCTACTGTTTCAGAGAACAGCCCTAAAAGCTCTGAAACAGCCAGAAGATACCACTGTGCTGTTTAACCTTTATGCTCGAACAGCCCTTTGAAAGACACACATCTGATTGAACCAGAAGACCCTAAGTAAAAAATCCCATAATCTTCTAGTCCTGAACATGTTACTTCTTAGTGAAATTTTCCATTCTTGATCACAGTCCAAGAAAACACTTTATGCAGAGTTTGAGAAAAATACCTTCTTCCCCATGATTAAAAATAGTTCAACTTAGTTTCCACTGGGTGTGTTTTAGAAAATATTTTGCTCTTAATTATCTCTCCAGTAAAGCTTGCACAACAGCTAGGGAATAAAACCTAACTATATCTGCTTTCTGTTAAATATGAAACAGCTCTGAATTGTAGCCCACTGTGGTTCACAATACACATTTGCATTAATTTTATGAAGAATGTAAATGACAGTGTAACAGTAATTCAAAAAATGCTTAGAAAATCTTCATGCTGCAACATAAGTGATATGGATTCAACTCCACAAAAACTCAGACATAAATTAACTTATTTTCATGCTAAATTATTGGAATTCCTAAATGATCAGAGTTCTGTTAGTTCTGTTTTGTTGTAGCTAACTGCTTCAGTTACTATCTAACTCCCTAGGCAAAAAAAAGGCAATAAAAATGGAGAAGGGTTTTTGAGTGTGGCCAAATTAAAAATCTAAATTCATGCCAGAACACTGTTTTGTTACAAAGTTTGTCTCAATCTGGAAAACTAAAATATTTCCTACTGAGAATCCAAAAATGGCACAGCCACACTCACTTCTATTTCCAAAAAGATTTATAGGCTGATTAGTTTTCATCAAGTAAAGAATAATGATAAAATAATTGGAGTTAGTTACTTCTCTTCTCCCCAAAATAAAAGTCCTCTCCACACTTCTAAGTTCTGTGCTCTGCATCACAAATTTACCAAAAAAATGGCATTGGGCTAACAAACTGTAACTTGCTCAGAATACCCTCCACTTCCAACTTATTGCTAATTTTACTTTGGTGCGTAGGGAAGTGGCTCTAATCTCCAAAACTCCTTTTCATATATACATATAACCACTAACATTGATTGTTGTTACATTTTGATTACAGTGTGATGAAACAAACCAAACAAAAAAGATACTGGAATTAACTTCCTGTGTTGCAAGAGGGAAAAAATTAAACAACAAAAACCAATAAACAGGAAAGAATCCTGACCACAAAAACCATGAGAGATCGTCTGCAAGAGCTCAGACTGAGGGCTAAGGAACTACAGATAGCTGGGGAAAACAATGGTGCAACTGTACAAGAGGAGGAGCAGGAGGAATTTGAACAGCAGGCCATTATTTATGAAAAAGAGCCCATAACTGAAAGGCACTTGCAGGAAATCCAGAAGCTCCAGAACGAAATTAATAATCTGGTGGAAGAAGTCAATAAATTCAGCCAACAACAAAAAAGCCTCGTGTCTTCGATGAGGAGATTCAGCGTCCTCAAGAAGGAATCTAACGTAGCAAGGGAAATCAAAGTCCAAGCAGAGCACGTACGCAAGTGTTTGGACGAGCTGTCAAAGACAGTGAGGAGAGCTGAAAACGAGCAGGGGCCAGCCCGAGCCACGGTGAGGATCCTGGCAGCCCAGCACGCCTTCCTGTCCCACCGCTACCTGCAGGCCATGCTCTCCTACAACCAGGCCATCACCGCCAAGCAGGACAAGTGCAGGACCTTCATCCTCCGCCAGCTCGAGGTAGCTGGGAAAGAGGTGTCTGAGGAGGAAGTCAATGACATGCTCCAGCAAGGAAAATGGGAGATTTTCAATGAAAATCTACTCACTGAAGTCAAGATCACTAAAGCTCAGCTGTCAGAGATTGAGCAGAGACACAAAGAGCTGATCAATCTGGAGAACCAGATCAAAGATGTGAAAGAACTCTTTATCCAGATCTCAGTTCTAGTGGAGGAGCAAGGGGAGATGATCAACAACATAGAAATCTGCATGAACAACACTCAAGAATATACTCAAGTATCCAAAGAAAAGTTTGGGCTTGCAGTCAGGTATAAAAAAAAAAACCCTTGCAAAGCAATTTGTTGCTGGTGCTGTCTGTGCTGCAGATGACACAAGAAATGAACTGATTGAAATATCAATGGTTCCTCCACACCAAACTGATCTGGGAAACCACTCATGGGATCCCTCAACTGCTTCACTTTTCTTCCCATTTTCCCTTCAGCAGAGCTCTCAGGAAAAACTGCATCCGTTTTTCAAAACAGAATAAAGAATTTTATGGTTTTCACAAAAACACATGAACTATAGGATAAGATCAAAGGATAAAAGTGACACTTTTTGGTTCTTTTGAACTTCTTCGAAGTTTAGAAGTTCTAAAGTTTAGTTTGGTTCTTCAAACTAAAACAGTGTGGCAATAAACTCCCTGTGCTGTTGGGAAGCATTGAAAATATTGTTAATCTCAAAGACAGTATTCATAAAAATGTTTTATTTACTTTTCACAAAATAATAAGAAGTATTTTTAATTGCCTTGTGGTTTTTTTAGCATTTATATTTACTTGCCCTAATTCTAAATGGTTTTTTTCCCCAGGAATCTGAAACTCTACAAGACAAGTCCACACATAAAGCAGACACCATTAGTAACAATCCAGAATGGGATGCCTAAACAAAACAAGAGGTCAGAAAACTCATCAGGAATGTTTCAATACTACCTCTACAGGAAAAGTTCATCAACTTTTCATAAACTGACACAGAGATGTTTATATTATTCAGCTCCACAGGCAGAGCCCTACAAGGATAGGGGAATATGACCCTTAATAACACTCTCAGAAGGCACATTCTTAATGCTGCCTATCCTACCTAAATACACAGTCACATCTGCAGTCTCACTTTTGCTAGCACAAAAATTAACAAAAAAATAGAATAAAAAAGAAAACTCCATCCTTACACCCTCTACTCCTCCTCCATAATCTAGAACCAGAGAATGATTTAGGTAGGAAGCCGCCTCCTGTAACCAACTCCTTTTGGAACTGATTGAGAAATAGCTCTCCATGCAATTTAACAGACAATAGCAATGTAACCGAGACAAAAAAGTTATTTCCAAAAAGAAACTAAAAAAAATTCCACACTAAAACCTAACAGCAAACCAGAAATGCATTCCTGAATTGCTTTGTGCTGTGCAAAGACACAATCAATACCATTTTATTTGCATAGTCAGAAAAGGCAGAACAAACTGCACTGCAATTCAGCAAGACACTAAGTGAACCGGATATTTTTAGTTGCATGTAGTGCGGAAAAAAAATTAATCTACAACCAAAGTCATTTTCACACTGTGATATTTAGAAGTAGTTGGATTCCTTCTATCCTAGATTAAAACTGCAACTGAAATTAGCTGATATCAAAATACAATCAAAGGCTTGAATCTTAAAGTAAAAATATTATTTACCCAGTAGCAACAAAAAATAAACATAGATGATGACACCATTGAAACTATTCCATTAAATACTCTCCCCTTAACTGCATATATTAAAAATACCTTTACATTCCAAGGGTAGAGTAGAAATTAGCCAATAAACAAGAGCTGTACTTTCAATCATGGAATAAAACTCAAGTTTTCAAAATCCAAGTTTTAATACTTAAGCAAACAGCTGCCTGAGTAAGTCATCTCCAGCTGTAAACTGGTTAGATACAGGCAAAACAGATAAAACACACTGGAGAACTGGGAAGTGAGAAAGACTTGTAGAAACCTTTTCCTTGATAGGGGTTGCAATTAACTGAAAATAAACAGTATGAAATAATAGTATGAACTACAGTTTACACTGAATTTGATATTGAGCATTCAAAATTATTAGCAGCAGCAATTTTGCAGTAATCACTGAAGTAACTTTCCAGTGTTACCAGCAGTTACATAAATATGCAGAAAACCAAACAAATTAAAGCCCAGCTGCAAGTGTTCTATGAAGAAAAGTGAAACATTAATAGCTATAATCCCTTATCACCAAAATTACAGGTAGAAAGTAGCTTTCTCCTAACAAAATACCTTCCCAAAAATTTCCTTGGTTATAAAATATCAGTCACAGCACACAGACTTGCATTTCCCATTGCACGTGCTCCATGTTACCTTAAAAAAAAACAAAAAAACAAAAAAAACCAAAAAAAACCTCAAAACAAACACAACTAATCCCAAACAAAACCAGCATTTATTTGCCAGCATAATATGAAGTCTGTGTGCTCCTTTATGATAAAGGACAAAAATAATCCCAAAGTAAAGAAAATTTAAACTTGCATACCTATGTAAGTCCCGAGGAAGCTGCCAGAAGAATTTACCCATAAACATAAATTAGGTGATAACACTGAACAGTAAAAAACACCCAAATGACAAATTTAACATCTCTAAGTAATTTATACCAGGAGACAGCAAAAGACAATACTATCAGCACTTGAGGAAAATTGTCTTAAAATGATTCTGTGGGCAGAATCCATGGGTAGCAATAAATAACAATGTGGGAGAGCAGCAATTAAATTTGTAGAAAATATCACACTGAACATCAGATTTCTCATATTCCCATATTTCCATAAGACAGAGTATTTAACACCAATTTTATGTGCAATTCAGCCTATTCTGCACAGATTAAAATGCACTAATATAAAATGCAGCAAGGTATTAGGGAACTTATTGCTACATGGGTAGCAAGTACCTCATTATTAAAAAAACCCACAAACAAAATGTGAACATTAAAATTAGTATAATATTTAAAAAGGCTAACTTTCAGCATAAATTTCAAAATCTGACAATACAGGAGAGGCTTCTTAAGAGGCAGGCTCACACAGAGAGCATAAACCCAAGAACTACTAGATCCCTCCCCAGAACTGAGACCCTGCAAAAGCAAATTCTAATCAAAGGCTTGATGTTTAATCTAATAAAAAATAATAACATCAACAAACTTGGTTTAGTCACCATGAGAGCAATTAATAAATACAATCTGCCTTCTGATTAGCTACTGATAGGGATCCAAAAGCAGTATCAAGATCCAGGGAAGTGAGTGCGTTCTCTGCAGGTCCAGTCAGATACTCAAACTAACTTCAATTATAGGATTAGAGCATAGAGATTTCTACCAAAAAAACCCCAACAAAACAAACCCAAACAAAACCAAAACACAACCCAAATCCCCCCATAAAGTTGTATTTAATTTAAAAAAAAACAACACAGTTTTCCACTGTCACAGCTGCATTTTCAAAACACATTTGAGTTAAACTAAGTTGGCTTTATTGCCTCTTCTGTGCCAGTAACATTCAGAGCAATGAAAAGTGAAATCTAATCTATTTTCAATATAAACGCCATTACTTTGCTGAATTACCCTCCACTTCATCAACACAATTAATCATGTCCAGCTTCCAACCAGCAGAGCATCACTACTTCTTGAAAATGAGAGGCCTCTCCTCTTACCTGTACAGATTCCTTATGATAGCACAGGAATGTTGTGCAATTTATGCATTCTGGAGAATTTATGCTCACCAGACATAAAGATATTGACTTGATAAACCATTTTAAACTTTTAGAGTTTATTTTTCAACTTCAAAAGAGTATTTGTTATCCAATATATATTCCACACCAAAATATTTTTGGTGTGGAATTTAATAAAGCGTGTTTTTTTCAATATTTTTTACAAACCCTATTAAAGAGAGAAAAAGCATGTGCCCAATACAATTCAAGCAAGCCTCCTTTAAAGAGATTTTGCTGATCATCTACCAGCAGCACCACGTGTTAAGTGAATAAGACATTTATTGCTAAGAGATCACACTATTGCTGAGTATAATCAAACCATTTACCATTTAATTAATTAAGTAGCAACAATATTTTTACATCATGTTGTCATGCCAAACTTGTAAAGCCTTTTAACCTGGCATTGCAAGTAATATTAGAATTTCAAAGCCTTAAAAAATCCTACCTTGTTATTTTTCCATGGCTAATGAAAGAGGAGAGAAATAAAGATCCCTGAGAAGGATTAAATAAAACATAAAATCATAAAATTAATTTCAATATTGGTTAGTGCTAAAGTTACAGCAGTATTAGTTACAACAGAAATAGTTCTTTAGGTCTAAATTCACCCAATTGCAGATTATTTGAAGAACATTTATTACATTACTTACACTAATACTGGCTTTCCTGATATCTTAGGGCTTTTTAGAACCTCTATCATGGCTTGTTTTGTTTCTTCCATCCTTTCAATGTCACTGGAATCCACCACAAATATGACACCATAGGACTCAGCATAATAATTCCTCCAGATATTCCGAATTCGTTTTCCACCTCCTAAATCATAGATGGTGACTTCAAAGCGTCCCTGTTTAAGGTCAATTTTGGAAAACCCAACTGTGGGAGCCACATCTTCAGGAGACTCTGTCAAAGAAGAAGGACTTCAGTTTAAACAGGATTTTATAGTGGGATTTGTGTAGCAAAATTTGCATTTTAAAAACAGGGAGTGAAACCTCCCTGTTAAATATTGCTGACCACATTTTTGCTTACATGAAGGTTTCCCCTCTCCTTGGGGAATTTTAAATTGACTAGTCTCTCAGCTAGTTACTTTACATTAATTTAGGTAGGAGCACTGGGGGAGTGGGAAGGGGCGAGAAAAGAGAGGGGCCCAAAATGCAGATTTTAATATTTCACACCACAGTTCCATTGCAGTGGTGGTGACTGTACTGCATCTTCTCTTCCACTCTCATTTCCATGGTAGTAATCCAACTTTGAGAAGGAAAACAACCAAAACAGTTAATGCACTATGACCTAGGCACCCTTGCGCTCCGCCAAATTTATTTTTTTATCCTTCATGGTTGCCAAAACAGCTTCAGAAGTTCAAATCAAGGGCTGAGATGCAATGACTGAAACCCTGTTCTTCTGAGATGTAAATTATTTGATTGCCCTTATTCAAGGCCAGGTTTTAGCCTTTGTTTGCTAATTTTTATATGCTGTTTTTTTCTAATTTTCCATGCAATATGCTAAAAAACCTATAGATTTCTATTTAATACTTTTTGGCTTGCTGTCTCGCTTTCCTGAGGGCAAAGAGAGCCTGGACTCACACCTCTATGCCTGCCCTGCAGGGCTCGGTGAGATAATTGGATCTCTGTTTTATGCAGCTGGGTAGCACAAGGCAAGAGAAACATGTCAAATTCAGCTTGTTGAGAGGAAAAAAAATGAAGGCCTGGCTAAAAGCACTGAGCTCTGAAGAGCAGTGCAGGAACTGAATTCCCCACCAGCCTTCTGCTCCTACCCTTCAGACAGCCAAGATGGGCATTCAGGACATTCAAGCCCTGGGGAACACTCGAAGAAATTAGAACTATCTTCTCCTTGAGCTTCCCTTTAGAAATACACATCTTTATCTCATTTTTTTCCCCTGAAAAACTTGTATTTTAGAAATAACTGTTACATTCAAATGGTAAAGATGGTAAAGGTGATTTTCAAACAGAATGGAAAGCTAAATAATGAAACGCTCCTGTTTTCAGGGCAAAGATGGAGGATAGGAGGGAATACTCATCATTTTATTTGTGCTTTAGCAAGTCTCTGAACTTACATAACACAAGTAAACAAACTCGAGGTGGAGTCTCTAAGTCTGCCAAAACACTACTAAGTAAACTCTTGTTCTTGCACAAGATGAAAGTTATTTAGAAAGACAATCCCTCAAGTGGAGGGGGAAAAAAAATACAGAATTTTTGTTTTCATAAGCGCAAGCTTTATCTCAAATTACATCCTGCTTGCATGAGACAGGGCAAAGTACCCTTCAAAATCGAGTGGTCTCTTAGTGGCTGTTTCATTTATCATCATTTTCTCAATATAAATGATGATAAAAAATGTGTAACACTAGAACCATCCTTAATGTTATACACACCAATTTCCTTCTTTCAAACGTTTTCTGCTTATATATACTTAGTTACAACACTCATTTTTATACAAAGGTTACTGCTGTACGCAAATTACTGGAATGATCACCTGAAAGCAACATCAGCACACACACACAAGAAAAAAAGAGAAAAAAAAAATCAAGTCCACGGATTGTATTGTCCATTGTAACATTTGTATTAAGATGTGATATTTGGATGGTACAACCAACGTTGTCTTTCAACAATATGGGAGGGAGAGATACATTAAGAGATGAAGCAATATTTTCAGATTTAAATGACTGAAAATTAGGAATGATACTCTCAGTGTTCCATTTGGATGACAAACCAATCACTTACCTCCTTGAATTCCTCGGACTGTAGCAGTTTTCCCAGCATTATCAAGACCCACCATTATTAGTGTCACCTTCCTCCAAAAGGAGAAAAAAAAATACAAAGATATTTAATTTTTTTCCTTTACCTACACATAACTTATTCTATTTTTTAAACATATGCACAGCAAATTTACAACCAAATACCAGCAAAAAAAGATATCAAAATACCAAGGCACTGTTACTATTGTGTGTCTGGTGTTTAATATGTCCAATCATCTGATGAAACAGAACAGCAGAACAAGGTATGAAATGAAAAGTCTCAAACCATGGTCTAAGTTTCACATGAGGCAATGATTCTGCTTTCAACTGCTACCTGCCTGCTGCAATTTAATTTCACAGTACTTAAAATTTTATTTGGTGTGGTCATGGCCCCTTTAATAATTTCTGTAATTGCAGTTCCATTACCCTGTATTTTTACCATCTCTCAAAGTTTTTCCTGTATTAGAGAATTATTTCTGTCTCCATTAGGGTGTCTGAACAACACACACTTGTGTAGACAACACCAGGTGCTGGAAATATGTGGGACTTACCATGCCTTTGTTTATAGACTGTAAATGTGCAAATCTGTGGTGCTAAGAATGCACATTTTAGTAGCAAACTGGTATACAGGTTAATATTAATATTTTTACTAGGAGAGGATTTTAAAAGCCCCAGGAAAACCACATTTATGTGTGTATACCTCAGTTCTTCCTCCTATTCACAAAGACCCAGTGGTCAAATCAATTTGCTCAATTTTATGCCTCTTTAAGTGATAGAATTCTGAAAAACATTGTTACTTGCAAACTTGAAGCTGTAATAGTATCAAACATGAAGTATAATTTATACAAGTTCTTTCAGAAGAACAAGAAACCTCTGAGAAAAGAATCCCAAAAATAAACAAATTGTACTTTAGAACCTCAAAATGCAGAAACTGGAAGAGTAAGGCAGAAACCGACCAAACTTTACCCTGGGCAGCTTAGAGGCTTTCTGTGATGGAGTGACCAGAGCAGTGGACAAAGGAAAGATTACAGATATCACCTATCTGGACTTGTGTCCAAATTGGAGAGATGGGCTCAGGGAATGGACAGGTAGGTGGGTAAGTCACAGCCAGAGGGTAGTGGTGACACCAGTGCCCCTCAGAGGTTCATACTGGGACCATGTGGTTTAATGTCCTCACTAATGAGACAGAAAAGGTGCTGAGGGCATCCTCAGCAGGTTTGCAGGTGAGGGGTGAGGCTGACACACCTGAAGGATGGGGAGCCTTCCAGAGGGAACTGGACAAGCTCAAGAAGTGGCCCATGGAATATCAGGAGGTTTAGTAAGACCAAGTACAAGGTGCTGCACCTGGGTCAGGGCATCAGCACAGGCTGGGGCATGAGCAGATGGAGAAGAGCCCTGGGGAGAAAGAACTTGGGGGTGCTGGTGGGGGAGAGGCTGGACATGATCAAATATGGAACAATGAATAAAACAGAGGTGAAACACAGTGTGGGAAGGTGAGAAATGTAAAACACTTTGCCATGTTTACCTGACAGGTTCCCTCCACCGTTTTAGCCAGTTGCAGCAATTGGCCATTAGATTGAACATCCCTCCTCACCAGCCATCCAGAGCCACCAAAGCTACAGGAATAATGTGGGCAGGCCAGAGCAACCCAAGGAGACTGGCAGAGAGACTTTAGAGCCAAGGTCTTGTCTTGTCACTCCTAGAAAGAAAAAAAAGGGGAAGAAAAAAAAATAGTTAGGCACTCTGCACAAAGAAGGCAGCAGCCTGGCTGTTCAGTGTGTTGTGTTCAGTCTCATTATCTTTCCCTTTTCCATCCTCTCACACTTCATCCACCCCCCCTTTACAGATTTGGGCAGCCACCACACACTACTTATCCCAAATAATCATGCCAGGCCACGGCACAGAAGGAAACTTGCAAGTCAGAGGAGCAAGACACATCCAGCTACAAGATTTCAGTGCTTGTCTCAGCAACAGCTCCCACAGCCCTGCTGATTGACAGAGAATAAGGAGCAATTTCAAGCATGAGTAAGACTTACAAGAACATAACAGGATAAGGCATTAAAAGCAAACAAAGAACATCCCTACCTGCTAAGTGTGTTCATTTAACTGCCAATTTCTTTTGCACAAAAAAGATCCCACAGCAAGGGAACTGTGGCTCTCTAGTGAGTATTTTGAGGAAGTGGCAATGATATCTAGTAATTGTCACTAAATTAAATAGGAGCACCAAGTACTTCCATCATTCCACAACTCCATTTTCCATGCTTCAAGCAAAAAGAAACAGAAACATTCCTCTTTCTGAGAAGCAGATCTCCTAAAGCTTTTATCTCAAAATTCATTTCATACTTTAAATTATAACTAACCTCAACCTAAAGTGATTTTAAATGATGCCAAAAAGTGAATAATTAAATATTATAACAGTCCTAATAAACTGTGATGGCTTAGATAATTTATACAGGTAGGAACTGAACTCCTGATCTTATGAAGCTCATTTTCAAGGATGCCTTTGCACGGATCTGCTGTCATTCAGTGTCAGAAACAGATCAGGTTTCATCCAAAGCAGAGAACACAGATCCTCTTTAAACATTTATATTCCATTATCCACAAGAACCTGAGCTGCTCCACAGGAGAGTTGAGTGGATGAAGAGTAGAAAAGTTCCTAAAAGGAGCAAAATGATTACAACTGTTACAAGTACTAAAATCAAGCTCTGAAGAATACCAAATCATTTTAGACAAGAAAAAAAAGCCCACATGCAGTGGGCTGTGGTGCCTCAGCCCACGAGAAACTCTGAACAAGGCTCACTTTGAGAACAGAGCTACACAAAAGCAAAATGTAACAGCTCAGTGAACAAAAGGTGTCATTGTCATTTTGTCAAATGACAAAAATGTAACATTTCCAGTGCCTGAGCATCCCCACAGAACAATTCCCATCCCATTTTATACAGACTATCTATGCAAAGTATCACAAAATTGCTCTTGAGCCTACATATGGCCCAGAGCATTGAGATGGGATTCATGAGATGAAGAGAACTTATTCAAGAGTGAAAAGCCAAGAGCAACTATGGCCTAGCACAAGGACTTTGTTTAAATACAAAACCCTAAAAGGAGGTGGGTAGGAATTGAGAAACTAGATTAAAATTTTCAGAAACAAGCCACTCTAGGAGGAAAGGACACTGAACACTGCCGAAAATATTACAGTAGGGAGGCAAATCCCATTCTGATATGCCAGTTGGGAGAGACCTGATCCCTGGAATATGTATGGAACATGTGGCAGGTATTTTATAGGCTGCACTAATGACATCCCAAACCTGTTCCAGGTATTACCTCTGTCAGCTTGCTGAGGTCAAACGAAACCAACAAGCCCAGAAACCAATCAAACTTAGCACTGAAGCCTCCACACCACTTAGCAAAGTGCATTTAGTACACCACCTTCAGCAGAGCCTTTTACAATAAAGAATTTATTTCAGTCACTGCAAGCTTCCACGTTCTTGGAAACACAGCTAAACAAATCATTTAGAGCTGACCCTCCTCACACAACTTAACTTTTCAACTTCTTGCTGTAATATTCCTTGTTTGAATGTCAATTATATGGGCACTTGACTGTGTTATGTTTTGAACAGCAAAACAAGTGGCCGAGCAGCAAAGCAGGCATATACAGCAAAAGTTTGTGAACACCATCCCCGCTGCCAAAATTGTAGTTGAGAGCTAAATAAGGTGCAACAACTGTTATGTCCTGAAAGCCCAAAGCACTCAAATATTCGTGCGGAACAGCTTTAGGCTCTCGCATTTTCTGTAAAGAGATGTTACTACAAGTCCAGCAGTTCAAGAGAGCATCTGCACTTTCCGGCCACGTCCCAAACCTTCCTTTCCCGTTTCCAAGAGAGCAGCAACTCCAAAATCCGGGCTTCGCTTCCCGCATGTGTCACTTGCTCACCTCTCCCACTCTGGAAGCACTTTTTTTAGTTTATAAGCCCAACGCGTTCTGTAAAATCCCCCCCGTGACGCGGAAGGAGAAAGGCAGCCCTCAGGCAGCCGAGCCCCCTCCGCCTCCCCCGGGCCCTTCCCCGCCCCGCTCACCGCCGGCTCCGCCGCGGCCCCGCAGCTCAACGGCGGCGCGGGGCCCGGGGCGCTCCGCCACGCGCGGCCCGGCCCCGCCACGGCGACAGCGGCGGCCGGCGGGGACCGGCGTCGGCCCCCGGGTGGCAGCGGCGGCGCTCGGGCTGCGCTGGGCCGCTCCCGGCTCGGGGCTCAGGCGGGGCCGCGCATCCGCCGCACCGGGAGCGCCGCGGCCGCGGGGACGCCGCACCGAGCCCGTCACCCCGGGAAACGGCCGACGGCGGCCGGCGCGGGACACACTTAATGGCGCGCACGCACACGCCAGGGGGCGGGACTGCTTCTGACCAATGGGAGGGGGCGGCTCGCCCGGCGCCCGCGGAGGATCAGCCAATCAGCGGCGAGGATCCGCGCTCCCCGCACCCCCGAGCCGTCCCGGAGTAAACACCGCGGCCACGGGGGCGACCCTGCGGCCATGGGGGGTGACCGTGCGGCCACGGGGGGCTGTGGGCGCTGCCCGCCCGCCCCGCTCCGCTCCTGCCCGGTGTGCGCCCTCCGCTCCCGCCCGGGCCGCCCGCGGAGCCGCCGCCTCCCACGGCGGGGCGGGCGGGTCCCCGCGGCGCTGTCCCGGCGCCCTGGTGACGCTCCCGCAGGGCAGCGCTGCCCGGACACGGCCCGGCCTCCCCCCGCCGCGCCGCCGCCCCTCCCTCCCGCCCCCACAGCCTCGCCCGGCCCCGCAGAGCCGCAGCCGCGCAGTCCCGGCCGCCCCCGGCAGCGATGGGGTCGCGGTGCCTCCCGCTGCTGGCGCTGGCCATGGCCCTGGCCCAGGCGGCGACCTGTGAGTGAGGCGAGGCGGGGCGGGGGGCGCGGGGCCGGGGCTGGGGCGAGGGGCGGCCCGGAGCGAGGCCGAGGCGGGCGGCCCTTCCCGGCTCTCCGGGGCATCGCGGCCCTTCCCGGTCCCGGGGGTTCGGCGGCGGCTCCCGCGGGGCAGCCGGGCCGGGGCTCGGGGCTGTGCGCGGCTCTGGAGCTGTTCGCGGCTCAGGGTGTGCACAGGGAGCTGGGTTCCCGTGCTGGAACACGCCACGGGAGAGCGGGGTCTGCTCGGAAAATGGGCTTTGTTGTGCAGTCCAGGCAAGAGGCACTGACCCTTGTTAAAGTTATCTCAGCCTAGATAAGAGCTACTTGCTGTCACATACAGATTTAAAAGAAAAGAAAAAAAAGTATTCTGTCTTTGACACAAGTCTTTGAGCTTAAAAGACTGAACCAAGCAGAATTGCAGCTCAAAGCAAGCTTGGTTCTGACCTGTTTTACTAATGATTAAACTGGCAGAAGAGAAACTGAATGTTTACTATTCTGCCGGGTGCTGGGGTTTCTGACTTAGGAAGGGAGCAGGATCAAAAAGACGAAAGTTCATTTTATAAGGTTTTTAGCAGGTCCTAAAAATAAACCTTCTAATAAATATTTCATAATGATATTTTCTCCTGTTTTTGTCACGTTTTCGGTTCCATTTATCTTCTCCACTGCGTGCCTTACCTTCTTACTGCATGCCTTATGCATACCAGTGCATACCCCTGCGTTACAGCAGGGAATCAGCTGTCCTGCTGCTCATCCAAAATTTCAGTGCTCCATACCATCCAGTTTCCTATCCCTGGCTCTGAACAGTACCAGGGATTTCTGGAATGGCAGGGGAAAAGAGGGGGAAGAAGAGAAAACAGCTTAATAATGCAGTTCATATGGTTCAATAATCATAGATTTGCCTCTGCAAGCCTCAGTGCAGGTGGATTTGGTCAAACATCAGGTGAGATTTTGCAGAAGGTGCAGGTAAATACCAGGGGCTAACTTTATTTTGTTGGCTGCATAATGTCACTGAGGAGCTTGTCAAAATCCTCTCATCACTGGAGTTACAGAGCTGTGCAAACAAGATTGTGCCGCTTCCTATAATGAGATCACTATTTATTCAGTTCTATTCAACTTGGCTGGGCTTAGGTAAGCAGCTCTAAGTTATGTTTAAGTGGACCACTTTGAGCAGGTTTATAGTTGCATCTGTACAACAGAACAGCTGTAAGAAAGCACTGAATCTCATCCTCTCCCTCAATTTTTTTTTTCTTTTTTAGTAGCATCACTTTTAGATGCTTGGTAAGCTCACTACACAGTGGCTGTCCACCACCTCTGGAAATTTTTAGGCTCTGGAGTTGCACAGGGATTCAGTGATCACCACATGAAGCACCCTGAGTGCATTAAGGGTTAACTTGGTTTGGCAGGGTCAGAAATGGGCTGGAGTTTCCTGTAATCAGACTGGCAGCAGCAGTCAGGATTTTTTGTTTTTAATAAAGGTGCTACCATAATCCTGGTAATTCAAACACAGATGAATAAATACACTGCTAATTCTGTGCATGGGGATTGAAATATTTGCACTAAAAAACATGGAATTTGCTCAGAGTTGCATCTTTTGTTTAAAGTCAGAAGTTGCAGGAAATCAACTTGGGAGAAGGATAAACTGCTCTGATGTAGAGGAAAAGACTTGCTGCCATTGCCCCACTGTACTGCAGACATGAAGTAGAAAGTGTTACATCTCTATGTAAACAACTGAAAAGTTCTTGGTTTTTATTTACTGTGAGACCTGTGAAAATGACAATGATGTAGCTAAAAGTCAAAACAAGCTGGTTTAAAGTCAGCTGTGAATTAGGCCTCATCTCCACCACAGAGCCTGTGCACCGCAGCTACTTAATCATCTTTGTGGGGGTAGAAATCTCCCATGGAAATAAACCCAGCAGCTATAATACACAGATTTCCTGTTTCTGTTGTCACTCCTTCTGCCTCAGTACTGATGGTCTTTCTGCATCTTTCTTAGTAGTGAGAAATAAAGCATTTAGTCTAATTAATTGACACTTCTTTCATTTCTAAGCAACTTGCTCTCTGAGACAGAGGTGTGCTGTAAAACCTTGGAGGTGAGCTGTGGTACATCCACCTTATGCTCAGGAAATCTTATTTACTGCCTTACCAGGATGATTAGTTTTACTAGAACGAAAGCAAATAGATTAGTTTGTAGCTACAAGCTCAGCCCACATCAAATTCACTCAGTAGCACAAAGGTTTCTTCAGGTCATTACCCAGTGTTGCAGCACTTCAGAATGTTCCCTGCCACTTGATAGAGACCTTTAGTGTGTTTAGGATTGTGTGGTTTTAGTAAATGTTAAATCTGTCTCCATTCAACCTCTGGGCCTCATTAGCTGCTCTTTCTAGTCAGCTTCCTTGATTTTTTTTCTTTCCTGCTAGTACAGAGAAACTGGGAGCTCTTCTCTGGCACTTGGCTGCTGGTGTGGCTCATGAAGGTGCCCTGGGTTTGAGGAATTTTCACAGGCAGCCCTGGATTGACTTTGTGTGCTTGGATGGCTCTTTTCTGTGGAGCTGGGATGAATTTGGATGGCCACCACAGCTGATTTGGGCTGTGGCTGTCACAACCCTCACACAGCTCTGGATGGTTAAGTTGTGCAGAGGCTGAGGAAAGGAGGGCAGGTGTGGAAGTGTGATGCTCTCCAGTTAACACCTGTCATCTGCACTCTTTTACCCACTCAGCTGGACTTCTTCCAGCTGTGCTCATCTGTTTTTCTCTTGATCACAAGCTATATCCAAAAATTAAACCAGGCAGTCTAATTTAGAGGCTGTTCCTGCAGTGTTGTGTGCTCTGCAAAGAACATTGAAGCAGACATCTTTCATTTTTAGTGTCATTTCTCGATGTTCACCACTTGTTAAAAGTCACTAAAATGACAATAACCAGATACATGAAAATTAAATAATGACTCATGCTGGATCTAAAACATAAAAGCTGGCCATGATTGTTTTACCTTGTAAAATGTGAATGCATTTATAGATTGTCTGCCGTGGTATTCCCAAGATGGCATTCTCGCCTTTGTCTTGTTCTTCACTGTACTGAAAAATAAAATGACATTTATATTAATTACACATAACAGGTAGCTTGACTTTGTAAGACATAATTTTGGTCTCACATAAATTAAATAGGGTCAGAATATTTACTTGCAGATCACTGAAACCGGTAATATAATCAGCTTTTTTTATCTACTTGTTGGTTACATACCTCACTTTGTAATAACTGTAATCCAAAAAAAAAAAAAAAATAAATCTTGTCCTGAGTATGACATGTAAATTATGCTTCAGGCATAGATGCTATTAGAGATTAATAGCACAGATTAAGGATTAAGGATTTTTTGATCAGAAACAGCTCCCACATACAGAATCCTAGAATTTCTTCCTCTCATTTTTCAAAACAACAGTGAACATCAACTCCTGACTAAGCATTTAATTCAGAATTTTGTGTTAAATTCTCATGTTTCCTCAGTGTTTACAGCATTTTTCAACTGTTGCAGAAAGAGGTAAATAACAGGGTTGCTTTGTTTCTCCCCAGTTTTACCCCAGCAGCGTGCCTCTCAGTTCCTGCTGAGGAAACGCCGAGCAAACTCCTTCATGGAAGAAAGTAAGAAGGGAAATCTAGAGAGAGAATGCATTGAAGAGTTATGCAACAGGGAAGAAGCCAGGGAAATCTTTGAAAATAATCCTGAAACTGTAAGTATTTTATGAGTATCTATAGCATAGATAGATAGTAGTTCTTTACAGAGGGAAAGACAGAAGCACGTGGAATTCACAGCTCCCAATAACAACACTGGGCAAGATCCTCCCATTTAAATACATAATTTTCAAAATAATTTTGACAACCAGTTCTTTTGCATTGCCTTCATTTTGCAATTGTCCAGTTCACTGCAGTATTTTAATCCCTGCACCAAGTCTTTTCTGTATTAAATAAACTTCTGCTTTAGTCATATAGAAAACCAGGCCTATATTCTGACACTCAAAGTAACTTTTTTCTTCTTTTGTGGTTATAATACCAATATACTTCAGAAAATATTCAGTGATGTATTTTGCTGTCATTTTATCTACCTGAATTTTTTCTTAGCTTTTATTTTTCTTTTCTTTCTGCAGGAATATTTTTATCCCAAATATTTAAGTAAGTACAAAAAAAAAAAAAAAAACCAAAACCAACCCTAAACAACTGTAGTATATGATTCAGTGATGCTTTCATTTGGGTAATACTGGTTTAGTTTTTCTGCCCCTAGCACTGGGATTATTTCCATGCTGATTATAGTGCAGAGAGTGTCCTGTGTGCTGAGATCCTCACAGAGGCTCTCTGAAGGTTGGGCTGTGATCAGCTGTCCTTAACATGCCCTGACCAGTTTTACAATTCAGGCTGTGAGAACAGGCTCTTTGAAGATGCCATGCAGCAAGTGGTGTAATTTCAGTGTAAATGAGTTGTTTGGACCCCGAGCTGAATGTGTGGCTTTGCATTTGCAGACTGCCTTGCCTCCCATCGAGCAGGGGTGTTCAGGGTGGCTGCAGTCACTCCAGACTCTCCAGCTGACCTGAGGGCTTGTGTCAAGGGTAAGTGCTGATGTTGGAGCACACAGTGCCTAAAAATCAGTTCACAGGGACAGAAAAAGAGACAAATAGTTGTTTGGCTCAGGCAAACTCAATAATCAAAACCAGAAATTGACAAAAAAACATGAGGTGAGACAGAGCATTTCCAGAGAAAGCAGTTTAAGGGACTGCTTTTAACTTTATAAAGTTAAAGGAACACAACATGACTGCAACATGGAAGGCAGAGTTCTTCTGCAAACAGAAATGTCCTACACCAACCCAGCAATATTCCCCAGTGTGCCCTCTGTACTTTACCACATCTGTAACAGTTATGCCAAAGCCTTTGCCTCTAGCAAGTCATGTTCTGTCAGGTAGAGTGAGAGATTCTCTTGTTAATTGTCATTTCTACCACTCTTTGTCCCATAGTTACATTACCAGCTCAGAATTTCAAAATAAAAAAACCAAACAAATAAACAAAAACAAAAAAAAACCTCCACCAAACAACCAACTAAAAAAAGACCAAAACAAAATCAAATACTATTTGGAGCACAGTCTCCAGTTCCAAACGAAAAGTCACAAAGCATGAAACTTGGGATGTTTCTCAAATGCTTGATTTTTATGCCTGTACATTCACAGGTCCAGCATGAATTGTTTTCTTTCTAGTAAATTCATAGCAAGCCATTTTTACAATATTTCCTACTTGTCACAGTTTAAACGTCTCTCTAAACTTCCTACAGCCTGGTTACATCAAAGAAACTTTCAGTTAGTTTGGATAAGAATACTTATCCTTAACTATCTGACACTGTTTTTATCACTGAAAGCAGTGGAAGGCAAAAAAATCCTTAATAATTACACTACACGTGGTTATGACCGAACATGTTTTCCAGATCAGTTTCTAGTAATGCAATAAATTACCAATTTGTCTGACCACTCTTGAACAGAGAAACTCAACTTTCTAATCTTGAATTTTTGAGACTTTGATCTTTCTAGTGAAATTTGTAGTAGTATGATGGGGAGAGAGCACTGCTCTTTAAAAAACTGAAATACATCTTTAAAATATAATAATATCAAGTCTGGTCACATCTTGCAGGGAATAGCTTTGCAAGTAATTTGTCCTCTAGTTGTTTTCTGCCTGACAAAGAAAAAGTACTGCTAGTTTTGTATGTACTCACTCACTTAAAAATTCTTGCTGATAGAATGAGTAGCAAGATTGTTGTGGGGGTGCTTCATGTTATTCATCAAGACCTTTCCTATTTCATGGCAGGTACCTGTAAAGAAGAGAAGAAAAAAGACTAAAGTGATTCTTAAGGAGAAATAACCCCAAATAACAAAGATTTTCCATGTTTTCCATCCCACAGAAATTTCAAACCAGTGCAGCCCCCTGCCATGCCATAAAGATGGATATAAGGACTGCATAGATGGGCAAGCCAAGTATACCTGTGTCTGTAAAGCAGGATGGAGAGGAGAGAACTGTGAGGAAGGTACAGCCTTCAATTCCATGTGATGTTGGTTTCCAGAAGCACAATTACATTTCTGCTGTTGAATTGTATTTGCAGCGGGTCAGCTGATGCCTTCTTCTCAGCAGAGTTTTATTTCCTTTTCTTTATAGATATAAATGAATGTGAGGACTTGAATGGAGGTTGCAGCCAACGCTGTTCCAATTTCCCTGGGAGCTTCCGTTGCCTGTGTGAGGATGGCTACTTCATGCATTCCAACAAACGGGATTGTGGAGGTAGGGAGGCTTCAGGGGAACACATTTCCATGCCACCACAATGCTTTCTGACCAGAGAGAGGGCAGGGCTTGATCCAATAGTTCCGTACTTGCTCTTGCATTACCTCTGAAAGATCCAGTCCTGGTTTAATTTGGCTGCTCATTCCTTACACACCGCAGGTATTTGGGCAGCCACATAATGAACCAGGTGAAGAAGCAAGGAAAGAAAGAGGGAACAGCTACAGAGGAGATTCTGTTTCATTATTGGAGCTCCATAAATCTTATTTTGGTCTTTCACCAGTTTTGCATGTCCTTTAAGTATGCAGAAACAAGAATCTAAAGTGAAGGGAATAGCTGATATTGTTACCATGGAAATTCTCTCTGGTAAACACTGATTTAGGCTAAATCACTCCTAATTAGCCACGTTGCTCTTTCTGCAGTTTGAAGTTTGTTGGAGAAGAAACTATTAATGAATGAAAAAAAACCTCTTAATGGAGAGAATGATTTTTCCTTGATTCACTCAGCATCATTTTTTCTGTACATGCTTGTGTCTAACATTGGCCACGACCTACAGGCTTCATTCTGTTCCAAATAAAGACTGTATATTGACATAATTAGCAGTTATTACTGCATAGCTAGAAAAAAATTGCAACTTCATTGCATTTTAATGTCATATTTTAGTACCAAATTATGGCAGCGATTTTGGAAAATGTCATAATTTTAGAGGCTAAACTTGATGGCCATCTTCCACTGTCACTTTCTTTAGTCTAAATATTTTTGTGAATTAATAACCTCTAAAGACATGACAGAATGACAGAAGACTGTGGGTTTATGAAAGAGGGCAAGCAGATAAATTGGTTAGATAGTGGAAAATCTGGTAAAAAAGTAATCAAAGATAAAAATAGACCAATATACCTTAGTACCTTGAGTGTTAGTTTCATCATTCAATAAGCTGCATTCAGGTATTTTATAACATGCAACTACAAAGTTAAAACAACTAGGAATTCAGAATACCCTTATTAACTGTAGAAAAGTAATCTGAATTCAGGGCAGGTCTCACTTACTACAGTTCCAGGACTCCAAGCAAGCCAGTGGCAGAATCTCCTGTGCAGCACCATTTCCACAACTGCTACAAAACCACAGAGAAAACCAGAATGATCCCTGCATTCACGAGTGAGAGTGAAGTACTACCAGGGATCTGATATTTTCTGTCTCAGAGACACTTAGTAAGATTGATACTATACCCTAAATCCCATTGTCACATTTGCATTGTGGGAAAATGACATTGACAAATTGGAAACAAGACAGAAGATAGACACTAAAATGGTTTGAGGGATAGAGAGACAGTGAGAGACTTGAACACCTCTCAGCATAGCCAATTAAAAGAGAACTGACATGAATTGATTGTAGCATGGAAGAACCTCTGATTGGATTATCTCCTGTCTTTCTGGATGTCTTTTTCCAAGATGGAATTTTACTATGCAGTCTGGTTCAGTTTATGGGAAACCTGCAGCCTGTTTCTCTCTCTGCCTTCCTAGACATGCATCCCTTTCCCTGTTACCCACAGAATGCATGAAGAGATAGGAAAGAGAGGCAGGCAGAGAATTTTTTCACTGGGGTCATGCAGAAGTGTCTTTTACAGCCCTTTGGAAATCTTTCTGACTGTAGCTCTAGTCTGCTGGGACATGGCAGAGCTACCAAGAAAATTTGCCAGCCTCACTCAGTTTGTGCAGTGTTGGATAAGGTTGGGGAGAAAAATGGTGTGCAAGAGTGGGAGTTGTTTTCTAATGCCTTATTTGTGTTTCTAGATATAAATGAATGTGTGCTAGATCCAAACATCTGTGGGACAGCTGTCTGTAAAAACACCCAGGGGAGATACGAGTGTGAATGCCCAGAGGGCTACACGTATAATTCAACCTCCAAGAACTGTGAAGGTGGGTCTTTGCCCCCAACTCCACCTTTTTCATATCTTTCATCTTTCCTTTCCCCTTTGCTTCTCTTAATCCACTGCTATACCAAACTCAGCTCTTCATCTACGGGTGTATTTCTTAATCTTCATATTCTTTATTGAATTGTTTATCAGGTTGTCAGGCTGTATTACATGACAGCACGGCAGTTCGCTAAAGATTTTTTTTTTAAGTTTTTTTATAAAGGCCTCAAATGTCAAATAAAACTACTCCTAAATATCCAGAAAAGGAACTGTGAAAAAAGAAACTGCTCCAAAAGAATATTTCTGAAATAAAAAACTGAAACTAAAAATTTCCAAAGTTCTGTAACAATCATAGGAAAGTTGAAAGTATTGATAGCTAGCAGTGAAATAGAAAGAGGCCACTCATACAAAGATCATAACTTCTCCAGTGTTGAAAGTACTTCCATATTTGTCTTAGATTGTTTTATTTATCTCTGCTTGTTAAAGTTTCTGTCTACTGTACACCAGAAATTAAATTTCAGTTGTAAACAGCTCTTAGAGTTTTACAATGAAGACAAATCTACACTATCAGTTTAAGCAAAACCTATCAGTGTCTGGTTTTTATTTTAAAAGCTGCCTTATATTACTGCTCAAAAGGACACAAAAGCAGCTTCTTGGTGGCCATGAATATTTTGCTGCATGGCTTTTCCTGCAGGTCTCCTGTGACAAAGCTCTGCACAGTGGCAGTGATTACATATCCAGGTGTTGGCTCTTTGTCCAGTTACTATGGGATTAAAACACTACTGACAGTTTTCTGTTCCTGCATGTACCAAAGTGAGAAAAACTTCACAGTAATTAATTCTTACTCCTCTTAGGGTGCCCTTCAGATAAATTCAATTTGATGCAACCCACCAAAGTGTTGTGTTTCTACTGGAGCATGGATTCAGGAGGTTGCAAGATGACGATGGTCCAGCAGGGAAAGTCTTACCTCCCTAGCAGGAGGATTATGCTGCTAAGCTTTTAGACCTTGTTGTAACCACATTAAATGAGTCACCAAATCCTGTCTAAGGACAGGATTGTGCAGCCTGACAGGAATGTAGCCTTACAGAAATACTAAATGACATGAGCTTTTCATTGTCGCATTGCTTGTAGGTGGCTAAACTCAATTATGCTTATTAGGAAAATTGAATTTACATACATTTATGCACAGCTATCTCTATGATGACAGATCCTATTAGACTGAAGAACAGAAAAGGGTTTGTTATCTTTTTCCTTACCTTTCTTCCTCCAAGCAACATCCAAAAAAAAAAAAGTATTTTAGTCTTAAAACCCCCCAGATTTAAATGCATGCATTCATACAAAATTGTTTCTTCCCACTAGAAGGGCTGTTTGCTTCAGAATAAATGTTCCAGTTTCTTTAATCTGAAGCCCAAATCACCTGCATTGGAGTCTCTTGTCAAGGAGAGATTTTGTTTCTATATTAGAAATGTAAAATTTACACTGGCTATTCAAACAGCCAAATTACCTATTTTGCACGACCTACTAATACAAAATGAAGTTCTTTTAATCAATTCAGCTTAAATCACATCTCAAATCAGACTATTCTTCTTCACAAGTAGGCGATGTCTGAAACTTAGGCATTATGAAGTTATTGTATGCTATTTTAAAAGGTATTTTCCCCTGAGATTATTTAGGGTTTATATTGATAAAGCAGATCTTTTCTTCACATATTTGCCATATGTACTTCTAATAATCTGAGCTCTCATTGTATCTTACAAGGAAAGGAAGAGACAAAACCCAGAATGGGATCTGTGCCATCTGTGGTAGCAATTTATGAGGTCTCTCACTATCCACCCACCTTGTGATCCATCCACCTCAGAAATCAGATCAAATTGTCTCCAGCTCTGCACTCCAGGCCTCTATTAGATTATTAAATCACCTTTTAGATTCATGTGATTCCAGAGAACCTCTCTAGTCCATTATTCCATTAATTTGTGTTAGTTTTCAGTCTGTGCCATGAAAAAAAAAATCTTTCTGTCTGCTTTAATTTCCCCTAGATATTGATGAATGTGCTGAAAATATTTGTGCTCAACTCTGTGTGAACTCACCAGGAAGTTACAGCTGCTATTGTGATGGCAAGAAAGGGTTCAAGCTCTCTAAGGACATGAAGAATTGTGAGGTAAAATTGTGCTATGTAAAATTCTATGTGGAAGATCACCAAGTTGGGTCTTTCTTGATGAGAGGATATCTGAGATTAAGGAAAATAGGAAGCTATTTGAGAACTGACTAAAAAATCCTGAGATTCTGATCTATGGTTTGGCTCACAAAGCAGCAGGGATTTGGATGCCATTCAGTTCATGCATGCTCATTTACAGGAGTCCTGTCAAAAGCAGCTTGCTTTAGCCAGGCATCTTTATTCCCTGCTGCTTCCAATATAAGCCTTAGCTTTCTCCTATCAAACAAATAATTCCTGTTCAGCCTACTCAGAGACAGAATGTTCCTTTTGTCCATATGTTCCCAAGTTTTCCTTAGGCTGTGCAAAAGTTTTCACTCACTATTTCAGAATTACTATGTTTGGATTGAAAAAAACCCCTTGGATTGTTTTCCACAGTTCTCATCTGCCATAGCTTAAGGAAAAGCACTCAGTAATTCTTGCCCATTGGAGAACATCCTGCAGCTAAGATTGGCTGCTCTTGATCAGTTTGAAAATTTACACTTCATAGGAGCAGAAAGTTTGAAACTCCAGAGAATCGGGATTCAAGGATTGAAGTCCAAGGATTTTTTTTTGTCAGTGGTTCTCTCTTTATACTTTGAAAAGTTCAGGCAGTCTGAGGTGTTATGTGAAGTGAGCTCAGATAACTGCCAACAATAAAACACTTTTAACAACAATAAAACACCTCTAACAGAGTATAACAAAATTTGGCTTAAACTGCAGGAACAAGATCTGACACAAGTTCCAGCATCTGTGTGTTAGGTCTTGTTTGTACTTTCTGAAATTTAATGAACAACACTTTGGCAGTCATTCTATTTCATTTTGCTCATCCTTGAAATGGAGAGATGTAATGAGGCTGGAAGATGCCCTTATTTTCAGTACTGTTGTTCAAAAGTGATTAATTCTCTATCTGGAAGTTAGCTTCATGCCTTTTAATTGGGGAAAAAAAATGTTCAGTCAGCTGAAAATATGTTCAATCTAAAGACTAGTGACACCAGCAGCCATAAAATGAAGTGGTCATAAAATTCAAGAAGAGCACCTGTACATTTAATGGAACTGCTGCATCAGGAAGAGCAAAGGCAGAGTAGAAGACAGTCGCCGAATGTTTTGAGGGATTCAAATTTGACCAAAGAGACTTTGAAACTCCTACTTGTCCATAAGCACTGTGATTCTTTAATTTCTCTTTAACACAGTCTTCCCAAGATACAGCTCTGTATTCTTCCCTTCTAACATCTGTGTGGGTTTAGATTCCGCAGAACTTTAATAACAGAGCTTGGTAGTTCCCTAGGAGGTGGGTGTCATATATATGCCTGGTGAAAGAAAAGTGCCTGATGGAAGATTGGAATTTTAAATTCAAAAACTAAATATTTAAATATTAGTTTCAGTCCACCAGATCTGTGTGTCAACCTGGATTATCCTCCAGCACTTTAAATAATTGATGGTTCAAGCAAATGCAAAACCACACCATTTCATTTGTACATAGATATTCAAGTTCAAAAAAATCAAAAAAACCTTTTTTTCTCTACCATTTTCAGTCTGTAACTGAGTGTATCCCACTGAATCTTGAAAAGAATTATCAACTGCTTTACCTGGCAGAGCAATTTATAGGAATTCCTGTTCTCTACTTAAAGTTCAAACTGCCAAATGTCACAAGGTAAGCATTTGCTGTTGATAAAAGTATCCATTGGAATGACATTTGTTTCCATTACTTTTCTGAGGGTTTAGGAAGAATGCATTGCATGCCTAAATCCTGTCACCATCTCCCCCATATAAGATACCTTTATATGATGAATGGATGAATGAATGACTAAACAGGAAGGCATTTAGAACTAGCAACATCAAATTCAGACGTTCCATGAAAATAGTTACAGTATATGCAGTTATACATGGGAATGGCTTTAGTTTGGATGCTGCTGCTGCTTCACCCCTGCTCCGGGCAGAAGCTGGGACATGCTCTGCCCATCCTGCTGAGCAACAAAATCAGGCCATTGCCCCCCTGCCCCTCCCTGGGCTTGCTTTCACACACAGAGTGTTCCAAGGACACCCACAGAGCACAGTACCCTGTCTGGGGCACCAGCTGGATGATTTGCTATACAGCTGTCAGAGCGATTGCCTGTGGCACTGACCCCTTTATTGCTCTTGGACTCCTTTGCTGCAGCAGCCGGAATTGCAGCGTTCCCTGACTTAGTGACCAAACAATTGGCAGGTAACAGCAGCAGCAGCTGCTGAGCTGGTGATCCCCGGAGCCTCAGAACCGTACAGATGGACATAAATACTGAGAACTCTGTCCTCTGCCTCTGTTCCAAGTTGACTGGGCACTAATGCTGTCCTGGAAGAGCTTTCTGAGATGATAAATGTTTGAAGTCTGGTGTAAATACAGAGCAGTGTTTGGTGTGTCTAGTGAAGGACAGCCCCATCTAAGGGACACAGAGCAGCGCTGCAAGGGACAGCCACCCCAGTTCTGCCTTGGCAAACCCCAGCTTCCGAATGCTTTCTCCTTTCACCCTTAATCTGTTTTGTCTAGTCCCAAAGACTGTTTTTTTACTCTCCTCTCTTCCACTGCACAGTAAATCCTAATTTTGCTACATACACACATTCAACGTAGATCCAGCCAACAAATCCTCAAATGAGAGAATGGCAAATAAAAGGCAGAGCGAATTTCTAGGTTATAATTCTTTCAGGACAACACTTGGCAACCCAGTTGAACCACATCATAGATCTTCTATTTTGTCTGCACTGCATCCCTACTAAATGTAATAGGAATGTTACATCTCTCCTTACTCAGAGGAGTGGGATATCCTTCACAAGTAAAGCTCAGAGTGGATTTGAGAACTGCAGCAAGGTTCTTTCAAATCCCAGGTCAGGGTGTTAACCTGAAAACTTTCCCACTGGATTTGAGTGAGCAAGGCTTATGCTCCATTCTGTTTTTGACTAACTGTGCAAAAATCACAACTGCTCAAATACAGGGACACCAAAAGTTATTATTTGTGAACCTTTCTCTAGCCCTACTAACGAGCTATCCTAGGCTGTACAGTATTTCACCTTTCCTGTTGTCTCATTAAGATTCCTTCTTCACAACCCAGATTTACAGCAGAGTTTGATTTCCGGACGTACGACGCAGAGGGCGTTATCCTTTATGCAGAGTCCCTGGACAACTCAGCATGGATCCTGCTGGCTCTCAGGGATGGCAAGATTGAGATCCAGTTCAAGAATGAGTTTGGAACAAAAGTCACCAGTGGAGGCAAAGCCATTAATGATGGGCTCTGGCATATAGTAAGTTGGATTTTCTTCTCCCATTCCCTTGCTTCTACTCACTGTGGGAAGATGCTGATAAATAAAGTAGGGAGAAACTGAGCAACTACTAAAAGGCTTAAAATGATGCACTCAGATCCCAGATTTAAAAACAAACCAAGAAATGCACAGGAAATTCTGCTACCTTTTAACAATCAAGGAAAGTGTAATTACTCTAGCTATCAACATTGCAATTTAAGCATGAAAAGGAAAGTGGCAGAATATTCAAAACTGTGATTGCATGATCAAGTGCACAGTTAGTGGATACTTTGTGTTTAGAGCAAATTTTACATCTGCTAGATCAAAAAATTCATCTTGCTTTTCAAGCCTTTGCACCTGAGATGAGAAGCCCATCTAATTTATATAACCTATAGAGCACACCAAATTCTTAATGTCAGTTAGATTTTGTTTGTTACCCTCCTGTGAATGTCCCTGGATATGGACAGCTGTCCTGCATCAAGTTTAAATACAATCTAAACAGTGACTGCACTAAACTCTTTTGCAAGGTCGATATTTAAAGAAATATTAGTCATGTTTCATAAGGCTTATGTTTAATATAGTCTACATTTTTGTGTGTGTGCATATGTAATTGTTTGTATTTTATTCCAGATATCAGTTGAAGAATTAGAACACAGCATCAGTGTAAAAATAGCTAAAGAGGCTGTGATGAGTATTAACAGCCCAGGAACTCTGTTTAAACAATCCCAGGGTTTCTTGGAAACCAAGGTGTACATTGCAGGATTACCTCGCAGAGTGGGCGGCACTCTTGTTAAACAGGTAATTAAATAATAATAAGACTAATAGTGATTGATCATGTTCTGTTCAGTTTTATACTCCTGGGAGTCACAGAAGAAGCAAGCCAGGCATGGAAGCCATTTAGAAAATGAAAATGTGGTTATTAAACCACTGTTTGGAAAATAAACATGTGTAAAGCTTTTCAGTCTGCCTTCAGTAGGGCTTCACTTGTAAAAACACAGCACTTCTGGTCTAATCTTTGAGGATTCTGTAGCCTGTTTCCTAATATAGCTTTAAGATTCCCTAAATCACCCCCAGTGCTGCTGCTGAGAGTGCATTTCAGGGTGATTCATGTCCTGGTCCTGCCTTTTGCTAAGCTTTAAATAAGTGCAGCATTCACTGTGCAGGTAGCACAGGGAGCTTTCGTTCCTACAAGGTTTTACAATGGCCCAGGCTGGACAGGGCCCATGATTCTTTCAGTCTCCCAGCCTCAGGAATGGGTACAGTCGAGTTGTTGCAACTGTCTTCTTTACATTCCAGGAGCCTTCAAACTAATGGGCAATTTCAACAGAGTTTAGATTTTTTTTCAATAAATTAAAATCAATTTTTGCTCAAAAGAAAAGCAGAGAAAAATTATGGAACAATGCTATAACATCCCTTTATCCAATAGAAAACAATTCCAGAAATTTCTTTGTACTTTGTTATAAAGATAAAGCTTTGAACCAAGAGCATTGCTAGTGATCATTTTCTTTCAGCTACAGATAATCTGCTGTCCTTTTGTCTAGGTCAAAACACCAGCTTTAAAAGTGGAAGCAATCTCTTTTTGTCCAGTTCCCAGCAGCGAAGTGGGAAATGTTAAAGCAGAAATACCTTTTGAAGGCTGAGATACCAAATGCCTGCCCTTTGTATTCTCCTAGCATCACTGCTGTAACCTGTAGCATTGATAAGACTGGTATTGACTGCACAGAAATAAGCTGATATGTAAAATAATGCCTCGTTATTAACATTTTAATGCCAACTTTGGACTCAAACCCCCAATCCTGTCATTCTGCTACAGATTAACCCTCGTCTGGATGGTTGTATCCGGGCCTGGAACCTGATGAACCAGGGACATTCAGGAGTCAATGAAGTTATTCAAGAGAAACAAAGCAAACACTGTTTAGTAGCAGTGGGGAGAGGATCCTTCTACCCTGGCACTGGAATGGCAGCATTCCAGATCAACTATAGTAAGTATTTTTCTATCCTTGTGTCGTTTGTTGGACTGGTGATGAAACTGATGAAATTTAAAAGAAAGAAAATTTAAAAAGACACACAAACCAAACTATACACTTCTACGTCCACCAGTGATTCCCTTAACTTCTGTTAGGAATTTGCTTGAATGAGAAATCTGATCCCAGTAGTATCATCTGTTCAGTTTCTGGAGTGCTTTACTTTCAGAAGTTTATTTGCAAAGGTTGGGTACTATTGAATTCGGATCCAGGATTAAAAGTCAGCTGGGTTTTTTGTTTGTTTGTTTTGTTTTCTTGGGTTTCTTTAGAATTATAGTTCTTTCTGTAAATTCAAAAATGAGCACTAATTTTTCCACAGTAGGAAGGAGATTAAATACTAATTTTTAACTCCTATTAATTTTTCATCAGTAGGTGGATTTACTAATTTCAATTATTCTCTTTAAAACAGATAATCTTGACAGTGCTGAAGATTGGCTAATAAATGTGACTCTGACTATTCGCCCATCCACAGACACTGGCGTTATGTTTGCCTTGGTTTCTAATGAAACAGTGCCTCTTGCATTGTCCATAGTGGACTCTAACTCCTCTGACTCACAGGTGATCTTACAATTCTCCTAGTGGCTGCCAGGTGAAAAACCAAACTAAAAAAAACAGCTACTCACACTTGCAATGGAGCTGGTTGCTTCAAGATTTTGAAAATTAGGTCGTGTAATAATGTGCAGAAAATATCTGTCTATTAATGATTGCTGCAGCAGTGACTAAACACTAATCACTCATGCCAAGGAGATTACATTGTGTAATCTGAGCTCAAATCCATTACATCATGTTTTCTTTAACCTTTCCTTCCAAATGCCCAGATTAGAAAGGGAACTGTGACAGCAGCATATACAGTAATGGCATCATGTTAGTTCCAAATTATAAACAGTTTTTGTTGTCCTTATGTTTCCTTTATATCCTTCTACATCAGCCATCCCAAAATAGAGCATAATTATACACTGTGGCTAATCCAGGCTTTTTCCCAAAAAATTAAACCTGTAGTGAACACTTGGGTACCTTTAAAACCATAGGTGAAACAGGATTTCACCTCAGAACTGTAGCCAGAGTTGTTCCCTGTAAAACATTCTCACTTACTAATTTAAGAATGGCATTCATCATCAGAAGTGATGGTTACGCACCAGCTTTTCCAGCTGAAGGTACCAGTTTTAATATTTTCTTCTACTTGCAAATACAAAGTGCACTAAAACCAAGTATTTGATTTATTAAAGTTGCATGTGACATCTTTGGTGATCTACCATTCTTCCATCTAGAAAATCGCTGTGACCATTGGGAGCATCACTGTTGCACAGCTGGAATCAAAGAAGTTATGTACCCCCAGAAGAGTGCAGGTTGGACTCCTAGTGACCAGACAGGAACTTGAACTGACTGTTGATTCACACACAGACAGAAGCAATTCCGAGCAACTCGCAACTCTGCATCAAGCAATGATGGCAAATGTTGTCACCTACCTGGGTGGCCTGCCAGGTGAGGCCTGTTTCTTTTCATTAATTTGATTGTTTCTACAAGCCTCATTGCATTCAGCCTTACCCTTGCTAGGAAAAGCCTACAATTATAAAAAAAAGAAAGGTTTTTTTTCCCCTCAAGTGCCTCTTGTTTCCTCCAGTCATTTCAGCTTTGGAGGCAGCCAGCTTTTCAACAGTAGCATTATTCAGACATTAAGACATGGCTCTCTCTCTCTCTCTTTGGTTTGAATTTGGAAATGTCTTGATTTTTGAGTTGGGTGAGCTTTGCACGTTTCTGAAATGCCACCATCTGGCACAATTGAGGAACTGCATCAAAAACGTAAGAAAAGCAAACATTTGTAAATAATCCAGGTGTCAGAAGCGCAGAAGGGGAAGTCAGGAATATGGTTTCAACAATTAAACTCTGCACAAGAGATGACTGGCAATCTTTATGAGACAGAGAATGTGTTCAAACAGCAAATATCTTGTTCAAAGCAAGCTTAAAGTTAACATTATTGAGACATAATGTTAACATTATCCTTATCACAAGGATTATTTTGTATGCACATACTTCTGTGTATATACTTTGACTTCAGGCTGAATCAAGAGGAAAAATTGCACTTCTCCAGGTGACAAATAGTCAAAACCTGAATGGTGCCATGGTTACAATGTTGCTACAGGTAGAGCTGTTCTGTATCCTCTATTATTTTATGAAGAATGAATCACAATTCCTAAGAAGATGCTACAAATTTGACTGACTTGTCTTGACTGACAAGGAATGAGTCAGTGTTTACTTAGTACAGGTGAGTCTGCAGTTTAACAGAGGAACAGTAACTAAGATCCCACTCATTTCTTGGGCTTCTTCATCTTTGTCATGCTTATATGATTCTTTTTTAGTACATTGCCAGCCACAGAGAAGTCGACAGAGCCACAGAGCTTTGCATTGTTCAGGCATCCCAAAGAGATAAGAAGCCAGTATTAGTTACTTGCCGCTCTTTAATCTCAGTTTTCTGTCATCTCTGTTTTAAGTTTTAAAGGTATCTTAAACATGCAAATTAACACAATAAAACAAACACCCCCCCCCCCCCCCAAAAAAAAAAAAAAGAGCCTCTGTATTCAAAAACCCCATGTATTTCATGAAGGCCATAAGTCCCCATTTTTGATACCCCTTTCTACAAACTAGAAACAGTGGTGGGAGTATTCCCCTGTTATTTCAACACAGCCGATGCAGGTTAAATGAAACTTCCATGGGTCTGTGACAGCAGTGTTTTCCACACTGGGGGGAAAAAGCAGAAGGGAACAATCCTACAGGACTCTTTGAGCAATACTTCAGCTTACAGTAAAATAAAATAGCCAGATCTATCTCCTAAGGAGGGATAGAGTGATTAACACCTGAAAAAAGAGAGTTCCTTTGACATCAGCTCCTAATCACCCTTATTCTAATTGCTGAAGATGCTTGCATGGCCTTAGGTCTGGCTTGTAAGAAGCCAGTTGTACCCTAAGACTTGAGACCAATGCCTGCTTGATTTTATAGTTAACATATTTTTTTCTGGAAGCATATCCATGATCTGATGCTGCCCTAAGCCAAGCAATACCTAAAAGAGGAGCAGATAAAGAGAGTTTTTCACAGAGAATTCACCTGGAAGCAGTAAAATATGTGAAGTTCCCAGGGGTGCCCCAAATGAGAAGCAGCAGATTTGAATCTAGAGTGGCTTCCTGGCAAAGGCATGACAGTTCTTTGTGTGACCTCCAAGCCCAGAAACATCTGTTTGTAGCTCAGGACAAGAGCAGTGGGCTCCAGGAAACAAACCCTTGCGTCACTGTTGTTCATACAGGAAAAGCTACTACAGAAAACATTCCTGGAGTTCAGTTTCTGGATGGGAACAGCCTTCTAATGCATATTTAACATTTTACTGGCCTTTCTCAGCTTTGCTGACTTGATCTTGATCTCAAAGAAAAGGGAGAATAACTCAAGTGTTTCCTGCCAAATCGCTCCTTTTCTCCCGTGACTAAATAATGGATGGGGAGTGGAGTATTCCCCATGTTTTGACTGATCTCAAACATCCACAGGAATTTGCATGCCTTGGCCTAATAAACTGAATGTGTTTCTGTGCAGATGTTCCTCTGGGTGCTACACCAGTGACTGCATTTTATAATGGCTGCATGGAGGTGAAGGTCAACAGCAGACAGCTGGATCTGGATGAAGCCATTTCCAAACACAACGACATCAGATCTCACTCGTGCCCACTGATCATGCAGTAACTGTTCAGATCTTAATTGAACTTTTTTTTTCTTTCAGATATAATTTGTGTAATTAGTCTCATGCCATAATGGAGCTTGCATTATTGCATGCAAGATGTGCCAGGGAAATAAGCAGCAGTGTGGTTTGCTCCCTTTTAATACAGAATGGAGGAAAAAAACCCTCTCTGTTCAGCTGGAAAGAGACAATCAAGATCAAAATTTTGTAAAACATTCTTTTATATATCAGTAAGAAATCTTAAAGCTAGATTTATCTTGCATGTTCATGCTATGTCCTTGAAATATTTAGCTTGGAGAGAAAGTTTAGGAATTTCTGTTTAGGAAGAATTTTACATTTTATATTTAATATATCAGCACGAAGTTACAAGTTGCAAATCATTTTAATGCATTAGAATCTAAATGAAACCAGACTTATTAAACTTTTTCAAGCATAACATGCAAAGAAAAATCTTTACAGGTTTTGTAATATGTGCTTTTGGTGAAGGAAAAAATACCCTGGAATCTATAGCCCAAACTCCCTGAGAATATGTTTACAGGTTGTATCTGTGTTGGCAAAGCAACTTCAAAATTGAAGTGTTTCTTTAAGTAGCTCAGTTTTTGAAAACAGTTTTGGTTATACTGGACCAGCTTTAATTTGTCTGTCTTTAGAACTCAGCTTTAGAGTTTGGAAAGAGTTCTGGACCAGGTCAGGTCATTTACTTTCAAAGTGGGTTAAAATACACCCCAGGCAATTTTGAAAAACAGAGGAAGTGGCTTTAAGGAAGAAACTCTGCATCACAGGACATCAAACTGGAATTTGCTGAGTAAAGCCAAGGAATTGCAGCAAATACTTCTTCCATCAAACTAGCACTCTTCAACATAAGCAGTCTGATGATCCATCATATTCCCTTTATTTAGGGTAACCCCCTTGCCTTCAGAGAGCTCCAGAACAGATTGATTTGTGAGCCCTGCTGCCATTGAAAACCTGAATTTTGCCAGTAACATCAGAATGTAAAGCCATATTCTGCTCAGCCAACTTTAATAAACCAACAGGTAATTAGAAAAGTATTGCTTTCCTCAGGTGTGCTGATTTCCAGCACTTCCAATATTTCTTAAATGTCCTTTGAGTGTGCTTTCCACTTCCAAGCTCATTTTCACACCACCAGAAGCCTCCCTGTGCAGCTCACCTGGTGGTTTTTTTAACCCCAAACCAAATAAATAGCAAGACAATTGCTGTGAGGTATAAATACGTCCTCTCATCCATTGAGCACAGAGACATTTATCTGCCACCATTCCTGACCCCAGCTCTGCTGTCTTCACTTGAGACACTGAAGTGGAAATGTGTGTCCAGAAGGATGGATTGTGACAATATTCATTTGGAGGACTGCCTTTCTCCAGGGATATTCTGAGTGACATCTGTGAGGTTTCTTCCAGTGTTAAGTGCAAGGGTCAGTGCTGCAGAATCTGAGCCCATCTTTCATCTCTTTTATTATTGCTTTGGCTGAACTTGGTAATTTCACTTGCCACTTGGGTAGAGGAATACAGGATTTGCTCTCACCTTTCACCCAATACAGCCTCCCAGTCTGCCCAGCAAGAAGCTGACACTCAGGGGCTCATTGCCATTACTACTGGGTCACTTTTCTAGGATGGCATGGAAAACAAGCTTAGAATTCTGACTCCATGGAGGGGAAATCCTTTCCTGCAGTCAGCCTTCCCTGCTCTTCCACCATCCCAGCACACACATTCTGCATGCGGGTCTCAGTTGAAGAATAATGACTGAAACAAGCAGGTTTTGCATGCAAGGCAAAGCTGAATTGAGACTTTTGACATCAAATAAAACACATGATCACTTTATTTATAATATCTCTGTGGCACCCATTAATCCTGGAGAGCCCCTGGGTCAGACTCTGCCTCATACAACAAGCGCATAAAGTAAGATGAGGAACACAAAGCAAAGTGTCATCAGTATTCTAAATGCTTCTGGCCTACAGGAACAAAAAGGGGTTTTGCTGTTGTTTTTTAGAGGTTTTTTTAAGGTTTTGTTTCAATGTAATAAATTGTATAAAAATGAAATGAAAGAAAAAAACAAACACTTTGTCATGCAGACACTATTTCTCTTTGTTTTCATGGAATAATATTTTAGAGTTTTGTAGTTAATAATGAAACCTCTGCACTTCTTTTTTAATGTAAAAGTGCCTCCCTATTGTAAGAATTAAATAAAGCAGTATTTGCAAGTTTCTTTTCATTTTAAGTTTCATTTGCATGTTTTTGTTCATTTTTGCTGTGCAAGGCTTGTTCTAGTGGTCTAATGCCTTACTTAGGAGATTGTGATCATCTTCAGCATCAAAGAAAAGAACTGCCTCCAATTAAAATGCTACCCAAATAGGCATCCATACTCTCTAGGTAATTAAGTTTATTAATTGTTTAAGAGTACCTGAGGCAATTAGGCTTTGCTTAAAACTACATGTGGAAACAAAAAAGATCAGAGCAAGCAACCAATTCCTGTTTTTTCTCCTCCATCAGATGTATTTCATTGTATTCTGAGGCATAATCATTTCAGCAAGGGCCATTCAGGGTTTATACAGAACAGCTGGACCTGCTCTGCATTTTCAGCTCCTGTGCACTTGAGCTACAATTCCACATGTCCCAATTTCCTTGAAAGTGAAACCCAGTCCTAAAATTGGTTCTCAATTACACTACAGCAGTTTAGTTTACATGCTTTGATGCCTGCATGTTTTCTGGTGGATTGAGGGCTCTTGATGCTCGATATTGTCTCTAGATCATCTTCAAAGAAAGAGAGGCCATGCTCATTTTTGTCATTTTAGTCCTACCTGTCACTGACTGGGGCATTGATGTTGGTCTTTTAATGTCATTCATCATAAATGCTTAGTATTTTATTACCTCCTTTTTATATCAAAATTACCAGCCTGATTTGGACACAATTTTGCATTTCATCTGCCAGAAATATAAGTTATATACCCCAGAATAAAAGAGAAATACAAGGAAAACCATAACAGCTAATACCTAATGGACAAGTAATACACCACTTTCTGAGTAAGAACTAAGATACTGAGATGTTCATGCTCTTAAAAAATTCTTTCAGTCCACAGAATAGCTGTACCTTCCTCGTTACCCTGGGGACACCCTTCTGCTCAAGGGGCAGCTAAATTCCAGTAGGAATATGTGAACAAGTAGCTAAGTTGTAAGGGAGCTGTTGTTTTGCTTACAGGCACTTGGAACAATTGAGTGGGGGCAAATTGGTGCAACTTTATGTAATTCAGGACTTAATTACATGGCTTTTAAAAAGAAAAGTTTTGAATTTTTGTAGGGTTGGGGTTTTTTTCCAGGAATTTCTAGTATCTCAGCAAATAAGGAAAAAAGTCAGAAACACAACCCAACTTGGTGGGCTGGCTGCCGTCCACTCTAGCTGAGCACTGGAGGGAGGGACACACACAAGGAACCAAAATTGACCATTCAAAAATAACATTAAACTCAAAACAACCTCCCCCCCAACCCAAAACACACACACACAAAAAAGCACCAGCAATGCTGCCACCGTGCATGAGGAAACTGAGCAGGTGTGAGGGCTACACAACTGGCGAGCAATATTAATATTTCTAGAATGCAACAGTGGCCATATTTATTATATCATAAATAAAAGATTTAAAAAATGTCATTAGTAGGGAATAAGACACATACTGAACTACATGTGAATTGTTTTAAGTTTTGGATAACTTACAATACCAAATAAAACCAGCTTTGCTTAAAATATGGCCCAGGAAAGAGTAGTTTATCTATAAAACAATATTTCTGACTACCACTCAGCAATATCTTACCTTTCCACCAGTGTTTTTTCCTTTCTTTAAGTTCTGGTATGATTTCCATCAACCAGAAGTCAGCTCACAAAAAACCTCACCAAAACACAGCTGTCATTAAAGCAAGGCTTGCTCTTTACTAGCCTATCACAGAGTGCTTGATCATTGCCACCAGCTGGTGACAGACTCCTGCTAACTCAGCCCATGGAAAAGCAATCTGCTCTTCTAAACCTGGGTAAAATCCAGCCTTGTGCTTAAAGGGTTTTTTTCTGGGACAGGAGGTTATGTGGATTTAACAAACCCATTTGCCTGGAGCAGGCAAACCCATCACCTTGTAATTCCTGAATTTATACAAGCACCATGGGCAATAGAGGCATTACCCAAGCTGTGCAGATGAGCTGGAGTTTGTGTCTTGCTGGAGGTTTATACTCTCACAGTCTTCCAGAAGTTTCCTAAGTAGTTCATTGGCAGCTTCACAAAACGCTCCCAGTGAAGCCATTGTGCTGCATTTGCTGTTTCCCAGGGGTGGGAACCAAGGTGACATCAGGGTGTGCCCCAAACTGCCCTCGCATCCCCTGGGCTGGGTTCAACCCCGGGGCTTGGGGTACCTCTCCCTGCAGGGGGAATGAAATCAGCCCGGGTCAAACAGTCCAGAGAAGGACTGGTGTCCTGTCCCCACAGGAGAAGGCTGCTCTTGCAGGCACTCAGCATTTCAGACAGAGAGATAAATGAAACAGCATTTCCAAGCGTGCTCTGTTTTAAAAAAGTCTTCATCTTTAAAAACACAACCTATAAAAACAAACACTGCACAAAAGATGAGCTCCCTGCCAGTCTTTTTTTAAGCCTTGCACTATTATTTTCTGAACTTTATTTACATGCAAAAGACTTTCAACAAAGAGCCTGACAAGAATTTGAAATACAGGCTGATTTTATGTCTGTTTTTTGTTTTTTTTTTTTCCAAAACAAGTGAACAGAATCTCATCACAATAATTTGGGGCAGGAGGGATTGGTGAGTTCTTTACATGTCACTGAACAACCCAACCACTGGCGTGAATGATGTGAATCACCTTTCCGTATTTTGTTCTCACAGAAAATAAAATGGCTTTTAGAGCTACTGTAAAGCAGGTAACTTCAAAGGTTACTCTCTCACCTTTTTTTTTTTTTTTTTTTTTTTTTTTTTTTTGCACTCTGTAGCAACCTTTCTTCTCAATTGGCTCTGGACTTACATCAAAAGGTGGAGATCCCAGGAGTCCCAGGTTCCTCACCACTAACAGTATTAGCAGTGGATGCATTTAGCAGTTCCTTGCTCTATTTTGGGTGTCAGTGATATCCTTAGCTGAAGCTGGTGATCTGTGATCTCCAGGGGTGAAAATGTAGTTTAGCTCATCTACAAGAAAGTAAGAACTAACTTTCCCAATACCTGAAATGCTGAGCTGCTACCAGAAGCCAGGAGAGATCATTGCTAATGAAGGATGAAATGGATTTAATCAGTTTTACTCTACACCCTGTTGTAGGTCTTGGTATAAAAAGAATCCTCTGTCCTTCCACCCCACTCAAAACCAAACAACAAGCAACCAGTGAAACTTAAAAAGTGGACATTAATTTCTCAGAAGTTTGCACAGTAAATATTAAACAGAGCCCCAAAGCTCCTTGTGTCTCTGCCCAGAACCAAATGGCTTTTCTTCCCTATGTGCACTGATTTTTCTGCTGCTAATGCTGGGTTTAAATACTAAACTGCAGAAACTGTTTTTCTAGGCAAATGGCAGAACAATATGCAAAGGAATGATCTCCAAGGGCACAGAAGGAATTTGTGCATCCCCTTGCTGTTGAAAGTCAACCACCCCACCACCTTTCATGCCTCTGGAAATCTGCCTTGTTACACTGAGGATCTCAAAGCCAAAATCTGGGTTATGTGCTGTTCTTCAGCAGAACAAAGATCTGCCAGGATGCAATTGCAGAGGTTTATGTTTGCAGTCAGAAGAGACTCAAGGCAATAAGTCTAAAGATTCTCTGACTTCAAACAAAAACGAAACGTGTTTGTGGCAGTCCTACACGGGGACACCAGCTTTAACCTGTCCCTGGTGCATGATGTATACAGAGAGTGAGAAAGCAACTTTCCAGACAAGCCAGAAATCTGATGACTTCCCATGTCTGCTGTACATTTTGCTATATATAAATGCACAGTATAAAACCTTTTAAAGTGTTGAACATAAGCCATACTGGCTTTCTGCAGCAATACCAAGTTTAAACTCCCACCAGGAACTTTCTATCCAGACTTTCAGTTCCTAAGGATGAAGGAAGTTGCAATGACACCAATGCCTTTTGCAAACTGCAGCTGAGTTTATTTGCCACTGGCAGCCCATTTGTGCTGCTCTGTTCCAGGGAGGGAAGGCCCACGTAGTTTGGGAGCTGTCTGTCCCTGTCCTTTGTCTCCACAGAGACTACAATCTTCATGTGATGATCTGCAAATGTGCTTACAGGAATTCCCCGTCTCCGCATTACCTGCAAAGGTTTTTCTGCCCAAAGACTTTGTGCTGCTGGCCACAAGGTTCACTTTTTCACTGTGTGCAATGCCAGTTTTGTTACTCCACCTCACAGGGCAAAGCCACCCTGCCTCCTGACTCTCTTACTTTTCAAGAAAAGGTTTGTCCAAACATTGTCTTGAGGTGACCCATTCATCATCCACTCCAGAGAAAGCAGATTCCTGCGTGTCCTGCTGCTCACTTGGGTGCTCACACAGATATTTACCTGAGTGCAAACGAAGCATTTTGAGATCCTTGTGAGTGTCTTTGCCTGACCTGCTTAGCTTAGCAATAAGAGCTTTGTTTGCAGTGTAAAAGGTGTGCTGGCTTCTGCCAGGCTCAGCCACATCTGTGTCCTGCAGAGCCCACCACTGGTATTTAATTATCAATTCCCTTGCTGTTTCAAAAACCAGGAAAGAAACTGGGTTGGTCATATAGGACTTTGTCCCTTTCTCAACCTTTGTAAAATCTCATCTCTTCCACTCAGGTTTTCTCAGCTCCAAGATCTCCAAATCTCCTGATTTGCCTCACACTTATTTTTCTGCTCCTGTTGTTGGGATTCGAAGCATCCCAACAGTTTCAATGTTTTGGTCTTAATCCTTTGGCTCAATAGCTCTTCAAGTTGTATTTTCTGGGAGAACAGAGAGTCCCTTGCTGTTCCCCTGGGCCAGTCTGTGATCTCTCTACAGGGAATATCTGCTTCCAGGATTGTACTGAGATGTTGTATCCTTTTGGAACAGTTTTGAAGGGAAAGGTGTTAGCTATCATGGAGAACCTGGATTGTTGGCACTGTCAGGGTGGAGACAGGGCGGCAGAATTCCTCTCTAGCCCTCTGAGGTGACATAACCAGCTGCTGTTGAATTCAGTACCTGGCCTCACCTTAGAAGCTGAACTTCCATCTCTCCCAGGGCAAGAAGTTGATGGTGCTGTGACTTCCTGGGGACCAGAGTCTGCTTTCATGTTCTCCATCACTGTTTTTGAAACTCTTATTTTTTTGTGGAGGAGTTGGGCCCTTGTTTCAGAAAATACAGGTCCCGACCCTTCCAAAACTCCACTGCCCTGGCAAAGGAGACCCAATATCAACATTAGACAGATCCTGCTCAGCTCTGCAGGGGAGAAGCGTTTTCCTGCTGCTGCCCCTTTGGAGCCTGACTCTTTATGTGCTGTTAAGTGCTGGTCTTCAACAAATACCCGGAGAAAGCCAGTGATTTGGATCTAGTACTGGAAAAAAATCTGTAGATGGTTAGCTGGTCATGCAAATTGTATTGTTGCTACACTTATTAAATATCTAATTATCTCCTCTGGAACATAAGCACCAGACCTGACCTCTGTTTCTCCTACCTGCTGAGGGCAGAGGAAGAGAGTTAAACAAAATACTCTGATCCTTCCAGGAAATACACATCTGGAGTTGATGGTCTTGCAGAGATGCTGAGCAGCTGCTTGTTTATTAATTCTCTGGAAATCTTTGTCTTGTTTCCAATAAAACACTTTCTGCCACAGTTTCACTACATTTCCCTAAGACTGGGGCACTGTTTTTCATTTGTATTCTCTGTTTCCTGGCCAAACATTGCATTACAACCAGAGAAAGCTTGCAGGAATGTAGCAGCATATTGGGGTGGAAAACAAACAATCCAGGGATATTGCAAGTGTTTCCAAAACAAGCAATGCACCCTCAGCAGGGTCAGAACCAAAGTTCATCTGAAAAGGAACACAAACACTCGAAGTTTGAGACAGCACGAATAAGAAATCCCATACAGAGCACTGAGAACTGTGGGGCAGGAGAGCTCCTGCTCACAGGACAAAAGGGGATAGCCTGTATTAAAATATATGTGCCATGTGTGTCTGCTGACATCAGCCACGGTGAGGTGACCCCTCAGACACTCTACATCTGCCTCCTTGGGCAAATGGGTTTAATTAAGGTACCAAAACCAAGGAGAAAGGGATGTTTCTCACATGGCTGATTACTGAAGTGGAGCCTGTGTTGGTGGAGAATCCCATATTCTAAGGACAAAACACATCATCCCCTCCAGTGGAGAATTTCTACCTTGGCCGGCAAAAATCTTGTCACGTCAAACTACGCTATTTTGGATAAGCAACTGCCAGTTTCTCACTCAGAGCTTTGATATAATGTGATACACCAGACCTTGTTATGTTTGTATGTTTATATGAGCCGTTAAACCCAGCACAGTTACCTGGAAACACAGAAACTAGGCATATGTAAAATATTTGCTAATAATATTATCAGCTCAGTAACATCACCTTGGAATTTGGTGATATTTCCACATGCCTCCCAGTGATGAGTTACATTATCTTTTTTCCCCCCACGGGGATCATTTATCCATCCATTTGCTGCTCCATAAATTGATTTTCCAGAGGTAAGGTCGCCTTTTAAAGGTTTTTTTTTTAGGTAAGATTTTTAGGTTTTTAAAGGTAAGATTTTCATGTGCATGTACTGCTACCTGTGAAAAACCTCTCTGGGGCTGCTCAGGCACAGAATTTCCTGGGCGGGCAATGCAGGAATGCCCGAAATACCCGGGGCCACCGGCATTGCTGTGGAGCTCAGAGGCGGCAGCATCAGTTTGTTCCCTATTAAATCAGGACACACAGTGTTCGTGCCTCATCCCCGACACCCCCGGGCAGCTCCAGCTGAGACAGGGAGGGGACCAGCTAGTCAGAGGGACAGAGAGCGCAGCTTCGTGCCCCGACAGCTGTTCAAACCCAGCTCCGACACCCCTGCGAGCCTCTTTAGGCGGTCTAAAAGTGTTCGTGTCCCCGCTCCCCCCGGGTTGGGAATGCCGGGGCTCCCGGAGACGCTCCCGGGGATGCAGGAGCGGAGCGGGGATGGGAGGGGACGCGCGGTGGCGCTGCGGCACCGGGAGAGCGCCGCGTCCTCGTCCTCATCCTCGTCCTCGTCCTCGTCCTTATCTTCATCTGCATCCTCATCCTTGTCCTGATCCTCATCCACATCCTCATCTTCTCCCTCAACCTAATCTTCATTCTCATCCGCATCCTCATCCTCATCCTCATCTGCCATCCTTGTCCTCATCCCCATCTTTATCCGCATCCACATCCTCATCTTCTTCCTCAACCTAATCTTCATTCTCATTCTCATCCGCATCCACATCCTTCATCCTCATCCTCATCCTCATCTGCCATCCTTGTCCTCATCCCCATCTTTATCCGCATCCACATCCTCATCTTCTTCCTCAACCTAATCTTCATCCTCATCCTCACTCTCACCCTCATCCTCACTCTTCTCCTCATTCTCATCATCCTCCTCATCCTCCTCCTGCCCACCCTCATCCTCATCCTCATCCTTATTCCCCTCTCCCTCAGCCCCCAGGGCAGATACAACCCTCACAGTGTTTTAAGCAAGAAAAAGACCAGTGTAAAAATGGTAATTTCTGCCTTTTTTTTTTTTTTTTTTTTTTTTGGTCAGAAACACTGCTTGGAGAAATTGAGCACAAAGTGATCTTCGGGAAAAGCTGTGGTACAAATTAACCAAGTCCCGCCTTTTGCAGACTTCTGAAGTTTCGTAAACACAGACATAACTTTTTTATTTTATTTCAGTTGCTAGGCAAAGAGGACTTTCTCCCACCAGTGTAAAAGGTGGAGATTTAGTTTAGATGAACATCTGCAATGGAATGTGAAGATTTCATGAAGTAACTGTAACACACCTGAAGTAAATCTCAGTAAATTCATCCTCCCTTCCACAAGTCATGTTGTCTGTGAATTAAAGGAAATTAAGATGGTTCTGTCTCAGTTTGAAAAATAACAAAATTTGTAATTATGCAAGTTTCATGAAATTGAAAAAACCTTCACCCTATGAATTGCAATCAAGGATAAAATCAAAGACTCATTAGTGCAGACAGCTATGATCATCATCAAAAATATATATATTTGAAGTATGTTAGAGAGAAACTACTTACTTCTCCCTTTTTAGCTAACCAAAAATATTTCACAAAAAAGTATCAGCAATATACTCTGAAGGCATTCTCAGGTAAGAAGTGATCCTTTCCAGTTACGTGTTCAAGTGTCTCTGGAAGGCCTGCTCATTCCTGAAGGTTTTGCAGGCAATTCCAGCACCACAGCACCCAAAAAGTTTTGTGTCTGACAGTAAAGAGGACCAAAACCAGTAGCTCAAAGTATAACAAATGCAACAACCACCTGGAGATGCTCATTTACAATTACTGTCTCCATGTGCCATGCATGACAAGAGGAAAACCAAAACAAAACCTCAAAATAAAAACAAACAAACAAGTGAGATGTGTTTAGAGATCAGAAGTCTGTTTAAGATCCTCTTAAGTAGAGCTGGGTTCCAATTCCCCATTTTTGGTAAAGCTCATCTTTATATTCAGATAAGTTGGTCAAAGTTTTCCAGCTAGGAACGACCACCCTGTTTCTCAAAAGTAAAACTGGAAAGTAAAATTAAACCTTGACCTAAACTGAAAGTAGCAAACCCACAAATTACCACCACCAACATTCTCTGTATTTCTCTGTATTCACTGGGATAGAATGAGCCCATCTGGTTTATATCAACAGGCATTTGGGGTTCATCTCCACACACAAAATGTCCCAGCCCTGCACCACACAGGCAGGGAGTTTTACTGCACAGAAGTGCTGTTATTGAGCACAGCCCTTACCTGCTCACAATTTCAAGGAATGTTTATGTACAGCCTGTTTATGGCACTGACTGTAAAAAAGAGAGGGCAAAAAAAGGGCCAGATGAAGTTATTTTCTGCACAGAAGCTTAGCAGGTACAGGGTGGGCAAAATGGGTTTTTATCCTTGAATGTACTTCAGTCCTCCATGCAGATGGCAGCATTTGTACCAAGGAATGGGAGTGCTGAGGGAGGGAGATGAAGTGCAGAGCTCTAGGATTTTTCCTGGCTTTCTAGAGCTCCAGAGGGACCAGAGGAAATTGGATATGAACTGCCTGTTCTGACTTACGCTGGTGATCAGGCAGGGACCAGGTGGCTCTTGTATGTCTTAACCAAAAATATCACTTAATCCGTATTTTCCCCCTGAGCACTGGGGACAGGGAACAGAGCTCAGGCCAGCCCTTCCAACCAGCCACACTGATACACACGGAACTGGGAATACCAGCTTTTCCCCCATAAATATGAACCACCAAATGCCTCTCAGCCCCTGTTTGGTTTTTAGGTGGAATTGTTTCTTCCTCTCCACTCCAGCTGGGCAGTGAATGAACCTGAATCAGACTGAAGGAGCTGGTGGGACTTCAAGCTGGAACAGAAAGTGGTCTCCTGTCACAATCAAGCAAAGATAAAACTCCAATATTACCTTTCAACTGGATTTGGAGCAATTATTCACACAAGAGAACTGAGGCTGGAAATTTGAGCTGGTTTGCTCTGCAATAAGCATAGGCTTGGGTTGGGTTTTTTTTTGTTGCTGTTTTGACTATAACAAAGAAATATTAGATCAGTTTGGAAATGTGAAAGTCAGACAGATATTTGTCATTGCCTGGCTGTCCTGAAGTCTTTTGGAAAAGCAGAGTCAGACACAGAAAACGATAAATCTCTTAACCAAGGCTGACTGAAGGGTTAAGGTGCCATAAGAGGTGACTGCTCCTTCAGTTTCTTTAGAGTTTTTGCACAAATTCCACCTGTGAAACATAGCCCTTAACTCTTTTGCTGTGTTAGTATCCTAATCCACTTTACTATCAGACTGCCCCAGTATCAGCAGTTCCTCAGGACAGTCTCCAACAGGAAAACCCTCCTCAATGAGCATTCACCCTTTTAATTCTGTCCAGCTTTTCTTGTGATGGACTTGTCCTTCTAGAATGATCTTTATACATTTCAGTAATATATTGTCCCCATCAACTTGCTGGCAAACTTCCTGCTTTTGATGTACTTTAAAAAAAAAAAAGAAAAAAAAAAGGTTTTATTGTTAAATTTTGAACCCTTCCTTCTCAAAGTCATTTTTGGCCAGCTTCATTATGGCATCACATTTTGCTTGCCAGAAGGTTTATTATCTTTTCTGCAATCTCCATTTGGACTCCACTTATTGAAGGGTGTCTTTTATACTTCTAATAACCTCCTTAGTTTGCTTTTAGACATGCTGGCTTCTCTTCTTGTCCCTGGTTCTTTTAGACATCAGGAGGGTTGGACTAGACCCCAAACACTCTCTCTAAAAAAAAAAAAAAAAAAGGTATGCAACTCCTTGAAAGAGGCCAGAATTATTATTTATTTTTTATAGTGATTTTTCAATGAAACTGAAAAGTGTGCCCACCCTGTAGCAGAAAATAAGGTTCAAAGTTACTTGCTCCCTCTTAGAAACCTAAGGCTGAAACAGAAGCATCTGCAAAGTTGAGGGAGAGCACTTTTCATGTGAGGAACCCCATGAGCCAGCAAGATTTAAGGGTGAGATGAAGTCCTTCAACATGCAAAATATCGACTCACAGCTCTAAAAGGTTTAATCAGCTCTCATGAAGCCATGCAGGTTCAAAGGATTTAACATGCTTGGGAAAAAAAATACTGAGCTGTTGATAGTGCAGGGAGCTCTGAAATGAATAATTCTCAAAGCACATGCGTGGAGCTGGCAAAAGACTGTGCCCTTAAAACAGTGGTCAAGGGGGAATGTGTGATTCAGTAAATCAGCCAAGCAAGGAGCTTTCATCTTCAGAGCTGGTTTATGACTTACTTAAGGCGTTAATTATAAATGTCTTGGGTATCCATCCCTCACTTAATTAATCTCCACACTCATGTGAAGTGTGAATCCAGATCACAACCAAAAGCTCTCCCAGCACAGAGTGCCTTGCCCAGGTGGAGGAGAGGGGAAGCTGCTGCAGGATTTAGACAAGGTGGGAAGACAACCCGAACCTGAAGATGTGCAAATACCTGTTTGTATTGAGAGTAGAGGATTTGGCTTTTTCCTCCAGCAGTGCCTTCCAGCTCTCAGGTTCCTCATCAAAACAGGCATCCTCAAAGTGACAGCACAGCAGAATATCCCACCCAAAAGGAGGTTTTGCAGGCTTTAGTGCCCCCCTGTTGAAATCCCTGCTGATGAAAGGAAAAGGAAGCTGAAAACAGTAAGAAAGGTCACATGAAAGTGAGAGAGAACAGAGATACAGAAAGAACTGGATACCAAGAAGAGAAATACATAAAATAGAATTAAAAAAAATATAAAAATTGATATAGGCATGTCAGAAGCAATTAGATTTAAATGTTTCAGGATGTGGGCTTTTCTCATAAAGTACATTAAGTGGGGAAACACTGGCAAACAAGATTTGTTTCACTGCACTACACAGAGCACTCACTAATTAAAAATAAATAAATCAAAACTTAGATCTCTCTGCACATTCTGGTCTTGTTACCTGTGTAACTTGATTTTTAAAGATTTTTGATGTCTTCTAAAGCTTTTTAAGTTACCATTCTTTTCAACCAGCTTCAGGATGAACATTCTTCCTCTATGATTAGCGTTGCACGTGAGTTAAAGACCTAATTCCATAATGAACTCATCAGGTTATGGGAGCTCCCACATCTATCATTTATGCAATCCATTTATTACTGAAAAGGCACACACACTATTGCAAAGCATTACTAACCACTGTAACAACCTCTAAGCATTTTTTAAGAACTTTTTTGTTTCCTTTTTCTGCCCACAGTCAAGCTTTAATTAAGATTGTAGTTAACTGAGGCCTCAGGGGCTGTCTGGGTCATTTTCAATTTGGAAGCTCCTGTGTGTCTATATTCTGTATTGCTACAGCACAACAATTTTCAGAAGCTAAAATGTTCTAACCAGAGAATATTATATGGAATATTTGACCTCTTTTTTCACACCTAAAGGGTGGAAAAACAATATTTCTCAGGTAATGCAATCTTTGCCTGCAGACCCACTGGATTTGACCCTGAAACTCCAGGTGAAGATCATGTTTGATGAATAATCGCAGATTTAACATCCTCAGTCCAACTTTGCTTCTGCTCAACATTTGCATCAGATAAAGTGTAGTTTAAAAATTAATTTAAGCAAAAAATATTTCTTCTGAATGAACATATGAATAGTTTTATCATGAAGAGTGTTTTTCCTGACTGTGAATGCATAAGTTTTACTACTCAGGGTAAAGCTATGGTTTTCACTATTATTATTTTAATAGAGACTAAAACAACATTTCCAGTCTCCGAGCAGAACCAAATGTGTTACAGAGGCATCTGTTTATAGCTGTCAAAGGTCTGGCTTCTCAGCAGGTGTGAAATCACCAATAACTAACATACCTGCAAATTCCAGTCACGTTTTTTATATGGAAACAGTCTGGCTGATGATGTAGAAGTGAAACATAGACAAAAGGCAGGGGTTTTTCCACCAAAGACCTGGCTGGATTTCAACAGATAACCTACAGTAAATCTCTTTTGCAGAAATACAATTACTATCAAAGCACAGTAAAATGTATATTTGCCATATCACCCTCAGTGTTGTTGAAAAAACTTGGAAATGTGTTGCTTAATAGCTTAGGACTGGAATTCAAATTGAGAGCACCTTTTTTTATTTCATTAAGACTTGTGCTTTGGCTTTGATTTCCTAACTTTTCATGACTAACTTTTGAGTAGTGAGCACTTGAGGATGTTGTAATTTTTTAGCTACTTATTTTTCCAGTTAAAGTTAGTCAAAACTTATCTTCCTACAACTAATTTCTTCCCCTTGCTGCAAGATTTGCAGAGATAAAGGATCGTGGCTTCATTTCTCATGGACCCAAAGTGCTGCAGAGGAACAATTTCACATGCCATTACCTTTAAGCCTCTTTGGACACAAAAGCATAAAGCTGCAGCTGCATTGTAAAAAGCTAAAATGAATCTCAGTTTTTGTTTTACTTGGAAACCCGTGGACAATCTTCAGTTCAGAAGTCAAGCAGAGGAAGGATCACGTAGTGACAGGACAAGGGGGAATGGCTTCAAAGGGAAAGAAAATGGGTTTAGTTTGGATTTTAGGAAGAAACTGTTCCCTGTGAGGGTGGGGGGGGGGGGGGCCCTGGCACAGGGTGCCCAGAGGAGCTGTGGCTGCCCCTGGATCCCTGGAAGTGTCCAAGGCCAGGTTGGGCAGGGCTTGGAGCACCCTGGGATAGTGGAAGGTGTCCCTGTCTGTGGCAGGTGGTGGCACTGGATGGAGTTTAAGGTCCCTTCCAACCCAAACCATTCTATCATTTTGTGATCATGCGTTCATTGCTCTTGAACCCCTTGTCATTCAACACAATGAGATAAAACATTTTTATCATTTCATGTGGATAGCTAAGGTGGCCTCCTACTCCGCATAGGGAAAATAAAAAGGAGACCCTCATACAAAACTAAAATTTTATACAATTAGGTGCTCAAAAAAACAGCCCAAAAAACTCTAAGGGATTTTTCCCCCCCACTCAAATAGATTTGAGATATTGAAACATCACTCACCAAAATGCATTGTTTCAAATAGTTCATACAGTCCAACCCAAACATAGGCAAAGATTCCACAGTCCCCATGAAAGTTTGCTTTTTTAAAAATCTTTTTTTGAGTTTGGGGGCACCACAATGCAGGCAGAGGGGGGTACTGCTGCAGGGTGTTAAGGGTGACAGCTTAAATAAGAGCCACCACTATGTAAATACTTTGACAGTCATATCAATTTCATTTCTTTGTGGTGGGGACGGACATCTGACAGCCTTATTTCCACATGAGAGAAACACATATTTTAATAATCCCAGCATTTCTCACCAGCAGGCTATGAATATTCAATAAAAAAATTAATTTTCTTAAATATTTTTTTATCCTGGCCTTTTTTCCTTCCATATGAAGTTAAAATAAAAATGTGGGAAAAGTCATAGTTGCTTGCTCTACATTCCCATTTTCTATCTATTTTACTGTGGACTAAAACTATCCAATAATCACAAGAAATCCTGGGTGGCAACCTCCCGATCTCACAGCTTTTGTTCTGCTCTAAATGCTCATCCTTAAGGAGTTAAAAAAAAGACCAAAAATTGGTAACCATCACAGCTTTATCTGTCATGCTATCCTCTCCTCTGTGACTGCTTGACACAGAATAAAAGATGGTATAAGCTGTAGTACCCTGACACCAGAAGAAGATTGAGTACAAAGTTAATCAGAAAAAAATTACTTTCATTCCTTTATCAGACTTGTAATCCTCCAGGACTGGAGGAGCACAGGAATTGGGGTCCCTGCTGATGCTCACCTGCTGCTCCTTAAGATTTATACCCAGGCAATGATGACAGTTCTGTTGTGCCTCTGAATGCCAACTGAATATATAAATAGATTAAAGAATATCAATCCAGAATCCACCAGGAACTACAAGTATCTAAGAATTATTCTTACAGAAGTCAATGGTATTACAATTTTAATAAATGTTGTACAAGATGCAAGGACAGGGAAATAAAAGGTTTTGTTCCTGTGACTACCTTACACCTACTCTGACTTCTGCTCTAATGTTGGGATTTTTTTTCCCCAAGCATTTAACAGGAACAAATATTTGTATAGGTGCTACACAATTGTGCTATGGGGAAATGTTGAATTACAAACTAAACTTCTTTCCTGAGAAATTGTAATTACTGCCCAGGAGAGAGTGCAGCAAGAAGCTGCTTCCTCTCTGGTGTGGGAACTAGGAGTGTGCTGTGCACCTGATCAGAAAAAGAGAAATAAATCCTTGAAATTTAAAAAAAAAAAAAAAAAAAAAAAAAAAAAAAAAAAAAAATTCCCACAACCAGACTACTCACACAGATTCACACCAATGTGTTTGGGATTTCAGAGCTCTGCACAGATGTCAGATAGGGGACTGGGATAAGAGGGAATAGTGCCTGGTAATTATGGTTACATGAGCTGACAGAAAGGAAATTTGGGTTCAGAAACTCTCTCTCTCAAAGCCAGAGGCCAGAAGAACACCTCCTGTTTAGCAGAAGCAATCCCTTTGACTTCCACAGTACGGCTCCAGATAACACAGGGCACATGCAAAGGGCAGGATCACGTCTTGCTTTTTCCTCAGTGATGTATCAAGGGTTCCAAAGATCTGCCACCATCATCTCAAAGCATTTTAAAACCCCTCAGCTATACGTCCAGCCTCAAAATTCCTGAGAAATGCTAAAAAGTAGGCCTAATATCAAGAAATGCTTAAGTTTTTAAATTTACCCACCTGCACTCACAGTATATAAAATTCATGTATTTCAAAATCCGTGAGGGGGGCAAAAATTCTTTTCCAATAAAAACTCAGATGAAAAGCAGATTTCAGTCCCTATTGTGAAATTGATGAAGCCACTCAGCTGTGGCAATGTGACCAACTCTAGCTGGACGACAGCAAGAGCTGTGTGGCCAGCCAGAATTTCTTCTTAAAAGCCAGAACCAGCCTGCAGTGGATCCTTCATTCTTCCCATCTTCTACATCAGGTAAAGCCAGCCCAGAGAGAGCAAGAGATTTTGGTTATTGATGTAGAAACCACAGTTCCCTCCCTGACAAAGTGCTTCCATGTGGGTGCATTCTGAGCTGCAGCATTTACAGGATCCCAGCACTTGTTTAAGCTGCTGCTTTTCTCTGTGGTTGTATTGCAGGGGCAGCAGCAGAAGGGCTATAACACAGCTGGAGACCCTTGGAAACCATTCTGATTTACTGGAGGAGCTGCACACAGCACTGTGGAGCTGCCCCTCGTGTTCCTCTGAGGGCAATCCCATGCTCAGAAAATCCATCTTTCCTTTTCACACCGCCTGGGTCAGAGCCCCTGAAGGACTGTGGGCTTTTACAACACACTCCTTGGAGGGTGGAGATGTGCAAAGCCAGCTCCAGGGCTCTGTGGGAGTGCTGATGCTGGTCTTTCCACCCAGCAGGATTCCTCTCTCCAGGCCAGCTCCAGCCTCATTAAGAACAAGTGCTGATTGTGTCCATACACAATCACTGAGGAGGAGGATGCAGGCAAGCAAATACTCCTTAAGCCTTTGCCCCATTGTTGCATTTCTGTTGAGAAAATTTGCATATTGCCTGCCCAGATTGAATAAGAATTCGAAAATTCAAGAATTTGAACTTTCAACCAAGCAAAGTTTCCCAGAGAGCCGCAACCAAGGGACTCCATCGAGATGGAGGTGCCTCACTGAGGGGAAGCAGAGTTCCTGAAACATCGGAGCTTGTTTGTTCACAAGGAGAAGTAAAAACTGAGTTTCCAAGCACAGAGATTCTATAGAGAGCAACTGAGTCACCTGTAATGGCCCTGTCCTCTAAATGTCACTGCAGTCCACCCAATATTGGCAACGTGATTATTCAATTTACTTTGGTCATGACAAAAGTAAGCATAACCTGGCTCATTAATTTCCTTTACCCATTTTTGATTCAGGAGTTGAGAGTTTCAAATGGACTGAGCATCTCAGGAACACAAATTTGCCACCTTAGGCAGCTCCAAAATCAGGGAGCGCATCAAATTTCTTGCTCTGGAGGAACTGGAAGAGGCCAAGTCCTCAGCGCACTCTGTGAACAACTGAAGCTCACTTGGTTTTGAGAGTGATACACTGATTTCTTACAGCCATCAAACTGTCCAGAACAGCTTTAAAATACACTGTAGAGCAACAGGATGAAAGTCACAATATATTCTCACAGAGCTGCAGAAGCTGTGATTTGATGTTCAATCTGTAAGTCTGAATTTCTTTAGAAGAAATGGATGTGAGTTCATTTCCTGGTCGTGCTAGTAAAGGACCTCTGTGATTATAAGGCACAGGAGAACCAAGGCTCTATAAATGTGAAGTAATAAACTTTCCCTACCTAAATAACACAGGGGCTGTGTGTTCTTGTTTGAACTATATGCTCTGGCAGTACAAGTTAAAGCAGAATATAAGTTAATTCATCCAGGGGCTACTACTGGATAAATAATACAAAATAATGGCAAATGATACCTCACAAAAGGCATGCATTCAGTTGGACAGTGTGGACTGTCCTCAAACATGGAACTGCCTGCTTGTAGAGAGTCTTTAGTTCTGATTAATCATTTTTAATCTGATCAAATGGAAGAAAGCAAACTGTCTGGTGCTAATGACTATTTTCCCTTTCTTAACAGCTGACCCAACAATTGGGCACCCCTCTGGGCAGAGGAACAAATTAATATTCCTCAACTGACTTGAAGGCATTTAAAGACTGAAACAGGCTGAATATGGGGATGCAGCTAAAAGTAGGTTAAGTAGTCAGCAATTAGCTGCAGATAAACCATGAATCAGTCTGGCTGACTGATAAACTATAATTTCAGCTTTTGCCTCCTCAGTGTGTTTCACAAACACAATAGGCAGGCTTTCACTGAAATGTGAGCAAAATATGACTCTTCTGTTGAGGGGACACATTCCTTCCTTCCTTCCTTCCTTCCTGCTCTCTAGGAACCAGGGGGAAGGTCTGGTGTGGACACTTTCTCAAGTTTGTACAATCAAGCCCTTCAAAAAATCCAAGGAAATTATTCCCATTACCGTATGATTGTTCCATTGGGAAAGAAAAGACATGACCAGTGTGATGAGCAGGTCAGACTCTCTGTTTGATATTATGCATTGAAGCAGTAAACTGTCTGTCCATAAAATCTGATTGATGAGTACTGAAAAGATGATGTCTTTTAACTACAATTTTTATTGAAACTAAAGCTTGTATTTCATATTTCTTTGTCAAGACCACAGCTTCTTTAGCACTAAAATGTACTAAATACTGACTTCACTACCTGAATTCACAAAGCTTCTACTCATGTTTGAAAGGACTAGAGGTAACACAGAAGTTCGAGAAATGCCAAATGAGGAAAACATTAATCTGGGGAATGCAAGAAAAAACAAAAGAAACCCTAAATAATTCTTCAGATTAATCTTAGTATTTCTGTTACAAACTATTTCAATTAGAGTAATTTTAAGGTTCAACTCAGTTGCACTCCCTGGTCTGAAAGACAGTGTCAGAGGTCTGGTCTACACCTTCATTAGTAACAAAAAAATCTGATCAAACACCCTGGGTTACACTGGAGTCAATGATAAAAAAAGTTAAATGAAAAGAAGATATAGCCAGGGCTGTTTGAATCCCTAACCACAACGTCAGTCTAATCTGAGCAATGATTTTATAAGGATTGACTAATTTCCTCTTTTTTTTAGTGGTGATTTTTATTCTTTGGATGTAAAGACACAGAAGAAGTTCTAGGGGACCTGTTCACTGAGGCCCAGTGCAGCACTGTAAATTGTGATAGATATCTCCAATAATTCTGTCAGCACTTCATGTGTGAAATACATCAGCAAATTGTGCATATTTATTTCCTTCTGCGCATACACACACACACAGAGGAAAAAGCCCTTTCTGCAAAAATGAAATTGGGACTACAAAGGGAAACTGTTACTCAGTTATGCAACTTTCACCGCTGCTTTTCTTTAGCCTCTCAAAATTCCATGGCTTGCTTTTGACCTCGAACTTTCTTATTGCTCCTACTCCCATAAATAGGCAGGCACCTCCAAAACCCACAAATGAAAGTTATTTATATTTATAGAGCACTGGACCAAGTCCTGACCTCTTCTCAGAGTTCTTCTCTGCATGCCAATGCATGGGCAGGGCTGTGGTATTTGCTGCAGGCTCAGGTTGTATTCCACCTTCCCTCTAGTTGTGAACCTGTATTTCCCAACATCTGTTTCTAAAATCAAGTCTTCTTTGTCTAAAGTGGGTTCTGGAAAACGTTCTGATAGTCAGATAGAGACAGGAGTGTTTTAGGGCTGGTCCTTCTCCTTACCACAGTTAACAACAGTGAAGATAGCAGGAAAGTTACCTGGAAATTTAGTACCTTAGCTCTGGAAGACCAATGGAAAAATGACCTCACCTTGACAGCATTTTAAGGAGGCATTTACCGAGAAACAGAATAGACAGAAGTGCTCTTTGTGTATTTCTTTTGTAGAAAAACCTTGCAAAATGTAATAAGCATTTAATAGATATATCTGCAGAAGTTTACTAGAGTCGAATAGAGTTTACTTATAAAGGCCTGCAGTAACCAAAGCACTTCTACCCTCAGCAAAGAAAGGCCAGCTAAGAGACTGTCAAATAACACAGAATGAAATAATTTCTGGTTTTAACCATCCTATAGAGTCCTACGCATGTGATGTAATTCCCAGTTCAATTCCACAGAGAAGCTATCATTTCCTATTAGAGTCCATGGGGTGTTTGCATGTAGGTTTCCTTTCACAGACTCCTTAGCACAGCCAGAAAATTAATTTTTTTCTGTATAAATGAAATGGTGGAGCTCTTTATCCTCTGAAATCATGTGATGGCTGTCAACAAAAAACAGCCTTACTCTTGTTTTGGAGCCCATTTCCTTGCATGTGGTTTCTGGATGGAGGCAAATATCACTGCACTATTTAACCAATACATTGTCATACAGTGATTAATTTCTCCTTTATTTGCAGCATGAAAATCTGTGGTTCAGATCCCCATGTGGGTAAATAATAGGCTGAAGGATTAGCCACCACCACCATCTGTTACCTGTCCCTGACTTCACCCACATTTCAAGGGCCAATTGCAATTTCAAAATCTGTCACTGAATGAGTCTATTTTCTTTCACGTTATTACCTAGATGACTTCAATAATTCTGCCTAAATGGGGCCTGAAAAAGAAATGCTGAGAGCAGTCAACACAAGTAATATATTTGCATAATGCAGTGGAAGAGAGAGTACTGTGAGAGGAATTTCTCAGGGCTGGTGTCCCCTGTTAGTGTTTAAAGGAGGGTGACTCCATTGCCTGCTCTGGAGTCACTCCAGAGGGTCATGAGAGTGAGAAATTATGTTTTCAGCATCCCACTCCTTACCAGAGTCATCTATTGTGTATAAGAGATAATAACCCAATTTCTCTTTTAGTCTGCTTCTCTATCACATGCTGGTTTTGTTAGATGGATGTTTATACAGTTGGACTTACCGTGTCCAAAACAAAGGAAAGCAAAAGGAACAGGGAAAGAAGGAAGGAAGGACAAGGAAACCCAAGCAAAAAGAGGAAACATGCCTTAGGAAAATATGAGGGGAAAATAAATAAGAAAAGTATTCTGTGATCAATATCCCCATTTATTCACAGGACAGATTACATTAATGTGCCCTGTAAGTCTGTCATGCAGCCCTTCAAACACATGGCAGACTTTGCAGAGGAACCTTTGCCATCTGAGGGCTCAGCATGGGGGGCACAGCACACTCTGGCTGCACAGAGCTCTGTGATAAGCAGGAATCATTCCCATGGATCAAGGTAAGGCAGCCAAGCCTTGGAAGCAAACACAAATTTAGCCTGTGGCAAATCCTACTGAAAGCAGCAAGAATCCAGACTATCACTCTATTTTTTTTCCTATGTGAGACACTGCAAAGGCAGAAGCTGTGCCTCAGCATTTTACCACTGCTGTTTCCAAAACAGAAGTAGAAACAAATGGTGTTTCTTATAGCAGAAAGAAATTCTTATACCTTTTTTTGTTCCCGTTTGAGCAGGAAAATAACTCCCACCTTCGTGCCTTTAGACAAAGTTGTATGTAGAGGTGTCCTCTTCCTTCTCTGTTTCTGTGTGCAAGTTCTAGCTGGGGTCCACCCTTAAGGCTGCAAAGTTTCCCTTTTCCCTAAACTTTGGAACTACATGAGCAGCATGGCATTCAATAAAGAATGACACTTTTCTATGATATGTGTAAAATGCTAAACTTCTTTAGCAATGAAGTGAAATTTTGCTATCAAATTTTTAATTCTGAGTGAGCAATTGCTTTATTCCAAGCTATCTTAAATAACACTTAGACTACAGCACTGTCTTTGTTAATTCTCTTATTTTTACACAGAAAAATACTTAAGTCAGCTGAATGAATGTTGATATGTCATGATTGGCCTGCATTTTCCCCACAAGCTGATTCAAATCACACATGATCTGAGCCACAGAGTTGTGAGCACACCCCAACCACAAAATCCCACTGTCCCCCTTAGCCTGGCCTTGGGTTTCTCTGCCTGGAACACTCCCTGCCAGCTGTGCTGTCTAAGTTAGACTTGGGACATCCAGCACCAACTTGTGTGCTCACAGAGCACCGAGCACATCATCAGGGACACCACAAACAAAAACCCTGCAGAGCCACTTCACTCCACACACATGGAGGGAGCTTTGTTTTCCAGACCCATCCCTTGGATTGCTTTCCCTGGGACGTCAGGCCAGATTCCCGGTGGGAGCAAACAGCTCAGACAGAGCTGCCCCCAAGATGAGCTACTCGTGTTTATGTGCAGGAACAGCCTCAATGTCACTCTCATGTCTGGCTCACCATCCAGAAGACCATAACTGTTTGACATAACCCATGTATTTGTTATTTTAGGGGGCTGGTTGGAAGGAGATGGCAAAGGTTTAGGAGTCAATGATCTCCATCAGCTCTACAAACAAGGCAAGACTGCTGGGCTTTGTTTTCTTTTGGGAGCTTTCCAAGCATCAGTACTTTGCGAGTTACCCCCATAGGCAATTCAGTGTCTGTTTCAAGTTAATGTGCTTTGTTTTTCAGGCCACAAATAAAATCAGAACAAAGCAAAAGTTCACGTTTGTTTGAAAACAACCCAAATTGTGTATCGTGTGAAAAGAAAGGTAAAAAGAGGGTCAAGGAAGCTGGGAGTAGGGAGGGCATGGGATAGGGAAAATCACTCCAGAGGAGGGAAAGTGGTTTTTTAATACACAGAAAAAATACATAGAAAAGAGGAGAAAAAGATAATAGTAAGAAAGTCTGCATGAAAATAACTCTGAAATATTGTAGCTCTCTTTTTCCTAGTGAGGTTCTGGTCTCACTCATAAGAGGGTCACAGGGAGTGAAACTACTCTTGTATTTCCATTGTATTAGAGACACATGAGGTAGATGACATCAATAAAACCAAGATATCGGGCCAAATCCTGCCCTTGATTACAGTCATTCAACTAATTTAAGAATCTTGTTCAATGTAACCTTTTAATTCTCTGATTCCTGAGAAAGCCAGAGCAACAACGAAGGACTTGCATTAATCAGACGTCAAACACACTCATACCTTTGTTAAAACAAACTTAACCATGGAAGGACTTAGAGGGATTTTTTTTTTTTTTTTTTTTTTTTTTTTTTTTTTTTTTTTTTTTTTTTTTTTTTCCTTGGTAACAGCAAAGATCTGTTTCCAGATCTGTGAATGTGATGCTGTGATAGCTGATTTCCCCCCTGCCTTCATGCTTTTGTGCCACAGCCGTTTTTTCAAGGATGGCACCAGAGTTAGCCTGCTCACCTGGTTCTTGGAAGACATATTTTTTTCAATTCTTGGACCTATTTTTACAATCCTCCACCTCTTTAGAAATACTGAATGAATCTGGAGGCAGTGGTCCCCACCTGTCAGGTGGGATCACACTTTCCACAGAACAAGAATAGGGCAAAGGAAAAAGATAAGAGTATGCTTCAGTGCTGAGCTCTTTTCTGGATTGACAGATTTTCTTTCCTGTGTTGGATTTGTGAAGTCACCCTCAGAAATTTCCATTGACTACCATGGCAACTGCACTGGGCCAGTAGTAGCCATAGTGATGCCAGATGGTGAGAAGTTATGCATGTGACTGCCACAGAGAATTGCTCACTGAATTCTAAATTCAGATGAGTGCACTGGATCCAAAAGAAACAGAACTGAGCACAAATGCAGGCAGGGAACAACTTCCCTGCAGTATAAAACCTGTTAAAAATAATACAAATATTTCATGAGAAATTAAAGCAGGACAAAACCATGTTTGGTCGTACAGCCGCCTACCTATTCACTATCGGTGGGGTTGTTTCACCCTATCAGTCACTGGGCAGGTTTATCTTGCCATGAATGCATGCAAAAAAAAGAGGAAAAGAGAAAAAAAAAGCCAGAAGAGCTGCTCTGCTGAGCAGTGGAACTGGCAGGCACAATGAACTCTCTAAATAAGAGATGAAATCTTTGAAATCCATGTCACCACCTCAAGACTGGCTTCAAACCCGTGGTGACCCACAGCCGTCACAATACATGGATGAGCTTTTGGTATCCTCCTGCCTTTATAGTCTTAATCCAATTAAGAACTGTTGTTCCCATCAAGCAATTAAAAACCCAAACCTGCACTCTCACAAGGCTGGAAGACCCGAAAAAACCCTAAATCTCATTTGTGACATTGAAAGCAATCGTGTCCTTGTCAAAGGCCTCAGATTAAAAGGGTCAAGACTTCTTTCTTATACAGCTCTAATAGTGAACTCAGAGCCTGGATATTATCAGGAGGATAGCCAAGAAATTCCATGGATGTGTTGTCACCTGGGAGAAAAAAGGTGGCAGAAATTTTTATTGCTCCTGTAAGATGTGTGACTACCCTTTGCACTATTTTTATTTGTTTATTTTTTTCCTCCCTGGAAACAACTCAGAAAACTGCTTATGCACAAAGCACAAAAAATGTAGGTTTAAACATGTAGGGAAAAAATTGGAATTGTCCAGTTATCTCTTTACCCAAAATTTTATTTCCTCTGCAAGAGACAGAGGAAAAACACCTTGCCTGTCAAAAGGTCCCTCAATAGAAACAACAAAGAGATGCAACTGAAAATCAAAGCAACATTTTAGACAGTTTCCTTTCATGACAAAGTTTCAAGGTTCTCCGTCAAGAAGCAGTGTCAAGCAGGGAGAAAAGCATGCAAGACTCTTCTCTTTGATGATTTAAAAAAATGATAGAAAAAGAGGCATTTCAGTAAAGCTGCAATAGGAAAAAAAGGAAGTGTTTCCTGCTGTGGATGCTGATAGAGGAGCAGCCAACACAATGAGATTAACAACAGCTTGAAAATGTTTCTCCACACACAAAATGAACACATGAGTGCATGTATTTCTGTGCTGCTTTTAGGATTAGTTGACAGATGATCTCCCCAGATGATCTGGTCACTTACCTGATGTCTCAATAAATTTATTCCCACAAGGAGGGATGCTGATATAACAGCAATTGTGTGCAAAGCAAATCACACCAAACCATTGATATTTTAAGTTCAGCAGCTGATCCTGCATGGTTGCTAACAAATGCAGGCAAAGAGACCACAGTGATTGCAGCAGTGAGCTGAACTCCTGTCTCACCATGGCTTGAAGATGCAGTTTGACAAGTGCTGCTTAAGCAAACCTGAGCACATCAGTTATTTTCCAATGATTTACTCGCAACAGTCACTCATAACATAAAAGCCAACAATCAGTCATTAGCATGCAGCAAAGGAAGCTTTCCCAGGGTATTATGTATCATGTTTGGACAGTTAAAACTCACAGCTATTATTTATTCACACCACCATAAATTATTCTCCTCCAAATGAACCTGAGTCACGTAAATGCTGACTTGGAAACTACCAGAGGCCTCTCCTTTCCTGCAACGTGTATTTTTCCTTTCTAATAAACTTCCTGCCTAAAAATGGAAAACCAAAATGAAGCTGAGGTGTTTAAAATCAATGCCCTGGAGGCACTTTGGTTAACATTTGCTGTGTCCCTTTTAAGGCTCTAAATTTGTCAAGGGCTAAAATCATCTCAACACTGCAAAGCAGCACCAGTGGTGTCTTTGAGAAACTTTTATGCATCAAATTATTTTTCACAGGCTTTTGCCTCCCTCTTTTTTTATTTTTAATGCATATTTTGTCCTGTCAAACAATACCCAACTAGGCACTTTAGACTGCACTGTAAAAGTAGTGCAGGCTATGCAAACTTCCTCATGGGCACAGATGTCATCCCGTGGACATGGTTAACAGGGGTTGGATTTAAACCAGGGAGAAGCAGGACTGAAAACTCCTTGGAAGTCATTATAAACAGCCAGAATCTGGTGCTGAATTATCACTAAATTGAAGCCATTTTACTGTATCTGTGTGGTGGTGCATTTCCCCAGACACATCCACAAACAGCGGATGAAAAAATATCTCTCCTCTTAAAAATAGAGGAAAAAAAGGCAAACAAAAAACCATGGAAAACAAATAAACAAACAATCATATAAAATAACAACAACAAAAAAAACACTTTCCCCAAAATAAAACCCTCACTGCTCTCTACTACATTCTGGACTTACATGATTTTGAAAGAGAGGTACCAAGCCTGAACTGACAGGAGAGAAACTGAGTTGCACTCACAGATCTAAGGGGTCTTCCTGGGCTCATCCCACTCCTAATGGAAATAAATTAGTGATGCAGTGCCCTCTGAAGTTGTCCACACTGTTGCAGAGTTAAAGCCAAGTATTTGGCCCTCAAGCACAGACCATGTTATACCCTTCATCTTCCACAGCAGGTCTGGATATATCCCAGTGTGTTGAGGGGTCAGATATTCAACAGGGTGTGGTCCAAGCAAGGATCAAGTTGGAAATTTCAGTAGGAATTTGAATTTATCACTGGGTTTAGTACTTCCTCCATCACTCAGTCTATGATGAACACAACAGACCCTGTCAGCTGTAGTGTTCTCAGAGATATTTGTGCTACAACTCTTGCATCTGAGTTATGCAAACACTCAGATCTGATGCACTCTGCTCTGGGGCCAAGTGCCTGCTCAAATCTCTGACAGCTTCATTGTCAGGCCATGGTAGAAGAAGATACCTCCTTAGAAAATAACTTGAAAATAACTTCATGGTTATTTTAGGCATCTCTGACACCACTTTGGGATTTTCTGTCTGCAGCTCCAGCAGACACTGCTGGGAGAGGAACAATTCTATTGACAAGCTGTCCCTGCTGTAAATGTGATGTTGTGCCTCACTTGCACATTTTGGAGATGTCTTCTTGTTTCATCTGTTTGGCAAAATTTGTCTCACACATGCTGGAAACATCCGTGCTGAAGAAAATGATTGTTACTTAACTCACATAAACACTGCAGAAGGTATTGGCAAATAAAAAGCTTGACCTCCACTGATTGCTGCAGCCAGAAAATGTATTTGGATAATTGTTTCTCCAGAGGTTCCAGAATATGAGACAAGCAGTTTTACAAATGAGTATCTTTAACTGCTTGGACAATTTCTTTTATGCTTGGATACATCCATTTCCTTTTTTTGTTTCAAGACAGAATCAAAACGAGACAGTCACTGTCCAAAATCAGGTAAATCTGGTGTTACCTTCATCTGTCATTAAAGCTTGAAGAGACAGAAGCTCCTACAAGCTAAAAACAAATAAGATCAATTTTTTGCAAGCTCAATAAGTCCAAATAAAGTGAACAAGCACTGAGATAGATCATTGATTGATAAGAATTGTGACCAATGGTGTACACAAATTAAGGGCATGGCCCTGAGCTTTGGTGTTTCTTCTGCAGGACCTTAGCTTTGAACTTCTGAGGTCCCTATTTACCCATTTCCTTGCAGAGACTGTTTCCCATTTAAATAAACACCATCAGAGCTCTTCACATAGCACAGGAAGTCCAGGATTGGGATTCACTCAGGGTCTTGCTGGAGTGAGTCATTTATTATTTCAATTAAGTGTTCATCTATACTTACATGTTTGCTATCCTTCTACCAGGTTTTGAACTCATTATATTTTTCCCCCTTATTCTCAGGGCACGATCTTTGCAGGAAGGGGCTGCACAAGCAAGGCAGCTGCTAAAGAAATATGTCACTCATTAGTTTCACACTGGAAAAGTAAATATGCTAGCAAAAGTCTTACACGTCTGTTTATTTGTGAGAATGTCTGTGGCTGAGCCTCACGTGAAATAAACCAAAAGAAGACAAACGTCAACACCTTGGCGGACAAACGCAAAACCAAGGGATTTATCCTAAACTGAAAGTCCTTTTTTGCCTGCAGGGGAATGCCTGCAGCCCCACTTGTGCAGAGCAGAGGCAGGAGCACAGGAACTCAGGGGAGCTCCAGCTACACCTCACAGTTTGTCCTCCCGTCCCAGCCTGGGTGGGATGCAGCTGCCGAGATATTTGTTTGTCAAACTCCCCAGCTCTGCTCATCGGGCTCTGCTGCCTGAGCTCACGGCCAAGTCCTCCCCTTGACCCATCCCAGGGACTCCTGCAGCCTGTGGGGAGCCGGCAGAGGGAAGGCTTTTCCCCCTGTGCTGAATAACAGCTCCATTTTCAGCACTTCATTAACTATTGCAGCTGCAACAGACCCAGTGGAAGCAGGGAAATGAAAAACAAACCAAAACAAAAAACCAAACACAAATCTCATAGATGCTGCATCAAGTTGCCACATCCAGCACTAAGGATGACACAATTCGCACCCTTTTTCAACCTCTTAAAAACACACTTTTTGCCTCCATGTTTACAGCTGACAGATACACCAACTTCCCTCATCCTTTTCTGTATCAAATCAGAGTTTCTGTATCCAATCAGTCACTGGGATCTGGTTCTCTTGAAAATCTGAATTTCTGAATGGACCACAGCCTTCTGCACTGGCACATGGTCCATAACCAAAATCGGCTCTTGAGGGGTCTGTCATCGTCTCCAGTTTGCAGCTCATCCAGTTTGGGATTTTCCCAAATCACCTCAACCTCTGGCTATAAAATATCACTAAGGGGTTTGCAATAGGCTGACGTGCATGGAAGAAAAACAAGCACAGATATAAAGCTCTGAATTTCCCTGTTGAGCAAAGAAATTTTAGTTTTCCTACAAGAGGAGTTCTTTTTCTTTTCTTTTTTTTTTTTTTTTTTTTTTTTTCTTAAAAAAGAGTTATTTCCTGAGCCATTCAATTTGCATTAGTTAATGAATTATGCACACTAGCTGAGAGTCACACTGTGAAGGATGCTTTGACTGGAACACAGGATGCATTGGATTAGGGAAAATTTAGTCTACACAAAATCTCAGATATTTCTTTCAGTAGATTTGCTGCAAAAGGACTTTTTTTTCCCTAATCCTACCAGCTGAGACTTTCTGAGTGTGCATCCTTAAAGCACATAATTATGTAATAAGAATTTAAAATCACATAAACCTTGACTGAACACAGAATTTGAACAATTCATGGATATTCCTGTCACTTATGAGCTCCCATTTTTAAACAGTTGTTAAAGCATCCAGCCAAGTATGATACCAGCATAGGAACATGATAAGAAAAGGAAATCCAAGAGGTGGTTCCCACAGGAATTTTGAGTTGCTGCTCACCCCTGTGAAAGTGTGTAATGCACAGTTTTATATACACACACATGAAAAATTAGGGTTGGATCAGTGAAATTCTCTGACAGGGACCATTCAGTGAGTCTACCAGAATGAAAGGTGGAGATGGTGATGACACTAATGGAAATAAATAAAGTCAAATAAAAGATATACTTTAACTTGAAAGAGACACAAATGGAAAGACCCTTATTGAAATGTTCTAAGCTGTGAAATTTAATGGAAACTAAATATGTTCAAAACATATGTATTTTTACTCTCTCTCTAACAAAATCCTACTCACCCCAATCGAACTGTGTTTTTCTCTGCTAACAGAGATTTTGACAGTCCAATTTTCTTCATTTGACTTTGGTATTTGCTGGGAGTACAAAACTGGCCACTGCAGAAAGGCAAATTTCCTGATTGCCAAGCAACTGGACTCCATCATGTTGGCAATGGCTGTCTTGTCCACACTGACCTGGAAGGAGACGTCTCAGGGGAAGAGGGTTGAACATAATGTCACAAAAATGCCGTATTTTTGCAGCTGAACTGCACATCATCCCCTGCACACTCTGTTTTTGCAGCTGGAATACCTAATTTGTCTTATTATCCACACCGTATAGGATCTCACACACAACACTGTCCTAGAAGTGTATTAACACAAATGTGTATAAAATATTGCAATAATTTCTGCCTTCATTTTTATTGTCACCACAGCAAAAAAATTGCCTCAGTCAACCTGATGCAGGGCAGAAAATCACCTCTTACAGGTACATTTGTTCTGCACTGACATGAGCTGAGCATAAGTGACATCTTCCTGAGCTCATTATCCCACAGGGTAACTTCAGTACTGGCACTGAGCTACACATGCACTGGCTTGGCTTGCCGGGGCCAAAACTTTGATGAGGGGCTCCTCACAGGAGTTAAATTCTCACTAAACAGCAACAGGGAGCAGGATGGCTGGCAGAGAAGAGTCACCCTGAAGCTTCAGCTTCAACCCTGTAGTGATGTGGAGGAGAGCACTGCAGGCAAACTGCACTCTGGAAGGATGGGAGTTTGGAATTAGCTCCTTCTCCTCACCTTCATTTGAAAACAAAACTGCTTAGAAACCATGAGAAATATGTTCCATGAGAATATGCCAGACAACTTCCATGGACTGTTCAGGATTTTTCTGTGGCTCAGAAATGTCCCATTTGCCACGAGCTCAAGGGTACCACCTTGACAAAGGAGAGCACAGTGCCAGCATTTTGGGGAAAAATTCTCTAATTTCAGGTTCATACCTGTGCTTGGTCTTCACAAAACTAGTACAGAAGGTGTGCTTTTATATCTCTGAAGCTCCATCTGCACAACCAACCAAATGTAAATCATGATCTGCCCATGTCCAAAGGGACATGCATTGATCCGAGCTCTGTGCAAACATGTTATAGACTGCAATATAAATATCACATTGCATAAACCCACCTGCTTACCCAACAAAACTCAGAGCTCCTTGCCCACACTAAGTCTCAGCACACTCTCCCAGCCCCTAATTAGAAAAAACAACAACAACAACAACAAACAAAACAGGGAGATGGCTACACCTACTTCTTGTTGTCTAAAACCCCCACTTTTAAAAGCAGAGTTCAAGGAACTTTGTGAAAGAACATGGGTTTGTGCTGGATGTATTTTCTCTACCAAAACCAGTCTCTTGCTGCTCAGTCATTGCCAGAGATCTTTCAAGTGAGGATTACGGTTTATTATTCCAAATACACCTTGAGAAAAGGAAAGAAAAAAACTACCAAAAAACCCACAAAAACCAACAAAACCCCTCAGAAATAAGCAAAAAACGCAACCAGCCAAGGAACTCCCAGACTCATTTAAAATATCTACATTGCTGTCTGTTTATCTTCACTTAAATCAGCTTGTCTTCACTCAGATTCTTATCTTGTTTAGGTTGCTATGGTAACTGCACAGTTTTTAATTTGCAAAGAAAAGAGTGTAGTACTAAATGCTAATTGAATATTGGGAGCCTGGGAGCCTCCCAGATGTCTTTTTACAGACTCCTAGAAACATTTACCAGACGTGGGAAGAGACTGAAACTTGTGGATAATGGCAGGAAAAGAAATCACCTTACCGACTCCCCTGGTTTCCATTGGAGAAGATGAAATACATTTTACTTACAAACAGCTAGTTTGAAGAATATAATCATATTTCAGTTTGCTTTTTCCAGTATTTCCCATGGAAGAAAGTGGGAGAGTCTCACTGGCATACATAAAAAACTACTAAAACATGGAAAGAACAACTCCTCTTTTTTTTTTTTTTTTTTTCCTTTACTCCAACCTGACAGTGAATTTCTCTGAGGGCTTCTAGATTTAGCCGCATGCACTCTTTCCCCCTGGATGCTCTGCTATACTCCATGTCTCACGCAAATTCAGGAGCTGCATCTATTTCAGATGCAAGAAGAGGTTCTCTGAAAAAAACCAAAATTGTGTACAAAAAGGGCAAAGCAGCCTCCTCTAGCCCTTGACAAAGGGATGACAGCTCTCAGACTATCACAGGAAAGACCGAGGGGTGCAGCCAAAGCAGAGATGCAGCAGCAGGACTTCACTTTCCACACTGCCCATTAATCTCTTTAATAGAGGCAAAGCTCTTTCAGGGCTGACACCGATATGAATTTTGCAGGACTCTCTGCTGTCCCTGGCTTAGCACCACTAATTAATAGTTCCTCTGCTGAGCCCCTGTGGTGATTAGCAGGGCAGCTCTGGTTGCAGGAGGTGATGCCAAGCCTTTAGGTGCTGTGACACCACAGCCTGAGGATCTCCAGAGCTCTGGCCCCGTGTCCAGGAGCCTGTCCTAGGGTGACTTTATGATGCTTGTATCCCCAGTTGTCTGTTTATTTATGCTGTATATTAAGTTCTACACCTTTCAGACTGGTTCTGAGAGTGAAGAGGAGGAAAAAGAAGCAGGCAGTTTGTTTTCAGAAACTGCCCTCACTCCTCCACATTCCACCCCTGGACTGTGCTGTCTGCAGCACAGACAGACAGTGGGACAGAGATCTCCTGTGCTTTTAGTTAGTTTAGTTAGCTGAGGCAGAGAAGTTCCCTGGACTGTTTTTTTTCTTTTTCTTGGGAACTGTTTAAACCTGTCCTGGACTGAAAAACCCAGAGAGACACTGGGATCTCACATCTGCAGCCCACTGGGGCCTGGGCTGGAGGAACTGATGGGAGACTGGGAGAGCCAGGCTACACCCATAAAGACTTTCAGAGTTTACCATCTCACCTCAGAGCCATGAGAGGTTTTATTGTTTCATATTATTGTATTTTTTTTGTGCTTGTGGGCACTTTGTTAAATAAATAGTTTTTTCCATTTTTTCTTAGGAGTTTTTTTCCTGGACCTGTTTTTTCCCGGGGATTGTTTGGGTTTGCTTCCCAAAGGAACCGCATTTGGAGGTTTCATCCCAAATTTGCCCTAAACCAGGACAGAGCCGAAATCTGAGAGCAGCAGCATCAGCAAATCTGCCTCCTTAGCCCAGTGCCAGCACCAGGACTAGCTCTGATCTTCTGCCTGCTGAGATAAAGCCCAGCCCAGCTGCTCTGGCTCAGCACTCTCGTCCTGCTGAGCTCAGGCAAAGTGCTCCTGGCTTCTTGCTGAACATGTGTAGGTGGGTGTGTGCATGGCAGGAGGTTAATAAACCCTGACAGCTCAGCTGGTGCTCCCTGAGACGCCTTGGGAAGACTGACTCGGAACAGAGACTGGACAGAGCTAGAGAATAAAGCAGGTATTTATTAAAAGGCCTCCAGGATACACCTTGGGCAGGACAAGAGCCTGACCAGGGCTACACCCAAGATGCACCCAAAATAGTCACAAAGTGGCTGACCAGTCTCGAGGTCTCACACTTTTATAAGTTTTGGTCCATTTGCATACTGGGATTTAGTTATCTAATTACAGCTTCAGGTTGTGAGGTCCCATTCTTCTTGTTCCTCCCTTCAGCCACCCTTGTTTGTGCTTTTGGGCTGAAAGTTGTCCTTGGTTTTCAGCAGGAAAAGGATTTGTTTTGTCTCCCTGCTCTGTGAAGAGAGCTCACCAGCACTTAATATGAGGCTCAGAACTGCACCCCTGGGCATCACAGAATCTGAAAACACAAAAGCTGAAACTTAAGGCATCACCTGGAACTTGCTGGCTCCAGGGGACATGAGTGGCACCTGCCCCCTCCAGTGTCAGAGTGCCAGGCTTGCTGACAGCTGCTGTGTTTGCAACCCTCGCTGCTTCTAAGGGATTCAACCCTTGGGGTTGTCTAGGTAGAAAAATAGAAACAAGCCCTGTGTGTGAACCTCAGACTCCACTGCACTCTCTGCAGCAGGATTACCTGAAAGTTACCTACAACTCTCTCCTAAAATTAATTCCACTTGAGGCTGAGCTGGCTGAACACACCTGAGGACAGGCCAGTGCTATGTCTGAATGGCCCAAGCCTTGGAAAGCCCTCTGGGCTCCTCACCCATGTCTTCCAAAACCATTCCCCAGGGCAGCAAGCCTTGCAAGTGGATAGGTTTTTTTCTGTGTATTGATATCTGTGTTTACACCTGCTGTAAGGTGTAATATTTGGATGTAACCTGTATGTTCAAAGCAAAACATGATTTGTTTTGCTTACATGGTAGTTTTCAGGAAAAGAAACAAGTGTCACTTCCCACTTGAACACATCAACAAATCAAGAATTCCAAGCACTCTTTCTGTGACAACAGGGGAAACAAAAACCTGGAGCACCTTTCTCCTTTACTTGCTTGCTGCTATGTGATGTATTTATCTATTCAGCCCAAACTGTGAGAAAAGTTTTATGCTTGAGGTTATTAGACTACAGAAAAGCTGTTAAAAAGTTATCAACACTTGCCATAAATATATCAAGGTAAAGTGAGTAAATGATACATCCAGGGAGGCTTCCTGATTCCAGATTTGAACCTGAATTTCCTAAGCTCTCTGAAGCTGCATCTTGAAATACCTCTGCTAAATTAGACAGCTTGTTAGGATCAGAGAGAGATCCTCTACCAGGATGGCATTACCTGCCATCTGCTGTGGAAGAGGCAGGTCAGGCATTTTTAAAGTGCTCTCTAGACCTGGAAAATCATGTCTGAAGCTGCCTGCTTGTACCCAGACAGCTAAAAGCAGGCTCAGGGTTACTAATGTGCAACAAAGAAAGAAGATTTTGCAATGAACTGTGACATTTTGCAGCATTGTTCAAGACATTAATAGAGAGAGAGGATGAAAACTGTTCTAGGAGTCTTTTTTTTTTTTTTTTTTTTTTTTTTCTTTTCTTTTTTTTTTTTTCTTTTTTTTTTTTTTCTGAGCAGAAAGAGATGAATTAATTTCATTTCACCTACAAATCTTTCCTGGGCTACAACTTGAGTCTTTTTTTGACCCTCTGCTGGTCCATTCTTCATGGCACCTTTCCAAGTAATCTAGACCAAATATTCCACACTGAATACCTGCATAGATGAAACACAAATCTGGAACAGCCCTGAAGCTGTGAAAGGGATACAAGTCTCCATCCCCTTTCCTGTTCAGCTGGAAGTGCATTGCATTTTGAGGGAGAGGGGGAGAAGGCTTGAAAGGGGAAAGCAAAATAAAGTAATGGAAAATATTTAATGAATTCCAGATGATTCACCAACTGCTCGGCTAGAAACGCAGAGGGGAACTGACAGACAGAGAAGGAAATGCAAATTAGATAAGCAATAAAGCAGGAGAGCTGCACAGCCCCAAATTCTCTTCAGATTTCTCAGAAGTCAGTGTTTAGATTTGGCTTTGAATTGACATAATGGGCACATTTTACTTGATGTCTTACTAGCAACCGAGCCAAATCACAGTGCACTTTAGTTCTCCAGTGTTCTAATAAGTATTTGCTTCAAAGCAGCAGTTCAGATCTCCCTGTGAATTTTGTCAAGTACACATCATATCAAAGGATAAGCATTTGTCAAGGCCTTTATTCAGCCACAAAGCAGGGGGAAGGTTTGTTTAAAGAATGTCAAGTTGCACCTGCTGGCTCACACAGGGAGGATGAAAGGCACGACTGGAATGCCTGTCACTGTTGAATTTTTATTTTTCATTTCTTAAAGTATTTTCAACCGATGTGAAAAGACTTGTTGTATTACAAAAGCAGAATGTTGCCATAAGCTATTCAGAGCCTTTCAAATGAGAAGATAATGGATTTGTGGCTAATAAAGTGGTGCTTGTCTGCGAAGCAAAAGAGTGGAATTAGGCTGGCATGTTAACAAGATGTGCATGCTAAAGTAGCTTGAAGTATTGCACAGCCTCTGCTATGTCAGACTTTTAAGATATTAACCCATAAATTTGCAGTAAATGTGAGATTGTTCTTTTGGCCTCGTGGGCAGAGAGTCAGGACCCACAGCCCTTGTGGGGTCTGGCTTCCCTCTGGATATTTGTTTCTGTCCTTCAGCTTCCCCCAGAGTGATTTCCCCAGCACAGGGAGCTGGGGCAGAGAGAATTCCCTTCCCAGGGCAGGCAGGGGAGCTCTGGGGTAGAGCATGGCTGAGACCTGTCCTTGGTATAAACAAATCCCAACAATCATACAACATATCATAAAACAACCTACAACATCAGATGTCCATGTTCTCTTAGCTTGTAATATAAGTTATGAGCCTGTGCACAGAATAAAATTGGGGTTTTTTTTCTATGAAACAATAGTTCCTAGGAAAAAAAAAAAAAAAAAAAAAAAAAAAAGAGGGAGACAACACATACCTACATAAGGGTAGATTGATGTTACCCTGAGTAACATCATGTTATCCTGTACTGCACAGACTCAGCCTGTCTGTGCCTCTCTCCATGTTGCTGGCCAGGGAGGACCTCACCTCTGTTCCTGGTGCAGGGCTTTGGCAGGGTGAGCTCTAAAAAGAATGAGGTGCTGAGATCCTTTTGCAGCTGAGCTCGGCTCCACAGCAAGGAGTCACATGAAGAAGGATTGCCTACCAGGGGATGCAGACACCAGACCCATTTAATAAACCTCAGCTATTATCACAAGAGCACATGGACTGTCAGGGAGGAGAAAGCAGGGCTGCCTCTGCTGCAGTCCCACAACACTTTCTCCCCTTCTCTGCACAGCAAGGGATTACAGAGTGGGAAGTAACATTAGGCAGCACAACTCCAATCAGCCAGCCTGAGAACGAGGGACTCAGAAAACCAATTAGAGAGGCTCCTCTGGTTTTTGTCATCCACATTATTAACAACTGCCCTCAAATTGTTTCCCAGGCTTTGCCTTTTGCTGTTCCGAAGTTAATATTCAAGTTACTGCCTCTTTTCATCTGCAGGCAACGTTGGGAAAGTGCAAGTTGCTCCTGATTTACAAACAACTACTTAAAAGCTGCTGATTACTTCAGAGGTTATCATTTTTAGTTGAGTATTCATAGATGTGTTTCCTAAGTCTGGCAGGCTTGGTAAGGAAAACAAGTTACCAAATCAGATAATGAATTGTGGGTTGTTTTTGTTTGGTTTTTTTTGGTTTTTTTTTTGCTTTTCAGGTGTTAAACAGACTGCTTTGAGCAGCCCTCAGAGACCAGCTGTGCCCTGGAGACCGTTTATCTTTCCTAAAGCCTCAGCAGAGAAGATAGGTAACACAGAGCTACTGTTGGCAGGACACTGAGCATTTCTCTGTTAAGGTACGAGCCCTAATTAGAACTTGGCTCAAGTCGAGCCCTTGGATCAGGTACAGCAAAAACTCTGCTGCATCCTGAGTCCAGACACAATGTTTAGACGTGATCCAATTCCCAGTTCAGCCTAGCATTGTGCTCACTTGGAAGGGGATGGGGCTCATCTCTAATTGGAGCCAGCCTGGTCGGAGGCTGTCCAAAGTTGCCATCTGCTGCCTGATCTGTGGCCTGATGGAAAGAGTTTGCTCTTCTGCCTTGCTCTTACAGAGGAGGCTGGAAGTACCAGCAGCTTCTGCCACCAGTAAAAAATCCTCTAAAATAAAAATCCCAAACCAATCAGTTAAACGACATCTAGCTTATTTAGCATTTTTTTTAACTTTTTCAGATTTATGAACTTAAGGCCAAAGTATATACCTCACACCTCCAAATCTTGGTCCCTCGAATCCTTTCCCAACATGTTTACATTTCTAGTCATACATGGAAAACATTACAGGATTCTCTCAGGAATTACTCATTTCATTCAACCACATCCCCTTCAGCTTTGAAAAAAAAAAAAAAAAAGTTACTGCAAAGAACTGAACTGGAGGACTGTGCTCATGAATTTTCTTAGCTAAAAGGGCTGTGGACCGTCACAGGATGGACAGTTCTTGCCTACTGCGTAAAGCTCAGCTCAACACCCTGTGCAACAGCTTCCGCAAGGGATCGTCTTCCTCAGGCTTCCTCTGCAGGATGAAAATGATTTTCCTTCATCATAGCCCTATAAATCCATGCCCAAAGGTACCAGGCTCAAGGGAACAGGGTAGAGGCTTCTAAAAGGTACTTGTGGGAGAAAAGAAGGATAATAAAGGTAGAAGGAGAAGAGAGGAAATTGGAAACAGCAAAATATACCAGAAACCGTGTGGCTCTTCTTGCCCTGCTGTTTCTGTTTCATGCTGTTTCAGGATGCCCTGAAAAGCAAGAAGAAGAGAAAAAACTCCCCCAAAGCTGATATTTTTTCCAATTTAAATTTTTTTAAAGAAAGTTTAACCACGTTATTTTTTCTGTTTCTGATGAACTAAAGATGTTTTCACTAAGTCCCTTTGATAGCAAACGCTATCCATAATTTTTTCTGTCTGTAACTTAAAATTCCTCTGGTTATAAGGCTTAAGAACACATTGTGAGCTTCAGCCAAGGCTTATTCCAAGACTAAATCATGTTAAGTTTCCTCTGCTGTATGGTTTGTTTTAAGCTGAGTATTTGTTCAGTGCTTTTAGCATCCACCAGACAGTTCCATCAAGCTGTGCCAGGGATACAGGGAATCTGAAGGCCATGCCAAAAGTGCATAATATAGTAGTAAATTTAGTTAAGTAGATAGATAGAAGAGGAGATTTATTAGCACCCTCATCAGAAGAATAGATACGATTCTAAAGGATTTGGGCTGGAGGGGACTTTAAAGATTTAGTTCCAACCCCACTGTCACAGCAGGGACTTGCCCAGGTTGCTCCAAGCCCAATCCAATCTGCTCTTGAACACTTCATGGGATGGGACATCCACAACTTCTCTTCCAGAGCCTTAACACCCTGATAGTAGAGAATTCCTTCCTATTAATTAATCTGCATTCATGGGATGGGAAATCTGCACTGACTTTCTTGATGGGAAAATACAAACTGGTTCTGGCTTGTTTATTTATTTCTTATCTCTGAGCTTGCCTTCATGGTAGCTGAATGCATCACTTGAAGCTTTGGGGATTTTTGTGCTTTTTTCTCCCCACCTATTTTGGTTACTTTTATCCACTGACAACACTTCAAGCAATTGTCTCTCCTATCCTAACAGTTCTGCAGGGTTTTTCTAAAGAGGGATATTCCCAGCTCTAGCATCCCAGAACAGCACATCTCAAGTCCCGACACAGTTTAAAAGTCAGCAAATTGTACCACTGGATCTGAAACCCAATGAGCCAGCTTCTTCAGCAAAGAAAATTCCATGGAAATGTCCCATTCCTGTGACAAGTCCACCTTCCTAAGGCATTCCCAGCTTGTGTGAGCTACTCCATATTTAATATCTTTTTTAAAAACTCTATCTTCTTTCTCCTATTTATTTCTGGACGTGGAACCTCCAAGGCTCACCTAGTTTTGTGGATAAATTAGGGAAGTAGATACAATATTGTGGTGTTCCAGCATTCTTTTTAACAGTTTCCAAGCATTTATGAAAAAAAAAAAAATTCCTCATGATACCCTTTTCATCCTGTTTGCTTTTTGTTAGAAATCTTGAACTAAATAAAAATATTTAGCTCAGCCTTGCACTCATCCAAGAATCTATTTCTTAATTACAACAGTGTAATTATATTTTAATTGGAACTCTTTCAAGGACCTATTTTACACTGAGCTCCTAGATAAAGTTTTACACATTTTTGACTCTTGCATGTGGCAAAGTCAACCTTTAAATTTAGGGGGACCTCCCACGCACCATTTCTGGGTTATCTGGCAAATAAATATCTCAGTACAGGCAAAATTAATAAATGGGGGCTTCAGCAAAGAAGCTCATATCAATGGAGAGCATGCAAGGTGAAAATGAAAATGAAAGGGCCTGCCCCAGAAAATATATCTTAAACTGATCAGGTTTTCCTTAGATAGAGCAAGGGATTTTCCTTGTTATCCTTAAGAACATCACTTCTGACAGGAAACATTTGTTTCCTTATGGTCTGGGCTAGTGGACCTATGTTGGGATTAGAAATGAAAAATTAGGAATGCTCTTTTTTTCCCTTTTTAATTAGGAGAGTTGTGAGCAAAGCTCACAATGCAATAAAAATGTAACATTTGGCAAAACAGAGAAGGCATTGCTAAATTAATTTTTATGATGCACAAACCCCAGGGACAGCAGGGGGACCAAGCAAGGAGCATAAAACTGTTTGTTTGTTACTGTTGTATGGATTTCAGCATAAAATTAAGTCCCTCGGAGATTTACTGAGAAGCTGATGATTTTGTGAAGTTGTCATTCATCAAGTACAGAACATTTCTGTTTCTGTAGTAGCCACAGCCTGATTTCAATTATTTCCAGCACGTATGAAGACCTCCCTTCTGAGATTTGTTTGTTTTGCTGTCTTCCCAGCAGGAAAACAACATAAATTCGAAATTTTTAACTGAAAGGTGCAGTTTTCTTCTGTTTTTAATTGCAAGAGATCTCTTGGGGAGTGACTGTCAGAGGAGATTATGAGCAGTTTATAAAGTCCAAGCGAAATTAGGGTGGCTAAGTGACAATTTGGAAATCCAGTAGGACAACTTGTGGCTGTAATCTGCAAATACTTTCAGGACATTTCCTACTTCGGTAGGAAATTTTTGAAAGCAGAATTGCAAAAACCACACCACCCCATAATACCTATTACCATTTATATGAGAAAACATGAGAGATGCATTGAGATTATGAATTCTGAAGCTCATTTTTCCTCTAATTTATTTTTAGTAGCTTAATGAGGGACAAGCACTTGCTGATTATTTATCCTGTTTCAAATTTACTGAAGATGATTTTGCTGCAGAAGTTTCTGCCAGCAACAGGCTCCATAGTCATAAAAATCTCTACTAGGATAAATGACATAAATTAATGTTAATCCTTTCAATGCAGAGCATTTCTTGTCTAGCTGTTCTTTAACATCTAATATGCAAAAGCATGCATTTTTTAATTTATAAATAATTGGATGTTTTCTATGTCCTTCTTAAAGATTTAAAAACTTTTTTCTGCCACTTTGACCTTTAAAGAGAGTGGAAACTTCTACATTGATAACATTTGGATTTTTTCTGTGGAATACTTCTGCTCTAAGATCCTTTTTTTTGCTACTGAAAAAGATTTCAACATTTTCCAAGTGCTACGAGCAGCTGTATCAGCCTTTCTGTTTCCTGGAGCTCGGTGAGTGTGGACAGATTGAGGAATGCTTGGAAACTTGCTTGGTGATTTTTGACTCAGAAAGCTAATGTTTGCCAGGTTTGGGAAAAAAAAAAAAAAAAAAAGAAAAAAAAAAAGAAAAAAAAAAAAAGGAATGGTGGAATTTATCTCACTTCTACTGTTTTGGATGGATAATCCTTGAATTAACACTTTCAACCTGCAGTAATTATTTAGTGTTTTATCAAAGCACTGCTGGGTGTTCTGTATTAGTGCAGATAGGAATTGTACACACAGGCATATAGAAAGAAGAACCAACCCTAAAAACCAAACCTACCATTACAGCATTAAAACTAAAAGCAAAAAATGTGAATTACATTTGCCCTTTGAAATGTTGAATCAGCCCCCCCCCCCCCCCCCACTCCCCAATATTTGCATTATGACACAGTCTGTAATTATATACTCAATTTTCTCCCCTAATAGGATACCACCCATATGATTGCACAGGCCAAAGGTGTCTTTGAGGATTGAATATTTGATATTTTCCTGTATCCGTGCTGTTTCAAACATAGTCCTGCATTGCTTTTATTGCATGCAGTTTAAATTCTTCTTTCAGTCTATTTATATTAAAAAAAAAAAAACCTCTGTCCTTCATTAAAACCAATTATAGATTAAAAGATCAAGTCTATTGATGCAGACATTTATTTATTTTAGCAGTAATACAGCTCTGGTTTGGTCTCAGTACTTCTGCTGGAAGGTACTGCATAATTTCACTGCTTTTATAGTTTTCAGTCAAAATATAATTATGGACAGCTTTTTCTATTCCTTTTTGTGCATTGATCTTTCACCCTACAGAGGCTTTTCCCTCGTGGTTTTAAAGCAAATGAAATAATAGACAGCCAGAATAGCTCCTGTCAAAACAGCAAACAAGATTCATCCCCAAATTAATCCAGAGTTCATCTCTAATCTGCACTGTAATCCACTTTTCATCAGTGCCTGTCATTATATCATCTGTTTATGGTTCATTTACATTAAAATCTTGCAATTCTCATATTAAACATGTCTTTTCCAATTTTTTACTCATCGTCATGAGTGAAATGTGTGAATATCAGGCTGATGCACTGTGCTAGACAAAGGATATATGTCTGTATGAATTTATCAGAGTGACTAATCTTGTTTGATCTACAGCTGTGCTATAACAAACAACATTTTCTATTTATTCCAATGTGTTTCATGGTTACTTCAATTTTTTTTTTATCCTTCAGTACTATAGATATATATAAATACATGGGTCATTTTTCTCTCTCCAGTTTAAATATCTCTTTTATATTTTGGGAGTGAGGGAAAGACAAGACAAAATGTTGTGGGTTTTTTCCTTTTCTTTGGGGATTTTTTTTTACTACCACATCTAAAGCAACACCCATGCTGACACTGGAGCTTAAAAGTATCTCCTCTTTTTTTTTTTTTTTTTTAATATAGCTGAAAAGCCTTTTCTTACCTATTGTAATACACAAATTCTGAGTTAGACTTTAGCAACTCTTTCTTTACACATACTGATTTTGGATTTAAGAATATGGGGGTAAAATTCTTCTGCAGCTCCACAATCTCATGTGGATCACAACTCTGGGACAATTAAAGATATTCTGCCTCATCCAATATCAGAATGTCAAATATTAATCCAAACTTCACTTCATTTAGCCTGCTAAAGTTTGCCTTTCTCGAAAGGGTACTCTGCTATTTATTAACTTCTGATATTTCAGCTGAGTTAGAGTTAACCATCTATCATTTAATCCAAAGTTATTTTACACCTCCAACTCTCTTACTGGCCTCATTACTGTATGGCAAAGCACTATGAAGTTTATAGGCAAAAGAGATTTTTCAGATCCCAATGACATGAAGATTATCCCCATGTTTAAACTGAAGATACAGTTATTTCCTAAGAGCACTTCATCTCCTGTTCTTTATACAATTTTCTTACAGTTTAATTCCACCTACAGGCAAGGAAGAGAGAATGAGGAGCTGAGCAAATTTTCTTTCAGGGGACAAGTTTTGAAAACTACAAACAGGTTTCTCAAAGGAGTATCACAGATTTTTACACAGAGATTTACTCTAGGACAGCCATCTAAAGAAGAGAACTACAAAAGACCAATATTATTTGAGTACAACACATATTCTTCCATTGAAGCAATTGAAAAAAAATCATTCCTCCAATCTTTCTATTATTGCACAGCTGTCATGGTCAGGCACACTCCTGTAGAGGGAAGCAGCTCCTCAGGTATCCAGAGCAGTCTCCTGAAGGGTTTGGAACAGGACCCCGTTCCTAAATTTAATTTTTCACTCAGATCTTATCTGGTGCTGAGTATGATGTCTGTTGTGATTTTTGCATTCTAAAGATCAGATTATTTGAAATACTGCAGTGAACTTGCCTGTCTCCCTTCTCAGGATACAGACACAGGCAAAAAAAAAAAAAAAACCCTTTCTATAAAAACCCTATGGTTTGATTCTGGCAGGATGTTTTCCTTACCTTAAAAATCCATGTGTCCAGCTTCAGTGATTAATGACATAAAATAAATGTGTGGAGTATTAAATAACTCAGCAGATGATAACATAGCTGGACAAGTGGGATACTGTTTTCCCTCTTCCAAGAGGGAATTATTACTCCCTCTAATCTGCAAGCTGGTATAAGAAAACAGGTATATATTGGGGAGGAGGAGTAGATTTGCTGTCAGAGGAGTCTCTATAATGCTAGAGGATAAGGAAAATAATATTCTTCACATGTTGGAGCATAACTTGAGCCAACATATTGGCAATAAAAAGAAAAACAAGAGGTCATGCATAGACAAGTGTGAGAAACTCCAGTAGACAGAGTGTCATCTGGCCCAGAACTCAACAAATGAGTTCCGCTCCCTCTCTGTGATCCTTGAAGGACAGGAGGGATCCAGAAGAGCCTTCAGGACTAACACACACAATTTCCACATGGGCCTCAGTGCACAGTGAGCATTTTATGTAAGGGAGCAAAGGCATCACCAAGAATTTGATAAAACATTTGCAGAGTTGATTACTGTGTGTCCTGTCACATCATTATTACAAACCATATTTAATGTATGGTTACAAAAGAGCCAATTATTGCTCCCATCTTGACTTCTAACTCAGATTTAGCTGTAGATGAGAAGCTTGGAGTGGTTGTATCTGTGAGCTTCAGAGCACACTTATGTAAAACCACAACAAGAACTCAAGTCACAGCTGCTGCATCTTGTTCTTATGTCTCTGACAGCTGGGTTAAGGATAACTGAAGCTAACAATGAATGAATAAATAAATAAATAAATACTGGAAAAACAACCTCCCTCAAACCAAACTTGCATGAAGACATCCCAGTAGGCCTTTTACTACAAAGAGAAGGAGTGATCAGAGTGTACCTTCAGAATGAAAACTGAAAAGTTGGTTATCAGAGGCTGAGTAAAAAAATCACCTTCTCATCAGTTCATCTCATTTGCCCTTCCATTAAACTCCCAGGGTAATTTTTCCCCAGTGAAGTCTAGGAAGGAATAAAACCTCAGAATGATCTCAATGCTGACTCTTACAGCAAAATGAACTATTTAACTCCACATGCACACACATACATATACATATTTTCATATGTACATATTTTATGTCACTCTCTTTCTCCACCACCTTTACTTTTTCTGGCATTTAATTAATGCCATGTCTCTGATGTCAAAACAAACATAAAATATGGCTGCATGTAGGGAATGCAAACCCTAATTAAGATGAAAGTTTGGATATAACACAAGACAAGCTTTACATTTTCATTGGGAGAATACTACAGTTTATAAAATATTCCCAGATGTGCCTTTGACTCTCTAAATATCTCTCTGTCTTGAAAAACTGCAGCTTAAATTAAAAACTGCAGCAGTCATCTTCTGTGCAGGAAGTTTCCCTCTTGGAATCTTAGACAATATTTACCACTGGCCTGATTCCACTGACTTTGGTGAAGCTCAGGGTGAGGTGGAGCAAACCATCTTGAAAGCATTAAAGTTGTGGGAAATAAATTCAGACATAATTAATTTTGCTTTTAATTTACACTGAGGAGCAATGATCTTAATTCTGGACATCTTGAATCTACCCCATGAAACTTCAGAGATAAGAAATTGGAAGCAATAATAATAAAAAAAGTCACCATTTATTTATGGTTGGATTCCAAACCCTTAGTATTCAATCAATTTTTTCCCTTACAGTTCAAGTAGGACAATTTTTCAAGTAAAATGTTACTTAGCATGAGTAGATCAGAGACTGTTCTGTGTTATTTCACCACGAAAGCAATATTTATAATTACCTATAGAAAGGATTGTGCAAATATTACTGGTTAATTGTATATAAGTGGTTGCAAGCACTAGGTAAAAAGCAAACCTGACCCCTCTACCCCTAGTAAAACCATGAAAATGCACATCTGAACTTTCCTCAAGACTCCAGAATAAACCCCTTCTTTTTCCATAATGTGACAAACCCTTTCATTTAGATTCTCAGTATTTGTTGCCATAATGCTCTGGCAAGTTTGAAGATCTGCAGAGTTCTCTGCAAAGATCCCTTATATTATTAAAAAGCACCTGTGTGGGCACTCCTGGTAAAATGCCTTCTAATGGAAACCACTTGTGCTAAGCACACTATGCATCCCAAAGGGGAGTAATTAAAACCAGGAAAAAAATGGAAAAATGTTTAGGCAGAGCATCCTGAAAGACAGTGTGCAGCCTTTGTTTCCATTTAGCCACACAGGTACAAAGCAGTGACCTTGTGCCTCCTTTAATAGGCCAAGAACACCTTCCCAATATTAAAAAAGTCCTGACCCAAAGGCTGAAGGTACAAAAAGGGCACCACAGGCATTTGCACCCTCTGTATGAACTAAGTGGAGTTCAAACATTTTGCCAAGACTAAGGTAGCAGTAACTCTGCCTTTCTGTTTAAATTTTGGTGCTCAAATGTCAAGTAGCAAATGTGTTTAGATTTGTTATTCCCCCCTTCACTTACCCTCCAGAGGGAAAAGTCAAAAACTCCGTGGGGACAGGAACAGTGGCATCAGCAAACTGCGCCCGAGCCCTTCCCACACACTTCAGGACACCCTGAATCCAGCAGCCCAATTGTCTCAGCATCCCCAGAGGAGCCCAATAATTTGACTTGTGCCCTGTGCTCTGCTTGTGAAAATAACTCATACAAAGCTCTGTTTTTCATCAAACCTAGCAGGAAATTTTCCAAATCTTCAAAGAGATCTTGGTTCTGATGGGAACCCTTGTTTGGAAGAAGGGTTTAAGAGCAAGGCAAGTGATATTCTGCCATGTGTCCTAGCCAGGCTTTGTGAGTCCCTGCCCTTTTGCCTCGTATTTTGTAATTGGAAATAGAAATCTGGTTTTCCCCATTGCTGCACACCACTGTATGGTAACTGCATGATATTAAAAACAGCTGAACTAAAGGAACCTCCTTGTCCCAGCTCGTACACACAGACTCATCTTACCTGGAAAAGCAGAGACAAATACACTCCTTGTATCATCCTGAGCTGTTGTTGCTTGTTCTGGTCAGAGTAAAACACACATTTGTTTCAGCCTTGTGCTCACCTTGCCTTTCATGTAAATTGTGGAAGAGTGATTCCCAGTATCCTGAGAGTTTCCTGGGATTTTTAAGCATCTGTAAATCACATATGCACTATCTCTGAACAATGACAAAGAGCTAGGAGAAATTAAAATCCAAATCTACTGGGCTTTTTCAACATTGAATGTTTGGCTTTGTGTAATTGATAACTTGGGAAATTCTAGAAATTAATGGAGGAAATATAATTTGCAGTTAGGAAAGATTTAATGCTCATGATCCGAGATTGCCCGAGGATATAGTTTAGTTTTGGGTCAGGTTCATGAGCACTAGATCTGAATGCTATTGTCACATAGACAGCAACCTAAAATAGGATAATTCTGATGAGATCAGGCCGTGCAGATGGAACTTGATGATCTTGATCTGAATAAGCTTGTTGTAAACTGAGTTTCTTTCATAAGCCTTTTAGCAAACACAGATGGAATATAACATTCTCATTTTAAAGTCAAAAACCATTATAAACAGGCTTAACTTTTAGCTTCACTGTATTAAAGAAAAAAAAGGTTGATTTCAGATTCTGGTTTTGATCCATCAACCAAGTGATGTTAATCAAAGTTCATGGAATAGTTCTTTTTCCAAGATTCAGCTTTTCAGCCTGCTCTGTCAGTTTTAAAAACATACTGGAAGACTGCAGGAGAAAAATATTTACCAACCCAAATTGACTCTTGACAGCAATATTTTATGCCAGCTGTACAGAAAAGAAGTACTAACTCTGTGCTGAATAACCTCCTGTTCAAAACTATTCTGAATTGAACTGGGAAAATAAACCAGTAGGGAATTTTCGAACAATTGCTCTTCTACAAATTCAAAGATTAATGTCAGACTTCAAATTATTTTTTCACTCATTCCTCCTTGAATTATTACCAAAGACACTTGAGAATAAATCCAACAGCTACTTCTGTAATCTTCACATAATTGAACTTCTCAAAGGAGCAGTGAAAACTCTTCCCACAAACTGGAGATGATTATGAGCATTGTTTTAGAGAGATCTACCTTTTCCTCCTCTGGCCCTCAAAACACTGTGGATAACTGTTGTGATAGCAAGACAGTCCTTTCTAGAGGGTCAGTCAAATTTAGGAAATTTGAAGGCTATTTTTCCCACCAGATCCCTGAGTGTTTAAACTCCCAATACAGGGTACCTACAACCTCTCAAATCAATTGCTCCTCATGCCCATGGCCTGCCCAATGGCTCTTGTGGAGAGCAGGACCTTCACTAGAAATGTCGTGGGTCTTCTGTCTCAGATGACACAACTCAGCTCACTTAGCACAGGAAATAATTGCCAAGGAGTCACTGCCCAGTAATTGCAATTACTATCTGTGTGAGGGTCAGTTGCAACCTGAATCAAATCACAGACTCCCAGTAACCCTGTTGCAAATGAAAAACCATAAGGTTTCAGCTGAACCTATTTCTATTTCTCACTAGGAAATAGATTTGTAGGGAAAAAACGGTAATTTTTTTCAATGGTCAAAATAAGAGAATAATGACTGTATTGTCCGGCTTTGGCTGCAGAAGAAGGATCCCTTCATTCTCCTTTTGTTTAGAAAGAAAAGTGGAAGTTATTTTCTAATGTGAAACACATTTGGCCTTTGGCTAAGAAGAAGAAACATCTATACAAGACTTTCTTATTTATTCCTGGATCTCTATTTTGTTTAATTGTTTGGGAAATCGTTAATTAAAATAAGGAATATATTTGCCCATAAGTAAGTACAAGACAGTTTCCTTCAGAAGAAATAATAGACTGACACGCATATTATCCCTTTCAGGTGTCACCTGAGGAGGTATAAGTCTATTACAGCAGCCATCCAGTTTGGGGAACAGGCTGAAGAAATCAAAAATAGAAGATGCAAAAATTTAGTAAAATGTTTTGGATGAGAAGAACAGGAATAGAACATGCTCCAGAGAATATGTCTTCTCTGGATTCTTCAAGGAGACTTCTCCATCCTCTTACCTCTGGCAAATTATTTCTCCACAATCACAAGTGGAAAGAAAATAAATTGCTTTTCCAGTGGTGAGATCTGCCAGGTTTTCCTGTGAAGACATCAGAGGGTATCAGGAGAAGAGATGCAACACAGAAACCCATCTTGCCTGTCATGATGATCATCAGTGAATGCTCAAGGGACATACTGAATAATCAAAGCAAATGTAGTGTTCCTTATCTCCTCCTTGAAGAGCGGATTAGGAATTCTGCTCAATGACCTGGTGAAATATTGTGTTTAATAGCTCATGACTCCTTTGTGGGCTTGCCTAATCCTTTTTTGATCCTATTTATGTTTTTGGCCTCTAAAACATCCTGATAAGATGAAGTGAATTTCCATTCAGTAATGTTACTTTTGTTTAGTGACAGTAAAATCTGGAAGTATCCAGTGCTATCCAAAGCACTCTGTGCCCATAATTTACTGTATGTCCCTATATTCAACCCCAAATCCTCATCAGAAAAAATGGACAATATATCAGAAATATGGACTATTGAAAAAGTAACAACTCAAGAAACTGGAAACAAGAACAATATTCTTTACATGGTTGTATCAAGAAGAAAACTATGAACCGAAGAGCTGATCTCGTGTCAGTCTGAATATGAGCCCAAATTTTACCCAAAATAAAAACCTCATCACTTCTGCTGCTATTCCTCATTCACATGTGATCCTTTGTGATCATTTCACTCCATATTTCAGGATAAAGTCTGAAATTAATACAAAAGCAAATCCATCCTCTGACGCTAAGCAAAGAGCAAATTTTTCATAAAAATGGGCTAGGAAAAATGACTGGGACAATAAAAATCTGTGACAGAATTTCACTTTGCTCATGCTTGAGTGTTTTACTGGATGAAGCAAGATTGCTCAACAGCTTGTTGAATTAATTTTTAAGTAGTACTATAGGGAACACTGAAATAAATGCCTCAATGCTTTGCTAACCAGATTACGAGATGGAACACGTGCTTAAGTGGTGTGCTCTACCAAAAATAAGAATTATATTTTTGTTTTGTTTTCCACAGTGCACTTTCTCCCTGTAAAATTGGGTATTAACAGTTGGCTGCTTTCTAAATACATCAAGGACTTGAAGAGTTTGTGGAAGTACATCCAGAAATTAAAACTTTGTCACCAACTGCTCCTTCTACTTTTGACTCAGCATCTACATATTTATATAACACAAAACATGATCTTTTTGTGCTTTCCTTGGACAGCTTCATTGTCAGCTTTGGGTTATAATAACCTCATCGCATTGGGAGTAAAATAATCTGAAATACGACAACAGAGCTTTTTTGCCATCTTTTGCTATCACGTTTGGCTTCTCTACCAGCTTGCTAATTTATATGTTCAATGATATTTATATTACACAAAAATGGTCAGTTTATTATTTATTACACAGTTGATTTGGATCTGGTTCTACAAATGTCAGACTGATAGAAAAAAATCACTTCAGTGAGACCTCTTGGTGTTCTCGGGTTGGAAAACTAAATTGGGAGAAAGAATATAAGGTTACTATTTGCATTTAAATAAGAGTTGATGCATGGAGATTAGAAGCAGAGAATTTTGCCCCAATTGTCATGTTCTGTGGAAAAAAATTGGATTTTGAGTAGACAGCATCAACATTTCAGCAAATAACACTTAGGAACAGTTAACACATATAAGAGCTAGCTGTTACATTGTCTTTATTTGTTTTACTGACCACTTCCCTGGGAAATCCTCTATTTTGAAATCTAACTAGCAAGTTTGAGAGTAATAATCAAGTTTGAGCTCCTGTGCCTCTGTGGCTGGTGGCCCTTGGCACTGCCAATGCCAAGTGGGGAATTTAACTGAGCACAGAAAGACAAATTTTTATCTGTGTGCCCTTTCCCCTCTTCCTTTTCAGTATAATAAAGCTGCTTGGATCCTGATGGTGTTTCTCATGAAAAATTTTGATGGTTTTCAAAAAATGGAGGAGTTGGTTTTCTTTAGATCTGACCTCAATTGCCTGATTGTTTTATTGGCTACAAAACATGAATTGTTTAATAATAAAACATTCTGGTTTTCCTTTAATGTGTTTGAATAAATGTTTCTCAGCACAGCATGCCATGGTCTTTTAAGTCCCTTATCTACACTCTCAGAGCCTTATCCATAAAATCCTTAGTATGAATTCGTTGTTCATGATAGTTTTCTTCATTATTTTTCCTTTCTTCCTACTTTCAGAGTGGATCTGTCAGATGGCCTTTGTCAAGGGGAAGACGGAGATGATGTTTCTTTTGCTTTCCTTTTCACAGCGTCCCATATTTATTGTCTACTGAGGAAACACACCAGTCACTTCCCATCATTAAACAACACAAACAGATCTAGTCCCCAGAAAGAGACTGCAGTTGCTGAAATCCAGTATCTTTGACTACTTTAGATCAAAGGCAATCAGTTTCTATTGTATATGTTGGCTCCAAAATAAAGGCTTTCAGAAACTGTAAAAATAACAAGCAAAAAGCCCCAAACAAATGAACAGAACCCGCCCTGAGCAAACAAATGTAGTAACACTCAACTTCTTAGGAGAAGCAGTTTGTGAATCCAGTGCTCTGGTGTTACAGGGAATTTGAATTGCTGTGTTAATATTCATGCTCTTTGGCAGCTCTGCTACCCAGGAATATGACAACTGTCAGAGCCTGGGAAGTCACTCACTCACTGCTGTCACAGATCTGCCTCAAAACAAAGCCACCATATGTTTATGCAAAGAGACAAGTCACTCTCTCTTGGCTCCCAGTGCATGAAGATGAAATATAGAACATTCATCAAACAAGTGTAACATAAGGCCTGGCTCTCTCCCTTCTTCCTCTATTAAATGAACTTCTTTTTAGAAGATTAATATTTCCATCCATTTTGCAGCATGTCATAAAATATGGAGTAGTAGGAACTTCTAGGGAAACAAAGATCACGGGTCGTGGCATGCAACAATTATTCAAAAGACAACAAGAAGCAGTAGATAGCACACGATCTGCAGTGCTCTGAAGCATCTGGAATTCAATCCTGCAAATACAATGCCTGAGGTCCCTTTTACACGGAATTTAGATGCCTGATTGACATTTTATTTAAACAGTCATTTGAGCTACTTCCACTCAGCAACTCCAAACTCACTGAAAGGAGGCACAAAAATAATGCAGCTGAATAAAAAAACCCACTCATCTGATTTTTATTATTTATGAAAAATTATTTTCTATTACTTTCTTTGCTTTAATGCTAATCATAAACATGTATATACATGTTCAGAACAGGCTTGCATTGCTTTGTTCCAGCTACTTGTTTCCATCAATCCCCAGGAACTAACACAATAATAATACGCTGTCCAAAATGATTTATGATCTCACTCTGCTTATGCAAATGCCTAACTTTCAAATGTGAATCAAACTACTGTGGTAATGTGTCAAACAACTTGCAAAGTATTTAAACAGCTGACTACACCTGTTTCCACTTTATAAATGCTTTCAAGTTTGAGCTGCTTTGATTCAAAGCAATATGTTGAGCTTGGAGTATTACTATTCAATATGAAAATCAAGGTTGCCTTCTCCTGAGTATAACGACATGATGAGGTCTAACAGCACACAGAGCTATTACAGGGCTGAGGCTCCACTGTCTCAGCCTCTCTGGGTGGTTCTGGGCAGAGCTGTGCAGTTTCTGTGCACAAGCACCCTCCTGCAGATGTGCAAAATTAGAGATGGACCTGTTGGCCTGGTTTGCCAGGCAGCTGGCAGTGAGCTTGGAGTTTTACAGCATTAAAATGGTAGTGAGGGCTAAGTGTCACTTCCCACTTCAGCTGAATCACATTACTTTGATAATTAATCTGATAACTGAAGCTAATGCCTAACACAGGTAGCCATAAGTTGTTATTACAGTAGAAGAGAGAGGGAAGGGGTGAAAGCAGATGTTAAGCTGCACAAATCACTGCCATGGCCTTGGCTCCTGCTGCATCCCTCACTCCCTAAATTGTCAGGGGCTTCTCTTTTGTGCAGAGAAGGGACAGAACCCACACGGACAGTGGCATTCAGGGAGGTACCTCAGCTGACCCTACAAACCACCCACGTGAAGGCTAAAGCTTAAAAAACAACCACTAGAATCTCCACAAATGTATCCTCTCAGAAGAGGAAATGAGGTAAATCTCATGCTACACATAACCTTAAGCTCAGGTTTAATGGTGAGACATAAACAGGAGGGATTTATCCCTGCCCTGTGCCATGCTGTCACTGCACTCAGCTCTGGGAGGTCCTGCGCGCCTCCCCATCATGCAGGCAAGGAGGGCGTGGTTTCCAAAGCCAACTTCAGACATGCTTAATTCCAAAGATGTGAGCAGAGCTGGTTAAATACCTTTTAATTAGACTAGTCATGGTAGATGCTTTGTCATCCACCACCTGGCTAACAAGGCTTCCCCGTCCAACGTTATTTGAAAGCTCCCCTTTTTGGTGGGCAAAGATTGGAATAAGGCTGTTTGAAAATATTACATTTCCAGCTTTCATGTTCAAACTCAGTCCAAAAGATTCAGAGAAAGGCAAGAAAATAAGTATCAACATTTTCCAGGACATCAAATCATCTAGTATTTAGATATCATTTATGATTTTGAAATATCTGTCTGGTCAGTGCTGGGGTTAATTTTGTCACCTATGGAAGCTTACATCAGTTGTTTTCTAAAAACGCTGGGCTAAATGAATATATTTTTTTCCTAAAGAACAATCAAAACTGTAACTGGGTTCTATATTTTACAAAAGCCTTTTTAATTAGAAAAACACCTTCCTCAAGACATGTTAAGCACAGCAAGAATTTTGAAGAGTGTGGGAAAATGCCACAAAACAATCAGATGTAAAAGATAAAAATATAGAATATACAAAATGGATAAAAATTTCATATTTAGTAATTCCAAGTTTTCTTGAATTATTATGTTGTCACTTTTTTTTTGGTAACACCTGGGCTGTTGTTTGGACAAGCAGGACAATAGCCTGTCTCTGGTGGAAAAGCTCATTGTGTTATAGTACATGAGATAGTGAAAAAAAGAACGTTCAAAAAACAAAAACAAAAAAACAAAAAAACAAAAAAACACCCCAAACCACCAAACCAAAAAGAAACCACCAAACAAAAAAACCGAGATAAAACTCTGCTGGGCCACTCCAGTTCCCACCAAAGTGAGAAGTTATTAATTTCATCTTTTTCCCTGTTGGGTTTGGTCTACAAAGTTCTGACGTATTCCGTCATTAAGCTTCAGCATCTTCCCCCTTGTGGGAAGCTGGAGACATCATCCATTTTCCTTCCAGCTGCCTCTGGGGTTCCAGCTCATTCTCTGCACAGCCCCTGGAGAGCTGCAGCCTGCTGTACTTACCCCGAGCAGTTTACAGCCCTGAGCACAGATCTCCTCCAGAGCAGACAGGGCAGGAAAAGGGAGCTCAGCACAACCAACCTCCCCAGTCTGGCCAGCAAACCCCAGCCCAGACTTTATAGAAGAGAGGGGAGTGACAAATCCAAACATCTGACTCCACCGGCTTTGGCGGGCCAAATGGATGTGATCCTTCCAGCCTGATTTCTTGGAGGCTGCCTCCCGGGGCCAAGGGCTTCCAAGAGAAACATTTGATCCAAGGCAAAGGATTTCCACGCAAACAGTCAGGGCAAACACTCGCTCGTTTCTCCACAATAATTGGGAATTTTTTTTCGTGGCCTGCTGGTGAGCCCCATGATTCTGGATGACCTCACTCCTCTCTTGCTCTTGGGTGAAGCACTCCCTCGTTACAGAGGGTCCTCAACTTTCACAGATTTTTAAGAGCCTCAAGGTCTGAAAATGATTCCTGAGTAATCCCACCCCTCTGGAATACACAGCACACCGTTCCATGCAGCACATTCTGCTCACAGTCCATAAACTCACAATTGAATTAGGAGTTGCTCTCCTTCCCCTGTTCTCTCAGGGGACACCCAAACATGGTCTAAATACTCCAAAAAATATACATTTCACCACTGCTTATTCATCACCAGGGTGATTTTTTTTTAGTGTTGTAAGGGGCCTGCTTTCAAAGTGTGTCCTTTCCTTCCAGTCCTGCTTCAGAAAACTGAGGTGAGCTCTGGTGAGGACACAGAACTGACAAAGAAGGATCCTACCAATCCAATAAAAACTTCATCTCTCTGCTCCCATAATAAACAGACAGCAAAGCTGGTCCTTAGTTAAGTGATGTAACAGAGAAAATTATGCTCAAAGCCTCCCTGCTTCCATCTCTGATTTGACAACTGCTATAACCATTATGATGGACATAAAAATTAGTGAAATAAATAGTAGGAATCCTTATTTTATCACAATTTAGTCACAGAGCTCAAAGAGTAGAAAAAGGGAAAAGAAAGATCGTGAAAGTGATATAGCCCTGAATTGATAATCAAATCCAGAGCCAGTCCCTAAGACCTCTAACAAGAGATATATTATATATATTATTATACATTAATATACTTTCTAAGGAGGAAATGTTAATGCTTTCCTAAAGCTGGAATTCAGATGGCTTTAGCCTTTATCACAAGGCAATTTAAATTGTAAACCAGGTGTACTATTTCATGGCATTACAAATATCTGCCCATCATCCTTCTTTTCTTATCCATAGTGAGACCTGAGCAGCTGTGATTAGTGGAAGGAATAGTGTTCTTCAATATATGGAATTAATTGCTTCTACTTACATTGTTCTCAACAAGTTTATGGCTAATTTGCTGCTGAATCCTGCACCACCTGCTCCCTCTTGTACCTAATTTTCCCTCTTGCACTTATTTTTCCCTTTTGCATGGCTGGGAAGGCAGAATACAAAAGGGAATCAGAGCCTGGGATTTTGCTTGAGAGTTTTTAAACAGGTTCTAACAGATCAAGGTGGGCATAGAGATTTGTTATTGTAGAGGTATCCAAAGGTAACAGAAATATCTGTTATAAAGTGAATTTACTTCAGCACCTAGCTTTGCTCTAAATCAAACTTTAACAATCCTTTCTTATAAATCATTTACTACAGGCAGCTGGAAGAAATGCAGAATGGTAAATGAATTTCTTGTTAAACAAGAAATCCCCACAAATTTCTTTGTTAATTCCCTCCACCTTATCCAAGCCTGTGTGTGTGGGTTCATACTTTAGGTATAAATCACACATTCACTCACAACAAATACACCCACTTGATAGTTCCTTTCAGATTCAAAAGATTGGTTGTCAGTTGTTTAAAAATTCTCTCCTCCCATACTTCTGTGGAAGAAAAAAGGTTTACAGACACTTGTCAAAACTGATTAGAACTGAATGCGAACATTTTAATTCTTTGAGTTAGGTAGAAACATCCCTTTCTGTGTAGGAGTCAATGTTGAATTCAGGGAATGACATCCACCCACCTGCTTCATTTCCTCTGTTGCATCCTCACTTTACTGTGGAGAACTGACTGAGCACAGAAGTTATTCACCAATTGCTCACTATTCAGTGAATTAACTGAATTAAGTTATTACACAGCCCACGTAACCAGCAATTTAATATCACATTGAAAGCCATTCAATTTAAGCTTCAAAATCAAAACATACCCTAGTATTTTCAAATAATAATATCCTATTTATTTACCAATTCTTAGAGACTTCCCTATTTGCATTATGTAGCTTTTACTAAACATAAACCTCAGTAACAAGTCATTTATTCTCAATATACGCAGTGCAAAAATACTATATTTGACTCAAGTAACTGTGAAAGTGTCCCACCTGGCAGCATGCAGCATCCCTCTTATTTAGTATTTACAGACAAATAAATTATTTAAAGGACAAAGAAAAATTAACATTGAAAATAAAAGGACATAAATTGTGAAATACAATTCATCTAGACTGGTATATGAGACTGCATACCATGAGGTCTCCGCATTTACTCTTCAATTTGATGGTTTTTTGTTAGCTTATTTTCTGTTTATTTTGGGGGTTTGTTGGAGGGAGATGGGAGGTGGTGGTTTATCATTACTTGTTTGAAGCATCTACACAAAAGCTGCCTGGAATACAGGACTCCACACCTGATCAAATGTCACTTAAACCCTTGGCAACGGTCAAATCCATTTCCACTTGTTTCTTTCAAAGGCACCACCACAGTCCTTGCAATTCAATATTTTTAGATGTTACTGGGAAGCCTTCCAACATCCCAGTGTCTGAAACAATACCTGCAGTGCCTTAAGGAAAGAAAGGAGAACCATCCTCCAAGCAGAACCGAGCAGGTGTGCTGCTCTTGCAGAACAATTTTTCTTGTGTGGCATTAACTCCCTTGGGAGGGTTGGTCTGATAACAGGAAGGACACAGGGCTCATCATGGCAGCATTGCTTTCTGTTCCAGACCACAAATTTCAGTTGTTGGGGAGGATTGTTAAGCATGGAGGAAAGTGGAAGTGAAATGGACTTCCTGGAAAGAGCCCACCAGAGGTCTGTGAAGGCAATTAAGGGGCTGCAGCCTCTGACATACAAGGAGAGTTTGGGACAGCTGGGGCCATCAGCTCTGAAAACACTCAGGGGAATCTTATCAATGTGAATAAATGTCTGACAGGAGGGTGCTGGGCCTTTCTCAGTGGTGCCCAGTGAAACTCCAAGCATAATCCTACTGTTTTGTGGGTTTTGCTCAGGGACCTTCTGCCTCCGCCCACTCCTTGTATTTTTGGCTTGCCTTTGGCAGATTATTTTGCTGCCAGGCACAGAGCTGCGCCGCTTTGAATGATGTTCCTGCTGTACCAGACAAATTTTGGGTTTCCCATAAAGTCACATGAGCTTGGCTTTACAACACTGAGATTCCAATAAACCACACTGAGCCTGCCTTGATGGGGTTATGCTCAAATACCCAAGCACATCTGTTGCTTCTTTCTGTTGTTCTTTTCCAATTCTCTGCTTATTGAAGTAGAAGATAAATAGAGCCCTGGATATCCTTTTAAGACATCACAAATTATGTACAGCCAGTTTTTATGCGTGGTAAAACAAACCAGGATTTTCGTAGTATTGTCAAAATTAGGAAGATTATTTTCAGAGATGTTATAACTATCTCATTTCTGGCAGAGAACAAAACTGCTTCCTCAGCATTTATTGGAGAAAAAAAATCTGTTTTCAATGGAGCCACAGCTTCACATGTCTAATTCATGTAGCCTGAGCAGTATCATAGAAGATCGACTTCTTTTTTTAAAATAATAATAATAAAAAGGGCTTTGTTTTAAGAACTGGCCACGGACCAAACCATATCATGTTCAAAGTTTGTGGAAAATATAATGAATACACAAAATCCAGACACAGTATATCTTTCACTGATTTAAGCTTTAAATTTTGTCATGTACATTTAGGAAATGTAGGAAGAAGCTCAGATAACAAGGAAGAACAGAAATTTCCTAAGATTTAACCAACAGGTTGAGCCTTTCTTAATTAGGATCATCCCTTTGCACATCATTCAGGTATTCCATAAGGGACACAATTAAGTCGGATGTGCTGCATGATTTTTCCATTACTTCAGCCTTTCTCCCAGCTCAGCAAATCATTCTTTTTACCCAGAGCTGTGTATGTAACACTAAAGCTCTTCCACACATAGAGTTGTGAGCCTTCAGAGCTGTGTACCAAACCCTGATGTTTGAAATATCCCATCCCATTAGAAGATAACACATCCTTTCCTCCAGAGTTGCTCTTGGCTGGGATGGAGAACAGAAAATCTAATCCTGGTGGTGGATCTCAGGCAACAACTAAATGTGGACAAGCAGCATGTGTTCACATACTTTGCCACATCAGAAATAAGGCAAATTTTTACTTATGGAAAACTTATATAAAACCAAAACGATCTCGAGCCCCAGCAGAGGACATGCCAGGAAATTTAGCACAAGTGATGTGTGCCATGCATCCAATTATGGCTAAAAACTTCAGCACTGCCCCAAAGAGGCTTCAGAAACTTCTCACCTGGAGGGACTCCAGCTGCAATTGGGGTCCTCTGTCCTTATGACAGAGATGCCCACAGCCCTGACCTATTCCTCTGAACTTGCTCAACTCCTCTCCTGTACCACGATTTTTTTTTGCTGTTAAGGCCCCTGAATCCTGTTCTTGACAAACCCTGGGAAGAAATCTCCTCCCTGGTGCAAGGCAGGCCACCAGAAAAAGCAGGTGGCAGTTGTGAGCAGAGGGTGAAAGAAATCCAGAAGAGAAAGCTGCTTGGGAAGTAACAAGTACAAGTGCTAATTTATATTTTAATGATTAAAGAGAGATTAAAGCCAACAGCATCATGATTTTAACTCTGCAGCTGGTGGGTTTCTTTGTTTTCTGGTCAATGAAGCTGAATTATGAGACTGAGGGAACTTCAAAAGTGTTAAAAGATGTCATAATAATAAAGGGAGGTCTATAATTATGGAGAGATTATTGCATATAATACGTAAGTGGATTGCACTTAAGCAGCCTCATCAAACCAATTTGCAGGGAAACTCATTGATGGCACAGATGAGGACTTCAGGTGGGAGGATAAACCCGAGGAATGGATGAACACTTAAGGAACAAAGTCCTCGTTTTCATGCTAATGTCCCTGAGCAGCTCAGAGGAAGGGGAGAGAGACAGTCTTTGTAGAACATTGTGACAGGAATGCAGCAGTGCAGGGGAGGAGGAACCTCCTCCGGTGTGGTGATGAACTGCTTCAAAGGAGCACTGAGCTGTTCATGAGACAGCAGCAGCTGTAAGCCTTCTGCAATCCTAGCACATTTTATTATTACTGCAAAATTTAAAAAAAAGAAAGTGGGTATCTGTCTGGTATATCCAGAGTGACAGGGATTCATCAGGGAGTGGGATATTTTGATGTTACTGGCTTTTCATCCTTCTCTGGTTCGACAGGAAGAACAAGTTATATTCTCACAGGACCACTCAAAAAGACTTGTCCTCCCTTGTGCAGAACAGCTACTTGAGCTTCCTATAAAATTAAAAAGTGTTATTTATGTTTATGTGTTATGGGATAATATGAAAGATGCCCTCTCCCCAGCAACCCTCCAGTTCTGTTATGGACATTCTTCACGAATCTGAATCATTTTACACAGCCTTCAATTATAACAGAGATTAGTTGATTATTTAATCATGATTAAATCACCACCAATCAGGGTCTGTGCCATATTTGGGACTGTGCAAGTTTTTGTACACTCAGAAGGTCCTTCTTTCTGAGGGCACAGGCCTCAGCTCCACTAGAAATAAAGCTACACAATGTCCATCACCACCACTTCGGTTTTCCCTGACTCAAGCAGTATTTGACCTGGAGTTATGTGCATTCCTGTAAAAAATCTAAGCCAAATAAAGTAAATTCTGCTCTTAATGTCTGTCAAAAGATTGGTTAAATGCATATTCTGTTTTGGGGGGAATGTGACTCCTCTTTTGTATATGAAGTAGCACATGTTCCTTCCCATCAGGAAACATTAGTTTACCTTTCTGTTCTCTACACGAGAGATTTAATTTACCTCCCTGTCTAGATTTCAGATTTTTCTTCATTTTCTTACACAAAATAATGCTGATTGCTCTCTTGAGAAGCTTCAACAAGGGACCAAATTCTCAGCTGCCACCAGCTGATGTTACACCAAGGTCAGGAGAACAGCACAGATTTACAGCACCATAATAATTCAGAAATAGGACTCAATGCCATCCATCAGTGTTTCCTACCTTGCATCATCATTTGACACTCACTTCTGAAGACAAAATACAAAGATGAATTGAGCCCTCTGGGTTTTTTAGCTACTAAAAGTTGCACTACTTAACAATGTAATTAATCTTTTCTAGGGGTTGTTTTCTCAGTCTAAAAGAGGAGTTGTCATAACATCGATATCTGCTGCCTTTTTTTTCCGCTTTCTGTTCTGCCCTTTGTGCATATTTGCTAGTTAACACTTAATGTTAATTCCTCTCATTAATTTCCTTCATGGTTTTTTTTGTTTTCTGCGTAAACTCAAGCTTTAAACAGATAGCTGTATTGATACAGTCAGTTCAGTGGGAGAAAAGACATTTCTTGTAGATTTTTAGTGAGAAATTGTAAGTCACAGAGCAAAGTAACCATATGGTGTCTAGCACAAGGCATCTGACTATTGACAAGTTGTTCTTAAAGACCACAAAGATAATCTGAACACCAGGAAGTCCAAATATCATCACAATAATTCAAATATCTGCACACCTTGTTTTTCATCAGGAACTTGATGGTTTGAAACACTTGACGTAAGAAAGGAGCAGAAGGCAACACATAAAACTATTGCAGTCCCAAACAATTTTTTTAGCTGTTGCATCCAGTGATAACTGATCAGGCAGGCAGAATAAGAAATGAACACTAAAGACACCAGTTCAATATTGGTTTTGGCACCCTTTGTTTTCTAGACTGACTTTGAAGCCTCATTTCCCCCTATCCTTTCTAGCTGTTGCTCTTCAGAGACTTATTCTAGATTTCACTCAAAGGAAAAAAATAACCCAAGCCCAGCTTCATCATGTAACAACTCTGAGGAACACATTCTTTTGTGTATTACCAGATTTATCCTATTTATGCTGAGGCTCACAAATAAACTTCTCTCTCAGCAAAATTTACACAAGTTTTCACTTCTCCTTATGCTAACACCTCTGTTAAGCTCACAGTAATGCTGATCACACACACAGAATTAAACCCATGCTTAAGTACTTGCAGCAGCTGGGCCTTTAGAGCCAAATTTTCACCAAAAATTTATTTCAGCACCTCTGTTCCTTCCTCATTTTTGGCAGCCTACAAGTAGGTGCAGATTTGTATGTATTTACCAAAAATTACTGCAGCTACTCTAACTTTCCTTGTAGGAAACGTGTACGATTTTTATTTCAGTATGGTAAAACATCTCAGCTACCAGGTGCTTCTATATATTTATCAAAAGCTGAGCTTGAGTGAAGCACAGAGAGAAAGATCTGCAGTGTCTCACTTGACACACGCTCTGGCACATCTCCAATCAAAGCTCTCTGTAAGACCAGCTTAATCAGTCAGTCTCCAGCCTTGGAGAATAACTCATTACAAAGGGGCAGGAAGGAAAGGCAGCTCAGTGGTGTTTTCAATGATACATAAATAAAGCTGCCTTGTCATAGCACATTCTGTGTAACTGGGACCATGGTTTAAAGCCTGACATTGATCTAGGAACTTGGTGCCTCAGGGCACAGAGGAGGGAAAAGCCATTTAATCACTGACACTGGCTCTCCACGAGCTGGTACCAAGCTCATGCCAGCAGCTGTGACCCACTGGGTGACCCCAAGTCAAAGAGAAAGAGCTCTGCCCTCTGAGGGAGCATGGTGGTGGGGACTGTGAATCTGGTTTGAGGGGAAGCCAGAAAGAAAAACCCAACCAGATTTAATCTGCATTCACTGAAAAAACAGTCATTCTCGAGCTATTCTCTACCCTGCCCTTCGCTTAGAAACATTTCTGGAAAAGGAAAAAGGAACTGAGTTCCTGTTTTGAATAACAGCCTTCCAAAGGGAAGTTCTTTGCAGACCATCTATTCTGGGACATGACTTCATATTATAGTAAATTAATTACTAGATTCAGTGAATGCATTTAATTATTTCAATGCACAATATCTTCACTTTTTTTTCCTTCACTCACCATGAAAACTTGGATGGGAGAAGCTAATTTTTCCATTTAAACCCTTTGATCGATTCCATTCCAAAAAATGGAATTTTTCCATATAATCCTGTCGCCATGAACATGGAACAGAAGTCCCAGCTAGCTGCCCTGTCAGAGGATGCATAAAACCAAACAAATCACCCAATCACCATCACCTTAATTTCTCATCACCCATTTTGAAATTTATAGCAGCTCAGCTTTCCTTTCAAATATAACTTCCAGTTGGCTCTTTCCCTTCCAGAAGAGCACGGTAGGATGCCAGATATTTTTGAGAAGCCATTTCAGCAGACTATTTTCATTACACACCATGCTGGATTGCTTAAATGTCTAGTCAGATCTCAGTCTGCCCTAAGCCCCACATGACACTGATTTGCTCCCTGACATTCCCTGGATCTCTGAGGTTTCCAGCAACAAAAGACAGGATGCTGCAGATCCAGGAGAGAGTGACAGCCCAAGGATTAACCTGCTTGTTGATATTCGTGTTCCAGCACATCCCTTGACAAACAGAACACTCCAGGGGTCAAAAAAAGAGAGAATACAGATTATTTTGATCAGCACTACATGTGTCTGGAAGACTAATCCAAAATTAATTAGATCTGGGCTGCATAATATTCATTTGGATTTGTAAACATGGTGACAGGGGTACGGGGATTATGCAGATAGAGAACAGATAAGGTAACTAATTTGTTGATGATGCTTTAATAGTGTCACAAATGTACTCCTTTGTCCTAATAATTGTGAAAAATAAGGAGTATTTTGCTGTAAATTAGTGTGTGTAGACAGCATTTCATTAAAAATGAAGATGTTTTATTAGCAGAAATGAGATAGAGATAGAAATGGTTTTAGCAATTATTATTTAAATAATGTTTAAATGAATGTTTCCATTTGGTATCACAGCCATCAGTTCAGAGCAGTACAAGGAATATTTCTTAAAAAGCTGGAAACAGCTTTGTTAGCTGGGAACAGAAACGGAGTAATTTTGAAATAATTATTACTCCCTACCTTTTTTAACCATAAGGAAAACTTTCATGTGCTGCAGGCTGAGACTGCCCTGTTGATTTCAAGAGTGGTACAAGAGAAATTTAATTTTTAAGCAGCTTCTTCCCCCCAATCAGCTGAGCATCAACCTTTGTGTGTCAGTAAGAAAAACCTCAGTAGTGTTTAATAATGAAAAAAACACAAACAACAAAACCCAGCAAACCCCCAGCCAAACTCTTGAAGTCACAGAAATACCAGGGCAGCTGATGATAGTGACCAGAGAAACAGACTATATACTCTAATTTCACATGCCCTAGGAGGAGTGTTGGGGAAAAAATCCTCCTCAGGATTCACCTAAGGGATTGAAACAGATCCTGATGGATTCCTAGTGTGTCTGACACAAAGCATTGATCAGTTTAGGGGGGTGGGATAGAAAAAAGTGCAGAAGATATGAAACTAGTGACTGTGAGCACTCAGAAATTTGTTAACAAAAGTGCCTTTTGCAGACCAAGGGCATCTTTATTCAGTTGCTAAATTTCACATCCTCCCAGCCCCCTGTTCCCCATCAACATGATCCAACCGAGATAACAATCTCCACTTGTGCTGTGAGCACGTCACAAACAGACCATCCCTCATTTTCCTTCTACCTGTGACCCCATCCCAAACTGTGTTCTGAGCAGACTTCCCTTATTAAAACTATCTCAGAAGTTATCCTGTTGCATATATATTAAAAACCTCAGTGATTCTACATACTGAATTTTCAAATGAAACTGCAATACGAATGTTTCAAAGAGGACTGACTGCAAGCAAGTTCAGAGAACTGCACGCTTGCCAAAATGTCAAAAGTCCCAAAAGCTGAGAGAGATAATAACGAGATGAGAATGATAATAGTGCTTGTTTAATGAATAAACCCTTTGGGACAGGTTTTGTGCTGTGTCTGTACAATCCCAGTGCCCCTGCGACCTGCCTTCCTTCTGCACTATTGCAATAAACAAATGTGTCGCATCAGGGGAGCAGCATCAGGAGAGAGTGAAGATGTGGAAGGGCTTCCTCCTCACCCCCCAAGAGAGAGTACAATTAATTCTGTCAACATTTTTGACACCTGACCACAGTGCCCTCACAGAATTTGCTTTTTGGGAAAATGTGTCCTTCAGGGCTGTTGTGCACATCAGCAAGACACCACTTCCTTCCTCACCTGCTTGCTAGAGCTCCCTTGTCGTGGTTTGAAAAGCAAAATGAGTGAGAGGCTCCAAGTCAGAAATATAATTTAATAAGAAAAAAGGTAAAAAGGTAAAAAATAAAATAAAATAAATGCAATAACACAAAGGATCACTGACAGAGTCAGAACACAACCTGAGCAGGGTGGTGGAAACAGTCCAGATGAGATGATCTTCCTGAAGCAGTGATGCTGTAGAAAGGTCTGGTAGCTCTGCTCCTCTGGGAATCCAGTGGGTCAGGGCTGCTTGCACTGTCCCACATACCAGCTTATATCCAGGTGGGAATGCTTGGCTCCTCCCCCTGGGCGGAGCATCTCACAATGGGATGATGAGTTGTGAAGTGAGTCCTTGATGGCCCATTAAACAGAGATAACTCCTGGAGGGAGTTACCTGTGACTCATGGGCCAGGCGTTGATGGGCCATTAGCAGAAGAGCCCAAAGGCAGGGGGCCTGGAAACACTAGAGCACTCCCCCACTTGGTTTCAACAGTTCATGAAGATGGTGATAGAATAAATACTTTGTGTACATCCTACACTACAACCCAGGACAACCCTTCAGGCCTCAGAACCTTTGTGACCAAGGAGTTGACAGCTGACCCCTGAAATACCTGCTTCAGATCTTGGCAGGCCTCAGGCAGGAGCTCTACAAGGTATGCTTAAAGCAGAATACTCACAGAAATAAACAAGGGAAAAAAATAAACAAGATAGAAAAAACATATTCTTTTTTTAACATCAGCAAAGTCAAGAAAGTATGCTGCTGTAATATTTAATGGCACTGTGTGCAATCCAAGGGGGATTGTGCAGTGTCTGAACAGAGGGTTAACATTAAAAGGGTGTTTGCAGAGGAGAAGAAACAGAACAGAGATGCAGTAAGACTTAGTGTGTTATACACAAGCTAAAAAAAAACTGAAACAAAAGAGAAAAAAAAAAAAAAAAGTGCTAGTCAGAATCTCTTTCTGAAAGAATATTTTTCAGCAACATATTTCACTCCCAAGAAGCCAGCAGATATCAACTCCTAATTCTGCCTACAGCTCACCATCCATATACATAAAGTGTTTTCCACCAAAGATGCTCCCCTCAGTGTGGAACTGAACACAAATATTGGTACAAAGTTCTAACAATGACATGGTTAAGCACAGAAGTCTGGATTTGTGCATTATTCCCAACAGCTGTGCTAGAGCAAAATAAATCCAGAAGGTATCTCCAAATATCCATGCAGATAGAAATAAAATTTAAAAATTCAGAACCACAAAGCTCATCAGAAAAATCAAAATTTTGGGGAGCAAGATATGCTCAGAGTAATTAAAAATATTTTGCCTCCTTGGCCCAGAAAAATGCCAGATCAGTCTCAAGCAAAAACACTAAGTGATATGATGGGGATTCAATGTCACATATCCTCACTTAAAAAACCAGCCCCAAATGGAGAGCTGGGGTTCTGCTCTGAAAGTGTGAACTTGCTGTGGGAAATAGGAAATTTCTCCTTGCAAAGACTTCTACACCAGTCTAATTGGAAAGCTCAAGCTCTGAACTTCCTGTGAATAGGACAGGCAGTAGAGATTAAGTTTTTCAAAAGGGACAAGTCTTGCAATAAAACCACATGTTCTCTCAAAAGTGTCTCAGGTCTGCAGAGTTCCCTCTCCCTGCCATCCACAGATGATCCTACAGGCAAGCCCTGAGAGTAGGCAGCACAAACAGCTTAGAATGGGGTGGAATCAAGTTTTCCTTGATATCTGATGTTGGGGGAGATGCACTTGGCCCTTTGCTTTGCCTTTGGAGCAGAATCCAAAAATCCCTGTCCTGCAGCCCTTAGGCTCTGCTTTGCATCCTGGAAATTCCCCACAAAAGGAAAGGAATACTCACAGAAAGGGGGAGAATACTCACTCACAGAAAGGAGGAGAATACTCACTCACAAAGAGGAGGAGAACACTCACAAACCTCTGGTTTGAGGCAGTTGCTGTGGGGTGAGCAGATCTCATACCCACCTACCTAAAACCAGACACCAACAGGCAACTCAAGCCTCACTGACACAAGACAGACACTGCTTAGGATTGGACTGAAGTACTTGTTTAAACACCAAAATGCTACTTTAGGGTATTAAAAGGGCATTTGCCTGGACCACCCAGGGAGTTTCCAGCTTCTCTTTTCTGCCTGTGCTCCCCAGGCTGAGTCGTTCACCTCCACATGCAGGATGTGAATCCAGGTTCTCTCCCACTGGAGCAGTATTTCTGAGACTGCACTGTGTAATATAGACACAAAAATAGTCTGAACAAAGGAGATAGGATTTCTCTCTCTCTCTCTTTTTTTTTTTTTTTTTTTTTTTTTTTTTTTTTTTTTTTTTTTTTTAAACCTGAATTCAGTTCAGGAGTTCCATGGAGAGCTGTGCCAGCACTCTCTAACACAAGGGAGGAACAAGAGGCACCAGAGCTGAGCACGTTTAATCCTGAGAGCACAGCATTATTCTAATTTAAGGAACCCCCACGTTTTCCTTCAGACTGTCTAGACTGCCGTGGTTATTTCTCTGTGTCTGCTCCACACAGAGCTAACTCGGCAGCTATTGCACAGCAAACACTTCTGAGCTAACTTTAACCTAGGCAGATGAGGAATAAACACCATATAAGCTTAGTGTAGTTGCCTGACTACAAGGAACAAATCCCTCACTTTCCAGTTCCATCAAAAACTTGTATTTCCTGAGCGTGACTGTCCTAAACATGCAGCACTCACACCAACAAAACAAGTACACAGAGACACTTGGGAGAGACAAATCAGCTCCTGTCTGCAAAACATGAGTTTCAGAAAGCACAATCAATAACATGCCAACACCAGTCACTCCTAGAATTTATACTAATGATTCCAAATATTATCACTTGCCACAGTATCGCAGCGTTCATCTGTCTTTGTGGAACATATGAATTATCTGACTTGAGAAAAATTGGACATTTTATTTTGGGAAGTCATGCAAACTTCATGAGGGACATAAAAAAGTGATCTATGATAGCATTTGGCCACATGGCAATACGCAAAGATTGAACAGAACAAAAGAAAAATTGCGTGGATTAGAAAGTGACCAAGTAACAGAAACTGTCCAGCTGAAAACTTGCAAGTTTAAACAGCAAACAGAATCTCTAGTCCACATGATAGGTATGTCATATAGTGGTTAGAGGTGAGGATTTAATACTGGAAAACAGTTTGCAGACAGCTGTTTTAATATAAAATTTGCACTACATGGTGAGTAACTACCCTAAGGTGGTTAAACTAGACCTACCAAAAGAGAACATGTTACCTTTGCTTTATCATTTTCTAGCCCAACAGGATCATAACAACTAAAAATACGAATGAATTATTTTGCATATGTAAATTAGCCCAGAGTGTTGTTTATCCAATACCACCCTTTCTCCTCAAGTCACAGATTTTGACACAGCAATTTTCATTTTCCTGTATAGCACTCATTTTTCTGTCTGTGTAGGGGAACTGACTGATATGAAAATAAATTTATTAATATTTTGGAAACACTAACAAATTAATAAACCCCCTGAACAAACTGCAGACAGAAACTTTTCATCTCCCAAGATACCAAACATGAACACTGGAGAAAGCAAAGAGATATAAACTGTTCCAACACAAAAAAATATTGTATTTACAAGATGTGACACCCTCAGCATGTTTTAGAGAGGGCAATAAGGACACAATGCAAAAGAATTTTGGCAAGTTCTGTGGTGTCAAGTCTTGTAAATACACAATACATTGTTCCTCTTACTGAGTACAGAAAAATCAGATTATCACAAGAAGGTGGAGAAGGGGTAATTTAAGACACAGCTTCAAGTCTCAGCAGGTTAATGTAATTAGATTTTACTCCTGGAATACTTTTCAGCGACTTCTACCATCCATTTCTAAAACCAAACAGAAATTGACCAAGTAATCAAACAAACAAACAGACAGACAGACAAACCCCAAAGGAAACAAACAAAACTCAACCAAGAAAAAACTGCTCTCAGGACAAATTTACCAGGGGTTATATTTAAGACCTTCTTAATCACTACAGGAACTTGCTTCATTCCCTGTGACATTTGCATAATCTCAGTTGACAACTATTTCAAGAGTGAAAGATAAAAATATACTTTATAAATCTCCGTTCATCCTGCCCCTTTTATAAAAGTTTGCATGTACACACATATGTATATATAATTAGAGAGAAGCAAAAAATGCAAAAATGTTGGAACAGATGAAGGTATTTTGTAGAGATGATTTTTCTTGTCCTAATAATATTTTTGACATATCAGAACTTGGTTATTTAACGTTATCATGGCGAAAAAAAATAAGTACTTTTTTGCAGATGATGAACTTGAGACATCCAGTTATTACATTGCTACCAAAAAATGCCAAAAGGGAAAAAGTAAGTACAAGAAAAGCTTCAAATCATCTTTCCTCTACACTATGTGCAGATTTTCAGCCATTTTCCCAAAGTTAGGCTGAATACAGCAAACAAGGCTCAGAAAAAAACCACATGAAATATCACTTACAGTCCTTGCAGGAAAAGCACCACCACCAATCCAGATCCCAAAGAAGCTGCTGCTTGCACAGCTTTAATCTCAGTAACTTTTGGTGAATTTGCCCTTATTAAAATAATTCTTTCAGAGCATTTGCTTGCTCAAGAGCCTGGTCAGCACCAGAGTCCTCCAGGGCACAGGGTCAGATACACACAGGAAATGCAAAAAACCTGAGTTCAGCTGCTCTCCACCCAGGGTGGGGCAGGTGGGAGCCTCCTTTAAAAGTCATCTTAATCCTCCCAGGGAAAAAAAAAAAAAAAAACAAAACCAAAACAAAACAAAACAAACAAACAAACAAACAAACAAAAAAAAAAAAAAAAAAAAAAAAAAACAAAAAAAACACCACCCCTCCAATCAACCAACAACAACAACAACAACAACAACAAAAAATTAAAAAAAAAAAAAAAAGAGAGAGAAAAAAAGCCACCAAAAAACCCAACCCATCCAATCCAACCCAACAAATGGGAAAACCCCCCAAAACCAAAAAAACAACCCCAACAACAACAACAACAAAAGAAAAATCCCCAAATGTTCTGCTGACATTGCTTCAGCCACTGAGTTATTTGCCTAGAGATTCCTCTGAAAATAAGAAACCCTACTGCAGAACACCATAAAAGGCACAAGACTGTCACAGCTCTGAAGGATGGGAACACTTGAGGCTCAGGAGGGTGGTCCTGTTGCTCCATTTGAAGGTGACCACCATGGGGTAGCCATCCAGATATCATTGTCAGTCCCACTGCACCAGAAAATACATTTCCTGTAATGGTTCATATGAAATGAGGAGATGATCCTCTGAAAAAGTTAAACCACTAATTTCAACACTAATTTTCTAATTTCAACAGAGCTGAATTGTGTATCAGCAGATTGGGCTGTTTGCTGCCTGGAGCTACAGGTGCTACAGGTGCTAAAGATTGCTGCTTTTTATCTGGTAATTAATAAGTTATGAATTCATAGATGGCATGTTATTATCATCCTAGACAATTAATACCTGTGTATTTGGTTTTTTGTAACGTACTAACATGAAATTTCCAGTGCTGCATCAAGCAAAGTTCACTTTGGTTATTTTTTACTTCTGCTGCAGATACAAAGCAGAGACTGTGAGGAAAGCTCTCTTTGATGAATTTCTATCCTGAAGGGTATAAATAAACCTGATAACTTTTCTCAATCCATGCTGGCAAATTAAATGTAGTTCTACATCAGTGGAAAGAAAAAAAGGTTTGTCTGCCAAGAGCTCATTTGTACTTTCTGTTGCTCTGTCCCCACCTTGGCCCATGCCCTGGCCTCAGCTGGTGCAAATCAGTGCTGCTGCAATGTCTTTGGCAGATGAGTTCTACCAAGTGAACATCTCAGGGGCTTTTTGCAGTCTCCTCTCTGCAGAAACAGAGCAGTGACTCCTTATATTGGATTTCCCCATTAGAGCCTGTGACCTCTAAACTGCGCAGGGAACTTCACCACTGCCCTCAAAAAAAAAAAAAAAAAAAAAAAAAAAAAAAAAAAATAAATAAATAAATAAATAAAAAAAAAGGCTGGGACTCAGCAGGGACCTGCTCCCACATGAGGCTCTTTCTGCCACTTGCATTTTCAAATCATACAGCAATTAATAACAGAGAGAGCAGCACCAAAAAAATTGCCTTTTAAACAACCTGAGTACAACAGCTTCAGGCTCAATTCCTTTTATAAGCTCTGCCCATGATTAGCTACTGCTCATGAATCAAAGGAGAGTTAACAGGATGGAAATTAACCTTTTCTAATTAATATTTGATTTGTTTACATATTTCACAGCATCTTTATGTTATAGATAACTGTTCTAAAATAGTTTTCATCACAGGATTTCATGTTTAATAGGGGAACAGGAGATCAAAAACCAAAGAAAAGGTAGAAAACATAAATTACTGTTTTCATTTTATATGGTTTGATCATCACAGAAGCTCAGCTTTCTTAACTTGTTTGCTACATGGTACCTGAGTCACCAAAATGAAATCAAACCCATTCTCTCTCCATGTCCAACTATCCATCAAAAGAGTGTTGTTTTATTTAATAACACCTGAAAGAGTAAAATATTTTCCATCAGAATACATTTCTGGGAAAATGCTGATCTTTTTAAAATCACAGCTTCCTATTAATTTCAAATAGGATAGTTTATAGTTTTTTGCTTTTAAACTTCATCAAAATGTTTGGTTTGTCTCACCATTAAAAATTAAAGTACAAAATGTTTCCTTTGCTTGAGTACAGTAATTCAAGTTATCAAAAATATTTTTTCAAACTTTTTATTTGTGAAAAACAGGAGGTTTATAAAATCCCATGCAGAAATTGTTGATTTCCTGTGAAGTGAAAATATGTAATTTGGATCTGCCTTCAACAACCAATGATGGGCTCTAAAATCAAGATGTGAAAGAATTTTTTTTAAAAAAGGGTTTCATCTGATTGATCAAAAGTTCATAGGCAAGGTCAGGGAAGAGGTTGGGGATTGTTCATCAAATCCAAGATGTTTGAGTCTTTCCATCTTAGAGGACCTTGGGAAAACCCTCTTGACTTCTCTAATGACATCCAACATTCAATGATGGATGATTCACTGCCAGGTTAAGGAACTTCCACAGTCAGTAGACACCTTTTATCCATACCTCAGCAGAGCTAGCAAGGACATTCAGTTCAAAAGTGGAGCTCTTTTTTTCTGTGTAGCTGAAAAAAATCCACTCAGCCCCATCATGGCTTTGCCTTTTAAATATTAACTCCAGGGGCACAGAACTGGAAGGGATCCCCTGGGTCACAGCAGCTCCAGCCTCATTATGTGTTAGTGAATCCCTTTCACAAACTACCACAGTATTAAAGACAATAATGGGTTTTGCTCTCACTAACACTATGCAGAATTTGAATTTAGCCCTTGGACTCCTATGGATAAAATGAGGACTGTTGATTTAGGTGGTTTCTCCTTTTCTTGGCACTTTGACTCATAGGCTTCCTAATCCTTTGGTAGCAACCTTAAACTTTTTTTTTTTTTTTTTTTTTTTTTTTTTTTTTCTCTCAGTTGTACATATTCATTCTGAATATTGATCAATTTGCTTCTAAATTCCTAAACTCGCCAATGCTTGTTAGCAAATTCCATTAACTAAACTAAAATAGGCTCTCTGATTTTCATCATGGAGAGGGAATGAAAGAGAGGAATAAAGAAGCAGAATTATGTGCTATATGGTTTAAAAGTCAGAAAACAACAGAGAGTAAGGGCATCACATTTTAGTGGGTAGATATACTTAGATTATGAGCTTAGAATCTTTTTTCTATTCTATACAAATCCAAAATGTTATAAAATTTTATTGAGATAGAAGTTTGTCAAAATAACTTCTATCAAATTAAAAATATGGGGTTTTTTATCTGTTCTGCCTATTTATTGTGTGGAATTCTTTCCTGTAAAAATCAGAGAGAATCCTTCAAAAATTGCAAAGCCGACAACAGCTTTGATCAAACAACCTGAGAAAAGTTTTGAATATGACTAAATAGGATAATGTGAGCGCAGTTTAGCTTTTTGATAGTGCTCCAAACATGCCTAAAATGTCTCCACATCAGTAAGTTCAAAATGACTGAAGAGTCTTCAGCTTGAGAAATCTCATGTCAGTGGTGCCTGATGCTTTCCCAGTTATTTTAACTGTAGGCCCAAGATATTTTTCCCTTTTTTCTAATTTAAAACCACTTTAATGTACCACATATATAAAGCTGTATGGATCAATCTATGGCATTATTTTGAATAGTATGGCTTTTATTTTTTTGGATAGTATGGAAGGAGATGGCTTTTCTGGTTTTATATGAAATTGCAGCTTTTTTTTTTTTTTGGCAAACAAGGTGCAAGCAATACTTGATTAAAATTGTTTAAATATCAACTCTTTAGCATGGATATCCTCAGGAAAGGAGTGTATATACATCATATACACACAGAAAGTGGAACAGAAATTGGGTATAAGACAGGAAACAAAGACAACTTTTCACCTTATATCTAAACTCATTTTTCTTTTTCATTTTTACCCTTATTCTTTATATATTTTGTATTTAAATACTTTTGCTGGTAAAGAAAACATTGACCTGAGTCTCATGAAATAATATTTAGAGGAGTTTCTCCGGAATCCTCCAGTCACAACTTTAATGGAGGCTGGTTTTATTCCCTGTGTCTGCTACGTCTGAGCCTTCAGTGTTGTCTTCTTGAAAATAGTTCCATTTTGTCCTCACACTTCCTGCTGTTTTATGTGCTTAAATAGGTCTGCTTTTAGAAATGCAGCTAATGCTGCTGGGAAAGTAAAATGGACCAGTCCTATTCAGTGTTCACACAGAAAAGGTTTTTTACTTCCTGCACCTGAAGTCAGGGAGAGATAAAAAGATTTATTCCCTCAGTATTCAAATAGTAAAAGAACTTGTCTTATCTTGTTCTTGCTTAGCTCGAAGCTGGGCTTCTAAAATCACTAAAAAATAGGACAGAAAAAAATGAGACCAGGATTACAGCCCTCAGCTCATGGCAGTGCTGTGTTAGGGGGAAAAAGGTACATTTCCATCATCCCTTTTGTCCTGGTGAATCAAAGGCCCTCTGATTGCTGGTGTCACGTAATACTGATCAGAAAGGAATTAAGTGGCCAGTGAGAATGTGCTTCTATCAAAGAGCTGGAAAATTGCAAGATTTAGAAGCCCAGAGGTCAGTGTAAATCTCCATATCAGAGGCAGCAGAATGGAAAGGGGGAAAACAGGGGTGGGAGGAATCTATTACAGTCAGCTTAATCCCTTACGTCCAGATTTCTGTTAAAACAGACATTAATGATCCCCTCTCACTTTTCAACCATGCTGTGTTCACCCAATTACTTTTGCTTATAAAGACCTCACTTTTTTTTGTTCCTAATCAGTGTTTTGTTTTTTATCTCACAGAGATACAGAGTCCAGCCTGAGGAGGAACAGCACCCAGTACAATAATAGCTGCCTCAGCTCCTGCCACCTCTTACTAAAGGATAATTCACAAAACCCTCCTAGAGCAAGATGTTTGTCATCTCGAGAGTTCACCAGCTATTCACTCTGCTTCAGATTGCTCCAGATCAAAAGCCTTTCTGAGCGAGGTGGGAGAGCAGTGGTTGAGGGCAGGGCCGTGAGAGGCCTGGATTTAGGATACTGCTATTGCTGGGCTGTGCTTTTTGGAGCTCTGCAGACAGAGCCAGAGGAACTGCAGTGCAGATCATTTATGATAACCAGAGGCATGTACACATCTGACCTCCTTCACCCTTTTTCCCACATGCAAGCATGCAGAAAAGAATCATTTTACATTCACTTGAAATTTTATCTTTTCAACCAAAGGGCTTTGCACGCTGCCTAGAATTCCTTCGCATTTCAAGTGCTCATAGTTCTGGGGAAGAAGCAGCTAAGTGCGGCTCTGGTCTTAAAATTCTCTCCTGTGGAACTAACTGCTAATGTCAGAAGGAAAATAAGCACTCCCCTGCTAAATCTCTTCTCAGTTACAGATTGTGTTTCATGCTCTCTAAGGAAGCAGAAAAACAATTCCTCCTACTGCAGAGCATAGAAGGACTCCCTTTCAAGCCAAATTTTTGGATACTAATTTGTGTTTTCAGTAACTAGGGCTGTTTGCCTCAATGAAATTTTCTTTTCCAAAGAAAGATCAATTTTTTTATTCTCCATTAAACCGAAATCAATGGACCCCTTTGCTGAAATTTGCATGGCAGAGCGCTGTCAGTGACAAAAGAATTGGGCTTTCAATCTGAGCATCTAAAATTACACACTGTCTGCTCAGATTGCCACGGGGAAGATGATGCAAAATTTTCTGCCAAAAATAAAAAGAAAAAAAAATCAGAAAAAACTTTAAAAAGCAGGTGTTAGCTAAGACTGGATGGCCAATAAGATGAAATTGGCAAACCTATGTAAGAATATCCATTTTAATAATTCTGTCCTGGGGTGAATGCTGCCTCAGTTTTCTGTTTGGTCAGTGAGGGCAGAAGGGACACCACAAACATTGCCAGTTCCTCTCACAGAGCCTGTCTGAGCATCTTCAGATTCTTCCTGTCCATGCCTATTTTGCACGTGCTGCTAACAAATGCAGGCAGCCAGGCTCGCTCATCCCCCTGCATATGGAGCTTTGTTAAATGCAGATGGTGCAGTTTAAGTTGCTCATAATTAGGACTCATGTCACTGTAACTTGCATGCCTTTCATAATGGGACATAAAGCCCTCCATCTGCTCTGAAGCACACTGATGTAAATAACTCACTGGAGCAGCTATTTTGTTTTTTCTGCTTATAGTAAAAATAAGGAATTAACAAGGCTGCCTTGACAGGGTCTCTTCATCCATCCCCTTCCCTGCTCTTCCCTGACCCACAGCTTTGCACTTGTCCCTGGCCTAGCCCTGGCTCCAGCTTCTATTTCCCTTCAGTTGCTCAGGGAGGACAGAGCTAATCCCCAGGAGGGAAAGCTCATTTATAACTGTAATTACAGCCCATTGGGAGCAGCACAGAACCAGTGCAGGCTCCTGGCATCTTTCAGAACTGCAGCAAGCACTGAAGGGAAGAGTTTCCCTCTGTAAACTAGAGAAATATCTGATATCCTCTTTGGAGACAACATCATTCCCTCTTTTAGGGTGACTGCTTGACCAGGCTGTGCTTCTACATTATGCTTATTCTCACATCGTCCCATTAGCTTCAGAGAAGGCAGTTATTACACTAATTTAATTGCACATAGAGTCCTCTTGTAGAGCCAGCCACTTGTGAAATGACTAAAAGAAACAGATTTCTTTTACACTGTTGAGCAGTTTCACTTGGTTGGTCTGTGACTTCCCAAACTTCTGCCAAACTGGCTGTGGCCACAATGGGAAAACTGAGAGATCAGGCACTTTCCTGTGCTGAGTCCTGTGATCACTGCACTGGGGGTGTTGTGGGGAGAGAAGAGTGGTGCTCATTACCAATCAACAGAATCTGTATCTTTACATTTCCAGGATCACCTTTCTAATTTTCAGAGTTTCAACCAGTCAGGAAAACCCTGCACAGCTCAAGCCTTGCCCTCATATTTACTTTTTTTTTTTTTTAAATATTATGACCTTTTTTGATATTAAAAGGAAAAAACAATGTGGGGTTTTTTTTGATGGGGTTTTATTGTTGTTGTTGTAGGTGTGGTTTTTTTTTTTTTTTTTTTTTTTTTTTTTTTTTTTTTTTGTTTTGTTTTGTTTTGTTTTGTTTTGTTAGTAGAAGTATCATTTGGATCGCCCCATACATTTTGCATGACCATGAAGTCAGCTTGGAGGATTTCAGAAAGAGGAACAATCACCTTGCCAGTGTTCTTCACAGAGCACTATTTTTAAGCACAGCATTTCAAAACCACCCAGTATTTCTGCTGACACAGGACAAAGCTTTTTGGATGGTTTCCTCATCTCCCAGGATCATCAGCTGAAGGATCAATACTTCCAGTTGTCTCACCAGAGACCCTGGTCAGACCTTACCTTGACAAAACAACCTTAATCTGGGACCAAGGCTATGGAACAACATCTGGAGTTCAGGTGGGCTCTGTGGATCTCTCAGCATCATTTATCACAGATCTGAACAATGCCCTGATTTTGGACATCTATAGTTATCTATATAAGCTCTTTTCTAACTATCCCATCAACACAGAGGTGGTTAGATGTGATGTTGTATCAGTAAATTCTACAGTTTTGTTTTCTGGGTGTTCTTCGAGCAATTTTCCTCATGTTCACCATAATTTCTTCCCTCCCCTTTGAAATCTCTGTGTGAGAATATAATCTGCATCTGAAAGCAAAATGGAGAGCACAGAGCCCTGTGCAGGTGAGCAATGAGTTACAGGGGGTAAGTACATCCCTGTGGGAAAGCCTCAGAGAAAGTCCCCAAAACCTGGTTTCTGTAATATCAACTCCACACTAAGAATATGCAAATTCACAGTAGATGTCCTTAAAGAAGATACGAGTTACTGGAAAATCTGCTATTGTTGCATGGCTGCAAATAAAATCAGAAAACAGACTATTACATAATGTTTTCAAAACTGGGGACTTAAAAATTTCATATAATGATGCCCCTTGTTTTGTTAGACATTTCAGAAGATGACAAAAATCTTGTTCACAAGTGATGATTTGGCCCTAAAGGTAAAATTCTCTCCTTATATGAAAACATTGTGCAATTTTTCCTCACAATTTCCTCCTTTCCTATTGATCCAAAGCAAGAACATTGTGTAAATTAATATTCGGGGACTTAAGATCTGCTTCTTACAGGGTTTAATGCTTATCTTTGCAGATAAAGATTGCTTTGTCAGTTTTAAAAAAACATTGGTTTTTCCTAAGCTAATTGAACTTCCAAAGAATATAATTATTCATCTGTCAATGAAACTTAAAATTTAAACTATCACCTTTTAAAATGTCCAAAATTATTTGAAGTCAGTACTAGACTAATGCATGTGTAACATTAGGTCATCCTAAGCACTGCTCCATTTCCATTTTAAGGCTCCTTTCATTAGTTTTGATTGGTGCAGTGTTTTCATGTACTTCTGGGCTGTAGCTATTTTAAAAACTGAATTTCATTAATCTACTACAGGAACATTTAATGTCCAGTCATGTTAACAAGGGGTTGGATTATTCTGGCACCCAGAAAATTGTGTGTTGATCAACTTGGGAGGACTGAGTAGGAAGTAACAACACCATTATAGCAACTAAGGATTTAAAAAATAAAAATAAAAACCCAAACTCTCCAAACATAAAAAAAGAAATTAGAAATATAAAAAAGAGAATTTGCCCATGTATTTAGAAAATCTGTCAGGTTCCTCTCTTTGTTTGCAGCAAGTCCTCTCTAAAGAAGAGCTTCTACAAAATGGAAAGCATGAGTTCCATCCATAAGAAAGATGCTTAGATACTTTTTACTTGCTGAAAACAAATGAGTAAATAGGAGCTGAGGGCAAATGGCACATCATTTGTTTTCTAGGGTTTCCTTTTTAGACAAATCTAGTGGAGATAAGCAAGGTCCTATCCTTTATTGCAAACACTGGGTTCAGGGCAGAAGCTCTCCCAGACACAAACAAATTATACTCCCGTTGTAAAAGTTTAAAATCAGCAACAGGGAGAACTGGAAGAATCAGGAATCTCTCCTGAGGTAACAGGGATTCAGATGTAGGGTTTGCACCCTGATGCAGCACCACAGAAAAATAAAATTCCCACTCTCATCTGGAGTGACCCTTTTGGGGGAATGATTTTCAGCCATGGCTTGTGTATCATCAGAAAAAAATTGTGCTCTTGTTTGCCAGAAATCTGAACCTTTGCCCTCTCCCACATCCAAACTCAGGGTGCAAATGGCAGCCTCCTGAATGTGTGACCGCTAATTCTTTTATTGCTAAGCTTTTTCAACACGACTGTGCCTGTGTGAGTACAGTGACAAGAGATGATAAACAAGCCAAAACACACCACAGGTTCCAAGAAACACCCCAAGAGGAACGAGCTGAGGTTTCAGCTTTCAAGCTTGGAGTTCAGCCTTGCTGAGGAGGGGGCACTGGGGCAGCCCCAGCCCTGGGCACCCCCCTGGGGACAGGTGGGGCCAGGCTGGGCTCTGCTGTGGCATCTGGGGGCAGGGGCTGCCACTCCCAGGGGGCTGAAGTGGGGCTCTGGACCCTGACCAAGCTGGAGAAACTCTGGGGAAGGGGGTCAAGACCCTCTAGTGGCCTCAGGGCCCCGGTGGTTTCGTTGGAATAATGATTTAAGACAGGCAATAACTCAGCTGGCAGGAGGCAATTTCAAGTCGTCGGTTGTTCTGACAAGATGCTGCAAACTCGTATCATATTTTTTAAAGAGGGAAAAAAAAACCCTCAGACTTCACAGAAGCACTCAACAGCTCTGCTACAGGCCAGCAAGTCTCTTTTTGGCTTGTACTGGGGTAAGGGCAGGAGAGAAAAATGTATAAAAAACCCTTTATGACCTCCTCACAGACCTTGCTGCTGCAAACTCCTGCCCTGTCACACCTTTTAAAGTCCCCAAGCTTTAAAAGGGGTACGGTGTGGGGTCTGTTATAGTGCCTGCGTCATTTGAGAACTGCTTTGGAATATATGTTCTCTGTATTATGAGATAAGAGCAAATGTATCAACATGATGTTTGCATTTGTGGGATGTTTTTAGTGTATCAGACTGCTTTTAGATAAGCTTAAAAATCATGGACTGCCTCTATATTTTTAAAGCATTACATGCTTTGAAAAGAATATGGTCTGGATGCAGAATACTTATTCTGAGCCTCAGGGAAATCTTTTACAACTTGGTTTCACATTGAGTAATGCTGCTGTAGGCACGGATTTCTGAAGGGCCTGGTCTGTGGCTTTGAGAGACCTGGTTAATGGCCCTGAGCAATCACCAGGTTCCCTGCGCTTCTCAAGTGATAAGAAAGCTCTAAAAGAGCTCTGTTTTTCAGGTTTAACAATAACAAGACAAGGTCCAGGGAAGATGGTTCTCTAGAAATCATTAAACTCATCTGGGTGTGAAAACATCACCCCATTGTGCCTTTTTTTTTTTTTTTTTTTTTTTTTTTTTTTTTTTTTTTCCCCAATTTACCTGTTTATAGGACATAATTTTACCACTACTTTACCAATCTGCCAGCCCCACCTAGGGAGGCACTTATTTCTAAACATGAACTATCTCTATGAGGTAAATTACCTGAATTACCTAAATTACCTACATACTGAAAGGGGCTGTGGTCTAATAATGTGTGCTAAAAGTGCATCCTGACCTTTTCTTCTTTCTTACTGCAGCTCTGCTCTTCAGCTCCTGCACCTCTCCTCTTCAACACCTGCACCTCGCCTCTTCAACACCATTCAGAGGCACAGCACAGCTACTATCATGTGAAATAAAATGCACTTCCATTGCCTGAGAACTGGGTTTCAATACGGAAAATCCTATTTCTCTTTTACAAGGTTGTGTACAATTTTGAGACAGAAACTTCTCTCAGCATAAATTAAAATATTTAACTAGAACAGAGTGGATTAAATTATGAAGGCGTGATTTAATCTCATTCTAGACAAGGCAAATAACAAACTGCTATCTGAGGTACTAAATTAATACTCTTGTTAGTGATTTTGGTAAAACTTTTTTCTAAAAATATGTATTTCAAAAGCTAAAAAATTTGTTTTACCTTTGTAACATTCAAATGTACAGTCAGGAGAGAAGCCATGGTTGAGTATTGCTCCTGGCTGTAACTCTCAGATATGGGTTCTGGTACTAAAAATTGCATTTCCACAGCATTTCTCATTCATTCCAATAGATCCTCAAAGCAGTATTAAGTTCAGATTGGCATAATCACTGTAAAAAGCCTCCAGCAGAAACTATTTCTTTCTGAAAGGTTTTGCCTTCACTACTGGTCATCTGACATCTTTAATCCCTTTTCCTTTTGCTTTGTGGCTTTTCTTGACCTGCATTGTTACCTTACATGAAAGCTTTCTGTTCTGTCAGTTTTTCTACATCTCTCCTGGCCTTGTGCCTGCCATGCCTGGTTTAGCTGGAAGTTGTGTATATGAAGTCTGATTCAAAACTTGTTTATCCCTTTCGGAAGAAAGTGATTTTTTTTAACTGGTTGGAAAGCACAATTGTTTCTGACAACATTATTTTGGCAGGACTGGGACAGAAAACCAAGCAGAACAGTAGACATTCCTCAGACACTTCTTTAAAAACCGAAACAGAGAGCCCAAGTCAATCATACATCCAAGTGAAAGATTCAGCCTAAAAAAAATTATGACTGGCTGCATAGCAAAAGATTGAATGCATGCTTGGAACACTCATTAACCCGTTGGTTTTTACAATGTTGAAGCAGAAGGGCTTCACTTTCTTTATGACTCAGCTTTTCAACTTTCTAGAGATGGTAAAAACAGGAAGAGCTGGAAACCTCTCAGACATCAAAATTTTAACATTTGAAGGGAATTGAAACGGCAAAGTGTCAATTTGCTCTGTTGTTTCATACTCCACTGCTCTTGATTTCACCTGATTTTTGATTCTATTTAGCATATACAAGGTATGCTGTTCTGCTAAAAGTACTGGGCTGAATGAATGTCCTAAGGAGGTGGGCACCCAGTCATTACGACAGAAGGAAAATTTAAGTCCCAACGTCCTGGGGAGAACCCACAGAGAGATGGAAAAGAAAATCACACAGCAGTGCTGAGCTGTGAGCAGTTATTGTGCACATGGGGGACAACTTCCAGCGAGCGCATCCACCAGCTCCTGGAAAATATTCCCCTGGATCGACAGAACCCTGGCTGCAAAGGAGGATGTGCACCTGCAGGAACAGGATATTGTGGTTAAACGTAGGGCAGGAAAAATGTCTGAGGCATGGAAAGCTTAAACGAATCGCGTGTGATACATGGAGAGGGAAGGGAGACGGGTGACACAAGGAGCTTGTTTGTAGCCCTGGGATCATTTAGTTGGGCTTAGCTGACACATCAGGCAGGAAACCTGTTTGCTAAAGCAGGATTTTCACAGGAGCTGTAACATAAGGCAACACTGCAGCCTCACCACTCCCTGTATATGCTGACAGAGGCAACTTTGCAACCACACAACCAAACTGACCTTGGAACTGAAGATTCAGGGTAAATTCTGCCTTGCCTGAGAAGATGGATAAAGAGAGAAGCAATGAGGGTAAGATGGCAAAAGGAAAAATATTACTCACTCTCTCTTCTCTCTTTCGACAATTTAACCACTATTTCAATTTAGACCAGCTTAGAGTGTGCAGAGAATTGATCCTGGAATGGCAAAGAGGAGAATGATGCCCAGTAATCCCAGTAATAAAGAAAGATAATTTTTAATGTCCCCAGAGAAGAAAAGGAGTTTGGGAGGTTGTATTGTTCAGTTGGTCTAGGCCCACCAATGCAGTTATGAAATGGCAAAGCTGAGGACTATTTTTGTCCTGTTCACTTTTACTGAAGTACTAGTTGGTCTGTTGGTTTTTTTAATAATCAAGGATAAAATTCTGTCCCAAGCTTTACTCCAGGCACAAAATGGAGTATAATGACCTTTCCCTATATCTCTATCTCCAAAAGACATCTGCTTGGATCCAACAAGAGAAGCATTTCTGCTCCTGCACTTAGAGAGGCAGACCAGCCTTTGCTGGTGTGGGACAAGCAGCTGCAAGTGGAGCAGAGAGATCCAGCAGAGTTCCAGCTCGTGTGTCCTGGATGAGTAATGCAAGCTGAAAGGCCTTTGCATGGAAATTCAAGCACTGCCTGGACTGTATCACCATTTTCACCCTGGCTGCTGCAGAGGAACACGTGTCAATGCTTGAGGAAGCAGTAAGGCCCTGCAGGAAAAGAGGGGCTCTCACAGTAGAAAGCACACTCCCTTCTTGGATAACATGTCCAAGGCAGCTCCCCCAGGGCACAGGGCACTGCAGCAAAATTCCCCGTGTCAGTGTAACTTATTTTCCTGAAAATGTCTCATTTCCTTCCGTTTCGTAAGCACCTCAGGTGACATCCCTTATCTGTGACACATTCTTCTCTAATGTCAAGCAATATTAAACCTGACTAGTCTGTACAGAGGATACTGGTCCTGGATGTTATTTTAATAGCAATTCCATGTTCATTAACATTATCTTGTATGTCAGAGACCAAGTTATTCCACAGGGCAAACAAACCTGGCAGGGTTTAATCAAAATGCATCTCACGACTATCAAGGACAGAGCATTGGAAACAATTTGCTGGGACACAGGGGCTGCTCTTGCAGAAAGCTCAGCTTTCACAGCTCACAAAACATGAAAGCTCTCTGGCTGGCCAGCAGAGAGAGCTTCCAGCTTCCAGTGGAAGGTTTCCAAGCAGGGTCTGCCAAGGAGGACATAGAGGCGGCTGTCATCAAAGAATAGTCAGTCAGGTCTCACCTCTGCTGAGCTTTCAGAGTCTGCAGACCCAGAGTTTGCTGTCCTCCCACTGAGCTTCTTCAACAGTAAGAAAAGAAATGTTATGAAACACTCAGCTATCAAACATATTCCCCTATTCTCCCCCATTTCATCCCCACTCTTTTTCCTCCAGTCATTTAACCTTAAAGTAAAGAAGCTCCTCCTTCACATGCTTTTGTTCTACCACTTCAGATCTGGAAAAACTTTCTAAATTTTTTTTCTTAGGCTAAAATGGAGTCCCCTGTTCTTGCCACTGCCACAGATGTTTTAGGCAGCATTTTATTATAAGCAAAATCAATAAGGCAGTTTTGCAGCCTTTCTAGCAGTGAAACAAACAGAATTAACTTAAATGACAATCTCGTTACTGCTGTAGAAACTTCAATAAATGGGAGCCCTTCCTACTAAAATAAAAACCAGATGAAATTAGACATAACAAAAAATCAAATAGCCCAATTAAGAACACTGCATCCACAGCACAAGTGGAAGATCAATACCCCTTCAGAGGTGCAGAGAGAGTCAATTGCCCCCATTTGCACATAAAGAATTCATTCATCAAAGCGCCATCTCATAGCAGGATATTCAGGTATGATTAACCTTTCATGGTGCTTTTGTGTTAAAACTACAGTCCTCAGTGCTGGGCCTGATTATGGAGAGCACTCTGTGGGCCTAAATGGAATAACATTTTTCTTTATGCATTAATATGGCCAACCTTATTCTCACTCTACCAGAAGAAAGCTTTGTAAATCATAATTTAAACTCCACAGTAATGGTACTTTTGTACTTTTGATGCTCTAAAATAACACAATATTAATAATGGTCATTATGAAAACAGCTTTTCAGTTTTCCTCCCAGTTCTCCATGGCTTTCTATTATGTTGAGGACATTTATTATATTAAATATTCATTCACCCTTATTTTTTTTTTTTTTTAATTTTTTTTTTTTTTTTTTTTTTTTTTTAGTGATTAACATTGCTGAAGTCCAAATCCAAGAATTAAAAAGTGAGGAGATGTGGATTTCCTGAAGGCAGATATTAAACCTCTGGAAGTGCCAGGGATTGCACTTAGCTTTGCAATTCCCTCTGGAAAATCTGACTTTAAAGACCTTTAAACCCTCCAGAGCTCTGGTACAGGGAAAAAGACTTCAAGATTCTACACCCTATCTGCAGCCAAGATACACAGGGAAAAATCACAATATTCAAAACAACAGGACCTTCTCCATCCTATGTGTCATAGAAGGTGTTTCTGTGAAACACTCTGTCCAGATCTCCAGAACAATTTTGGAAATCACAAGGACATAAAATTTAAGAGCAAGCCTCAGCTTAAAAATCTCCCTTTCCTTCTGAGCACCTGAATTCCTCAAGAATTTCATTTAAACACTTGCAGTCCCTTACTTTTGGTATTGGCTGTTCCCAGACAGGCACACCCATTTCTTATGAGGGGACACATGATCAAAGTCAGGTATTCTTTTGAAAAGATTGGAGAATTCAGTGGAAAACTGGATTGTGCCAAAACCAAAACTGTTGAGAAACTGAAAGCAGATTCAGCATATAGTGTTGGTTGAAAGAAGGGGGTGGGAAATATTTTGGAAACACTAAGATATTTCCTTTTCAATTTTGGGAGAGAGGGATGTTTTTAAAATAAATTTGAAGGGTCATTTCTCATTTAGAAGCTGATGTTCATAGGAAAGACAGAAAAAAAAAAGGCAAATTTCTTTGGAGTTAATAGGAAAGTTTTAGGCTAATCCAAGGTAAAATTATGGATTTTATTTAATGAAATATTTTATGTTTTGGTTATGAGGACATAATAAGTTTTTCCTTATTTCTTCATTTTGACCAACAAAAAAAGCCCCCAAAACCTCTCCAGTTATGCTAGCTTTACCACAAAGAGTGCTCATAAATTTTCTTTTTTTATTTTTTTGCATGATTAAGGGGACTACACCCACCCATCTCTGGATCAGTCAAATACTCTGGTGCCTCAGTAGCAGCATCCAGAAAGGAAGTGGAGCTGGCAAACCTGCACCCCTTCAGCTTTCCAAACCTGTGCTCTCCATGAATTTAATGACTTCTTATTACTCTTAAATTGATTAATATATTTTTGCTGGCCATACATCATATTCATTTTCTGCTGTTATTAAAATAGTTTTAAAGGCTCGGTATCCAAGAGCCTTGCCCAAGGAGTGAGGCATGGAGGGAGGGAATGTGGAAAGCCCACTCTTGCACACAGCTCTAATTCCTGACACCAGCAAACACTTTCTTCAGCCTAAATGTGAATATATTCTCCTTGTTTCTAACCATGCCTGGTAAGACTTCAAGTGTTGTGTTTCTCCTGCTTCCATGGCCAGAATTTTCAGTGGAAACATGAAGCTCTCCACTCAAGTTGGAACCCCTAAAACCCTCTAGGTTTGCCAATTAGTGAAACAAACACACAAATAGATCTAAAGATTCCTAAAAGATGAGATAGATGAAATACCAGCTCTGCAGTCTTACTGTGGGAGAGATAAATTTGGCATTTTTCACCAGAAAAGGATAAAATAATAAATAAGGCAGCAATTCTCAAACAAGTCTTATCTGAGGGAAGATGAAAGGAGGTATAAGCCTTCTTCTTGTTTTTCAAGAAGGACCTTCTGATAGTTTCCTGGTGCTGACTATTTTAGTCATTAGCTTAAAAATTGAAACATTCATTTTCACATTGCAACAATTCAATGTATGGAAAAAAAAGAACAAAAGGAGTAGAAAGAGGGAAAAATGTCAAGAATTGTCAGAAAATTTGTTTTCCCTTTTGAATGTTTGACCTGGCATAAAAATAGATTAAGTTTTGACTAACCTTTCTTGGGGTTGGCTGGCATGTTTGTTTTTACTGCTGTTGCACATGGTTAAACTGAGTTGTACTGAAAGTGCTTTGGTTGTTATCAGGGAAGATACAGAAATTCAACAACCAACTCACCCTTAGAAACTGGAAGACATTCCTATTCTCTCTCTCCAATATTATCTCTGCATGCAATGTTGTTATAAAAGAAATTACTCTGCTTAGTATTATTTAATTATGGGTTCATGACCAATGGTTTTTCAACTTCACATGTGTGATCTTAGATGTATTTAGAGTTCACAAATATGATGAAATAGAAATAAAATTTGGGTTTATATTTGTCTTGCTCCTTGCATTCAAGCCTGGCATGAACCCAAGGCTACATTTCATCATACAGACATTTCTGTTTTGCTCTGTCCAACACAGCCATAAGTAGCAATATAATTTCTGAATCCTCATAAAACATGAGGTTTTATGTTGGTTTTTTTTCCTGAAAGATTCACTTATGTTAAACTACGTTTTCACGCATGTGTTAAGATTTTAGTGAGTGTATCTTGTCCTGACTTCTTTGCACACATAAACATCCAAAGAATGTGAAAAAGTACCCCCAAAACATTATGCACAGATTATCTGCATTAAGTCTGATTTTAACTGTTGGCCTTTTTTCACACGTTGATCTGTTTTGTGCTGCCCTGACTGTCTGGTACTTGGCTTTTCCTTCTCCAGGCATTTCCACTTCATTTCTAGAGGCCTGTTGAATTTTGGTCTTAGAGAGGAATAAGTTGAAATAAATAAATGATAAATTTAGGTTGAAATTTTTAATATATAATGCATAAAGAAACTCAATACAAGACTATATTAAACTCCCTTCAGAGCAAATGAGTCAGGAAAATCTCAGAGAAAACAGGTGAGGCCATTAGCACATGGTGATGGTCTGAGACCACTCAGAGAGCACACAGCCCATACCAAATCATTCATTAACAGCTAATGAAAAGCAATGCTATTCTGTTAATATGGATTAGAGATGAAGTCTGAACTGTGAATTCTTGCCAATTTAAACCGTTCCTGTAACAGCGCGAATAAAAGAATCCATGGATATCTTCCTGACATGGGGGCACTAAATCATCCTAAAATCAATAGCAGGGCTTTGGTTTAGTCATCTCCAGCAAGAGCTGAAGAAGGCTGGCATTTGTCTGCCAAGTCTGTGGCAGGATAAGAGGCACAGCTTAAATAAAGTGGAACGGAAACTACTCCAGCTGCCCCCACATGCATTTTTTAAATCCTGACAAGAGTCAGTCTGGGAATGTGAGGATTATGCCAGGCTGGCTGAATGAAAAAGAGCACTGCTTCTGGAGCATATGTTTCCTCTCAGTCTAGAGGTGGTCTCCTTGTGGGCCTGAATTTCTTTGCATTTTCTCTTTTGGCATGAGCGTGGAGGATCCAAAGGTATTTTTAACACAGTGCAAGAAAGTGCTTGGGCAGAACGCCTCCCACACAAGCTGACACTCACACTGGGTCTCTCCTAGTGAATTTCCAGACCTGCTTTATATTTATATAATACAGATGATTTCACAGTGTTTTGCATTTTAAATTTCTACAGGTCGCAAAATAATTTCAGACATTTCATAAGAAACAAAGGAACCACAGTTATATTGTCAATGGGAGTAACTGGGTTTTCCTTAAGTCCTACTTCTTTAAGGAAATGGAGCTTCATTTCTCTATCTACATTGTAGGAAAAATTCTGGACAGAAACATTCTCAGAAGCTTAAATATCAAGGGGATGAAAAAAAATTAACATAGAGAATCGAAAAGGTTTATGAATAGAAGTACAAAAGGAAAACATTATCAGTGTGTACAAATACTTCTATTCAACTGAAATGTAAAAATTTTCATTTTCATGAATAAATGATAACTTCAAAGAAAAACAACTTATTTCTTTCACAATAACAATTCCCAGTATTTAATATTTCACATTACCTTTTTACCCTACATTAACCTATGTATTTGGTCTCAGTTAGCAAAATGTTATATTTCTAGAGATTGGCTTTAAAATGAGCCACCACTGAAAATAAATAGAGAAATTATGGCTTAAAATATTACAAAACTCAGCTCAATTTTGTTACTTTCAGTGGAATCACACCAGAGAAAGATGAGAATATCAGTCTGTACTAAATTTAGTAGGCAAACAAAAAGGAACCCATATCTGAACATTCCCTGTTAAGTCTGAGTAGAAGTTCAAAAGTTTTATTTCTCCCCTACCCTCCAGAGCTACAAGGTTTGGCTCATATGGTCTTGCTCTACCCCTTTGCTGAAAGATTTAAAACAATTCCAAGGTTTCCAAGTGTAGGGATTTGGCGTAAGAAATTCAGAGACATTTTCTTAGTTCTTGTAAAGACAAAGAGAAATGCTGCAGTCAATAGATTAAACTGATATAAAAATGCATGTCATACCTGGTGAGGTGGGGTATCCCCAAGCTTTTTTTTTTCTTGATTTTCAGAATTTTTCAGACTTATTTTCAGCAGATTGCCCTCAAAAGTAGAATTGGTTGGGAGCTGTTTCTGGAGTTACCTCAGAGAACTGGCTGAATATATGAAGAAAACTATGTTTTTTAAGGGTTGCTGATACAAGAAAAAACACAAATCTAGAACAAATAAAAGCTGTGGATAGAGAAGGTCCAGCAACCATGAAAATGTGGGCCTATGGCTCTCATGAAGAATCTTGAGAAAATGGTACTGGGCTAGCTACTGGGACAATCCTGACCCTAGCCCAGAATTTCTGAAGGAAAAGTAAAACATAAAACATGACAGATTTTCCCAATGCTGACTAAACCCTCTGGTAACCATCCTTCACACTGGTTTTGATTTTACACATCCTTCAAAACCACCCAAACTGGATTAAAGATTCGGAGAAGAAGAATTTGCCACAGCCTTTGGAGAAAAAAAAAAATACCTCTCATTGTCATTTCTTTCTCCCCCAGTCTCTAATTTTGAATTTAAATTTACTATGCACATCCTATTTTGCCTTTCTGTCCAAGTTTTACTCTGCTCCACATAGCAAAGGTCACAAACAATTCAGAGGTTTAGTCAAATAAAACAGCACCGCGTTTGCATTCCGTGCAGCACACAGGGGTTTGGAGCAATCCTTCAGTTTTGAAAGAGCAGTAAAATCCATCTCTGACAGCAGGGTGGTTACAGAACCTGTTTTGCTGATAGTGATCAGGCTGGTTCTGTATTCCAGCCACACAGCCCCAGTGCACTCAGGAGAGCTGCACACGAACACAGCAATAACAAACACTCCATCCTCACCGGGGCTCAGGGTTCAGCTCTGCTGCTTTTTAATGTTCTTCATGCTCAGGTTAATGGGCAAAGCAAGAGGCTTGTTTGCCCTTATGAGTAACTATATTTCAAACAGTAATTTGAGCTGAGGGTTTTTCATCATTTCCACCCGAAGTCACGGATCTTTGAGCACTTTCCATGTTTTCATAATTCCTTTTGCTGGTAGACTATTGATTCCTAAAGATAACACGACTTGAGAGATCAGTAAAGGTTAGCTGGTAAAAGAAAACATGCATCATTTAAAATGCCTCTGTGCATCTGGGAGTTCAACAATACCTATTAGTATTACTTTGGAGTTACAGGAAGCAACTGCTTTTAGGATGATTTTTAATCCAGATTTTTGCCTGTAAAGCCAAGCACCAGCTATTTTTTCATATGAAGGCAACTTGGACACATAGTAACAGGAAATTTGTCTCTTCAAAGTTAAGTAAATGACCAAGATTGGATCTTCCATATGAACTCTTTCCAATAGAATCCTAAATCCCTGCTCCCTGAGCTTATGGTGGGGGTTCTCTGCATTTTTCAGCTGTAGGACAACCCTTGATTTTTTTTCCACAACCAAACAACGAGGTGAGCTAAGTTTCTTCTCCCTGTACTGAGTTTTGATTTTATTTACTCACTCCACTGGTGACAGCAGAAGGAATAATTCCATTTCCTGATTTGTTCATTGTAAAATACAGTGGTTGGGTATAAAGCAAGCCAAGTCCTTTATGAGTCAAGTGTCTTACATGGAAGAGCAGCACTTCTCTTTCTTGGAGTTCTTGGCTGAGCTTTTAGGGAAATTACAGGTAAAGCATGAACAAAAGAATTCAGTTTTCTAGAAAATTTCAATGTTTAAAAAAGCAATTGATTGCTTTCAGAAATCCATCCAAATACTCTGGCCTTCTATGATTTTTTAATATTATTTTTCCTTCTTCCCAGAAGGATAAATGTATTAAAATAATTAGAGATCACAGAAGAGGTTGAAAAGATGCTTCATTTTTCACAACCTTTGATTGAAACTGAATTCACATCCACAACTAACGAGAAGTATTCTGTGTGTTTGGAAAAGGAAATCACAGATATATATGGAAGATTTTGAATAATCTTCTTGCGTCTGAGCTCACACTGTAAAATCAGACTTCTTTATTTCTTGCACATTTTTTCTTCATCATCTTCCTTTCTCTTCACCACCCTTCTACAAGCCCTTGCTATCATCCAGTGTGAAAATCAAAGTTTACATCTGTCTATAACAGGCTTCCCCAGCTATGATGTAGCCATTTTCCACCAAAAATAGTGCTTTTATAAACTCATCTTGCAAACGTATCTAAGATGGTAATTTAGAAAAGTGTACAAATTGTATAAAATACCCAGAATAAAGGTAAAAAATGCTCTCTTTACAAACATTAAAACACTCAGTGCTTTACAACTAATGGGTTTGTTTCTATTATCTCTCAACCTATAGGCACCTTTGCAGTGCTATAATGCCAGAGATAATTAGTGCATGCCTGTCAATTTGATTTTGGTTAACTTTTATGGCCTCTTTATGTTATGATTCCCATGGGACCCTTGCAGTTTGCTCACTAGCCAAGCAAAAAAATGCATTTATTTTGGGCTAAACAATAGCACAGTTTAATTAAGAGGTGTCACACTATTTATTGCCTATCACGTGCTGTAGCTTTGATGAGGCGGCTCCAAACACAGAAAGTTCATCAGATTGAATTTCTCTGCTGTAATTTCCTACCGGAGAAAATGTGACACAGGCAGAGAACCAATTTCCCATTTCTATTTAGCATTTATATTGACAGAATTAATGATTTTATCATCATCTTTGCCCTTCTCCTAAATGGAAGGCATATATTGCCTGCTGAGACAGTAATTTTTCCACTAAATTATGTATATATGTGTGTGCATGCACTTATATACACTCACACACACACGTATATATATGTGCATATATATATATATTTCTGCACTTATTTTTCCATGGGGAAATTATAGCTTGTTATTAAACTCCTATTGAGAAAAGAAGGGTAAAAAAAAAAAAAAATCTTATTGCTCTTTCTAATTACCTGGGAGAGGTAATTAGGAAGAGAAATAAGTATGATCTTAGACAATGTTTCTAAAAAGGGACAAAGGTGAAAGAATCCTTTGCACATTCACCATGACAAAGGGTTCAGGAAGGCCCAAGCCAATGAACTCCTGGCATGTTGATGGAACTAATTTTATTTCTGAAGTTCCCCCATGAGAATGCTATACAATATATATGCTGCACATTTGTCAAAGTTGCCATGTAAGAAATTTCAATTTCCTTCTCTGAAAATAATTGATCAAAGGATCATGAAGTTCAAAAGACTAGGGAAATGAATAAATATTATATAGAGATATAATGCATTGTAATCACACTGTATATACTATTTTAATAGAAATCTGGAGACCCCTGTTACAATTCTTGAACCTCTTAATGGAGCCAGCGAGATCCATTTTGCAGTTTCATGTGCTGGAATTGGGCTGAACTCCTTCCTATGTAATCTAACCATCTTGATAATTTTGTTAGAGGTCACTAGCTTTAATTTACTGCTAAAATAATATCAAGTGGATGATATCTTACATCCCTTTTCATGAATATTCCATGCTCTGAACAGCTTCTCTTGGAATCTTTTGTAAGTAAGAATCAAGAACAGCCTCACTTTGTTTTAGGGAATATCTAAACTCATCGGGCAGAGGGCAAGATTTATGCAAAGAAAGAAGGACAAGTTTCATAGGGCATGTTACATTAAATCCTCCTCTTTATGGCTTGACACAGGCAGGCTGTGCTCATACAGGTTTGCAGTCTGGGGTTGTCAGGCTAAAATATTTTTTTAAAAGTTAAGTTTGAGCTCACGTCTTAGCTGTCATTAAGGCTTTCCCTTTACTGTGGGCTTGAGGTGCCATTTTCCCTTAATTATGGCACCTAGGTACCCTTTTTTCTCTGCATGAGTGACAGAGCTGCCTCCCAGAGCTGCCCTGGGTCCTTAGGTCCCCCGGCTTCTCATCCCAGGCCAGACATCTCACCCTGCCCAGGGAGTGCAGAAAGGACAGAGCAATAGATAATTTCAACTCCCAGCCATCTACTCATGGTCATCCACCTCCAGAGCACTGTGAGAGCACAAATGGGATCATTTCCCATTGCATATTTGCCCACAGAGGGGGGGCACTGCAGGAGCATGAGATGGCTGGAGTTAATGGCAATCCGAACTGAAATTAAAGTATTTTATTTCAAATGTTTACTTCCAGTTGGTCCACAGGCCAAATGTATCAGGGTTCAGCACAAATCCTGGAGGTTAGCTTGCAATTTGCTGAATACCAGTGAATTTCTGTGTGAGCATCAGAAGAGGGAAGTGTTTTACTCAGCCCTAGAACACTATTCTGATGTTCCTACACTTTCCAATTAGCCCATTGCAGGACAGCCTTCCTCAATTTCCTGTATATGAATTCACTGGAAATAAACATTGAAGTAAAGTCTCTCTGGCCTTTTGGTTTCTTTCTTCCTTTTTTTTTTTATTTAATTGCTATTTCAAACTCCAAGTCTGCTTGGGAAAGCTCCCAAAAATAAATCCCTTTTCATATGGGCCAGCATCCTTGTCTGTAGAGTCGTAGGATGCAGATGTGTTCTGAGTAAAAGTGCTTATTTGATGGTTACCATTTCAATTTAAGATATTTGGCACGAACAAATTAGCCTGGGCTGAGAATACTCTTATGGGAAGGAGTTGCAGAAAAATGCTTTCTTATACAAAGCTACTTTTTCTATAGGCTTATAAAAATTATTATATTGCAAACCATTCATCTGGCAACCATTTGGCTTGAACAATATGTTAAAAGGCATTAAAGTGGTATCCTAAATTTATAGATAATTCCAGCTGCCAGGGCAGATACCCTTATAGGGTGTACAAACAGCCTGTACTGGTATTACAGACGCTTCTCTGACATTAAAATTATTGTGTATATTTTCTACCCATGTGCTACAGTTGAACTAAAAGCAGTCAGGATGTTTTCTTTTCATAAAGAGCACAGTTTCAGTGAGTTCTCTAATGGTGGGCCTGGGTCAGGCTTCTCCCAGATTTCATTTTCTGGCAGGTTTTGAAAAATTACTGCAAATTAAAAAGCCATAAAATTAGTGTTTGCAGTTCTCCCTCCCCAAATTCTAGTCATTTTTATCAGTGAGACAACATACTTAAAATATCGTTGAATAGAATTAATATTATTAACATTAGTGTTATAATGGAAGTCTTTACAGAAATAATACATTTTAAATGATGACTGAAAGGAAAATACACAAAATAGACACTTGCAATTGTATTATTTATATAATGCAAACTATTGAAATTTCACAATGTAAAAATTCTAGAGAAATCCTATTTCTTCCTAAAGTGTGGCTAATTTATTGTCTGTAAGGAAAATAATAACCTTAAAAGACATGTAGAATTTGAATTCTGCTGTCTGCAAATTCATCTTAAAAAAGGCAAACCTGCACTGTTTTCTGCCTACCCAAAAAGGATTGTAACAGTAATGTGATTGGGTAATTTATATATGAAATAAACTTTTAGAAGTATTGTAATTACGTATGTTATGGGAACCTGAATATATTCCTCATCTGGGAGGGCTCTCTGTTGCATTGTAAGAAAGAAGAAGTAGATCCATTCATGACATCAACTTCCCTTTCTTTTGATTATCACATCTAAAACATCCTGAGGAAATAAAACGCAAAATAAAATCAGTGGGAGCTGTGTGTAGGTTACAGGCTGAGGACAGAAAATGCCTCCCTCTGTAGAGATGTTCTGGTTAATTTATCAAGTTTCCAGTGCTCTAATTGGAAATGCAGAACCAGGATAGCTCACAGACCTCCAACTTTTCTGGCCATGGAGGAGTCTCCCACAGCCTGGAGCCCACGGGAGCATCTCAGGCATGAGCTCTCGTTGGGGCTCTCCAGCTCTGTTGTTGCTCAAGAACTCAAAAAAATTAATGTAAACTATTCCGGTACAGATAAGAAATAAAATCAAACTCACATTTAAAAGCCATTGACTGCTAAAGCTGATTCATGAGCTTATTGTCATCAGTGTTTGTATAATGCAACCTGTGGATACTTCCCCAGTCACTTCTCCTGCTACAGCTTCTACCCAACAAGGGAGAGGAAGTTCCTGAACGGGAACCAGGGAAATCCCCTCCACATGCCTTTGGAGGAGAACAGTTCATGATGGCCTCTCTAAAGAAGAGATTTTTGTGCCATATGATCAAATCACATCAATAGGAGAGTGTCCCAGAGGAAGATGTTTCTGCAAGGTCTTGCCAGGCAAAAAGTGCAATGTGAGTTATTCCTGTGAACTAAGAAAAAAATGGATTGTGTCAATTTGTTTTTAACAAAGTTCAGTGCAAGAAAACACCAGAAAACTAAGTGATGATGCTTTGCATGGGTTTGGCCTTGCTTACAGAGGTTAAAGGCATTAAAAAGTGAAGGGAAGAGAAGGTGAAGGAAGGACAATGGCACTATTCCTATTAAAAAAATCAAATCCCCAGAAATCTGGAGCTATCAGAGTTTAGTTTGGTAGAGGGTACATTTAGAGTGTTAAAAGAAAAGCATGTGACAAAATAATTAAGGAATTTTAGCTATTGGCAACTGATTCATACCCTCTAAGTCTCTCCCAAGAATTAAGGGTATTATAAAGGTGTTGTGTGTGAGGGTTAATGACAATTCTGTGTTGTAACCTAACCATATCTGACCCCTAGGAAAACAATTTATTATAACACAGAAACTAATTCATGAAGGAAAAAGTAACCACTGCATTTTGCTTTTTTACTTGTTCTGTAACCAGGCTGCAATTTACTATAACATCGTCAATACCAAAAACTGTTCAATTAATTCCTTCAACATTGCAAACAAAGCACAAATTATTTTCTTCAAATATTCATTCCTGAATGAGTATTGATTAGTGCACATTGGCTGGATAAGTAAATAACAGAGTTTCTGCTCTCCATCAGGCTGATACTTAAGGACCCTTGGCTCAAACACTTGTTTATGAATCCAAAACTGTGGATCATGAATGCTCCAGCATACAATTTTGGCATTTGCTTTGCACAAACATACATCATGCTCCCAAGTCACTTTGATTTTCAAAATGGCACAATTTTTCTGGACCTCTGGCAAGAATCAAAGTCAGTTCAGCAAGCTTACAACATTTGACATTTTACCTCCTGGAATCAAAATGACAAAACTTTGCTTTACAATTTTTTTTTTCCTCCCATTTTCAGATGGAACTTCAGAAAACCCCTGTGAGATTTAGAGCCTCGGGAAAAAGCAGAAATTAGTCCCATGCTTCATTTTAATCTTCACCTTTTAGTCATTTTTATAGCCCCAGCATTGCAGCCATCCCAGAGGTGGGATGTCTGCAAGCAACCCCAGTGCTTGGGGAGCGTGGAGCACTGAGCAGCCAGTGGGCCCTCACAATGTCACATGTAAAAAGAGCCTGAAAAATTAAATTTGTTTCATAACCCCATATTTTTCTTTTATTACCCACAACCATAATCTTTCACTTCACTGAAATGGTATGCAGGAAAAAAAAACCGCAGAGGGAAGACACAGATATTAATGAGGTAATGGAAGAAATTACTTTAAAATGTTTCTAGGAAAATTGATCTTCAAAAGTTATAGTTCTGGCTCCTCACTTTGCTTAGGTTTAAGGTTTTAGTAGCCACATTTTCAAGCTCAATTTAAGCACAACCTGTAGAGTAGCACTTAAACCACCTCCACTCAACCAAAAAGAAAATGCAACACCCTAATATAGATTATCAAGTAAATAACACAGCTCCAAAGCCTAAAGGACTGACAATCTTCAAACCTGATGCCTGCAAACCAGATCAATTTAAGTCCTGAAAGGGATTTTAGCAATAGATTATGTGACAATAATGTTCACCAAGAAACAGAGTGGGAAATACAAGATGAGGGAGCAAATGACATTTTCATCATGCTTTAGTTTCAAGTACAAAACATTCTAGAACAGTCCAGCAGTTAAAAGCACTTCTGTTAAGGAAACTACACCTACACAATTGATTCAAAAATCTACTGACTTCAATATCTTGGCAAGTGGTTAATTATTCCTTGCTATTTTGATATTTGGGGAACCCCCAAATAACTTTAGAGACATCAATATAGAAAACACTTTTTATCAAAGGAACTCTGGACCAAGACAGACTTTTTTTGCTCCCAGACACAAGTTATTCTCTGAGTTCCTGCCAGGTGAGTACAAAGAAGTGGCATGCCAAAAGGGAACCAAAAAGCCAACATACTAATTCCTTATGCCAACACTTCAGACGCTGTTTGAGAAATAATGTGCTGAGAACAAAATCTTAAACAACAGACAGGTAGGACCAGTTGTTTCCGAACAGCGACAGGTGCAAGAAATCTTGAGGAAAGTGTTCATTATGACAAGGCTCAAATGAAGTACTTAAAAATTATAGCTTAATTTAGGTCATTTATCATCTTCCTCAAAGGCCCTTTTGTACAATTGAATTTTGAAGTGCTTTGTTTGCTCTTAGATCATCACAGCTGCAGTGGTATCACTCCAAGCAGACGTTTCATAGCCAGAGTGCCCAGTTCATTTCCAGAATTCTGGACAATTCTGCCCCTGGGTGTGGATTTGGCTGTGCAGGTGCCACTGTGTCAGGGGTCTGCATGAATAAAGAGCCAGTGGTGACAGACCTCAAAATGATTCCACTCTGGAGAGCTCCACACCCTGAATTTTTAACTGTCATTTTCCTTTTGAAACAAGTGGATAATAAATCATCTCAGATGATTGTTGATCTATCTCAGGTCTCTGCTGTAAAAATAAGAAGGAAATGGGATTCTTTGACGTTGCACTGCTAGGTTTATTCCCCACATGGTACTTTGTGTAAAGAGCAGGCTCATATCACAAGCTAACAAATAATTCCTGTCACACAGCAGCACTGCTCACCTGGATGTGGCTTCTCTGCCTACATGGCTGAGAATGCACAGCCTCAGAGCAGGGGTGTGGTGCTGAGGGGGTGCAGAAAATCCACCAGTGAAGTTACTTCACTCTTCCAAAGAAAACTTCTAAGAATATGCCTCCTCTGCACAAGGCACTGAAAATTCTTTGGCCAAAGAACCTGTCTGAAAAGGACGTGTCTGTAATTTTGTGTTGGGGGCCATGGCGGGTTTGGCGGGCCACGGTGGGTTTGGCGACAACATGTGGAAAGGTGATGGAAGAAATGCATCCTTAAAATGAGCAAATGCTGTGCAGGTCAAACAGCTCTTGTAAAATGGCTCATTAATGGCAATCCTAGACTAGGAGGCACCTGAAAATTAGTAAAGTGCAGAATTAGCTCAAAACTGGCAGATCAGCTCCATCTCACACGATATCTCTTTAGTTCCAATAAGCGTGAGGGCAGAGACATTTAACAGATATTACAGTTCTCTATTTAGACAGAGTTAGGATGACATAATCACATCCTTTGAAGGCAATGAGGTACTTTCCAGTCCATTAGCAAGGGAGAACAGTGTCATTAGACAATATCCATTAGAGAATTAGTCATTAAAAAAAGTTTAACTCCAGGAGTGAGGATAATTTTGCTCATGACTCAAGAAGTTTAGAAGAGACCTGTGGCTTACTATTACTTCTAAAAATTGCAAAACCAGGTATATTTTTTGTTAAAGTTCACAAGAAAATATGTATAATGTTAAGGGAGGCAAATCAATCACAGAAAAAAAAGAATGAAAAATTTAGTAGGGGTTCAAAAGCCATGTTTTTAAGGAATCTAATCCTGTGAAAGACAAGTGGTGCCCAATAATCACAATGCCATCTGTAATAAGGTAATAAGTTTAGACAATAAGAGTTATTGATATGTTAAAATTAGACTTTTGAGAGATTTTTAACCTTGTTCTACAAAGCATATATTATATATATGTTATATATATTTTATAGCAAATATATAAATATGCTATTATATATATTATTATATATTCAGACTTCTCTGCTTCTCAAATACAAAATAGAAGATCAACAGATAGTCAATTGTGAAAACTTGTTTAATCAGGAATTTTGGGGGATCATTTCTAGGCAACTATCTATTCAACTTCAATTTAAATGTGACCATGGCTGATAACATCATTGTAGTTGATCTGGATTCTTGATAAAGTCCTTTGAAGGATAACAAAGGGTTTAAAATATGTTGAAATCTTAGGATAAAAACTGAGATCTACAAAATTACTTGAGACCACTTGGCCAAGTCATACAGCAAGACACTAATAGATGTCAGCTTGCTTATCTCCCTCAAAACTTAAAAGGACTTGGGTAAAGAAACTTAATATTAAGGATTATTTAGATCAATTAACAAAGGCTCAAGACAGAAAATAGCTGGAAATTAAACCAATTTCAGTTTAAACAAATAACAGCTTGATTAACTAATTCAAAAATACACCACATAAACAAGTAGAACACACCCCTGAGGGACATGGTGCAAGAGCTTAAGTTTATACCCTCCTAGAAATTGAGTGCTATGCCAACACAAGTTTCTAGACTCAACAGACTGTTAACTGTGTGAAGTGTAACAGCCTGTGGAAAACAGGAGTTCCATCAAATTGATGTAACAGTCCCTTTTGGATTAAAACCCTGGGAATTCAAAGCTGGGCCTGAAAAATGTGAGGAAGAAAAGAACACCCTCTCCAACTACTTAAAATAAACCCACCTAATAGCCTCACCACCGCTGCATACTGTAATCTGCCACTTGAAATTATTAACATCTCTGGAGTCCAGTTTGTTAAATAAGGGGGAAGAAATGTTGGCTCTGTGCCTAGAAAACCTCAGCTCTTCACAACATCTCAGGCAACAATGCTTTTAGTTTCCATAGACTGTAACCACAGCTCGTCCTTTAACCCCACTTTCCAGAGTTAAGTAGGGATGACGTTGATATCCAGCAGAAAATTTGAATTTCCTGTCGGCATGGGCTCTTGCACTAGCTGTCAGTTGTGGGTGAGGCAAAGAATTTATCTCCATCCTTATGAAGTCCTAAAACAATCATGAAAATCATTTCCTCTGCTTTCCAAACCCTCAAGGAACAGTTTCTTGAAAAGCACTTCCATATGGTGGTAGGTACAGGAGAGGACTCATTTGGCCAGAGATTCTCTCTCTCTCAGACAGCAGAAAGGTCCAAGAGGGTTATTGTTGGGTTTTGATGATTAAGCTATTCTAAGGTACTGCTTTTTTTTCTCCCTGCCTAGATACTCCCACTTCAGGAAGTTCCTCAATATAGAAATGTATATATGATTCATTAAGATTGAAGCTTTTCAATTCTCTTTCACTGATCACTCATTAAAAAGTAAAAAACAGATATTAAAGAGAGGAAATGTTCATTTTTCAGGACCATGTTCTCATTCCCGTTTGTCTGTAGCAGGAGAGGAAGAATGTAAAAGTACCTCAGTTACTTCAGTGCTGTGAGGTGGAGATAGAGGGTTTAACCTGCCCAGTGCAGGCAGGAGTTATTGGTCACCCTATAAAGTTATATTTTTATTTGCTCAGCATGGAGAATAAGTTCATTAGTATAAGAAGACCCAAGGACATCCTGTTCATCACATTTTTAATCTCTATACAATCTAAGAATGAAATTTGCCTAGATCATATCACAGTGAATTCAGACTTTTATAAAATCAAAATCACAGTAAAATTCGGATTTTTTTTCCTAGATAAAGAGACATATTCTAGTTTGCAAAAGACTGTTTATCTCACATTGAAAAGTAAAATCTTTTGAACATGTGTACTAGTATGTTTATTTCAAACTGGAAATTGATGAGGAGCAATTTTGTTCAAATGATATGAGGATTCACATGTGGTGTGAATCCACTAATGGGCACTGGAGAAATTTATGAGATTTCCTTTTCTCATTTACCTGATATCCAAAATCTATTAATTTCCAAGCAGGGGTAAAACCCTATCCCTACATTGGGTATTTGGCATCTGGCACCAATCTTGCTGGGGTCAGTGTGCTGTTCAGCACTTCAAGGGCTGTTTTGAAGCACCCAAAATGAAAATACCCAGGAAGAAGGGGAAAAAAAATTCTAACTGGAAAATGGGTGACTGACTCAGCTGGACTTCAGCACAGCAACAGCACCAGGCACAGGGATGGCTCTGGAAGGCTCAGCATGGCCTGCTGGGGTTCATCTCGTTTTAGGGGGCCCTAAACCAAGCAAGGAGCATCAAAAAGGGCATTGGGACTTGCTTCAAATAAGCAAAGCACTCTTTATTATCCTCAAACTCTCTGCTCTTGGTTGGCTGGGAAAATGGAGAAGGAAAAAAGAGGGGAAAAAAATGAAAAAACAACAAAATGCCAGGATCAGCTTGTGCATCCTACAGTGACAAGGGAAGGAGATAGGGGTGTGGATCTAGAAAAATCACTGGAGGAGAGCCCCAGAAAGCACATCTTCTACCTTAAAGAAATGGATTTCTAACATTTGGTGGGTCTGTCATGGAGCTAAATTGGAAAAGGGCCTGAAAGTATCTATCTTTCCTCTGTAACCTGAATTATGGATAATGTTAAAGAATAAAATACAGAGTGATCATGTCATTATAACTAAAAATGTATATACAGGACAAACTAAAAACATAAGACTCATATGATCTGTTTGAATAGTTCTGCTTTTTTAAATACAGCATTGTGGCTGTTTTAAACTTTACCTTCAGTGAGTGCAAGATGATTTGTTTCTTCTGTCCCTGCTAACTGGGAATGCAACATCACAGAATCACAGAATCCTTGGGGTTGGAAGGGATCTCTGGAGGCCAGCCAAGGCAGGATCACCTGGAGCAGGTCCAGGTGGGGTTTGAATGTCTCTGATGCCTTGGGAAGGGTGACCTGGAAGAGAGACTGGACAGAGCTAGAGAATAAAGCAGGTATTTATTGAAAGGCCTCCAGGATACACCTTGGGCAGGACAGGGCCTGACCAGGGCTACACCCAAGGTGGACCCAAAATAGTCACAGAATGGAGAACCAGTCTCGAGATCTTACATTTCTGTAAGTTTTGGTCCATTTGCATGTTGGGGTTTAATTGTCTAATTACAGCTCCAGGTTGTGAGGTCTCATCCTTCCTGTTCCTCCCTTCAGTCACCCTTGTTTGTGCTTTTGGGGCTGAAAGTTGCCCTTGGTCTTCAGCAGGAAAAGGATTTGTTTTGTCTCCCTGCTCTGTGAAGAGCTGACTGACACTTAATGTGAGGCTCAGAACTTGCACCCCTGGGCAGCACAGAATCTGAAAATCATGAAAACTAAAATTTAAGGCGTCATCACCAGAGAGGGAGGCACCACAATCTCCCTGGGCAGCTGTGCCAGTGCTCTGCCACCCTCAGAGTGAAGAAGTTCTTCCTTCACTTTGGAGTGGAACTTGTTGTGTTTTAATTTATGGCCCCTTGCTCCTCATCCTGTCACTGATCACCATCCTCTAGCCACTGCCTTTGAGACGTTTAAATGCAATAATGAGGTCCCCTTTCAGTCTTCTCCTTCTCTGGCCTAAATAGTCCCAGCTCCCTCAGTCTTTCCTCAGAAGAAAGGTGTTCCTTCATCATTTTTGTGGCTGTCTGCTGGACAGGAGAGGTCCTGTAGCTCCTTGTCTTTCTGTTTTGATATTTTGGTTGAGAATTTCCAAGGCAGAACTGTTACACCGACCTTGTGTCAAGTTATACACAGACAGAAAAGGCAGAGATGGTGCAGGCTATGACAAGATATCCTGAGAGTGGAGATTCTGAATATTGTGTGAAAAAAAATCAAAATAAATGGGTATAGGCTCCATTTAAAGTCTTTACTATTTGCAAGACAAGAGAACGAAGTCTACATTCAGTATATCTAAGCTGATTGCAGTTTACTGCAGAATTTTTGACTGGAGTTAATTAGTTAGCAACTTTGATTTCCTTTGTAAAGCAGGATGCATTTAAATGGGATCACTGGGGAAAGGTAGGAAGAAGATCATAGAAGGCTGACAATTTTTGCCTGAAAGGTTCTTCCAGCAAGTTGCACGAACCTCATCAGCAGGGGCTGGCTCACTCAATTTGGCTGGTGGAGTCAGAAATGAAATCACAACCACATCTGGCTGATCTTTAAATGTCAGCAGTGCCTGCAGTGTAGCTGTGGCCCCAGAGAACTGAAAACAAACGAGCTCAGGTACCTCGTGCAACACTAAGGGTTTGATGTTCATGTGCTGCTTGGGAGGATTGAGGGGAAGAATTAAACCTGTGGCCTCAGAGAATTGCTGTGCTTCATTCTGCCTCAGCTCTGCCATTATATCAACAATTATCTACTGCAAATTGGGTTTGGCTAGAATAGGAACAACATAATACATTTTATATTCAAGGGAGCAGGCACTGCAGCTGTCCAACCCCTTTTATTCCACCATTAATGCCCATGTTCCTTTCTAATCCATGAATTCGAGTGGAACATCCATCTAATCTTTGGAACAGGCTGTAAACTTGTATATTGAACATGATAAAAGTACAGCAAGAGCTTAATTTTCTCAATACTGACAAGTTTCTGGAATTTCTTTCTGATGGTTAACACCTACTTTGCTGAAGCTAAGTTAATAATAAATTACTTGTCTAACGTTTAAGGCCTATGAATTTATTTTTGGACAAAGCTAATCTTTGTCTTGGGTTCATATAACTGAAGTTCAGCAGTATCTATTTACTGATACCAGCTGCTGTCTTTCCTCCTTTTGCTGTTTAGCTCAGGAAGAATAAACTCTGCTTTGGTCATAAGAACAGGGAGGTGAAACCATTTACAGAATTATCCTCCACCTTTCAGTTACTTCCATTAAATTTGGTCAGTGGAGTCACTTGAGGTTTTTTGGGTGTAAAAAACACACCTCTTTTAAAATAATAAGAACTTACCCCAGCATCTATACGTAGGTAAAACAGATATACTAATAAAGAGATAGTACAACATATTATGAAGTTAAAAACCAAAAAAAAACCTTTTAAAATTCTATGTGTTTCAACTATCATTCTTAGCACTCTGGACATTTGAAATTATAAACTGGATCAGACAGATGGTTTAAAAACCCTAAAACTTACTAACTGTTCATTCCAAATACTAAAGTTAATAATCAATGTTTTACATTTCTTTGTGATTTTGTTTTCCAGAGTGCTAACAAGTATATCTGCCATAACAGCAGCTTTATCTCAGGTTCAGTTGCACATTTAGTTTATGATTAAAAATAGAATGCTTAAAAATTGATTTGTTTGGTAGGGTTAATAAGAAACATAAAGCCTGAAACTCTAATAGTACTACACAAACCTCTGTGAAGAAAATTATAAAAATGAAACAAAAAACACAGAAGACTGACAAATACTTCTCACCCTTGAGCACCAAATAAGGATGCAACAAGACAGAAGTACTCTTATCTGCAGTGGTTTTGTGCTTTCAGAACTACTCACTGGGCACATTTTTGTTCATGTTTTCACAATAAACTTGAGGCTCACAGGTGTGAAAAAGTTAATATCATACACTTTTCCTGTTCTGTTATCCTCACACATCTCCAGTCAGCATTTCCTATGGAACCATGCAAGATATTTCGGGATTGCTCTCTGGGGTTGCTCCAATTTTGGCCAAAAGGATACTTTCCTGATAATAGTTTGTCCATACTGAAAATTTCCATTAGAAGCAAGAGCTATAAAATGATCCTGTCAAAACACTCTCAAGCAGCCTTATCCCTGAATCATGTTTATTTTCCCCTTGGTACATCCTTGTATCACGAGTTCTGGTGTTTTCCCACTTCTTCATCCTGTAGCAGTCAAAGTTCCCACATTTTTTTGTCAGCCCCCCTGCTGCTTACATGACTGTAGGTGATGGAATCTTACTGCCCACGGGTTTTTTTCTGTCTCCTGGTGATGACTCTCAGCACGGCTTCTCCATCACTTTTTTCCCTCTTTCCAACATCTTTGAAAAGGGCCAGGCTTTTCCACTCTGCTGCCTCTGCTGCTGCTGTCACAAAACACGCAGTACTGGAGACTTTTCCTCTCAGATTCATCCAATTCCCAGTTATTAACACTCCACCCTTAAAAGAGCCAAATATCCCCTTTCAGTGCAGACAACAAAATCTTTCATTCTTATTTTAATTTTCTCACCTTATATTACCTTCCCTTCTGCAATGCTCACGTTGTCCCAATACACACTCCAAAAACACTCAGTTTCTTCAAATTTGGAGTTTAACTTGAATTTTTTTGAATTAATAGCCCTGAAACTTTTGTTTGAAAAGAAATGACACACTGATTTTTTCCCTGTAGTCCATTGCCTACTTTTTAGGAATTGGGAAGCATTATTGTCAGGGCCATCAAGTACTGCACAATTTGAAAAACATTTCCTTTGCAAAAAGAAAAAGAGTTGTTGAAATATCACAAAGAAAGATTGATTCATCTCTCAAGAAAAAGTCACTGCTGTCTCATGGGTAGTTTTGGCAAAATCATCTACTTGGATTAATATCAACTGCTTACTTCCTCCTTTCCTTCCTCCTTCCCCAACTGACTACTTAGTCCTAGAGAGTGAGGCATATGAAAATCCATGTTTTCTTGAGGGCTTCTCTGTTTCTGAAATTATATCCTGCCATTGGAGACCAATAAAACTGCAAAACTTTGTGTAAATTGCTCTTGGGTTGGAAAATTACTGGTTTTGCAAGCAAAGGATGTGACTTTATATGGTAAACAAGCATCATTCATTCTGGCCTAATCTAAAATAATACAAGGCTTCAGAGACAAAATGGAAACAAAAAATAAAAAATAAAAAAAGAAATGAGAAGAAACAGGAAAAGAAATCCAGGTGTCCAAGAACAGTTACTAAAAATCCTAAAAGTCAACTAAATGTTATATTAAATAATTTGGTGTCAATTACCTTTGCTGAGGCCACCTAGGACCCCCAGGCAGTGATGTGGGGACAGAGTCCAAGCCATGAGTAGCTACACACCTACTTTGGCAGTAATTTTATATTTAATCTCCTTGTTTCTGACTTTTAGTTTTGAGGAAGAAGAATAATTTGTTCGGTATTCACATACATTCAAGTGCTCTCTTGTCTATTGTGCTGTAGATTATTTTGTTTATAAAATAATAAACTTTTCTGAGTAATTTTTTTTTCTCACATATCAACAGCAGTGCTGTAGTTTATATGATTTAGGATCAGCTATGTTTTGGGCTATGAATTATACAGAGATCAGAGTAATAAGCAAAGTCATTCTTTATCTTTCTCAGTAAGAATAAAATTTCTTGTCTTCTTTCCAAAGTGTTAATTTTTGAAAATGAACAGAGTCAGCAATGAAAGTGTCTTTTGCTTGCCAAAGAAATAAATTTTTGGTATCACACGGGGTTTGCAGTTTTTAACTGAGTTGCAAGGAAGAAATCACACTTGTCAAGCCATCCAAATTACTGTAGATTTATAACTCAACCAGTAAATAAAGACTTTTGTTGCTAGAAAATCTTACAGCTTTAATACATCTTTTATCTTTCTGTGAGTGACTCTTTCAGGGATGCTTCAATTTTCTGTTGGAAAAGACTTTGCTCAGACACGAATTCCCAGGGATGAGCTAAGTGTTGTGAGAAAAGAGAATATATCCTTTCATGGCTATCAGCTGTGTTGTCAAATTCACCCCTGGACAAAATATCCAGATAGTCCTGCTGAGTGGAATAATCAATTTCTTCTCCAGAAATTCTTTGGTTTACAGTCTCAGCAGCTGCTCTGGTTTCTCTGTTTGCCTCCTTGCCACTTGGCACAAAATCTGTCACCATTTTAAGTGCAAAATGTGTAGTTTTTTCTCTACATTTTCACCAGTTTTACCATTTTTACCTCTCATGCCTCCATCCCTATTGTTTCCCTCCATTTTCATCCATCCCTTTGGAATTCAGAAATCTAAAGTCTACTGTCACCCAATTAAAAGTCAACAACGTGTTTATTTAACCCACATACCAAGAGTTCTGTCCTGAACAAATTGTTGCTGTAAAACAAATATACAAACACCATAAAGATTTTATCAGGTGAATAACTGATCAGATGGGATGCAGAAATAAGGATAAACAGAGTGGTTTCACTACAGAAAAGATCTTCATGCAACACAAGAACTAGAAATATCTTCTCTTCCCAAACTTGCCATCCATTTTCTTCACTCCCCTGACACAGTATTTGTGTTGGTGAGCACAGGGATTTCTCACATAGAGGTAGAAGGAAAAAAAAAATCCTTCAACTGAGGGAGAAAAGGAGAGATGGGAGAAAAAAGCCTCAGGGCACATGGCAACCTATCAACAAATGGAATAAACAGTGATGCAAACCAGACTCGTGGCCCACACTCCTCCCAGTACAGATTCTGCATTAGGAAGGAAACCTTGGAATGGCTCTTCATGCCAGGAGGGCCATGGAAGAGAAATGGCAGAAAGCCCTCCTGATAAAGAGCACCCATGCTGGTTAAATTCCAGTTTGCACTGGCTGCTTTCAGCCTCTGCTCCTCAGCTGCCAGCAGAACTTCCATGGAAATGGAAAAGGAAAAAATTTCAAAGTTTTCTCCTTGCTGTTCAAGGTCTTTTGTCTTTCTTCCATCCTTGATTTTGTTTTGGCTTTTTGTTTTGTTTTTTGTGGGTTTTGTTCTCTGCTTTTGTGGGGAGGTTTTTTATTTGGTTGGTTAGGGTGGGGAGTTGAGTTGATAGTTAAAACTCCCTGCTTTGAAACTCTGCTTCCTTCATCCATTCCTGACTCTCCACTGGATACATCTCCTAACCTTTACTGATTTCTCCCTCAGGGTGACAAGTATTATCTTCCTGCAACCAGTAAAGACCCCAGTTCTCAATTTTTAAATATGTTTATATCTATTTTGCTCTACCTGAATTATTGAGCAACATTTATAAACCAAAATTGCAAAGTGCACTTTTTAAACAAGAAATCTGGATTGCTGATCTTGAAGAATTTTTAATATTCAAAAGTACTGACCTTTTATAGCTCTCTTTGATTTCTCCTCAATGAGGTACTCAAAGCATTCAAAAAAACCACCCCAATTTAAAACACCCTTTGTTCTTTGTAACTTCCAAGAGCAAAGTTGGATAAAATTCCAAATCACTTTTAATCTTAAATTTAATAAAATTATTTCTTAAACATCTGTTCTAGACATTTTCTTCCACTGTCAGCCTGCAACCTTGTGAACAGATAAGTCTTTCACATTTTTTGAACACAAAAATATTCTAACCATGTCCTCAAGTCTTTTACCCAGAGCCATAAGTTTTTTGCCTACTATGAATCAGAGAATTATCCTCATTTTACAGACAAGCAGACAAAAAGAACAGTCACAACATCCTGAATGAGGCCTCAAATTTTGACTGTGTCTTGTCAGCTGGGCTCACAACAAGTACAAATTCTAACATCTCCCCAAATGTACAGGGAGCTTCTAATATCTGTTAGTTACCAAAACATTAATGTTAAAAACAAATAAAGAGTTAAGGCAATAGTAAGAGAAGCCTGATAAGCATGATGAGAAGGCCAAGCAGAAAGTCCAGCTCCCATTTTTGGGATTTGAAGACATGACCACCCTTTGCCATCTCCATGATTTTCAGCAGTGCCTCTGAGCTGCAATGAATCATATCATGCTTCCCTTCATTTGCTTGCTCAGGAAGATTAATCCTGTGATCATAAATCATCAAAGGAAACTTCCTTTGTTCAATTGTCTCTGCTGATCTGACAAGTGAGCATCAGGAAAAGCCACCCCTACTCAGAGCCCATCTGAAAGGGAAATAGTGCCATACGTAAAAATAAATTTAAAAAATAAATTTAAAACCACTTTACACCCAAGACAAAGTTGTCATAGAAGTCAGTCAAGGAAATGGTAAATCATTAAAATGATCAAATAAAATGAGATGGGAGTATTTGGCTGAGATTCCTACTGCTTAATGTTTTTCCCCATTCCTGGTCAGAAGGGTTCCTGACAGAGCATTTTCCGGAATTTTATCCAGCTTATTCTGAAATGTCATAATCAGCAGGAGTGACAGAGAACAGCCCAGTGTTCCCAGCAGCAATATTGACAAATGACACCCTGTGGGCATCATCATTATTACCTTTTTCTGCAAACCTGAACAAAATCAGTGGCAGCTTCCCCATGCCAGCACCACTGGTCTGTCTCACTGTAATGCTCAGGACATTTTTATTGTTTCATAACACTTGAAATATTCTATATTTCATTTTCTTGATATTGGAAGTGTCACATATAAAATCCTCAAAACAAACTGCTCTGTGCTGACCAGGGCTGGACCAGACACCAGAGGCCCTCAGTGCTGGCAGGGCTCATAGCCCAAAATAAATTGGGTCAGACACACATGCACAGCCATGGAAGGCACAACCTGAGATGGGTTCTCTCTGCTCTTCCATCTTTCCCTTCCCTGTTGGAACCCTGGGCACTGAGAATTTAGGCTTTCTCTGCTAAAAGGCTAAAACTCCAAGAAAACACTGCATTTGACCTGAGGCCTTGGAAAAGGCTTCCAAAATTGAGTGACAGAACTAGGATTGTGGGTGTGTAGTTTGAATAGAAGTGTGTGATATCACAGGGTGGAAAACTTAAAGTTTAAGGTTTTAGAATACAGTAATATATGCATATATAAAGCAATATGGAGGTTTTAGGGCATAGGCTAGTTCTTCTTTTTCACCTTCTTCTTCATGGGTCTGAGTGGTGTTTTGCAATTGGACAGAAAAATCCTCATTGCGGGTCACAGGTGGTTGGTTATTGAGTTAAAAGTAAAAATAATTTAGGTGTCATCTCATAATTGGACAGTTTATCCTTAAAATGTCTAGTAGAGAGAGAGAGATAGCTCCATTTTTGGTTTGATAGCTAGAAGTGCTGTAGAACTCAGGGTTTGTGAGACTGTACTGTAGACAAGAATTATAAACACCTGAGTCCAAACAAGAAATACTGTCTTGAACATTTAATCCTAACTCTGGCAAAAAGAAGATAAAACACAACACTTCCCCATTTTCCCCATGAAAAGATGGGAGAACACAAAGAGCAGTCCAAACTGCCTAATGGTTCCAGCAGAGAGGGGAAAAAAGAGCCCAGTGCCAGACTCCAGACTCAGCAGAGGGAACTGCTGCTTTACTTTCTAGAGGACTTCTCTCCCAGACGCCAAAAATCTCCCATATTACATCATGGCCCTGCAGACCTGATGTTGGAGAGTGAGAGAAGACAGGTTGATTATCTGAAAGGACTTGGATACCTGGGCCTCAGCCCAGACTTCTGCAAGCACTCAACGTGTTACTCTGGGTTCATTATGTATTAGGGCAAACTGGTTAAAAACCAAAAGAATTTTCATTTTAAACCTCTCTAGTAGTCAAATAGGATGTTTCTAAACAGAGATGGGACTTGCTCCTGCTTTATGTCTTTGAAGGAATGTATTTCAGATAATAGCTTTTGATATATATTCCTAACATACTCCTCAAAAATCATGAATTTGGTCAAATAAAGCAGGTCATAAGTGCTCACTTAAAAATAAAATCACATTTGGAATTAGTCTCAGACATGAAATAGATATTTTTTATTTCATACACTGAATCTAAGAGAGACTTTACAATCTCTGCTGAAGGGAGTTAAAATTGCTGCAGAAAAAAACTTGAAGGAAAAATATATTTGAAATAATAAGCTGCAATGAAACCCAGTTCAGGCAGATAAGCCATTTCTAATAAAGCAATCTAACCAAGCCACAGAATGAAACACACCAAGAACCAGAACTTGGGCTTTCTGCAGTTAAAAATTTGACTTAAAATTCAATTGTTTAACACAGCTTGCTAATTATTGGAAATAAACAAACAATTAATTGGAAATACACAATTAATTCATATAATCTACTTTTTCACTTATTTCTTACAGAAAAGAATTTTTGGGTGAGGCCCAGAATTTCCTAAACTGTCACTAAACAGAATCATTGAATATTTTGTGGAGTTTTTTTATTTTGACTGATGGCATGGGTGGGACCCCAGATATATGAGGTGTTTAAAGGACTCTTAGCCTTAAACTAAAGCACAAATACTTGATAAAAGGTAACCTGCACCTTCCTCTAAACCAAAAAATCTTCACAGACTCCTCCAGTCACACCAAGACTGTGGGAATAAATCTCTACTTTTCATGGAAGTTCTCCATGAACACCATAACCAGGCAAGCAGGCAGTGCCAGTGCAGCTATAATTGTAGCAGGAATTCTGGAATTCTGCTCTTTAGCAGTAAAAAGCAAACCTTTCCAAATGGGATAAGAGCAGGCAGCTCCTCATTCTCTGCAGGATTGGCCCACAGCTGTGATCAGCTCTTTCACTTGATGGGTTGATAGTTTTGGCTGTGGCACAGACACCACCAGGTAGTTGTCAGGATCCCTTGGGATTTTTATTTGACCAAATAGCTTTTCTTGATAAATGGGTGAAGCTTTGCCATTCTAGGCACAGCCCTACATGTCCTCATTCTGCTCTGTCAAATACAGACCCACATCTGGAGCTGGGGAATTGCTGTATGTTCCCTTTGCCATTTACATTTACAAAATTCTCACAGAAAACCAAGAGATGTCCTCAGTTTTGCCTCAACAATGACACGGGTGGGGAGGCCATTCCCAAGGACACTGGAGAAAAGGGGATTCAAGTTCTCCTGTGGCCCCAGGAATTCATCACTAGTAGTGTCAGATATCATATAGCTTCAGGGAACATAGACATGTCCTTTCAGAAGGACATTATCAACCGTTGTTCTTAATTTAACACATGCTGACTGAAGGACAGAGATGTCAGCATAATATTTGGCTGTAGCTTCCCTGGCTGTAGGTCTATGCCTGTTTTCAATTCTCTGCCTCTTGCCTTTCACCTACACGGCTCCAAAATCTAGGGAATTATAAATCCAGTCTCCTTAAACTGTCTCTTTTTTTTTTTTTTTTTTTTTTTTTTTAACTATTATTTAATGTAACTCAACATTTGTTATGTGGCAGGACAGAGTGGGGTTTGGAGGGGAAAAGTTGAGATGAGTATCAAATTACAAAATTGTACACCTAACTGCACAAACCAGAATTTTAACAGGTTGAAAATGCAGTGTACTGAGAAATGTCTGAAACTCTCAGCGTAGACTGGGTTTGAAAGAACTGTGTGAACACCAAAAAAAACAGCGATGAAAGTGTGTTTATTTCACTCAGATTTTACTTTGTAGAGGGAGAGTGAACAAGCATTAAGTTTTCTAAAAGCAGTATTGGCAACAAGTTCCTTCAGAATAGCAACTACTAAAAGTAAATATACATATTAATATTAAGGTTATGTACATATACATCTGTACAGGCTTTGTCCGTATTTCTCAGATTTGAAGCATGATTATATCATAACCAGGTGAAGTAAGAATAAAAAATATCAGACAATTTGAACATTCAAATATGAAATTTATAGCTATCTTTCTTGAATTTACTCTGACCTGTAACTATACACACAATTATTTCTCCTTAAAATTTCCACAAACTCTATTTATAATTGCTTTAGTAACCTCATCAAACCTATCCTTCAGCTGCATCCTTATTTTACCTTTCAAGGGTGTCATTTACCTGCTTTGCAATCACACATTTTTCTGGCCCAGAGGTGATCCCTGAGGCAGAGAATAGTGAGGGGAGAGAGAGGTGAGGATGAGGGGAATGTCCAAAGACTGGTTCTGTAACACAACATGCTCCAAAAATGCATAAAAAACCACTTTATTCCACCATATTTTGCAGCTGCACCACACATGAAGTAAACAGAAGACTTAAGGACCATTTTTCATGCTGTGCATGTGTATGGCATGACAAATGATCCAAACAAAGATCCTATCTATGTGTTTTATATTTAAATACACCCCTGAAGAACCGCTTTTGGTGCAAAAGAAGAAGAAACATCACTAATGGCCTTCCATAAAAGAAGAATTTTTAACACCAGTTGGAAAAATATGTCTACCCTGTCTCTTTGCAAGAAACTGAGGATGTTAAAGGCAAAAAGAAGCTGCCAATAAAACCTGGGCCACAGAACAGAGTATTCTCAGTGAATCACCTGGCAGTCATAGCGCTCACCTCAGTGTCCTCTGCTTTAATTTAGATAAGCTGCCAGCTGGATAGAAGGGTTTTCTCCACAAACACTTCGAAAAACAGCCCAAGTTACTCTCAGAGTAGTAACTGATACTTTTTCTTATTAGTTTCCTAAGGCTGTAGAAGAGAAGATATTTTGAAAACAACACCATAACAATAGAAGGAGAACAGGAGAACAAGGAGGGGACCTGAAGCTCACCAAAATATTTTCCTTTCTCTGAAGCTGTTCATATGTCTTGGCCCAAGCTGAAGGGCTCTGAGGCATCAGAGCTTTGTCTTTTCCTTTGGAAGGAAAGCAAAGTCTTTCCCCAGACCAAGGGCTCTGCTGAGAGCTCTGCAGTGGGAATTTAATATTTTTTTCTCACCCCCTTGTTTACTCCCTTGGGAAGGTGATTAGCCCCCAGGAAGCTCTGTGATAGAAAGCAAAACCCAAAGCACCCAGCAGGTCACACTGTGTGCATATATTTATATCTGGCTTTTAATGGAAACTAGCTACCTCTAAGCTACGAATTAAGACCAGCTTAATGAGCTTGAGTGGCTTCATTCTCAATTAAAATTCTCATCCTGCAGATATGAGCCTGAATGGTGCTCCTGCCAAGCTGCCAGATAACAGAGGTGTCTTACCTGAAGAGGAGTTTTACAAGATACACAGGAATAAATAGGGAGGGGGCTTGGCTATGCTTACAGAGTTTTTTAGGTTTTGGTAGGTTATTCGTACTCTTTATAGACATTAGGCATTCAGCCCTCAAAGCATTTATCCCCCAGACACCTCAAGCAAAATAAAAACTGTCATTTATCATCCTCACTTTTTATAAGACATGGAAGAGAGACAAGGAAAACAAGAGGACCTAAACCCCTCAGCAAAGGAGCCCTGTCAGCCCTGGGAGAGCCTTGTGCTTCCAAACTGTCTTCCTCTCTTCATGGATTTTATTCCACGAGCTCCAAAGCAGCTGGCAAACAGTGCCCTGTGTGTGTGACTGAGGTTCTCAGCTTCACTCACTCATAGCTTAGCAAATTTCCACAAGTCAGCTCCCAGAGTCCACACCCTGAGCAGATATCAGCTAATGCTGATTAAAATAATCCTCTTTCTTGTGGGTTTGACAGAGAATTGCTTTTCACAAGCATGCACATGGACAATTGGTGGGACCACTGAAGCTTGGGCACCAGAGTTTTGGAAGAGAATAAACACAAACGTTCAGTGCAACCTGAACACGGCAATGCAATTATTTGGTTTTTTAAAAACCAGGCCTCTCTCAGGTTCCCATCAGCCTTAAAAATATTTTGTAGCCTTTCAGCTTGCTCAACAGGCCACTTAATGTTTACTTTTTCAGAAAAAAAAGAATAAGACCGAGGTCAGAATAAATTCACAAAACCTTCAAAGGCACAAGGGGAGTGTAGACTCAGCCCCCAGTGTCCAGGTCAGAACTAGATGAAGTTTAGGGTCCCTTCCAACCCAAACCATGCCACGATTCCATGTTATTGGAATTTCTGTACCCTAAACCTTCCTAATTAGCAGCCTAAAAGTGCCACCCAGCCATCCCCTCTCAGGAGCTCAGCATCTCCCCCTCCCCAGGAAGGGTCCTGGGGGCTGCTGGAGACCCCATAGCCCCCACTGTGGGCACCACCGCAGCCAGACCTGCCTTCCCCCAGCTGCAGCAGATGTTTTGGGGTTTGGGCCAAAGGAAACTTTGTAAGGCTTTTCCTCCCTTTCAGGGAGGAATGCCAAAACAGTCAAGAAATGGGAAATATATAACTTTATTCAGCCTTCCAAACCAGGAGGGAAATGCTGCTGTTGGATTGTTTGGAAGGGGGTAAGGGGCCAAAATCTGCCATTGGAAAAAATAAAAAAGGGAGTTGCACCTGTGTAACTCAAACATTCCTGTCTGCATAAAGGAAAGGAAATCTTCTCTCCATTTCAACAGATAATATATAATTTATCTAAAACTTCTTCAGACAAGCAATAAAATAGCAATGTATTTTTTTTAAGGTAATTCCAGAATGGAACAAGGAACATTTTCCTACACAAATCTGCTACTTTATCGTATCATGCTGGGATAATGATGTTTTAGTTGCCTTCAAAACACAGGCAGGCTAAGAGTCTTAATCAGCCAATTCTTCGTTTAAATTAGATTTTAAAATGAACTGTGCCAAGCTTTCACATAGTTTTTAAAATTCTAGTGACTTTAAAGTAAATAAATAAAACAGCCCGAGAGAAGGGAAATATACTTTATCTGCTCGTATTTGAATTTTCTGTTTGTAATTTTTCCTGCCTTGATAATGCACAAAGATGTCTTTTTGTGGAAATAATGCCAATTATTGAATATCACTCATAAGGATTATGAACAGCTTGAACATTTACATTTCTGCAGACACCCTGCTTGTAGACCTCTTTACAGCAAACTAAATAGAGCATTTCATCTGAGTAATTTATTATCTCACTGAGAAACTGAGCTGTCCAATTTGAGACAAAACCACTACAAGAGTTCCGAGAACAATCCTTGAAGGCAAAAGACTGAGCACATCTGCTACACCCTTGAGCTACAGGATGGACTTGGTTTTTTGGCCCTATAGATGGATGGATGCATTAAGAAGCCACTGGGCTCCTGCTCAAACAAATCTTAAACATGAACTGATTATCAGTTATTCCACTTTCTTTTGGTGTGGGATGGTTAAAAAAGCTAAAATAGCACTCACTCAATATTTAAGCAAATCAATAAAACACACTCAACTCACACTTTTTCTGGAGCTCCACAGCAAGTTTCAATCATGAGAACAGCATTTTTCCTGTGAGCACGAACCTTTTAAAACTCCCAGTCTGTAAATCTTTGAGAGTTGGAACACACTCAGTTCTCTGTGAAGTCCTGGTGAGCTTGGAGCCCTTCACATTGCTCTGGCAGCAGGGCAGGTATTATAACATGCAATTATTTATGGAAGTAGTCAAAACCTGGTGGAAATAATAAGGTTCTGATGACAGATAGGCAAAGCTTTTGTTAAAGTAAGAATTAAAAGTTTAACATTATAGGTGAGACTGAAAATATAACCAAAACCCCAATTTGGTGAACTTACACAAGCATTCAAAAAAAAGGTACACAAACCACACATGGGGGTTTTAACCTCTGTGGAAGAACACGGTGACACAGAGTGTCAAGCCAAAATTTCAGTCAGTCATCTATTTCAAGAACCTGTTTTTTCTCACATTGCTCTTAAATATGTACAACCACTACAGTTCAGGAGAGGTTCCTCAACAGATCAGCGGAATCAGAAAGTAGTCCTGGGGAAGCAAATTTATTTTATTTTACAAATTAGCCTCTTTACCTTTAATTATTTAGTGTCTTTACCTTTAATTATTTATTCATTAATTATGAATTAACTGAAGCCTTGTTTGTGTCAAGTTTGCTCTTCAAGCAAATTTGGGTACTCTAGGTGCAAACATAGCCTGCCTGTTGTTCTTGAATTATTTGATATGTTTTTAACTTTGTATTTTGAGGGCCTGACAGTTCAGAATAAAAGACTTTACAAATTACAAGCCTTTCTTTTCATGTCAGGCTGAATTATCATTTATTAACAAAAGTGATATTAAAGGTTATGACACCTAAGGAAACTTTTTTCCCCAGGAGCTTCATGTCTACATATTTTCATAGTCCGAGACTCTCACTAAACACCACAGCCATACCTCACATTAAATGAGTTAAAACCACTTATGTCCAAAGGTTATGGATTCTCCAGCTTATTTACAGGTTTTGTTTGCTTAGAAAGAAGCCATAACTTACATTAATATTTGCTGAGAATGTGTGAACATGCTTGTTGAGGTAAGGAGTTGTGAAAGAACTTGCAGTTCATTTCATTTTGGGAGCAGCCCTACGGTGGCTAAATCCTTTCCAAGGAACACTGTTAGGAACTTGAAAGGCTTGCTGCTCCTTAAGAAAGTATTTTCTAGAAATGATTGTTACAGGCAGGTGAAAAAGCCATTTCTTTTCCATTATACCCATGGTGCAAAGGCAAGTAGAGTGCAGATGCAGAAATATCAGTCTGAAAGGGAAGAACAAAGGCCTGGGATAACGAAAGCTTTGCATTTCAATGCACAAGAACAGTCTTTATGTTTGTGGCAACAAAACAGAATTCTTTTGTAATGGATCACCCCAACCTCACCAAAACATCTGGTCATCTTTTCCCATCTGGACTCCTTTTTTCTCTTTTATTTGGCTTTGCATATCTTGGGACTGGTGAAGGTGAAGCAAGCGCTGGCAAAGAAAACCAGTGAGAAGGGTTTGATGGTTTGGGGCTCAGCCAAAAGGACATTGTCCAAGCTGTTCCACATTGACCCCCAAGTGCCTGGAGTCTCCAGCAAAAGAGTAAAGCCTCCCCTGAGACAAGTAATTCAATCTTTTTCTGGCTGGCTCAAGTCTTCTTACCAAAGGCTACGAGTTCATCGTGACCTTAAACGAATTAAATGGAACTCTCTAATTCATAGCTCTTGAAACATCACCTGCAGCTTTAACTCTCGCTTGGGAGACCTGAAATATGATAACTATTTCCAGTTCCTTCCATTTTCAGAAATCCTCTGTACATAAAAAAGTAATGCCAAGGTATTGCATGGCCCTAAATACATGGCTGTTATCAGGGCAGAAGGATCAGCACTTCATCCCTTCATAAACAAACCTCATCCACTTTGTGTTCACGCTGCAAAGATCCCCTTGAAGCTTGAATCTACAGTAAAACAAGCCAAAATAGCTCAGAGGGCTGATGAAGACTCATCTATTTTTATGGGTTCACAGCTGCCTAATTTTTAGTCTAGCAGTGGGTATGATGTTTGTGGCCTATTCCTCTGCCTAAAAATAAACTTCCAACTTTTAAAAACACCAAAGCTGGAAGCAGTTACTCTCTGATAGTACTTCTCTCTAGCAATCTTTTTCAGAGCAGAACTAATACATGTATTTTTAAAAATAAAATAGGGCTTTATTTAACAATTCTTCTTGACAGAGTAAATCCTTTCTACCTGTAAAGACTTTTCCTGAATCTTATGTTCAGAATTTTATTGATCTTTGACTTTCAGTCTTATTTTTTCCTCTTTTCTTTAGCTTTATCCAGCTCCTATCTGGACATGCACTGCAAATGTTCTGTGGTGCTCTAAAACACTCTGTGATTTTGGGAGTATCTGGTGAAAGTGAACAACTCCCAGGCATTTTGTAACCTGTTGCAAGTGGAAATGAACCTTAGAAGAGGTAAAAATCTTTCAAAGAATGAAGACAAGGGATTCCCTTTTAGTCTAGGTGTATTGAAATTCAAAAGGTATGAAACAACAAAAAAGGGCCAAGAGCAGCAGGAGCAAAAACAGAGGAAGGTGATCAAGGGATCTCTCACACTCAGCACTTGTGAGGGTGAATCTGGAGCACTTCATCCCATCCCCACCTCCTCCTCAGTCCCCAAGACAAAACAAGGCTTTGATAAAGGTCACAACACAGGTACCAGGATGAGCAGGGGCTGCAGAATGTGTTCTAGGAGGAAAGGCTGAGGAGCTGATGTTGGAACCCTGCAGGCTGAGAATTTTAGGCTTTCTGTGCTGACAGGCACTGACCCTCAAGTAAACACCACATTTGACCTGAGGCCATGGAAAAGGCTTCCAAAATTGAGTGGCAGCACTGGGATTGTGGGTGTGGAATTTGAATAGAAGTGATATCACAGGGTGCAAAACTTAGAATTTAAGGTTTTAGTATATAGTAGTATATATGAAGCAAGATGGAGGATTTAGGGTGTAGGCTAAGTTCTTCTTTCACCTTCTTCTTCATAGGTTTGGGTGACATTTTGTAACTGGGTAAGAAAAATCCACATTGCGGGCCACGGGTGGTTTGTTATTGGGTTAAAAGTAAAAATAATATAGGTGTAAAAAAAGTAAAAGTAATATAGGTGTCATCACGTTATTGGATAATTTATGCTTAAAAAGACCTTGGAAAGAGTTAGAGACAGAGCCATTTTCTATCTTGTTAGCAAGAACTCACATCTTGTGAGACTGTACTGTAGATAAGAATTAATAAACATCTGAGTCCAAACATAAGACTGTGTCTCCCAAGCTTTAATCCCAGCTCTGACAGAAGAAAAGTAGATAACAAGCCACCAGGCTGAGGCCCATTCAGGCTGGGGAATGGGTGGCTTTGAGGTGACCCAGCAGCTGCCCCCACTGCCCACAGGGAGACCATCCCAAGATAGAGGCAAGGCCCTTCCCAGGGGTGCTCAGCAGGATGATGACAGAAGCTGAAACAAGTATTTCATACTGGAAATGCAGAAAAACTCTTCCCCGTGAGATCAGTGAGGCAGTGGAGCAGTTCCTGCCCAGTGCAGTCTCCAGCCTTGATGTATTTCAACACCTGGCTGGATCAAGCCCTAAGCAACCTGGGCTGACCCTGCTCTGAGAGGAGGAAGCTGGATTAGAGGCTTCTCGAGCTTCCTTGCCAACTTAGTTGCCCTCTGATCCCATGAAAATTCATGTTCGCCCCACAAGTGTTTCTCTCATGACTTTTCCAAGCTTCACAGAGCTTTTTAAAAGAGCATTAGAAATATTACAGTGGACCCTTGCCTGGTCCCCTGTGATCCTGAAGTCCTGCTGTCACCACTGAGCAATGCAAAAGTGACCTTCAGCTCTCTTGTGAGATTTTCACGCACACCTTGCAGCGAGAAAGTATAAAGGTACAAATTCTGTGTTAATACACCTGCAGGGACAATCAAAGACGGGAAAAAGGGAGCACTTAAAAAGGGATAAGAAAAGGTATTATTTATATAATAATATTCGGTCAAGCCTAATAAATACAGAGAAAGTACAGCAGCCACAGTAGCACGTAAAGCTATGATTAAAAAAGTATAAATACTGCAGAAAGGGGCATACAAGTCGAGATTTCTGTGTGATGTAGCATTTTGGGCCTCTGGGACACCTGCAAGCCTTAATTTACTGCACCAGGAGCTCTTGGTGGAGTCCATCCCCATCACCCCACCCTGTCCATCCAGCACTCATCCAGGCTGGGGAGGGCACAGACTGTCCTGGAGTGCTCCAGTTTCTGGCCTGTGCTGTCTCAGGTTTCCTAAAGAGCTCAAAGGGAGAATAATAAGGAGAATAACACAGCATGTCTAGAACTACCTCACAAACTCCTCAGAACCCACCCCTAGAGCTGTGTATCAGAACCTGAAACATCTGCCACACTTATGACCACTTGAGTAAAAGCAGAATTAAAAAAAAAAACAAAACAGATGTGCACTGCTGTCCAGACACAGTGCTAATCTCACCAACAAGAAAGGGTGTCCTCTGCAAACTTCAAAAAGGTAAGGCAGACATTATAGAGAAGCACATTTTCTCAGGTGCTATTATTCCCTTGGAAGACACTGTTCAATCCTTTAGCAGGATAGGTAGGAAGGCACTGCATTTGCAGAGTCCTTTGGAGCATTTTAACTGATGTCACTGCAGAAGAATGGCAAGACTACCAGAGCAGCCAGCTCAGCCTCCACTGACACCACTGAGAAGGTAAATACTCCCCAGATCTCAGCTGGATGAGCCAGGCAGCAAAGCTCAGCTCTCAGCAAGCTCCCAGCCGAGCACTAATTCTGTGTTTTAAAGTTTCTGGGGTTTTGGTTTTAGCTGAGTGCAAACACTCCCTTATTGATCTGTAATCTGGGCCATTTCACAGAGCCCTGTAGAGTAGCAGGGAAGATAAGGGTCTCTGACAAGTAATAACTCCTTTTCACCTCTATTTTTGATTCTATCTCCAGCCATCAGCCTTCCAAAGGCACCTGTAATGAAAGCTGCTAGGCAAATGAAACCCAGGTCCCCTCCATAGGGCACAGCTAACACACCATTAAAAATACCTCTGAGGATTTATAGCCCCCAAAAAAGAATACACCCTGACTGCAGAGAGAGCATCTGATGGAAACACCTCTGAGCCACAGAACTTGGAAATTTCATCCTTGTCAAAGGTGGACTTTATTTAAGTCTCTGTTATGTTCAGCAACATAATTATTTTGGTGAAGGACTGCATTAAAGAAAAATCGGCTAAAATAAATTGTATCCCCCTTTTGGTCTGAGAATCTCTACAGATATTTAGGAATGGGGATTTGTAGTAGTGCCCCTCTGCTCGACCTCTTTGCATTTCCCTATGACCAGTTTGGAAACCACCGAAGGCATGGATATTGTATGCTGCAGAACACAGTAAATTTAATAGATTTACAGGTTCACTGCTTCTGAATGCTGCGCAGCCCTCAATGCAGTCACTTATTAGTTGGAGGAGTAAAGCTTTATTTGCCCAAGAGCTCAGGTAAGGTCTCAAATAAAGTTTATTTAAATACATTTGCAGAGGTGTCACTGAGATTCCCCATAAAATGGTCCTTAAACTGCATTTAACAGGCTTTACTTGATTAATTGAGAAGTATATTGGCTGCTATTGGTGATTAGTGGACACCTAAATATTTTCATTTACAAGAATCTTAATAAGGAAGCATTTGAGGAGAATAAAACTTTAATTTAATAAAAAAAAAAAAAATCAAACCACACAGATTTCTTTAACACATCACCTGAGCACACCCTGTTGAACCAGCAGCAGGAAATCAAGACCATATTGACAACTTCTGACTATTATATCCTTACCAGCAAACACTTGTGTTTATTAGTATTGCATTAAAACATAAAATCTTCTCCAAAATCAACATATATATATATTAAAAATCACTTTAACAAGATGTAATTCATCCTTTCTGGACACAAATCTGTTAACTAATTGGAGACATATTAATTCCTACCTTAATCCACATCCTAAAAGTTATTGTTTATTTTCCCTCAAAGTTTTTCAGCAATAATTTATGTGAGCTTTACTAGTTTGCCATCCAAGCTCTACCTGACCATGTTTTCTTTGCAAGCAGGAAAAAATGCTGCAGTTAGGAGGTTTTATAAACTCCAAATTGAAGTATTCAGTCTTTGCTGATATAGGTACAAATAAGGCATCTTTTAAAGCAATAATTAAATTATTTAATTCACCAAACCCAAGGAAATAATTTTAATCAAGACAACCAGTGAGTATATGAGAAAAGTAGAACGAAAAGTAATTATTTCATCTTTATGCACCAATGAGAGAATTTATCCCAGTTCCATTGATTTCAAGTGCTACAAGACAAAATCCTTGCCCAAACCAAATGTCCCATCAGCTTCTGTTCTATGCCAAGTCCAATCTCAGATTTCCAGCACATTTCTAGTACTTTAGTCTGAACTGGTTTTGCACTCTGAGCAAAATAACAGATATTGCTCCAAACCTATGTGTTTAAAGTTTAAAAAAATCCCTGTTTGAACAAGATAATCAAATGTGAAACATGGGGATTAATTCCAGGAAAATGCTGAGTGTGTTGTACAAACGTTCAATTACATCTCCCAAAAAGAGGAAATCCTCACACAGTATCTTGCTTCTAATTACCACTGATAAAACATCATCAGTGCTATGAGAATCACACACACTATACTAAGAAGGAAAATTACATCCAGGGAACTGGATTTCTTTTCTAAAAATTGACATCTGCCAACAGTGCCGCAATTTCAAGAAATTTCTACATTCTCCCAAGGAAAACAATCTCTACTTTCAAAGTGGGGCCCCCCCCAAAAAAAAAAAAAAAAATTCAGGAAGGAAAACTTTCAGAAGTCATGTAAAACATAGAAAGTGTTCTTGGTAAGAGAATAAAACTGGTTGGTTTTATTCAAAGAGGACATAGTAGAGGCCCAGTGGAGCAAGAGCACGAAGAGCAGACAACCCCAGAGCGACTGATGGGACATTCTCTCAGAAAGAGATTTGGCTGTGGAGCTTTCAGCAGAATAAACCCAAACGCTGCTTTACAGAAAACAAGGCAGAATTTTCCCCATCTGATTTGTAGCCTGGCTGACAAAGTTTGTCTCTTCCACAAGTTAAGACCCCATCATATGTCCAAAACAAAAAATAACATTTTTCAAATATACCTCTGATTTTAAGAAGATATTCTCGAGCCTTTTATCGCTTTGTATCACACTTTGGCTTGTGGAGTCTCAGTTGCCTTGTAAAATAAGGTTTAAGATATTAAATCTGCTCTGATTCTGATGAAAACATACCCATACATCTCCTGAAAAGATGCAGCTGATTTTTTGTAATAATTTTCTACACACTCTACTATATTGGCTAATTACTTAGAAGAAAGCTCTTAGAAACTTAAATAAAACAGAAGAAACCCAAAAATAACAGTGCTGACTGTTGTGAGGCTGCAAAGACTTTTAAAAACAGGGCAGTCTGGAGAAATTAGATTTGTAACCCATGGACCTTCATGGACAAGTTTTACTTGTGCAAACCAGTATAATGTTTTAAAGCACTGTTCTACTTCGCTTTGTGCAATTTAAAAACCTACAGAGCTGACTGTGTTTTATTAGTGGAGAGCAGCTGGGGAGAGGAGAATTCCTACACTGCACCCTGTCATGCAGAAACACAAGGCATTATTTTTATTAATTGTTAAGCAATTTGTCTGCTCTACCACCAAACAACTTTCCCTCATGTGCAATCCACAGCCCTGCCAAGAGAAGGTTTCCAAGTCACCACTCCCTCCACCTGAAAGCCATTTTTATAAGCTGTTGTTTAAAGTAGAGACCAAATGGTTATTGTATTTTTGTTAATGTAATGCAGCTCGATTATAACAACCTGTGGCAGATACACAGGATTTGGACAGTTATGCTAACAGATGTTTGAGAAGGGAACAATTCTGTTTGGGTTGTTTATATGCCAGCAGATCTTGTGCTAAATCTATATAAAAACCATCTTCCTTCCCCCTGAACATATATTAGAGAACATATATTAGAGAAAGGACTACATTAATCCCCAGTGTAAATCCACTGAAGTCAGCAGTGTTACATCAGCAATGAATTTGACCCTTTGTGGTTGCCTGACATTTATTTTAAAGCACAGTCATGAATCCATCTTCCCTCTGTCTGCCCACCTTCCTTCAGAGAGGATGTGCTGCACCAAATAATGAAGGGAATTACTTGGTGGTGGCTTTCTGAGTATGAGCTGAACTTCTGCAGTTATCAAAGGATATGGTTTCACATGTTTAACTTTTGTATTTGGATAAAGGGATTACACCATGAGTAATGTCTAACAACCATTGCATATGGTTTATTTGCTTTCCAACATCTGCTGAATCTGCTGAAGCTCAAATCCAATTAAAAAAAAAAAATCTAGAAACTAACTAAAGTCACAGCAGTGTACCAAATTAGCAACCCTGCTTTTTTGCTTGAAGTGAAATGTTCCCAAGTTCATGAGAATACAAAATGGCCCTGTCTCAAACCCACCCACTGATTTACTTCACTGGTGCCAGTAGGAAATACAACAGTGAAAAGAAAAATAAACTGCAGAAGAACAACAAGGGGAAGGGAAATAAGTACAGGACTGAGCAGAAATGGAATTTCCACGAGGATGTAATGCTGGGAGAGGGTGAGAATCAAAATAACAGAGGAAAGGTTTTGCTGGTGAAGTAATAACACAATAGAGAGAAATTGTGTTGGACCTTTCCAAGGTTTCCTTGAACAAATCTATTTGCAAAGGGCTTGGGTGGCCTGGCAATCTCCTTCCTTGTTTTCCCCACGAACACTGACATGTGGAACACGTCTTTGAAGGTCCATTAGGAAAATGACTCCATAACAGATGGATTTCCCTGTTTATGAGCAGGTACAAGCTAATGACAAACAGCACCATAGCTGTTACCTTGTACTTAAATTATTTCCTTAGCAAAAGAGCAGTACATTTAATGATTCCAAGAAAATAGAGAACAGGAACACGTTTCCAACTTTACTTCTCCTAAAGAAAAAGGTGTCTACTGTCTGTTTCTTTCAGGTTTGCCACCCATATTTTAATTTATCTCCTTTTTTTTTTTTTTCTCCTTCATTAACATCCCTAATCCTTGAGTGCCAGAAGAGAAATCCTTGACCAGCAGGATTACACCAGAGAACAAAAATCTTGGTGAAGTCTCCTCTCATTTGGTCCTAACACAAAGCAGGAATTAAAATTTATTATTCTTGAAAAGGGATGCTTTCACTGCCAGCAGTATTTTTGTTCTTATTCTTTAATATAATTAAGAAAACAAAGAAAAGAAACTAACAGAAAAGAAAGATGTTTTACTGATGCTCAGTGGTTGGTGTGGCCCTCTTCAAGTTGTTAGAACATGGAACAAGAAGCTGGACACTGAGATTGAGTGGTCATTTGAAGAAGAGGAGGGATAAGATCAAACAAGCTGAAAAATCTGAAACTGTTTGAAGCCTCTCTCTCATCATTTAGGGAGAAATCATCTCACCAGTAAGGCTTGCTGGTTTCTCCTCTATTTTTCCATCTAGGGAAAGATCCTAAATTATGTAAATCCACAAGAAGCTTGCTTAGACCTTAGGCAATACCTGGATTTGTAATCTAAGCATGGCAGTTTCACCTGTGTCATCATCTGAAAAGTTGTCAGTCCCATCAGCATTTCTCTGAAGCGTGAAACAAAGACCCTATTTCTCTGACCAACAATCCTTATTTATAGCCCCTACTTTTCAGCTAAACTTGGGAATTGTAAATGGAATTTACCTTACCTTCATCTTCTAAAATATCGAACACAAAGACATAATTAAAAACAAAACAAAACAAAACAAAAAAAAAAAAAAAAAAAAAAAAAAAAAAACCAAACCCCAAACCAAAAACAAAAACAAAGCAACACTTTTCTTGATTCCGTGGCAAATTCTAAGTTAATAGAAAACGTCTATACTGTTTGAACAGATTTAGTCAAAGTGATATTTACTGTAATAGCCACTGCACAGTTTGCTGTTTCATCCCAGAGCAACCATCAACTCAATTAAGTAAATGAGAGAATCAAGTTATTTGGGGAATGCACACCTCTAATTAGCTGGAATTATTTGTGCAGTTAATTCATTTATAGATAGATTTCTCAGCAAGCCCACAGCTTCCTCACTGCTGTACTGGGCCTAATTGCCATTCTGTTTCTCTTAAAAACCTTAATGGGTAATTGAGTGCTGTGGGGGAATGCAGGTGGGGAGAGTGGGGTCTGTAAAGGACAGGCTGTCCTCAGCCACAGAGCTGGAAAAGAACCTTTTTCTTCCTCCTGACAGCTCCTATTGCTTGACCTGCACTTCTTGTTGGTACAATAGACACCAGTATGGTGATTGCAGGAGAGGGAATGTCCAGCTTGAATGTCACCAGGAAAACACCATTCTGCTCCTGGCCAACCCTCCTTGCTGCCTTAAAGCAACCTGACAAAGCAATGACTCTCAGCAAATGGTGGAATCTTGCCTGAGTTTTCATTATTTCATTTCCACTGCAAATACCCACACCACAGACACATAAAACCTGTCCAACAAGTCTGTTTTGTTGTTAACTTCAAGTGATGGTCAGCAATTCAAGGAGGGAACACAACTACAGCTATTTTTAAGAAAATATATAGAACTAATGAAGAAAAACTTATCAAATGCTAGGGCAGAGGATTTTGCTGTCTGATTCCATGAGGGAATGGAAGGCTCTTCAATTTTTCATTTTTACTGCACAGCACTCAAGACAGATTCTTATTTTTTTCCTTTTAGTGACTTACTGCACTTTGGATGTTGAAAGGATGTGGTTCTATTTAAATTAGCAGTTAGGCATCTGACCAATTCAGTCATGATTAGAGCTATCCAAAAATACATGTCTGATGAGAGGACTATTTTTGACTGATTAGAACATGGAGAATTTTTATCAAACTGGATCATTTACTGTTCAAAAAGTACAAGGAAAGGATTGTAACCACCCAGCTGAAATATATTTCCAGGGTAAACAAGTTACTGTCTTGTGACAGTAGAAAAAAAAAGAAAACAGCTGCTAGAAATGATGAGATGGAAAAAATCAGGGAGTTTCTCTTTTACAGACAACATTTGGTGAGTGTTGTGTTGCTGAACCATCACTGCATTTCTTCCAAGAAAAAAATTTTCAGCTTAGTACATACAATACATACAGACCACTGAGAGAAAGCAAAATACCCCAATGTGCTGTGATAAACTGGAACATGACACCCAGTTCCTGAGGCAATTTATGACCAGAACCAACACCCTCTTGCCACCAGCACGCATTGAGTTTGGCTGATGGTTTTTTCTGCCTCCCCCACCCCCCTGAGAGCTGCAGGCTCCCCCCTGGGAGCTGAGGAATATTCTCCTCACACCAAAACACAGATCATCATCCAGTGGCTGAAATTCAAGAGCTTCCTGCTGATGTTTCTTGCTTCCCTGAGGTCTGGTTTTAGACATGTCACTTCAACACTTCTCCATCCTCTTTTGGCTCCTGGCTGCAGCTGTTTGTGTTGCAAGGCACAGAGGCTGGGATGGGATGGGATGGTCACTGCTGGCTGGGGCAGCACCGAGGCCCCGACCGCAGCTGAGGTTGCTAAGTGCTGCTGCAACACAAATAAGGATCCAGTGCTTGGCTGCTGCCTGAAATTAATGGGCTGGAGGGGAACTAAGGGACTTTCCAAGGGTTTTGGAGAAGCCTTAGGCCAGCCACTTCCCATTGTGGATGCCAGCTTTTCCATCTGTAAAAGCCGAGGGTGAGATGCTGACTTCATGTGAAAGCGCTTGGGAACCTCCCTGAAAGCCAAATGCTAAAAACATGCCCCTCTGTGAGGAGTTAGAGCCCATTTGTTTTAGTAATATTGGACAATGTGAATTACAGTTAGAGGGAAAAAAACCCTAAACCTACTTCATTAAATATCTAAACTTTGCTCGCTGCCACCTTTGCTGATGATACAACCACACAATATTTGGTTATGGGGGGTGGACATTGATATTTGAAACATAGTTCATAGAAAAGATACATAATGCCCTACTCTAAATATCATCAGAGGAAAATTTATTTATGCCCTAGAGATTAAATCTGGATCTATTGGAAAGAAATAAATGCAGGTATGAGCCGTTTGAATGATTTTTAATTAGACATTTTAAGATGTATTTATTTTAACTGGCTTCAGGGACAGATCATTATTTATTGCCACATCAGGTTTTACTGGAAACTGGAGGCACAGGGTGCAGTTGCCAAACTCACTGAGACTGGAGGAGAGGTAGACAAGCCTCAGTCTGCAACTGGGAGAATTTTAGAGGGAACCTTTTGATGGCAAAGTGATCCCTTCCTTAGAGGAATTATTATTTCTACTGCTGGAAAAGAGTACACCCCACTAGGATGTCAAGAGATGATATGGCAGTCTCCAGGAAGCCAGGGACAGAGCAGCACCTTCTCCTGAAAGCCTACAGTCCACATCTCCAATGCTCATCACCCAAACTCATCTAAAGACTTCCCAAATAATAGATCCCTGCCCTAAGAGGTTCCCATTTCTTCCAGCTTCTCTTATCCCTCCCCTCAAAGCCCAATATCCTCTGGAACCCACTCTTCATCAAGGGCTCTACCCTCTGTGGCAGCAGCATCACTTGTAAAGGGGTTTCAAGTCACTGTCCCCCCACTGCAGGTGGGGATTACACTCCCTGGCTCTTTTCCTGGGAAAATCAGCCAAGGGATAAAGCCAGGAGTAGGAAGGCTTTGAACAGCAGAAGTCTCTTCCTCCCACAATACTACACTGATTTGCTTTGCCTAGAGGGGTGCAGAGCAGAAATAAAGAGCAATGTTTCCAGGCAGCTCTCACTGAAAAAAAAAATTATTACCTCTTTTTTCTGGCAAACTTTTCCAGAGTCTTAGCACAAAGATGTGAGAGCAACAAATCCCCCTCTGGGCCTGGCTTTGGGGTCAAAAGGGGCAAGCTTGGGAAAACAACCCGGTTCCCTCCACTGCTCTCTAGGCACTAACCAGTATTCCTGGATAAGTAACTCTCCAAGCTGAGTTCCTGGAGCAGAGTCCACCCTCCCAACAATAAATCTCGGCTTCAAGTGGTGCAGAGGCACCTTGGGGACAAGGGACAAATGCTGTGCCCAGGCTGCATTGGTGCCTCTGCCAGCTGGACCCCCCAGGACACATCTGACAGGAAAGGTGATGCTGCAGCTCATTCTGCTTCTCCCATTCTTTTTCACAGAGAAAGAAAAGGTATCTTTGAAGATTTTCATGGAAAAGAAGCATACCTGAGGCCAGATAGAGAATTAAGGAGGTTCAGAAATTTTATCAGGTACCACAACAAATATATGTGGGAAAAATCACAGTCCAGTAATTTATACTTCTCTCCAGAAGCCAACAGCAAAAGACTAAAGGTGAAGTGCCCCATAGCATAAAAGAAACTGGATAATTATGTAATCAAGCCAATGCTTCTCAGAAGTGATGAATTCATTCAACCACTCTGGCTGTCACTGTTTACAAGGCACTTTGATGATGGATATCCAATGAAAACTCTTTAAGTGTTGTGCACCGACAAGTTACTGGCATGTTCTGTTACCTGTGGACTTGTATTTCATTCTTGTCTGCCACGGGAAGGGAAAGGCTGAAATTTATAATTACCAGGGGTGCTTTTAAGTGGTGTTGGTTTTCAGTAATACACAGAACAGAAGGGGAAAAAAACCCAACAACCAAACAAATCTTATACTCACACAAAACACCCAATGAAAAACCCCAACCAACCAACCAACCACAACAACAACAACAACAACAACAACAACAAAAAAAAAAAAAAAAAAAAAAAAAAAAAAAAAAAAAAAAAAAAAAGGCAAGTCCAAAATTTTCTTTTTTCAGTTAAAAAGGTGCTCCCATGCCTTCATAAAAAGCCACAACTGGCTTTAGTGGCAAGGAATAGATGACGAATTCACAACTAAATAGCAAATGAGAGCAATTAGGCCAGAGTCTACAGAAAAGCAATCAGCCAGCTGAGTGTCTCCCCTATCCGTGTGACCCACTGCCCTTAAAGCTCAGGTCTCCCCCAGGAATGTAAATTTGGGGGAGTTTCTGAAGATTCCCCATTCCACACATTAAAAATCAAACAAAAAACTTTTCTTTTGACTATGGAGAAGTACACAGGCCTTAAAAATATTCCAACTTTATTTCAGACTGACTCAGTGTTTTCAAAGTAAACACTAAACAAAATATTTATATGAAAGAATAAATAAAGAACAAGTATTGTAGGTCAGCAAATCAAAGCTTCCCCCAGTTACTGCCATCACACAAAGTTAATGTTTGTTAACTTTTCCTGTCTCACTGTTTAAAATCACACATGTGCATCACAGTTCCAGCAGTTTTCAAAACCAAGCATCATCAATAACTTGTTTAAGAAATAGTTGTCTAGGCAGGACACCGAACTTTTATCTGGCAGCTTCTGAAGACATCCAGAGTGGGGAAACAAACAGGAGAACCAACCTCCAACTAAAAGTGCAGAGACTTATTTATTGTCACTACCATATTTCAATTCTAAAAGACTTAATTACCTGCTGAGGATCTGACTCTGACCTAAGCCACTTCATATTTTTCCACAGTGAAAATTGTCCCACTGTAAAGAACTCTTCTCTCATCCAGCACCACACCAGGTATAGGTAATGACAAAATTAATAGAAAGAACTCCTAAAAGTTCCCACAGATGAAATAATACGATTATTTTGAGGTGTTGGTTTCCAGAGTTCTCCTTGCCTGTCCAGTTTTGCTAAATCTCTCTATCCCTTGCAGCACCACCCACGCTAATGTTCCTCTCCTTTCTGCAGTGCATTTTTTTATTTTTCTATTTATTTTTCTATTTATTTTATTTTATTTCCAAGCCACTTATTAAAGGATTTTTTTTATTGGTTGGTTGGGTTTTGGGGTTTTTTATTCATTTATTACAACAGAAGAAAAATATTTACTAAAGTAATTCACAATACATCCTTCAAGTTCTGACTTTGCCTTGAGGATTTCTAAATATAACACTTTTACCTCTCAAACACAGCAGTAGTTACAGTCTGGCAAGATCATTGTCCAAAGTGATGGAACATGTGGGACCAAGCTGGAGCGATGCTGTTCCTCTTGCAGATGAAAATAAAGTAATGCATTTGTGGGTCCATCTAATCCTTTCTTTGCTTTTTACAGGCCAAAGGTCCTCTGGGGATCACTGCAAAGTGTTCCCAAGTGCTGCACTCCACATTTAGGGGCTGGCTCTGCTGACAGATGTGAAAACACCTAGCCAGACATTCTCCAACAAATGCACAAGAGGATGCTGAGAGCATAAGTAATCACAGATAAATTTAAGAATAATGCCCATTTAGGATTTAGGCTGTTTTATTCCAAGCTGAGTTTTTTGTTTGTAATGAATTCATTGTTTACTGATCTGCTTAGAATACCGACTTGCTGCAGAAAGTCATTAGATCAGATGAATGTCCACTATGTGTATAAAATCAAAGTAATTTTAGAGTGAGGAAACAAGATAGTCTGGATCTCACTGGTACCATTTGAGGTCCTAAATCTTTTCATTTAGCATTCATTTATAATTGCATCTAACCATTTTATGTCTCTCCTCTGAGTTCCTTTCTAACCTCATTTTTTGCATGTAAACACTGAAGCTCACAGTTATTTCCTAAAGTTAATCATGATTTTTCTCTTTCTGCCTCTCGTTCCTTTTCTAGCACACATCTTCATGTCCTGTAATCACACGACACATTGCTTGTTTTTAATGTGTCACTCCAAGACTGAAACTTAGCACAGAATGTCATTGTGTATCAGCCTTAATCCAAATCCCCATGGCTGCCTCTGAATAATTTAAAAAGCTAGTCACAAACTGATGGCATTTCTTCCTGGTGGTAAGAAGTGTTTAGTGTAGCTCAGAAAAGCTTTCTTACAGCACTTCTCTTCTCTGGGTGCAAATCCCTCAATAATGTTCAAGATAATTTTTTTAGATTAAACTCATAGCAGCAGAAGATGTTTATGAACCCTAAGTCTGACTTCTGGATGCTTTATTCTCCTAGCCTTCCCAGCTGGATGCTTTGTTCTCAGTCTCCTTAGCTGGCTCGAAAATAAATACTCCAGAGATCTTTATAAAATCTTTTCAGATACCTGCTCCATTTCATCACGTTTCACTTTGATCTCATTTGGCAAAGGTGATTTATATTTTGAGCCCTTGGAAATAATAAGCTGGAGTACTGCTCACTGCCTGCTTCTTGTGCTGCCAGGTGTTTAAGAAGCTGTGCTGAGCCAAAAGCTGGCAGTGAGAGGTGGATGGGACCCCCCTCTGATCAACAAGATCACTCTGCAGTGGTCAGGGCATCACCCCTTTGGTGATCCCTGAAGGGCTGGTCAGTAAGGACCACTCATCCTCCATTCCAAAAGTCCAGTTAGGAAGCAAAGGAGCATTTGAACCACCAGCTCAGCCAGCCATGGCCATCTAACAGCTCTTTAGTACCATTAACCAGTGTCAGAGCAGCAGCACCAAGTCAGAACAAGGGTCCAGCACCACTCCTGTCTCCCAAATAATTCCTGTAGCATCCATCTGTTTGCAATTCAGAGTTCCTGAGCCTGACTTAATAAATTGCATTGTATATCAATTTTCCTGGATGCCCTTTAACAAATGAAAACTTCCACCTCCTCTGGAAGTGAGGCCTGTGCTGGTGTAGAGCCTGGATGTCACAGGCATTGCAGCAGTGAGGAGGAAGAGAGGTGACACCTGGGTGATCTTCAGAACTACCCAGATGACAACACACATTTGTACCATGAGGGAAACAAGGTTAACTCCTTTTGAAAGACATGCCCAGCACTTCAATAGTGTTCAGCTCTGATCTTTATCTAAGCTTTTATTTGTTTGGGTTGTTTTGGTTTTTTTTGAACTTTGAGGCCACAAATCAAAGAACAGGATCACTATTGCAGTGGTTGTCCCCTTCATTTCTTTAATGCTATTTATTGCCCAGGCCCTATATTCTTGCATGTACCCAGCTGTTAATCTTTCAGTTATCCTCAGTCATTCATTGAAAACTCTGTCACAAATCTTTTTTGCCAAAGACACATTCAGCAATGGAGCACAACTTGATTTGTCTGCTATGGAAAGGCAAAAATCTTTTTTTTTTTTTTCTTTTGTTATCACTGTTTTGAAAGCTTTGGTGTGTTAAAGTACAAAAAAAATCAGCTATAGTTGCTGTTACTTATTGAAGAGATTAAGATGACAAAGGTGTCAAACAAGAAACACTGATCCACTGAAAATATTTTGTCTAAGAGCTCTCAGGAATCCATTCTTAGCATATACCACAAGTCTCTTCTTAACGTGGTATTACTGAACAGGGTAAGAACTGAGAAGATTTTGCTAAGTCACCACTCACAGACAGATAATCTTTTGTATAGAGGAAACTCACCCTGGGATTTCTCAATGTGAAACTACTAAAAACACACAAAAAACACAAATGGGCCATAACCACAAACAAGTTTCCAGCCCACAACAGATGAAGTACACATTCCCTTCTCCAAATAAAAAAATCCCACTGATGTCAGAAGGGCCAGAAAAGCATCTTATATCCAACATCTGCCTCTCCATTTTTGATCACATCACTAGAGGAAAGTGTGAGGACAGAAAAAAGTATGGTTGCTACTCCAAATAAATTAAAGTAGCACAAAACACATGAGGAACTCAGTATATTTATTCACCACTCAACTCCCAAGGTGCTGAACCACTTCCCTAAACCAGAGCCTGTGAATCGATCATTTTTGCCCCTTGGCCGTGACAATTCCGATGCCATAAAGGATAAAAGATGTTTATAAAAGGATTGCAACACAAATATTTTAAAGTCTTTACAGCTCTCTGGTGAAGATGCAGGTTTTTAAGACAGCATTCACCATTTCTGAGCATGATCAGATGGCTCATTATGTGCCTTGAGCTTCCATTTCCAGTTTCCCAAAAATCGCTCCACTTCAACACCTCACTGCAGTTACCTCATCTTCCCTGCTCCACAGTATGAGTATCCTGGCCATCCTTTGGAGGAAGGGAAAGCACTCATTAGTTATTAATTTGTCCTAGCCATCCCACTTCTCTCTGCAGTCCCAGGATAATTTAAATACCATGATTTGGTTCTTTGCCATTCAGTGGCTCTTGCAGAAGAGTTTCAGGTAAAGCCTATATGCATTTTTTCCCCCAGTAGTTTTTTTTCCTATGAATTTTACAGTAGTACAAAAAAAAAATCCACTGAGATTTTTATATTATTATTTATTTTCTTTTTTATATAATTTTGAGCCTTTTTCTTCTTTTGTGATGAGACCTATTGAGACTACACAAGGTGGAGGTGGACATCTCGCTCACCTCATACTCTGGAAGATGTAAAGGGAATTGATCATCACAGGCCATGTCAAACACCCATCAGCCACCTGAAGGTAGCACAGGAAGCAAAGAGAAGGAGTAATAGTTTTAATAAGGTTAAAACCTGGAGTGAAAGTAGTTAAACCCCCCTCAAAAAAACCAGAATAAAGCTAGAAAATCCTTCACTGATAATTTATGTGTGCTAAGGAGAGAGCACTGAAACCTGAGAGTACAGTCAGAACCCAAGGGTACAGAGAGAAGCAGTACTCAGTGAGAAAACCAAGAGTAAAGCTCTGTATAAGGTACTGCTGGGAGATGATCCAGGTGGGAGACTGGGAAGGGCTGTAAATTACAGTCCAGGAAGTGTTCACAGAAGGGAAGAAATCTTTTTCACCTATTCAAATTGAAAAAACCTCCAGACCAACCAAAACTTCAAAAAACACACAAAAAATCCACAATGGACAAACCAACCCACAGCACCAAACAAAAGAAAAACTACTATAGCTCAAGACTTACCAAGCTTATTCTCTGTTTTATCTCTGTTACAGTTTTATCACAAATTAATAATAATAATTAAAAATGGCTAACAGCACAGGCAAAATAAGCCCAAACCACCCCAAACCTCAAACAAAAAGCAAGTACCATCCAGTTTCTGAAACACTACTATTTGAAAATCTACAAGCCAAAGTACATTAAAAGTTCCGTCCGAGGCACAATAACAGAAGAAATATTTCTAAAATGATTTAATGAATTATAAGGTTTTGGACCCTTTTTAGTCTTTTTGGTCCCTAAGGACAGTTTGCTCTGTGAAATGTGCGACAGGTTTAAGGGATCCAGGCATAAAGACATGGTGGTAAAATTCAAAATATGTCACTGGACTCAGACTCGGGGTTTTCCTTCTCCCCAACTTTCAATTTTGTACCTGGTTTTGGTTATAGTCACAACAAAATAATACCCAGAGGCAGAACTCCAAGTCTACGTTACAGAAGAAAATGACACCTGTGGAAGAGGAAACCTCATTATGATGAGCACTAAAATCCAATTACAAGCCCAACTATGATGGGCAAACCTCCCAGAGTTTTGCTGTGGCTTTCTTGAGTCATGATTTTTATCTTCCCCATATAAAAGAGTCAGGTATGAATATATAGATTGTATGGTATAGGATTTTATTTCTCCATCTTCCTTCTACAAGTGTCTGAAAGTTTTTAACTTGCCACCTTGACAGGTTTGAAGATGGATATATTAATTTCCTGACACTCTGGCAGCAAGTGCCATGATAAAAAGGTAATAGCAAGAAGAAAAATAGGTGTCACTTCCCTGCATTAATTCACAATATCATTTCACATTCTTTAAATCCCTTCCACTCCCGTGAAGCCACCAGTGTAGGGCACTGGAGCAATAATGAAACTCTCCTCTAGTGAAGGAGGCAAAAAAGAGGCCTTTCAGTCTTCACAATGAAATGTGAAAATTGCCATGGATATCTAAGCTGTTCCCTGAAAAGCACTCCTCCTGTAAAAGGATTGCACAGTGCCTGTCTAAAGAAATGCAACTGCTGCATTGTCCAATTATTCCCTCAAGAGGGGGCATTAAGTTGTCCCCAACAAACTCACACCCCTCTGAGATCTACATTTCAGGGCTGGATTTCTTTGCACTCCTCAAGATTGGAGGTAGATGGTTATGCACATCTTTAGTCTAGCAACAATTCATTAATCTTGAATTTATTTCTTGCAAAAGAACATTAAGTGCCTTAAAACATCCAGGGCACAGATTCCCTTATGGAACTAATACAAAGTGAAAAGCTGTACAAGGAAGGTACTAGCACAAGACAGATACACACTAAACAAATGTTATTACGGAAAAATGGCAATTAAGATTCTCTTAATTAGCCTGTCATTTTGTATTTATCATCATAATGTTTGTTTTACAATGCTTTATTAAATCTGGCTTTATGACAAACAGTCTGCTGGCAATGCATCCTGCTGTGCAACATATGGTGTTACACCTAATGAATATTAATGCTGTGAAGTACAAATGGTCTTCTGGGACCAGGGCTGATGGCTGGGAAACTCCTGCAGATGGCATCATTATTCAAAGAGGTTCAAACCTCACGTGTTTCTCATCAGGTCTCCTCCACAGCTACCTGGGATGCTGCCTGTGGGCTTCCAAGGGAACACTAATACATTGAAAATCTTCACAGTCCCATTCCCAATTTTCAGGGAATTTGAGGGTGTGTGAGGTTTCTGTTTTGTTTTGGGTTTCTTTTAACAAACGCTTACAGCTTAGCTTCATATTACAAGTTCTTCTAGTCTTTGATTGAAAAAACAAGCAATAAACCAACAAAAACTACCCAAGCCATCTTCCCAAGCTGAAGACAATCCTCATTTGGGATTTCTTACTGTGCTGGACAGTGTCTGGTGTTGTTCTGCTCCTATTTCTGTTACATGGTCCTTATAATAGAGATACAGTCCCTCCCTAGACAGAAACACAGGGAGAAGAGTCTTTTTCCCCTTTTTTCCTGGTCACTTATTTGTAGTTTTGGGGCTGGACACAAAGGGACCATGGTGAGGAATTACAAATTGTTAAGCCTTATCTTTCCCTCTTCACTTTTGGAAGCCTTTAATTTCCCCTGGGGAGTTGACAGCAGGAGAGCACTCGGGCACATCCACCTAACAGAGCTCAAGCCTCACAACACTTACCCAAAAAGTTAAACCTAATTGGGAGACTTTTGAGGTGGCCAGATGTTAGTGGTACATGGCTTTATTGAAGACAGAAGAGCTCTCATACCAATAACTAAACAGTCAGCTGTCCTCCACCCATCCCTTGAGATGGAAGAGATCTGTGACAAGAAATTCTCTCCCTTTTTTCCGGCTGGAAGATCACCACACCAGCAGAAATAGTCCATTATGATTTCTGCAGCATATCTTGTTTAGGGAGCTCCTGCAGTTGGACAGATTCCTACCCTGAACCAGTTTCTTATCATTTCACAGCCTCAGCAAAGTAGCTCATATCTGGCAATGATATGACTCAAGAAGTCATTTCTGGTCCTTTCAGCACATTAAGCTTTAAAAATTTGATTACTGAACATGACTTATTAAAAAAAACAAAACAAAAAAACAACAAAACAACAACAACAACAAAAAAAAACCCAACCTAAAACAAAAACAAAACAAAAAAAACCTACTGGCTTGTTTTAAAAATTACTTTCTATCTTCATTAAAACAAAACAACAAAAAAGAAAAACACCAAAACAAATGCCCCCCCCCCCCAAAAAAAAAAAAAAAAACCCAAACCAAAACAAAACAAAAAAACCCTAGGTTACATTCAAAAGCTCTGATTAACTTTGCTTTGATTACTTCCCTTTGCACCCACCAAGAAGCAGGACTGTGTCTCAATGTGGAAAGTGATTACAGCTTTTCCTGCACAAAAGACAAGCACATTGTGTTCGAGAAATCTTCTAGATCTTCTGGAAGCCTACAAATTAAGAATGACAAAACAGACCCATCAGATTTTCATAACAAGTGACTCCCAGATTCTCCATCAAGTCTGACTATAGAAATGACAGCTGTGTTCACCAATAGTCACTTTGTTTATGGTACACCAATTATGCAGAATATTCTCCTAAACAGCTGGGCAAAACATCCTTATTTAAATGTCTTCAGTGCTTTAGCTATTCACAGAAACACCCCAATACAGGCTTTTGGCTTCCTTCTGCTGAAAGAAGTCCCAGTTTGACTCAGAGCAAAGAAAAATAAATACAAACACTGGCTGCCAGAATGCTGAAGATAGGCTGTTGGTTTTCCCCAGATTTATTTTGAGAATATTGCATTTATTTTAGTCCTTCAATTGCCTGTTGCTGCAACAAATGGAAGACACAACTCTTTTATGTTCAAATATTCTGGGTAAGCACAACAGAGACAGCACTGGCTGAAACAGAAGAGGCAAATCAGCAGCTCACTGTTGGCCATAAATATCTTTATGGTTTTTGCAACATTTCCCAACCCAAAATGTTCAAGTATTACATAGAGACGGCCCAGAAGGGTAAGAGCACACAGTTTTAAGCCAACTCCACACCTTTATGGTAGAAAAGCCTCTTTCTAGAGGAAAGAAATGGATCTACACACCAACCCTCACAGGGTCAGGCATCACCTTCCAGATGAAATCAGAACAACCTGCACTTTCATCAAGTTTCCCAGAAATAACAATGTTTCCCAGAAATAACAATCCCTGCACCTGCTGCTCTCCAAGCCAGAACAGTTCGGTTGTTTGACATGAACCAAGGCCCATGTACACACCTTGGGGTGTTTGAGGATATTCCCTGAACAGACAAAGCTTGGTTTCTGCTGTCAGAAAGAGCTCTGCAGCCAACTCCCACATCACCTCCCAGCTCCACCCCTCCTTCCCAAACACAGTCTCCAGTAGATATATAAAGAACTAATTAGATTGATAAATTAACACCATATACTGTGGATGAAGAGCCAGTAAAAGTTCATTTAAGTCCTAAGGATCAGAAGGGTATGAATATTACAGTGAATGAATCAGTGCAGAGGTTTCCCTGTCAGCAGAGTGTTCCTCTCCAGGGCTTGAGAGAAATCACCTGGAAGCTGCCACAATTCTGTCGTGAGGCAACAGCAAGGGGAACAAATGGAAATAGAAGTGTATTTAAAAGCTATTTCATTTATCAACCAAAAAAACCCCCAAAAAACTGTGGAGTTTTGACAGTCTATGGACACAAGGTCAGAGGCTGGCCTGCCAATGTCCTCCTCCTCCATCCCTCTGCTTGGCCGATGCTTTTTCCCCACTTCGAGATCAAAGTGGAGGTCAGACTCCCACCCTTCTTTACTTGTTTTCCTGTTTGTTAAAGGCACCATCAATAATGAAGGCAGATCTCTGGGAATAAGGTTTTGTTACTCAGCTTGTGACATTTGTTGTAACTGGATCCAAAAAGTGTAAAACCTCGTGGATGTTTCAGTGCAAGCGGATAAACAGTAGCTGCCGCTTTATGGATATTTTGGCTTAGGACTGAAACAGTTTCCAAAGAGGCAAATTCTTCATTTTTCATATGGCATCTAGGGAATACATCACACCAGATTAGACTGAATTTTAAGGCAGAGACTTAACAGGCCCGACCTACAGTGTTGATATAATAGATCTTACACTTTTACATTGCTCAGTGCAGGCAGTGCTAACTCTTGAAAGTTATTTCTTCCCTTTGACTTCCTTTTAAAATAAAAGCAAAAAAAGTTTTGAGACACCAAGGATGACAGAAAGCTTACATTTTAGCCTGATAAAGTTAATTTATTTGCCAATTTTAAGGAGCAGGATTGCTCAAGTTATTTATAGTTTGACATCAGAATTTTCTCTTGTCTAGAGTGCTTCTTCTCGAGGCACCCACCCTCACTCTCCTGTCCTGGCAGCCCCTGCCCAGCTCCGTGTCTGAGCCTGGGCTTGGAACAGCAGGGAGGAAGGAGAGTCAGAAAAACAATAAAATCTCTGGTCCTTGTCCCTTTTCCTTGCTCACTGCCTCAGGGCAGCCCAATCCTGGGCTGACAGAACACCCAGGGTGGAACAGCCTGGACTCCTGGGGAGGAGAATGCCCACGAAAGGCACATTTTTGGCACTGCTGAATCCAAATCTACAGCAGCTGCTGAGACACCCAGAAGGTCTCTCTCTGTCTGGCTTAAGGCTGTAATTTTTTTAGCCTTAGGCTACTGTCTTCTTGTACCTACTTACCCAAGAGGAACAATTAGCAGTTTCCCCCAGTAGAGCTATTTGAATACCACTTTATGATTATTATTCCTGCTTGGTGGCTTAGCATGCACTTTTTTAACCTTTATTTAGTTTTCAAACTAACAGTGTTTGCATCCTGATCAGTTTAAACCTTACAATTTCCACAGCAGTTTGTGCTCTTGTTATCCAAACCTAAACTACTTTATTTCAGCATTCAGATCACTGACCCCAAAAACTTCATCCAAATGATGGATAAGGGAGCTTCATTCTTTAAAATGAGTCTCATTCTTGATATAGATACTACAAAGTAAACACAATTAAATATAGGTCTGAAAACTTAGCTACTCCTCCTCCAGTCCCAGACAGCTTTCCAGATACTGAGGTCAGTTTGTGAAACTGCACCACATCCCCCTCCAGTACCTTCAAACATTTCTGGGAAGTTCAAACAAGCAGCTACAGAGAAGGTAAAGCCCATAATGGTTTCCAAGGATGAAGCCTGCAGCTGCAGGGCTCACTGTGAGAGCAGAGTCAACTTTTCTTGGGCTGCTGATCCAGCTTCAAAGACAAACACAGGCACTAAAATAACCAACCTCTCTCTTATCTATTGTATGTCAGAGCTGGTTTGTCTCTTGCACAGTACACAGAGGTAAAACTTCTTGGCTGTTTGGTATTTTACGCAGCTGCTTGTCCTCTCTGAGGGGACATAATTCAATACTGAGAACTTTTCATATCCAGACACAAGTGGGAACAATAACAGATTTTTAAAGAGTTTGGGGCAAAACTGGAAGAAAAGTGATTTTTTTTTTTTTTTTAAATCTGGGCTATGCCAGCTCAGCTAAGAGTTTTCATTACACTTCCAAGTATGTTCTCCAAGCAACACAATAATTCTTTCCATTGACACTAACCTCAAGCTTCTGGGGCTAGGGGTAGATTTTACCCTGATCCCATTCTTGCTACCATTTTTTCCAAGCAAATCTGAATCCCAGGATGTCCAGGTTATAACCTGTACCCAAAGCACATTTTCCCCACCACTACACCAATAAGCAGGTCAATTTAGCTGGCTGAAATGAGCAGTTTTGCCAGAAGATGTAAGCCTCTCATCGAGTGTCCCATTCCTAAACAAACCAGCAAAGGTTAAAACAGCATTAACATTGATGTCCTGCTCATGAATTGTTTCTCACACACAGGAGGCAAGTGGTTCACAATATTGTGCTAATTCAATAATGAGAATAGCCAGGAAGTTTGTGTTTTTAAATTAATTGGTGCTGTATCCATCTTAAATGTCAAGCACCGAGTTCCTAAGAGCTATGAACCATCCATGAAAATCACAGACATGGCAGGTATAATGCATCATATCTTATATACTAATAAAAATACTGACTGCTAGGCTTTATAAGGTCATGGCTTACTGCTGTCTCTTAACAATAAAAAGCTTAATGCAACACTGGGCTCTGCATGATCTTCATGGCCAGAATTAATGAGGAAGAATCACAATTAATGGTTTTCTACAAACCAATGGATCACAAGTGACAGGAGCTTATTCACAATTTATGAAGACCTGATTTTTTTTTTTCTTTTTTTCCTTGGTGGGTAGAGGGCTGGAAAATTGCAAAGAGATAATGAAAAGCAACTAGTACACAGAATATGGTAATGCAGGTTTATAACCAGAAGCCACAGATGTGCTCATGGCAGGGAACTGGGGAGCTGCAAGCCCTCAGCTCCTACAGGGATGAAATTTAAGACACACTGACAGAAAAGTACCTGGGGCAGCATCTGCAAGTAAATCACAGCTCTATAAAGTGACCTACAGAGGGCATCTTTCTGTGTGATTTGTGGTTTGAAGCATGAATCAGAAGAGACAGAGGAGAAAGGTTCATGATGAGGGAGAGCTGAGCAAACAGGCAGACTTTCCTCTGCTCCCTTACCAGTCACAGCACCACAAGCTCCTCTACCCTCAGGGCCCAGGTTTCAAACCAAGTTCATATTCTGAATGCCCACAAACCAAACTTAACTTGGGGGTCTAAAATTTCATAGTTATCTGTGGCCCAAGCTATAAGAGTTTCAGTTCCCCAGCCTCTTCTAGTTTTATCTTTAGAGTGAAAAATCCTATAAGGGCTTACATTCATACCTTTGGGCACTTACAGAGATGTCCTAGTCTTGACAGAAGCTTGTTCCTTGCTGCTTTCTTTATTAAAAAGCAAAACAAAAGAACTGACCAAAAACCCACCAAAAAAAACCACCCTATGACATAGATATCGGATTTTTTTTTCATTTAGAAGTGAAACATTTGAATCAACAGGAGCGGAACAAAAACACTGGGTCCTAGACCAGGCTTTCACCTCTTCTCTCCAAACTTCCAACAGTGTTGTTGTTCCTCTCTAGACCACAGGGTCTCTCTGCAAGCCCCCAGGAGACACCACAGCCACACCAGAGCTCACAGCAGGACTGTCAGTGGTACAGTGCCCAAGCATCCCAGCGGCTCAAACCTTCAGCTTCTTTGGCTCCTTAAGATCTTCCACGGGCCACAAAAGGAAAGCAAGGTGACCTCCTTTTTTTTTGAAGGGAAAATACATGTAGAAATATTCTGCCTGGCATCCACAGCCAGTGTGGCATTTGAGGCAGCACTGCAGAGGTTTGGACTGGGGTGCTCAATAAAACATGCTTTGCTTTCTTGCAGCTGGAGAACAAGTTTTCCACATAGCACAGGGCAGTGACAGAAAAAGAAATTTACTATTTGTAGTGGCAGAAAGACAGAAAAATTAAATTCGTTTGGGAGGGCTTTGCTTGCATAAAAACAATGTTGCCAAACTGAGCATCACTGGTACAAGGCTTTCACACACTTTCTTCTCCCCATCTCACCCCAGAAATCCTTTTAGCACCTAAAGCTTAATGTGTTTTCCATTTTAACATTTTGGTTAAGGAAACCAACCAATTGCTTCCCCTGTCCCAGCCAGTTACCAGGAGATAAAACAAAGGCAGAGTGATGAAACCTGGCACAATAATTCCAGCTGTGACACAGACTGTGCACCCTCAGATTAATTATTGAATTGAGGTGATTGCTTACAAGGTGAGCTCCTGTTTTCCTTCTGCAGCAATGGATGCAAATCAGAGCAGGCAGCTGGTGACATCAAAAGGCCTGGGCAGCACATCTGATTTTCCCCTTGCATCTACATAACTCCACTGGCTCAGATTTATATTGGGGTGGAACAGAGAATAATCAAAGTCAGCATGCACTATCTGAGCTGGGGCACAAAAATGTCAGCAACTTTAATCTTTATGAGGAATCAATCAAGCAGGGCTTTAATGCAGCCTGGGTGCTGCACCCAAAGCTGCTGTTGCACAGTGATGGATGCATGGCAGGTAACAGGGCTGGAAAGCAGGGAAGAGATAATTGGAATACACGTGTAAACCATTAGACTCTCTCTCCCTGCGGGGCAGGCAGGGGGAGCAGCAGCAGCAGGATGGCTTCCAGGTGGAGCTTCTGCAACCTGAACTGTCTCCAGCCCAGGAGGGGACACAGCAAGGGATCAGAAGGGAGCAATACTCCTCGATTATTGATTAAAACAAAAAAGAAGGTACAGATGCACACAACACAATTACAAATAAGAGCTGTGGCATGGCAGAAGGGGAAGTTCTGATTAGGATCCTATAGCTAACAGAATTCTTTCTCTCAGGTGGACTGATAGTGGCAGGCAGCAGGGAGACAGAGGAAGGTGGAAAAAAAGCTACTCCAAGTTGAATGCAGTCTAAAAAAACCCAGCACTGCACACATTCCCCACATCCACACCCTCACCCCCCTCTACAGAACGAGGCACAGCTCAGCCAGCCAGGCTGTGTGCTGATAACACAGATCTGCTGGACAGAGCCTTCAGTGCACAGGAACAAAACCACCAGCAACAGTTATGCAGGGATCTTCTCAATACCTGCAAGAGTGGGAGGACACCTTTAAAACCCTGTGTACATCTTCTAGTCTAATATACCTGAGGATTCAGCCCTAATACTTCATTTTTACCCACACAGCTATTTTTGTCTTTGATATGTGAAGACAGGGACTTCAGAAGTCACTCCCCATGCAAAGCTAAGGACACCAGCAGAAAAGTGATCCCTTCACAGGGAACTACTTGACACAGATTAGCTACTGGCCTAACTATTAGAAGTGAAAGAAAATGGGAGTGCATCCTTTTACACAGACATAAATGTCAGAGCTGTCCCTGGAAGTGAAAGAATAATTATTGCCAGAAATAAAGCTGAAACATTTCCTATAAACACACAGATGCACAAATGGTGAACTTGTGAAGCCGTGTGCTCATTGCAATGCTACAGAGAGTAAGAGAGCAGACGTAATTAATCTTGGTTAGAAATGCACAAAAAGCCTGCACATTTACCCGCCAGCCACAGCACACGGTCTGCTAGCAGTGAGGACAATGGTCACAATTGGATTTTGTTCCATCCTTCTCCCCACTCCTGGTCAGTCCCTCTAAAACACAGAGAGGTGGCTGAAATCTTCCAAACAATCACTCCAGTTTGAAGGTAAGTTCATTTCTGGTTTACACTCAGAATGGAAAACAGAGCTGTGTGACACCAGAAGTGATGATATCAGCTTTAATATCACCTCAAAACTTAGATTATGTATGAAATATTTCTTCAACAATTCCCCAAACCCCTGGTATTTTTCCTGGCCTCCAATTGCAAGGTGTTAGCCAAGAAAAGATATATTTCACATGAGTTCTGGAGATCTTTGCTCTGGTGATAGCTTGGAGCTGCATTCAGCACAAAGCCCCTGCATGATGACCTGAGCTGTCCCCTGCTCCTGTCTCCCTGTCCAAACCCCATTTCCATTCTGCACCTCCACTTTCTCCCACCACCCTGGGTCTCCTGTAACATTTAACCTGAAGATGTTCTGTATTTGGAGCATCAAAGTATTCTCTCCAGGACCTGTGCTATTTGATGTGCACGTGGTTCTCATTAGCAAGGAATGGTTTGGGCTTTATGAAGAGATTAACTCTGCTGAACTTGTTCGTTGGGTGAAAAACAACTTTCAGATGCAGGATTTCTGTGATCCTTCCTTAGCCAGGATGATTTTGGGATATGAAATAAACCAGTTGCAAAATCAGTCTTGCTCCTTGCAGACTCTGGGAGTGAGCAGCAATAAAGGGCATATTCATCAAAGGTTAGTGCTCAGAGTGAAGGAGTCCATATGGCTCTAGACTGGAGCTGGAGGTGGGGAAGAGGCAAAGGAGGGGGAAGAAGGGGGAAGTTTTCAGTGAGGCCAAAAACCACGAGAGAAAATGTATTTTTGAACAAGAGTATTGCATAAGGAGGCCTGAGTGATACTTCCAGAGATAAGTCCAACAGAGAGCAACTTTGTCAAGTGCTAAAAGAGAGAGTAGGACTGCTACTGCATTTACCCTGCTCACTAGAGTGGCTGAAGAAGTCGGGTGACCACAAAAATAAAACGATAGAAAAAAAATCCTTAAAGTCAAAACAGGGAAGAGCCATTTTCAAAGTATTTTAGTCCCTTTATTTGCATACATCCCACAGCTATTTTTCAAGAGCTACCAGATTGCATTGTTGCAAAACCCAGGACAATACACCATAAATGAATGTATTCCAAGCAGAAAGATTAATTGCCCTAGAAAGTTTCCCCAGATATTCCAAAATCATGTAACCTCTACCTTGAATAAGAGTTGAGAGCCTCCTACTACCATAAAGGGAATTAAAAAATTCTAGATATTAAAGCTGGATACTCGAAGCCAATATGAAAAAGATATATTTAACTGAAAAAAAAAAAAAAAATTAAGAACACTGGAAAAGTGAAAGAAATTTGTGTTGATTCAACTTAAAAGTATAAAAATAACTGACCAAGCTCCTGACCCAAGTATAGTGCTGCATTCTCACAGTTTAGCTGGCATTCACATCAGACTTGCCTCTGCCCCATCTATCAGAGAGAGAGAAAAAATTGCTTAATGCCTCAGTATCATCAAGAGATTTATAAATGGTGAGGTTTAGTTACAGCAGATTGAATTCGTGTCTGCGTCTTATCAAACTGGAGCCAAATTGTGCCACAGATCTCAGGCTTAAGGCGAGGCCCAGGGAACAGACCAGCCATTCATTTGCACCCAGGGCACAAAAGGGAAGGGCCAGATGTGGGAGGGAAGGTGAAGTATCATTTAACCAGAGATGCTAAATCCAGGTCTTAAAGTGTGCCAAGGGAAAAGAACCCAACCAACAAGTGAACAAATCCATCTGTTGTTGTTGGTTAACTCGATTACAGCCCCACCTCAGCACTGAAGGAATTTCAGTGTGCTGCACAACTTCTCACCAGGACTGCATCCTTGCACTTCCCCAGGAGTGAGGGGGAATGCTTTCTGCCACTGAAAGCCATGAGATAGCTGAACATATTCTCTCCCCTGCCAGCACATGCTGTACAACTGAGAGTTTCGCTTGGCAGAGCCCACTTTCAGAAAAAGCTGGAAACACAGCACCAGGCTTCCCACAGCTTCTTTACACTCCCTCATGCTGGAGCAGAGTGGAAGTTATTCTGAAGACTGAGAAAAATGTCAGTTTAAAATATTCCTGCGTGGATTTGGCACCAGTTATCTTGCTCAGTGTCTTCACTGTAAATTAATTAGCTCTTCTGCAGACACATTTTCTATTTATAACACTTTCCTCTGTGACATTGGTGCTGACTTCTTCCTGCCTAAATATTAGATGCCATCTGTGGGCTCCCTGTTGTTTCACCCACAAGTCAAACAAACAAACCACAACTGAAAGCACTGCTATCAGTGCATTCAGAAACAAGGCTGATGGTAAATCTTAAATTTGGGAATATTGAATGGACAACATGCATACACAAATTAAAAAAAAAAAAAAAAAAAAAAAAAAAAAAAAAAAAAAAAAAAAAAAAAAAAAAAAAAACATTTATAATAGCTGTCCCATCCTTCTGTGAAAAGAGGATGCTGACCCACATTGCTCCCAACACTGAAGAGGTCTTCCTCAGCTTTGTCACTCCCTCTCTTTCTCTTCTAACAACATGCAGGTGGTTCTATACTACTTTCAGAGAGAAACCTTAAAAGTCTGTGAAAAAATAATTTCAATATGCACAAGGAAGCAAAATAAACCTCACATACCCAAGATGTAACTCTACTGATTTCTTCACTGTCTCTTTATGAGGTCTTCAACCGATCAATGAAATGCAGAACAAATAAGTTATGCAAAAAAACCCCCAAAAAAGTAGAAAATACTTTAAATCTTTGCTTTAATCCCTAGAGGTGGAGCTGCCCTCTCATAATAAATTTCTTGTCATTCTCTACAGATAAAAGGCATTTAAATTTACACACACGCAAAAAAAAAAAAAAAAAAAATGTACTTCACTTGGGAATAGGTAGCTGGAAATTCCTGCTCCTCCTCCCCTGAGGATCTAATTTAGAAATATGTTGAATAAGAGTTTTGTTCCCACAAAGAAAAATAATGACTCAACTATTGGAAGGCACAATACATGGCTCATGAGGGGATACAGGGGAGCAGGTGAGGGAAAAAAGGCCAAGAAGCCTTTGGGGACAGGAAGAAGTGGTGTGAAAGGAGTGCACCTGAAGAACAAATATTGCTGTGCAGGGACTTGCAGGCTCCAGAGAGGGGAAAACCCTCTGTGATGCATCCAAGAGATTGCTGCTCCAGCAACTGCAGAGATAAGCATTGTGCACTGGAAAGAGAATGAAGAGCCTATAGAGGAAATACTGTTGTCACTCAAAACAATATTTTTTCTTTCTCTAGACAGAATGTGATAGAAAAGGAAAACTTATTGCCTTCATGAATTCTTATCAACATTTATATATCAGGCTTTAATATTTCACACATTCAAGGTGACTGAAAGTGTCCCTCCTCCCCTCAGAGGTTTTCTCTCCAGTGCACAGCAGAGATTTTTGGAGGCAACCATTATCTTAGACCAATTATTTATCAAATATTTCTCTATAAAAGCTTTTCCTGAAGCTTCCTACAGGACCCCAAGTCTGTTTCACCTGGTGCTGCATTCAACCAAAACTAAAACCCAGTGCCCAGAGTCCCAATGGTCTGAACTCTGTTCCATGAGCACTGAACAATTTTCTTCTCCACATTCTCATCACCCCTTCTGATCCAGCTTCAGACAGAAAAAAGATAGAGGGAAAAATCTGTGGATAAATAGATATACACACACCTTGCCCAAACATCCTTATGCACCTTGGAAAATGTGTGATGTATTTTATACCTCCCAGTGGCTTCCAGCATCAATTTGTAGTTATAATCAGTTTTTCATCTTGGCTATCACACCACAAAGACCACTATTCAATTAATGGTTGTATCTCTTTCTCTCCTTACAGAACTGGGGAGATGTTGAGCTTAGTTATAGTGTGGAATAATTCTTCAACCCTGCTTTCAGAGATTAGTGCCTCCACATCAGCTAGAAGCAAAGAAATCAAATGTCTTCATCAGCAGCTTTCAGGTTCTTCACTAACTTTTTAAATAGAGATTTGGACAAAAATTATGGCAACTGGTACCCCTGAAAAAATCCTCAGCCACTTAAGGCTTTGAAATGACTTATTAAATGATTATTGAGACTCTAATCAATCACATTCCAGAGATATTTTTTAAAAAAAGAAATTTCTGAAAGGCTTTAAAGCTTTAGCACTCTTTGTATCTATAACAAGTGCTTAGATTCCATAGCTTTGCCTGGATTTAAATGCTTCCTAATACATTTAAGTTCCTCAAACTTCTGCAAGGTCAGCACAAGATGTTCTGGGGCAAATGCCTTCTAACCCTTGCAGATCCAAGCTCCAATAGCAAAATAAAAGGAAAGTGGGATACATCACAGGATTTGTTTGCCATTAATGTCACAGATCATCCCCACTTATGCAAGTTTTAGCAGAGACTAATGCAATGATTAAACAAGACACCGGTTAAAAGCAGTGAAGACTTCAGAGGGCAGGAAAGGAAGGAGAAGGAAATGTGATACAAATCAAAAAACTGGTGTTTGACAGAAGGAAAAAAAATAGTCAAAAGCAGAGGCATGAAAAAGAAAAATACACACATAACAAGAGGAAACTGAAAAAATTTGAAGCAAATACAGGCAAACGAAAAATCAATTCACTTAATACAAAAAAAATGTTCTGTACTGGGCTTTTTTGTGCCTTCTATTTACACAAATAAGAGATGCAGCAGGAACCAGGGGAAAATTAAATGCTTAATTCTTCCCCAGTCACAAAGAGCAGAATGAGGTTTGCATCATGACTCTCAGAATAGAATGGACATACCAGAGTTGCTCACGGATATTAAGTTTGTCTTATTGCTTTAAGGTCCCTTTCTAGGGACAAGTTTCATCACAAGGACAGTCCCAGTAATTACAGGCAGGTCTCCTTCTCAGTGATGAAGTTCCAGCCATGCCCAGACAACATCAAAAAGGAAGGAGCATCCACCAGGTCTCCTACAAGCCCTTGGTTACAAAATTGGGAGAGCACCAAGCTTGAATAAGAGAGAAATGATGGATCTGAGCAGTTATTCTTTTGACATTTCTCTAAAGGGTCTTCCAGAAAGAGTTTATATCCAAGCAACTTGTCCTAGCAGTGCCCATAGCTTCCTAATCAAATTAGAAAAATTGAGTCATTAGGGTCAAGTGACCAGCCACAAAATGATTAAAGACAGTAATCAAGAAATCGAAACTAATTAGTACCTAAACCTATTAAAATGGCTTCAAAATAAATGACTTCTACATGAATTTATGTCCAGAGGTTCAATTTTGAAAAGTAAGAGAAGGTTCAGGTAAAAGTTGCAGCATTCTTGAGAAGAGCAAAGCATTTCACTGGGACAGCAAAACACAAAACAGAAAAAGGGCTTGGTTCCAAGTCAGCAATTTCAGGTGAATAATGAGATTTTGAAGGGTCAGGTGTCACAGGGCTTGCAGTCTGAGCTCATCTGAAGAGTCTTGCACAGAATTGATGGTCAAGTCTTCTACAACTGCAGTTTTAAATACCTAACTTAAGGAAATTTTATTCCTAAATATAAAAGCAATTAAAGAAACTGTTCAGAAGTTCTGAGTAGCTAAGGGGAGAAAATTAGAAAACAAGCCATCTCCATTGATTTGTACTTGTTGGAAAAGCTCAGAGTCCAGGATTTTTGGATGTGTGGAGACCCAGAAGCTGAGGTACCCTCTTGGTTACACAGAACTGGATAAGCCACCATATTTCTAGTTTTTTCTAATGGAAATACTGCAAATGTAACCCTTAAATTACGATATTTCAGCATTTTCATATCTATTCTGCATTAAAACCAAGAAATGGAAATAAGCATAAAAATTAAGAGTTATAAGGAACAGAAAAACCTCATGCAAGTATTTTATACGTCAAGTTCAATTCTGATTTCACTTAAGAAAAAGAAATTTTGACCTGCTTTTATTAGGAACATGAATCCAAAGAGATTCATGCAGTCCCTATATAGGTTATCCTTGTGCAAAGACAAAGTTCTTTCAGAGACAACACTTCCAGGAGCTGTGAAATTAAGCACATTATTCTTTCCATAGCTGAGGGTTTGTTGCTAGCCCAGTCTCTTCTGCAAGCTGTCAGTACATTTTAGGAAACACATTTTCTTGTGTCTCAGCTCTTACTTCAAAGCACACTCACAGATTTTTCTCACAGCAACAAGTAACAAAGTGCATAACCAACTAACCACATCATCAAGAGTAATAACACAGCAAGTATTTTCTAAGTTCAGAATTAATGGTGTGATTATTAGAGTCAAAGCAGAGTTAATCCTTCTTTATCTTTTTATCTCTTGACCATAACTTTTTGCTCCTGCCCCACACATTATCAGATGTTTCTTTGGCTGCTGTATCATCTAGTTTGATAGAAAAAGGAGCTTGCTCCCCTGCCCTTTAAGAAGTTGTCATATTTTAACTTTTCACTGAATGAGAAATTATATTTCTTTTCAATTTTTTCTTTTCTTAGATCAGTTCTTACTACTTTTCATATATTCCCTCAATTCTTGCCTCGGCCCCTTCATTAAATCTCTATGTCACCTTTATCCCATCTTCCCCCTACAAAATCCCATGGATTCTCTCAGAGCTGTGGCTGCAGCAGTTCTCTCTCTTTATCTCTCTCTCATGGACCTCCTCCAGTTATTGCCTTGTTCTAGGGCTCAGTACCAAAAAAAACCCCATCTGGTACATGTTAAATGAGCTTAGATTGAAAATTACTTTTTGTGGCTGGAATAGGCCACTCTGGCTAAAAAGCAAAGGGAAGCTGGGAACACCAGCTGCAGAGTTTATTCAGGACCGGCAGAGGATTGCATCTGCACCACGCCTGAGGTGAGCACAGCACAGAGCTCCAGGCTCCTCTCCTGAGGCACCTGGTTGGGGTAAAGGCAGGAGCACATTGGCCTGAGGGGCAGAGGCCCTAAATTCAGCTTTGTAAGTGCCAATTGGGATTAACTACTGAGATTTCTTCAAATCTGCCCCAGCACAATTTCTGCAAGCACACCACGAGCCACACAGGCCAGCAGGCAGCTCTGCCTGCTGACAGAGAAAGGAGTTAAAGCTCAAAATGACATGCACAGCACATTTCTCAGTGTTACACCAGATAAGCAGCATGTCTGGCAGTAATTCAGCTCAAGCCTGTTCTGTTTTGAAGGGTGTGTGTTTCTTGAGGTTTGGCTACCAAATGTTGTCCTCTAATTATCATTGCTTCCTGGAGTTCTGCAGCCCCTGAGAGAGATCCTCACTGGATGTATTGTGCTCTTTGCAGTAGCAGCAGCTGCTGGTGTTCACCTGGATGCATTCATCAGGGCAGAGCTCCTTAACACTATTTCAATCATTTTTGCAGGAAAATCAGTGCTAAGCAGCCCCAAATCTCTCCTCTGCTTCTTGCTTACATTAAGCTTTCAGCCATTCTGAAGGTTACTGTAAAGATGAGAGTCTATTGCTTGTTAGCAATAAAAATGTTAATTTGGCTCTGCTATAAAATGAACCCAATCCTAAATAAAATAAAATTTTAAAAAAAAATCACATTAAAGTAGTTACAGCAAATTTCCTAGGTAATGAAGAAGGTATGGCCCTTCATTTCCACCTCTATCATTAGTTACAGATGTTGAATTTTAAAATATTTTTCCATGATCGTGGACTGTACACCCTGGGAAAAAAAATATCTGGGGGAGGGAGAGGAATTTGCTGAGGAACATTCCTCCAACAGTAGTTTTTTTCATCCATTGATTTACAAGCCCCTGATTTACAAGCTGTGAATGAATAGTAGCCTTCAACAACAGGAAGCCATGGCATTGAGAAACCCTAGAGCGTCAGGTGGAGCCTGGAGACAAGGCTGTCTGCTAGCAGGGAAATTCACTCCAGGAGCCGCCTGTAATCAGAGCTGTTAGCCAGAAGGAAATGTCTTCAGCACTCTTACATGGCTCTTAATCAGATACTGACAGAGCGCCTTTGATCAGTGCATTTCCAGGACGAAGGGAGCTGCAGCTTGCAGTGTGCCTACACACATCTCACAGCCAGCTCCAGAAGTGTGCAGGAATTGCTCTGACTTCACCCTCCTCTCCCCCTTTTCTTCTGCTGTCTCAGAAGACAGGAATGAGCAGCATGGAGCACCACAGATGCCTGACAGCTTTGCTGGTGCCTTGCACACAGGAGGGAGTCAGCGTTCCCTCGTGTGCCTCGTGGCATTTGACAGCCTGGGGATGGAGCAGCAGGAGGGAGAACACACTTGGTCAGCTCCTCACTGGTGCAGGCTCACGGGGAGTCGAGGCTGGAGAATCAGACTAAAACAGTTTCCCATATAAGAATTGTGGTCTAAATAAGAGTGTTAAGGAGCATTACTGAAGATTAACACCCTATGTCCTGTCAAGCTCCCTCAGAATGGATTACATTAAACAACTACTAAGCACTAGGTGTGCAATAACTTACAGAAGGTATTGCAGGCATGGAAAGCATCGGCCTTGTCCAGAGTGTAAAATGCTGTGGCACTCGGTAAAAGAAGAAGTGAGGCAGCTCTGGACATTCCCTGTCCATGTCATAGCAGGAACATCCTGCAGTGACAAAAGCTGGCACATGCCAGGACTCATTTCTTGACACATAAGGGTAATTTGGGAAACCAAAAAGGGCTCCTGAGCTTTTATCACTCAAGGAAAGGGCCTCTGTTTCTAATAAGCTGAAGACCACAACAAGAGGTTCCACACATTACACAAGTTAAGCAGCAAAAGAACAGGAGGCTACAGAGGGGGTGGGGGAATGGTTTTGGTCCCATTCCACTGAAAGAATGTGCTGTGAGCAGAGAGATCATCAGGCAAAACAGGAATATATTAATCAGGCAGTCATTCCTCATCCTCTTACATCACCTGGCTGCAGCCTGGTGCAGCAGGGGTCCGGAGCAGTGGGTGATCACACACAGCATAGGCAGTGACCTGTGCAGCACATATGGAATATACATTGCAGAAACAGGAGATAAAAGCTCACCTGCTGTTCTGTGGCTTTCTTAATAGAGTGCCTATGCACCACCGGGTGAATTAAGAGCAGAGTAGCAGCTTTAGCTCTGCATTTCCTCACCCCTGTGTTAGAACGCCTTTCTTGTTTAATTTAAGTACTTATTAAGTCATTGAGGAAATGAAGGAAATGAAGAATGTGATGTCAAGACAGAGAGTAATTTAAACGGAGCAAAGGAGCCTTCTCAATTTTATTCAGTCTTATTACATCGTGAAAGATACTCCACAACATAAAACAGGTCTAGGAGAGCTGTCCTATAGCAGATGCACTCCGTAATAATATCAATAATTATATACACTTAAAAAAACCCACAACACAAAAGGCTCTCTAAGGTGAAAGAATATTGGCACTCTTGTTCACAAATACATCAAAGAAGCAAAGGAGATCAAACCAAACATTCAAATGCCCTAAAAAGCTTTACACCTTCAGAGATAAAAAGAAAAAAAAAAAAAAATTAAAACATTTGACACATAAGTGGTGGGGCTCATTTAGAGTTTGAGAGCACACCTGTATGCAATGTATACATATTTCATTAGGCATACAACTGGTTTGGATACTGGCAGAATAAGACACAAAATCCTGATGGCATTTTGTGACAGAAATCTCACCTTGGCCTTACTGCTTGCTCCTTTCTCCTCTGTATGTTAAGAGACCAGATAAAGTATTTCAACCCAGATTCATCCCACATCACTTTTGGTGGCCCAGCAAAGAAAACAGTTAATCAAAAAAATCAACAGTAGTTCCGCATCATGGTCTGGATTATATGTGAAATTTGAGATTTCTTTGGTTCTTATTTGTCGCATTTTCCTGGGCTTTCCCACCACTGCCTGCTATACAATGTATATCACATAATCCTGGCTTTCCATTAAATAAATTTCATATTTGCTCTCACACACAAAGTGACCTTACCATGGATGCACATACTGGTGCCTGTACATAAATGACCTTCTAAGTGATTGTTTCCTTGTCAAGCAAATTCTGCCATCCACTTACCCTAAAATTTAATACAGAAATTCTCAGAACCAGCTTTCTAGTGTTTCATGAACAACCATTTCAAGGAAAATTGAGATGAATGCAACACAGAGCAGAAGGGATCTCTTTCCTTCCTATAGCCTTTAGAAGGTATCTGTTATTTCAGCAAAACTTTTTCCATCATGGAGGGAAACTAACCAAATGGTGGAGATGGAAGTTTTTATTAAACTCTTTAAGAAGCTTGTTAACCAAAGGTAGCTGATGGAAAAGGCACAAAAAGAGGATAATAGTGATGCCCAATATGGATTCAGTGAGCTTGGTTAGTCTAGAGCATTGTACCTGTCCTGAGGACACAGCAAAGCACCCAAGTAGAAATCCTCCCTGGCTGTTGCAGGATGGATGTCAAATATTGGGATGCTGTTGTCCTTGTGGATGTTTACAGATAGACATTTCTGAAGCAAAACATAAACAAACAAGTGGAACCACCGTGCAAGGCTCAAAACAAGAGCAACCTTGTGTGCTAGCCCACAGATTGAAAGCAGATGTAGGGCTTGGTAATTAGGCCTGATTCGAGCTGCATGAAGTACATAAAAGCAGTTGTTTTGGAAATGAAGGGAAGGACCAAGGTAATGTAAACACAATTTGTCTTTTTGCTGCACATGGCAACAGATTAGAGAAAATGAAAGAGAGTTAATCAGGGGGCAAAAAAAAAAGAAAAAAATCTTCAGGGAGGGTACTTACATACTCTCATCCTTCAAAACTGAAATGTTTAAATGCTGCTCTTTCAGGGTTTGTATTTGCATTATGCTGATGTGCAACCTGATCAAAAAGCTCATTTATTTTATAAGGTTCTATAGTTATTGAACACATGCCTCTAAAAATGCGCAATCAAAGCGGTTGTGAACTCATCAGGAAGAGATTGCTGATAGCTGACTGCTCTGGTCACTGAGACTCCTGCTTCAATGGAACTCCTGCTTCCCAGCATTTGGATCAAGACCATGTGCTTGGGAAAGACTGAATGCTGGCATAACCTTTTCCAGGTGAGTGACACTAAAATGATGCCTGGAATAAGTCACTGTAGATGGATCATATTATTTCATGATCTTTTATGTTTGTTTTGGCTTTGCTGAGAATTGAAACACTTCCCACTCTGTTCCCAAAGAACCAAAGTGTGATTGCACATAAACAGGACATAAAATTCATAGGTTGCTCCAATATCCTTTCAAGGTGGATTGAGGCCTCTGGATGTTGGATTTAATTACTCAGGCTCTTCCAGCATCCCCACCTGGATGTGATGTGAGGATGTGACAATGTGAGATTGCTTTGTTTATCTCATTCAATACTGTCAGTCACACACAGAACATAAACACATTTTATTAAACTCAATGAAAATGTTGCATTAAACACCAAAGTTGTGTAGGCTAAAATCCATTGTTTACAGTATTACTACACAGATGAAAACAATATGATTTTTTTTTACTTTGAGAAAGAAGATCTGCTATTTAATAACTGCCTGGAGCTACACTGAGGGCATCAGTGTTGTAAATATTCATTATTCTTAATCTCTCTTTTGTATTTTTCATCACATAACTCCAAACCATTGGATTTTAGGTCAGTTTGTCCAAAAGTCAAAGCACCACAAAAGACTCCTCTAAGATTAAACACCCCAATGCATTCCCACCCCACTTGCTTTTGAAACAGCAGGATTATCACTCTCTCTGTCTCTCTTTTGCCTCTCCCCAAGTGTGCCTGTTTTAAAGGCCTTGCAAGAAGTTTTATAATTGGAGTACAGGTATCTGAAGTAATCACAAGTACACAAGTTCTAAGTAGGAAATCAAATTAAGGTTCCCTGTCCATGTTCTCAGAGTATATATATATACACACACACACATATATATGTATTTATATGGAACTTCACCAATAATAATTTTTACTGATGCACATTAGGGCTGGGTTTTCTAGGTTTTTAGAGGGGTTTATTGGGGTTTGCTATTTTTTTTCTGAATATTGTAGTTTAGCAGTATCAAGCTGAAAGGAAGTAAAATCATCTTAATCAATGCAGAACAGCCAAAAGAATTTTTCCCCCTTTGGTTTTCCCATCAAATGTGTTAAAATCAGGTTCTTGCCCTGCAAAGGGTGGCAGGATGTTACATTTCTCACATTTCAGAAATTCACTTTTTCTCTTAATATGGAATGTATCACAGTAACAGCAGTGCCATTCCATTAGAATTTTTGAAACAGCATAACAAGCTAAATATATTCTCTTTTTTTCCCCCACCTAATTAGAGTTTTGGATACCCTTTGAAACACTAGTGAGTGGTGTAGCTTTGACTTTCACTGACAAAGGCTTTCAGGTGGTTTCCTTGGGGGAAGGTGAGGTGAGAAAGCAGAATGTGCCTTACAAAGGCTCCTTCCACAGTCATCATCAACCCTCAACTAACTTTGGCTTCTGAGCTGCTCATATATTGATTTAAAGAAAGCCAATGTATATCATTACGTAGAAAAGAAGAGACTTCTGCATTTGGATTTTTTTTTTTTTGTGGGTTTAGGGTTGTTTTCAATGGCTTTTTCTGTTTTGTTCACAAAGTCTAACCCACCACAGTACTCAGGCCTTCATCTTCCCCACAGTGAGAGAGATTCCTGCAGCCTCAGAGGCAGTGAAGCCAAAAGCACAACAGCTTGAGCTGATACAAAAAAAATATTCAGGAAATCAAACTCTAAGGTTGGGGGTGGGGAGAAAGAGAGGAAAAAAAAGGGAAGCTGATTGTTTTGAACATAGTGACATTAAGTTCCAATTTAAAGGCAATTCAGGAATCTCTGCAAGCATTTCAGATTTGTCAGCCCAGTGGTTTATGAAAACAACACAAGTTCTCTCTCAAAGCAAGGGTGCTCACTGCTCCCCCTCCCTCAAACACACACACACTTTGGACCATGCAATGCCTATTTTAAGGGAAATCCAGTGCCTTGTGTCACCTGTGAGAGGCTCTGCTCTCAGCTTAGAGCTCCTGGAGCTGTGGTGGGGAGATCTCTTTCATGGTAAGGAGGGCCAAGAAGCTGTTTTAGTTTCTCTAGCTTTGTTTTACTAGCTTGTTTTCACATTTCAGTTTTAAAACAAAAACAACCAACAACCACAAATTACATAAAACAACACAAACAACCAGTCAACTAAAAAATATCAAAATCAAATAAAACCAAATTAGCCTTTGACTGATTTTCATTTTTATTATTTTGCAATGCATGAGCTCCTTTTAACAGAGAGCAATGTAGCTATAAAATGTCTAAGGTTATGCTGAACCAGTTTCTCAATTATATTAAGCTTTCTTCCACATTCAAATACAAACTGGCATTTTCACAATTCATATTTCTAGCTTTCTGTGTGAAGGAGTGGCTCCAGGCTGCACCAGAAAGCCAATATTAACTCCAGAAGATGTCCCAATCCTGCAGAAACCCTCTCAGCAGGCTGGGAGCTCTACAGCTAACCAGAGAATACCAACACAGCACAAATGAATCAGAGGAGTTTGGAAAGGTGTATTCCAGCAGCTCAGCTAACAGGTGTCTTCTGCCAGCCAATACAGCTCCAGCATCTAGACAGGCCTTTTCTCCAACGCATGGTTAATTAATAATTTAATACACATTAATTTTTTGTCTCTGATCAGTTTGCATCTGCTGAGTTATGAAATTGCCCTCAAGCTCCCCTTTCCCTGTCAGGATGGATGCTGTTCTCCTAATATTTCAGTAAGGATAAAATCAGTGGTACAGGATGGCAACAGCCTCCTTCAGAGACATGTTCCTGACAGGGGGAGTAGCAAACAAGGTTTAGGCTTCTGTCTAAATTCCTAAACACCTTTGCTGTCCTCAGGTATTTCTCCTCCCCCAGGATCAGTTCTCATTGAAACCAGCCAATGGTCAGATTCAAAAATCAGCTGGATCACCTTTCAAACTGAGCAAAGCACACAAGAAAGAGCAAACCTGGAAGGTCTTTCAGTTCAATGTAGTAGCAGCTCTCAGACACTCCTTTACTGTTTAGATAAAAAAGGTAATTCACATCCATCCCCAGATGATTGCTTTAATATGATAGTTTTTGGGTTTCTTTTTAAGATCATCTTTTTTGTTCTCATAGAATACACCTCAGGGAAAAAAATTAAAGCCTTATATCAGGATATTTGGCTGCAACAACTGTTTCTACCAAACTAAGTTCTGAGATTTTATTCTCTTTCTACTTTCCCCAGTTCCACCAGCAAAAGCATTGCCGGCTTGAAGGCTTACCTTGAAGGCTTATTTGCTCTTAATAGAAAAGTTATGCATCACTGCACAATCATCTGAAGGCCAGATGGATTATTCTTCCCTCAGCTGAGTTTAATGTCTGTCAGTATTACAATATATTGGGACTTGATAATTTATGAAAATTGTTTACCTTGTGAGGTCTCCCAGTCATTGGAAGTGTAAAACTCTGGGAGATCTCCTTGTCCAGGAATGTCAGCTCTTTTAAGCCATGTGTCTGCAAACTGCTTTTTGTCCTCAAATAGATAAATATCAAGTATTTCCTCATTGTATCCTCTCAGCTGCCAGTGTAATGGACTCCTTGTAAGTTTCATTGTGACACATTAAAATAGTCCATGCCATGAGACATTGCAAATGCAATTGTTTCTGCTTCATAAAGAATTATTATGTTGGCTGTTGTGGTCATTCAGTGGGAGCCATGAGAGACTAAAGACACATGAAAGAATAGGAAAAGGTAACCCAGCAGGATTTTCATCTTTTTTCCCCTCCTCCCTCTAGCCCACATTAAATACAGGCAGGCAAGGTGTTGGGCAGACAGCCTCCCACCCACAGACCCCATCAGCTATTACTTTTTAGAATTAACTGAGAATTATTACATAACCTGAAAAAAATAGAAAAAGTAAGATAAAGAGTGATATCAACATTCTCTAGACCTCTCTTTAATGAAGCTTTTTTTTGTCTCTACCAGCACCCTAATTTTATTAATAAGGTTTCCCTACATTTACAGAGGCAAAGAAATCAAAGTGGTTTCATGATAACACAAGCAGTTGTAGCAGACACTTCAGGCAGCTTCCAGCACCACATTTCCACCACAGAACAGTTTCCTGTGTATTCAAGGCACTACTTCATCCCCACTTTTACTCCAAAGAAAAAGGAAGAAAAAACTGAAATCCCCTCAAATCCCAAAAAAACAGACCTAAACCTGACACACTGGCACATTCCCTTTTCCTGGGAACACTTCAAGGCGCACAGCAAAAATGGTTTCACATTTCTCTTTCATTCAGAGTCAATAAAAAGCTGAGCAGTCATGGATGAAGATGTGTTACTGAGACTCGCAGAAATGTACAACATTCTAAAATTGAAACTGCTGGCCTTTAAGTGGCTGTAGGTAATAGCTGGGCTGCAGCCATGCTGCTTTTAATTTAACAGCACTGAGTGACAAATGATAGCACGGCATGGAGAGAAATGGCCTCCCTGCAGAGTCCTGCTCTTTACCACATTTTTAGTGTGCTTACTAATCAAATATGAAAATAAGCATGCTGTAAGCAGCACCTTTTAGTTTATGAAGGGACTTGAACTAAAACCTCGCAGACCTCTCAGGCGGTTGAGCTAGGAAGGTTTTCCATCTGGAAATTATCTCTTGCGGTAAATTTCTCTCTTTCACCTTTATGTTTATCAGAAAACCAAACATAAAAGCCTAAACAGGGGATTTTTGGAAGTCTTTAGCAAGCCCTAGCACAGTCAAAGTCAAAAATGCTATGTAAACTATGGGTGTAAAATTCCTTAACTCTATCAAGGTACTCCTCTCTAACCCTACTGCTTATTTCAAGACTTGTCCTCAGCCTTGTCCTTTCTGCCATTTTATTTACTCACAGTTTATCATCCCAGTCTGGGGACAATAACTGTGCCCTCCTACTTTTGACCCAGCTCCAAGCTTTAATCTCAAGACTCCCATCTACCATCTGAGGATATTTTTTTTCTTTGAATTAACCATTCAGACCATTGCCCTACAATTCAAACCTTGTATGAATTCAATTCCTAAACACAAGTAATGCCTGACAACAGGTATGAAACAAAGCACTCAGCGAAGCTTATGTAACCAAGCAAAGGATTATTTGTAGGGGACAGCAACTTTTGCCTCGCTTCTCTCAGGTGGCGGCTTATTCAGACATTGAAATGGGATTGAAATCAGCTGTGAAACTTCCTGCAAGGAAGCAAGTGGTGTGCCTTTAGCTCTGTTTGGTTTGGTGAGATGGGACAGTATTGCTGCTGTGCCAGAGAAAAGGGTCAGGGTCTCAGGTGCAGCAAACCTTCCCATGGGCTGGCAGGGCAGGCCCCCAAAACATCCCAAGAGGAGATGCCACACCTGCACCACCACACCCAGTGGGAGAAGATAAAAATCCACATGGCAATCCCAATCCATGGGCACCCAGGTGGACAGCAGGAGCATTTTCTATCACCCCACCCCCTGAGCATTGCCTGTGACCACACACAGGACCCCAGTGCATGACAAATTTTTCTGTCTCCAGGTATTTTTCTGTTGTGCAAAGGGTAAGTCAAAGCCCTGATTTATGTGATGCTACAGCCACTGCTTCACTGTGTGAGAGGGTTTTTGTCGTGCGTTTTAGAGTTGGTGTTCATGTTCTGTGCATGGGACAAGGAGGAAGGTTTAAAGGAGCATGAAGGACTCACACTCACCTGTCACTCATTGACAGCAGGGCTCGGGCACTGGGCCTCTGCAGGACCTGAAGTCTCTGTAACTTAATAAGTAGGTAGGCAGCTTGTTTGAAGCCAGTTTAAATGTGTAACAATAACAGAGAAAAGCGAGGGACGGAGTTAGAAAAAACATGTCAGCTCAGCTGACAAATTCAAGGAGCTACTGCTGTTTTCTACCTTGATTTAGTCAGGGGAAATAAAAAGAGCATACAGATTTGAATAACTGAATTTGCCCAATTCTCACCAAAGGAAAAGCTGGCTCTTCAACAGCAAAGGCTCAGCAGTGTGTCCCACAGTCACAGATACACAGAGGTGACACAGACATAGACCAGACCTGGCATGTTCTAGGACATATCTCTGGCAATATTTTAATTGCTGGAGCCAAGCCCCATCATGCTACCAATGCCTATTGAATAAAAGCTTTCATCTGAAGCGATGTTTTTACATCCTGAAATTGGTCCTGATCGACTTCACCTTTAGGTAATCAACAGACACGCCTAAGGGATTTTGCTTCCACTGCCCAGTTTCCTTGCCCTCACTGAAATTCTGGTAATGGAAATTTGACATGCAGAACCAGAGTCATTCAAAGCCAATGATCTTCTTAATTAAAGGGCCTCCTGCCTTCAGATTTCTTCCAAAAGTCAGATTTTCCTTTAGCTCCTCCAGACCTCCCTTGTGTTTCTGTTTCAGTTGCTGCAGCTTCAGCCCTTTACCAGAACTGTGGGGTATCTCTGTACAATAAGCCTTAAAAAATGCCTTAATCTTCCACACTAAAGCTCACAAGGTTCACTTAGATGAGAAACAGCCAAAACTCTGATCAGCAGAGCCTAATCAGCGTAGATATGGCCCTCTATCCTTCCCTGGTGTAATTTGCAGTAAAACATGCAAAAAACAAGAGGAGGAAAGGGCTGGAGGCAGAGGTGATCATCTTAAACCACTGACTAATCATTCCTAATCTGGATTCGCATATTTAGTAAATACATCCTCTTCCTTTTCATGGGCACGCGTTGACACCCACAGTTAATCACTCGCAGAAAGTCAACTCTCCGAGGCAATATTTCCACCCTGCCTAATTGCACAAGCACCAACTCTCTGATGAGCACTGACACCCTCCTGTCAGCCGGGTAATTTGTTGGCAGAAAATGCCACAGACGCTTTTCTCCTCCACCTGTCAAAGCTTCTCATGCAAACGAGGCGGGGTAATTAGCAGAGACCTTTGGGCAGCACTGGCTTCCAGTCAGCAGGTGCGTTTGTACATCCCTATAGAACAGCCAGGAGTGCAGAATACCCACAGCAGGCAGGCGGCGGTGCTCACAGCCAGCTTTGGGGATGTTTCCCCTACCCACTGCTAGAGACTGCCCAGAAGGAACAAAATTCCATGGCACTCCACAACTCATAGGATTAAAGGCAAATTTTAGACCAAGGATCAACCCCCCTCCCCAACAGAAAGCAGAAGAAGCGGTTTTCATTCAGAAAGCCTTCAGTGATAAAAAACTGCAACAGGGCAACAGGGGAGCTGCAGGAGTGTGGGCAAGCTGAAGTCTGGTCTGGGGGAACTCTGCTTTGTGGAAAAGGTGATTTGAAGCTTCAAAGCGCTAAGGTTCAAGAGTTAAAGCGACCACATAACGCTCCAGGTTTCCACAAGTGACTTCCCCAAGACAAGGAAGGGCACAGAGGGCTGTCCCAGTCCATCTCCCTAAACCCTTCAGGGTTTATTCTGAGTTCCCTTGCTCCAGGCAAATTGGTTACAGTCTCATTCACTGTCAAGCAAACCCAACACAAGATAAATCACCCGGCATTAATCTTTTGCAGTTCACCTATAATACAAAAGAGCAGTAACCTAACACTTTAATCATGGCACTGTTACAAGCTGCTGTTCTCCACCAAGTTGAAAGCTCCTTCTGCACTTGGGCTCATCATCATGAGCCTCACCACAGCTGTCACAGAGTGGGAAATGCCATCTCTGCCCATTTTCAGGAATAAAGATTAATCTAGAAGCCAAGGGAAGTTGCTGGTACCTACCAGGAGGAAGCAAATGGTGCTGGAGCACAGGTATCCAAGCAACTCCCCCACATGAGGGTTTCAGGTTGCTCTGAAGATGCAGAACTGCTGGCAGGGGTCTCTCCATGGTACAAAGCCAACAGGTTCTCACTCCAGTTCAATCTGAATCCTCCGAAAAATAACATTGTCCCCTAGAAAGCTATTTGTCAACCAGATACCTACCAGAAATACTCTGCTTTTTTTCAGCATCTCCAGTTTGTCAAAGATAACAAAAGCATTTGTGCAGTGATATGCACTGTCTTTCATGGATGGACATAAAGAACTACTTCAGAAACCCATAATAAATCCACTAGGTCATAGGAAAATACACAACTAATTGTCTACACATGGTTTATACTTTAAAGAAGTCACATTTGCATCTGCAGTAGCAGAAATGAGCTTTATCTGGGGAGAAGGGGAAGGATGATATATATTAAGCTGATTAATTAATCACAAGGTCACATTCCCTAAGAAAAAGAGTCCTGCCCAAAGAATTTCCATTAGAAAACAAGGCAAGACATACAGGCTATATCTAGAAGTAAAATTGAGATAAATTCTTCTAAGTCACACGCATTTCTCTTTCTGAGTTGCTCCATAAAACAAATCTTTCCCTTTGAACCAAAGGAAATATTCTTGGACAACTTTTCTTTAGGAGATGCTGAGCCAGAAGCTTCCTCTGAAGCCAGGGAAAACTGCAGTTTCTCAACACCTTCAAGCAGATATACACATACATACACATGTATCACACGTACATAACACACACAGAGCTGCAGGAAGACATTTGAAACAGAGTTCCCTTTTGTATTTACTTTACAATCACCATGGGACACAACAAATTAACTGAACTAATCAACTAATAGAGCACATTAACTCTCTCACAATCTAGATGTTGTGGTTGCTGAATGCGGGAATTGATACCAGACAGCCTTTAGTCACTGACTGTGTTACTGATTATGTCCAATTATGGCAAAGAAAAAGGATTCTGAAACATTTGAGCTGGGGCAGAGAGAGAGAGAGAAGCATAATTTGTGCCTTATGTTAGGCAGATCTTCCTCCCCTACTACAGCATTATTCAATTATTGGCCATCTATTTACCACCAAGGAGACAATCTGGCCGTGTGCTCTGCAGTATTTCCCCTTTGCCAAAGCTGTCTGATGCTCACACATCCCATTCACAGGGCACCAAGTGGTGACACCGAGCCAGGCTGCACTGGAGAGGCTCAAATCATGCTCAGCTCACAGCCAATTTGTCAAGGTGGGAGGTTGAGTTTCAGGCCTGGAATGTAATTCATATTTCAGTGTCCTGACAAGAGGCAGCCTCGGTGCCCTGTGCACGCAGGGAAAGCGATCCTGGCCAGGCTGCAGCCTGGTTATCCCACACACCCTGCACAGAGAATGCCTCCTCTGTGTGAGCACCTCAGGGCTGCTCCTTCTGCCTGCCAGCACCATTAAATGGGTGAGCTCTTGGCTCGTGGCTGTGTCTGGCATCTACAGCTCTGACACACACAGGGCACACAGCACAGACTAGGCAGTGCTCCCTCTCACTTTGGGTAAAGTGCTGCTTTAGGGGAGCAATGCACCTCACTCCTTTTCCACCACAATCACCTCCCTTCCCCAACCCTGAGTTCAAAAAACCAAAAGAAAAGTAAATCATTCCATACCAACTCATAAAGGAAAACATATAATTCAGCAAAAGATTTGCAGCTCAAAGGGTGCAAAAGAGGCTGAGACTATCACACTCCAAGCTGAGTTTAGTCTCTTGGATGCCACTAAAACCTAACCTGTCCTTAAGCATAAAATTATTTCCCTCCCTCCCATCATATAAATCTTCAATTTAGGAAATATCTTCATGGTAAATTAGTCCAGTACCCATCTGCCAAGGAAAAGGTGGTAAGAGGAAGCCTGGAACTGAAGGAAATAAGGCAGTTCTATTTCCACCATGCAGATTATAAATGCTACAAGGAGTTTTAGCTCCCTTTTTTAAAAGGCACTCATACCATCACACCTGAAAACCTTACAGTTCATAACACACTTCATAAAAGCAGGAACCCTTGGGTCTAGCTAACACTTGAGAAAAGCCAAGCACCTATCTTAGGGCACATCTGCCCAGGTGGGCAGGACACACAAGAGCAGGGGCACAAACCAAGGCTACCACCATTCCTGCTTTCAGTCCACCAACTGTCACTTCTCAAGCCACAAAAAAACCCTAAAAACTTTGCATCACCCCAAGGCAAAGCCAAGGCACAACAGAGCTCCCAGCCCATGCAGCGCTCCCAGCCCATGCAGCGCTCCCAGGTCACAAGGCCAGGCACCCACACCAAGGGGCCTTCCATGGAAATGGGTTCCTTGCCTATCCCAGGGCCTTGCAGGTCACCTGCAGCAGAGCAGCCACACCAGGAACCCCCTCCAAGCTGCCACAGAAAACTCTTCCAAGCCAGATTTTAACCTTTGATAGCCTACAAACCAACCCAAAACAGCTCTAGGTTTACCTCCAATTCAAGAGCACCAAAAAACAACAATATCAGGGGTTATTTTACCTTTTGCCAGCCAGCAGACAGCAGCCCTCAGGAAGTCCTGATGTGCTTGGTCATCAGAAAGAGCCAGACACACTTATCCTGCCCACAGTTGCTTTAAGCACTGCTTTAAGTATGCACAGCTGGGACAGGGGAACTTCCATTTACACCCAAACATAGAAGCACTCTTCAGATTACACAGCATTTTAAACAGGTGCTGAGGACTATGCATGATAAAAGACCATAAAAAAATAGGCACACAACCCCCAGGGGTGGTTTGTTTTTTCCTTTATAAATGTTTTTAATTGATTCTGCAGGACAGAATGCCAGAGTAGCCTATTAATCCCAATATAAGTTTTGCCCTGAGTAAAAGGCTGGACTGGATTTACTTGTATCCAAATCTGTCCCTTGTGTAACTCTGTGGAAGACAATCAAGTTACAGCATGGGAAAATACACACTTTTATATCTAAATGCAAGCTGTCTTTATTAACTCGCTGCAGATGGATGCAGGTGCAGGTAGTTGCTACTGATCCCATTTAAAAACTCAGCTACACAGTTTCCCCTAAAGATCTGTGGACGCTAAAAGGAAAAAGCTGAAGCTGCACAGGTCAAATGTTAAGCTCCTACAACAAAAAGAAAGGTTCCTGTGTCAGTAGGACAAGTTTCTAGTTGCTCGGGTCTCCAGTGTTGCTCTATGGTGACCACAAGGTCCAGGACAAGAGCATATCCTGCACCAGGGAATATCCATCTGGATGACTGGGAGATGTATTTTGGGCCCCTGAGGATTTGGCATATTCCTCTCTTGCATGTCATTACATTAAACCACTTCTTCTGCATCAGATGATCATTTCCTCAGCAGTTTCTGGAAGGAGCTAAATCCCTTAACTGCCTTGGAATAAACCCTCAAGTCATTAGGTATCTCCAGGGGCTACGGGGCTCCAGCTGTGCCAGGCTTGGAACAGCAAGAAAGGGGACAGGCATCTTTCTATTCAAGCCTCAAAAAAACCAAGATACAAACACAATACAGCTTGATCATCTTTCATTTTTGTGGGTTTTTTGTTTGTTTGTTTGGCCACAGTTCAGTTAGTTTTGATTAGATTTGTTTGGGGCTTTTTTCACTCTCATCAGTTAAGAGGAATTAAACCAAAGGAAAGGCCCTGCTCATTTGATCAACCCACCCAGGCAGTTTTGTAAACATGCAGTGACTCCACATGTGGTATCACTCAGTTAATAAATAGAAGCTTGTGCTCTCACCAGCCCCTCACAGGTAACAAACAGGACCCTGATTTTCCCTGAGAAACCACAGCTGGGGGAAAACTGGAAGTCTGGAGCAATCCAGACCACGGAGATGCAAAACTGGGATTTCACAACACCTTCAGAGAAACACCTGCAACCTGAGCACACCCCAGATGTGTTCCTGATGGGTTTCTGCCAATCTCTGAGCCCATCCAAAGGCTACCATGCTATAAAGACTTTGTGGCCTCTTCAGCAGAAAACTCATGAGGGGGAAAGGAGTTCAGGGCTGTATGTTCAAGAAATGTTTTGCCCCTGGATAGGTTTTATCTTTTTTTTTGTAGCTCATGAAACTCCTTGTTTGGACAAAAAGAAAAGGGTCAGGGCATGACATCAGAGCTTGCACAGGTGACATAAAAACCTTCATGCCCTTCTGTCCAGCAAGAGGCTTTAACAAGACCAATCTTTTCCTGCAGGAGAGAATAAAATCTTCCCTAAATGCCCACCTTGGCAAACAGGTTGGTTTTGTCGAGTTTGTTAGCTGACCCATTAAAAAGTTCTTTAAGGATATCAGTTCTCCACTGGCTGCACCTGCACTGCTCAGGATTGTGGCATTGAGAGAACACTTTCTAAGCAGAAAAACACTCATTTGTGGAAATTCCAATTATTCTATGAAAAATCGAAAAATATTTATCCCCAAAGCAACCTGACAAGCAGCTAATAAGTCTACAGATGTGCTGGGCTCAGTTTTTCTGCTCTGAGGACTGTCTCAGAGCAGAAAGCCATGTATTTGGGAGAGAACAGGAAGTCATATAAACTCCAGCTACACATCTGGCTTGAGCCTAGAAATTTCCCATTTCTTGGCAGGTGGGCATGGATAACCAGACTCTCCTCTTTTGGGCTCCTGGGAGTCGTGTGTGGGGGCAGGAATCCCAGAAGGTCTTTCCAAATCTTCAGCCGGGTTGTAAATCCTGATTTTTTTCCGGCCTCCTCAGGATTTTATGCTCCATGGGCCAGAAAACCTCCAAAGCCTTGAGAATCAGGATTTAAAAAAAAAAAAAAAAAAAATCCTCCAAGGGTAATGCTGTGGAATCCAGAGCTAGATGTAATCATACATTGAAGACTGGAAAAAAGATACGAGAGGCTGGAATTTCACCTCTCCTTGGCTTCAGCAGCACCCTTGGTGAGGTGGCTGTGCCTTGCAGCTGTGCATCCTGCAGGGCTCTGGGTCCTGCTTGGCATCTTTCTTCCACTCCTAGCCACAGGACATGGGGCCTTCTTCCAGTTTAATTTATCTAAATGGCAACTTTCAGGTTTTGGAGATGCCACTGCCTCTGATTTTCATATGCTTTGAACAGCTGCTTCAACAGGTTCTCTAAGATGGTGGTTAAAAATCATAGCCTAAGGAAAGGAATATGTCTACTGCCAGCAAGAGTATAAAATATTTTAGAAGATTGTATCTACTAAAGGGGTCTTCTTTCTAACTGTGAAAAACAAACAAACAAACAAACAAAACCAAAACAAAACAAAAAACAAACAAAAAAAAAAAACCCAGAAAAAATCCTACTTGGTTTATTTTTAACTTTTGTGTCACTGTTTCTATCTCTGAATTATCATTAGAATTTACTCTGAGTCCCCAAATGCAAACAGAATATTTTTTTTAAATCAGGATAATTAAAATGAAACACATTTTGTTTCTTTTTTTTTTTTTTTTTCTTTCTTTCTTTCTTTCTTTCTCCTTTTTTTTAAAAAAGTGGGATTTTTTGGAATACAAATGTCAAAGTTTTGTGAGCACATAGGTACTCAGCCAGGCTTGGGGACTGAGCTCAATTCTGTGGGAGCAGAGCAAGATACAGAGCTCAACATGCAGCACCAAAATGAGATTATAACGGGTGTTGTAACTACCTGGTTTTGAAGGATAAGGTCTTTCAGCCCAGGGAAGGGCTGAGAGTAGAGGCAAAGCAAATATTCTTCCAATTATAGGCTATTGATTACCTCCCATTGGTCTACCAAGGAGCAAACACCATGTAGCTTTATATGATTTAGGTAATTTTATTCACCATGCTCCCATTAAAATCAAATTAAAATCCCTTCCTTGCATCTCTTTGTTCAAAACCTTATCCCTTTTCCTTCCCTCGCTGTGAATCATTATCTTACAATAAAAATAAGCTGTATTGTGACCACATGGAGTCAGTGATCTGAAACTTTGTCTTCATCATGTCCCTTAGTTAGTTAATTCAAGAAAAATAAAGGTTACAGAGAGTGGGGAGGTGAAAAGTCTTTTCTGAAGCCACAGGACTCCTTCATGCTTTTGGTCATCATTGATAGACACTGTAGTGACAAAGGTTACATTACAGGATCTTTAACAGAGTCTTCTTTAAACACAAATTCAGCAAAAATAAAACAGCAAAACTGCACTCAGCAAACAATATAAACCCTGGGTTTTGGCACTGCCTGAAGAAATGAGAGTGAAATTATCAGGGTTGCAAAAACATTTATTTCCACTTACAGAGCAAAAACTCGCCAACAAAATCAAGTTGTTTGATTGATTTTAGTTTTTATTAAGTCATCCTGCTACAGCCATAGTCTCCACATTAAAACCTACTGCAATTTCATTTATTAAGCATCTAAAAAAAAAAAAAAATCCTACAAGCTGATGCCATACTCTTAAACTTCTTGAAGCTACAATTGACTTGTAACCAAATCCCCGGGTGCATTATGAAACAGGGCTGTCAAGCCATAACAGCTCTATTACAGCTCCTGCTCCAGCCTCTGAGAGCCTTTGCACAGACTGCCAAAACCCCCACCTACCCAGGGGAAGGCATATCCAACAACAGAGGAGAAGAAATTTGTTGGAACCCTGAATGCTGAGGATTTTAGGCTTTCTGTGCTAACAGGCATTGACCCCCAGGAAAACACTGCATTTGACCTGAGGGTGTGGAACAGGCTTCCAAAATTGACTGATAGTACTGGGATTATGGGTGTGGAGTTTGAATGGAAGTGTGTGATATCACAGGGTGGAAATACTAGAATTTAAGGGTTTGGTATATAGTATTATATATAAAGCAAGATGGAGGATTTAAGGTGTAGGCTAAGTTCTTCTTCTTTCACCTTCTTCTTCATGGGTCTGGGTGGTATTTTGTAATTGGGTGAAAAAGTCCTCATTGTGGACCATGGGTGTTTAGTTATTAGGTTAAAAGTAAGAATAATTTAGGTGTCATTTCATTATTGGACAATTAGTACTTATAAGACCTTGGAAAGAGTTAGAGACAGAGCCATTTTCTACCTCATTATCTAGAACTCACAACTTGTGAGACTGTGCTATAGATAAGAATTAATAAAAATCTGAGTCTGGACACGAAACTGCATCTCCCGAGCTTTAATCCCGGCTCTAACAGAAGAAAAGAAGGTAACAAACCCACAGAAATTGTCCCCATACAAGCTGTCCTCCAAGCAAACACACTGCACAGGTTCTTCTCTTGTTGCCGAGGTGCTGAGGGTGTGGGGGAAATACTAAAGGTGAGAAAGCTTTCAGGAAGCTGTGAAAACAGAAACAGAAAGAGCTGAAGAACTTGGAATTAGCTGCAACTGCACAAAGCTCAAAAGCAGGAGAAGATACAATGATACAGCAAACAAGGACATGAAACAATAGTTTGGGTTCTTAGGCTCGGCTAGGATAGACCTTAAGACTGCAGAAAAATATGATAAGCAAGATAGTGAAAAGGTTTAAGCTTAATAATGGAATATTGTTTACTGTTAATAGAAAGCATTCAAGCAAGCATGGTTTGAAGCAGGTGTAGCTGTGCTTTCAGTGACTGACTAGAACAATTGTCTGTGAGCTTTAGCAATATGTTATTAGCTGGAAAACTTTTAGAAAAAGTCCTGTAACAAAAAGATTTTTGGCTGTTGCTGGCAGATGTGAGCTGTTGCCATCTTTCAATTATCTCAAACTGAGAGCCCCCCAACTCTGTGGCTCTCACAGTGTGTCAGGATTTTGTGACAATAACCAGGCAGGGCTGAGCAGCCCGGGGGCAGAGGGGCCAGGCTGGGTGGGGATCAGCCCTAGTTTGGGCAGCAGCAGTATTAATTCATTATTTATTATATTTATTTATTATATTTATACAATATTAAGACCTGTCTCAGACTGCAAAGGTTGTCATGTTTCAGTGCCCGCCACGCCTGGGACATGAGTAAAATGGGATTTGTCTTTTAGGCCAAAGGTTTCTCAGGTGTAGGGATGGGAAGAGCTGTGTGACTCTGTGTGGATCATGAACTCTGAAGCCAAAAACTGAGAGGTTTGTCTGCCTCAGGCCACTCTAAAAGATTTCTGTGAGACCCCAGACTATTATTTTCTTGTAAGCCTTTGGTGATAAAGATTTCAAACCTGCTTTTGCTGCTGATTTTGGAGCATAGCTAGTGTCCAAGTGAAAAAAATCTGTATTATTCCACAGCTACACCCCTCATTGTATTTGTTTTCCTCTTTGCTGTGATTTAATCATTTCCACTGTTTTGTATAAGGCACATCAAGAAGTTTGGGCAGAAAGGAGAACATTTCCAGTTGTTAGGCTACAAATAGACCTGAGATCTTCTAAAATGCAATGACAAACCTAACAAGAACCGAAGCCAACGAGGAACTTCACAAAGTCAGGCTTCTACCTTAGCTCTCCCCTGCTGCTGAGGCACAACAGATACTCACATGTCCTGAGTTTCCAGTGATGAGCATTTTCCTCAATTAATAAGTATTCCACCACCATTGACCATTTAGCCTTGCCAAACCTGGCAGTGCCCCAGCAAGGTGCTGGTAACCTACAGGGAAGCCTGGAGCTGAGTTTTGGGGAATGAAATCCCCTCCCTTCCTGCCTCGCCCCATAGCTGCTCCTTCACACCCTTCTGCAGCTGAGCAGCAGTGCTGGAAATCAGCACCACGGAGAATTTGTGGCCTTCACCACATTCCCCAGGGACTGTGGCACCATGATGTGTGATGCCAGGGATGTGGAGGTGGCAAGATCAAAGCAAAGAAAAAAAAAAAACCACTCCATACTTAACAGAACATTTTTTCTTTTTCTTTCCTTTATTTTTTCCTTTTACCTCTGAGGGTTGGATAAAGTGTGCATGGCCTAAAAAGAAAAATATGTGCACATTACTCTAAGCTTCTAATGGTAGCAATAAGTCTCAGGGGTGTTTCTCCAAGTTGCAGTCAGACTTTTACAATACGCAGAACCCCCTTTTAAGGCATCTCATTCTGCTTTCTCACAAATGCAAAGAGCAAGGCAATTATGGAGAGGTTGGAAGTGCCACAACCCTCAAATGACACAAGAGCCGACGTATTTTTCTTCCAAGAATCTTACCCTCTTATGTTCTGCAAAGAGATTTATAATGCACTGCTCCCATTCCACATCCAAGCCCCTTCACAGCATCCCTGGAGAGAGGGGTAACTTTAGCCCTGTGTCCAAACCCTGCTAAGGCTAAATGAAGGAAACAGGAATGCTTCCCCCGAGTCCTCTACTCCTGCCTCCAGTATTACTGAGCTTGGTATTTCAGGGACTAAACCAGATCTTTTTTTTTTTTTTTTTTTTTTCCTCTCACTCTCCCAGTGGAAAATTAATCAGCTTTTCACAAACTGTAGGTGAAACTTCTGACAACCCTTCTGAGCTTTTTCAGATTCCTTTGTACTGGAAGATAAAGTTTTTCTCTGCATAGTAGTGGCAACCTCTCCCTCAAGATACAGGACTAACAGCCTAAAACATCAAGCAGATTTCATAGACCTGGTGATCCAAGCCCATAAAACTTTTAATTGTTAAATATTTTAAAAATATTTCAAGAATATTTCAAAAGTTTTATCACTTCAGTATCACAGTAACTACACACAGCCAGACCTGTCATAGCAAACTCAATATATTTTACAGCGTGATAAGAATAGCTACTTGGAGAAAGAAGTCCTGTTGATAAAATGATAGAATAGTAGCAGATAAGTTTGAAAGTTTCCCTTTTGGGAAGCCACTGAGACATTTTTGACCATTGGTTCACTTGGCTCTGTGCCATTTGAGTCAGATACTGCACAGACACCGAGGACACGGATGAAAACAGGGTGTGATCTAAATGTCAGATTGTAAATTCCAAAGGATTATGATCAAAATATCCAAGCTGGTTGTTCCACTGGTTTCCCACAAGATGGAAAACTTTTGTTCTGTCTCCTACCGTGATCTTCCTGTTGAGAGCAGTAAATTATTTAATCGGTAATTTTAGCACTTTTCTAGCAGACACTTAACAAAAGGCCATAGCCAAAATCATTGGAAGGACTCATTTAGGAGGCCATTTAACAGCCAGCGATTGCCTATACTAAAGGTAAAGGCTTGGGAAGAAACCCTGTGAAAGAGGTTCCTCTGAAAAGGCACCGAACAGATCCCAGTGAAAACATCGAAGCAGAACTGGGGGTAAAGGGTTTTTCTGGTGCTGTGCTCGTCATGGTTAAAAACAGACTAGATACACAAAAATGCACTTCAGGCAGAGTGCTTAAAACCCAAACTGCAGTAGGTGTTGTGGCAGCCAGAGGGAAAAGGCCAAAGAGCTGCTTGTGTTCACAATGTTTATGTACATTATGCCTCAAAACACACGGTGAGATGATGGAGCCTGGTCTGCACCCTGCAGAGCTGGATCACAATCACCCAACATTATCTTAAGCTGCTTAGTGTGTGGCTGCTATTAAATTCTTTTTTTTACAGTCTAAATGCATAGCTTAGCTGGCTATGGCACTTGTTCAGCAGAGGATATATTGAATAGAAATTACAAAAGAAGGGAGAGATAATGCACTTTTAGTTTTTGGGTGTTAAGAGTAGCAGAGGTCTCTGACTTCTTCAGCCCTGTGCTTCATTGTATTCCTTCTGCCTTCTGTCCTTCTTCTGATGGGATGTCTTACCTCGCAGCAGGAAATTGATAAAGCTGTGTTACAATTCTGAAGGCTGGCTGGTGTCGGGGACAGGGTTTGCTTTCATTTAATCTTTATTTTATATTTATTTGAAGGAATGAAGTAGTTTCTTTGGCTTAATTAGTTATTTAACCAGGGAGGTGTTTTTCACTAAAACCCTATAGAACCTTATATGAAGAGGTAAAAAAAGGGGCAGGAAAAAAATTTCTCTGTGGGCCAGCTCCTCTGTCTCCAAAAACCCACGTGCACAATGAGAGAAGCTGGGAACAGAAAGGAAAAAATTGAACCAAGTAATAACTGAATATTGAAAAAAAAAACAACCAACCAAAACCAAGCAAAAAACTCAAGAAAATATCTATATCCAAATCTCAGAAATAGATTTTATTTGTTCATATTGTTTCCTATTTTCATTTGACTTCCTTGGCAGGTAGCCCAGTGCTCCATCAGTGAGAGGAAAGGAAGTTACAGCATCACATTGTTGTAGGGATTGAATTTTATTGCTTTGCTATTACAATTAGGCAAGTATTAACTCAGTTAAATGAGGCACCATTTTTTTAAAAGTATATACAAGTGGGAATTGTGACTTAGTCCTCTACTAAAGCCCTCCCAAAAGCTTTATGAGAGTGAAAGAAAGAGAATAAAAATAGCTAAATAATAAAAGGTGATGCAACTTTAAAGGGGCACACTAAAACTGGGAATCATTATTGGTGATTAGCTGCCAACCAGCCTGAGGGGAAGCTGCACGTTTTAGCAGTGGTCAAAAACCTGGCAGCAAATATCCAGCTGGAGCTGCAAAAAGCCACCCAGAAAATATGGGGATAAAATGTCTGCACTGAACGTGATTTATGGGGTAAAGAATCCCAGGCAAACCCAAATGTCCAGTGGGATTCACAGAGTTAAACTTGGATGGCACAGACAGGCAAACAATTAACTGTGCAACCACTGAAACACTGCTTTGACTCTGAAACATCTCCTCAAGTCATCTCCCACCCTCATTTTTTGGGATTTTTGCTGTAAGACAGAGCAGATGGGCAGCCCCTGTTGGCAGCAGAGGGAGGAGGGGTCAGGACGATGCTTGGTGGGGACAGCAGGGGACAGCAGGTACCAGGGAAAACCTGCAGGGGGAAGGGGCTCTGCCACACTAAACTCCCGTGGTTTGAGCCCAGTTTTAGCCTCCGTGGAGCTGCAGGAACTCTGAGAGTAATGAAAGTGAAATGAGCGAACCACCCTGTGAAAATAAAATGCCTCAAATAAAATGTAAAATATACCCAAGGACAATTTCCTGCTGGGTGGGGAGGGGAACAAGAGAATTGACATCAGAGATGCTTATTTGAATCCCTGGTCAGACTATGGTGCAAAACAACCAGACCTCCATTTTTATTTTTTCCCCCCATTTAAACAAATAGGGCTTAGCATTTATATGTTTTTTTACTGGTTTCATTTCACCTCAGTGCCTTAAAATAAAATGTTTTACTCTATGCTCTCATGAACACCATGAGACTAAACACTAACTTTTTTTTGTCCTTGCAGCCTTGAGGCAGGAGAAGAAGCCAAAAGCCTGCTTCCCTAAATCGCCAAAAATTAAGAATAAAAAGCTCTGGTTATTTCACTCTCGCCTGCAAACATGCACTTCTTTAAAGGGCTGGAAGCTAAACTCAGTATTAATTACAAATCCATGGTGAGTAAACACTCACTTTACCAAAGAAACTTAAAAACTGAGCTTTCCAAGACTACTGGATAAAAGAGGAGTGGAGATAAAGGGTATTTCTCCCTTTACATGGAGAGCAATAGAGTGAATTCAAATATTCTAATGCACCCACATCTCAGCTACCTTCAAAGTGATATATCAGTGATGAATCTTAGTTGCTGAATCAAATTAAAAATAAATAATGAAATTTGCTAAGCAAATGCTCCCTTAATGATGACTCCAAGTCATTGCTTGATGGCAAAAATTCAAAGCAGAACCTGGTTGTGCACTAAAATATTTGTCTGTGTACATTTTATTTCTGTTTCATGATCAGGAATCTTAACAGTCAAAAGTGATAGATGCATTCAAGATTCCAGAGTCTGTGGGATTTATTAGAGCAACAAGGGACTGGTCCAAGTCCTGGCTGTTCTTTTGGAGAAGTCCTGGAGCCCAGGCAACTGGAGAGGAGCAAAGATCATCCTCAGCTTTAAAGAGAGGAGAAAAGCAGAGCCAGGCAATTCCAGAGCAGGTATGCTAACCTCAAATACCCAGAAAGAGCTATTTTTAAATATCTCACACAATACATTTCTAAGCAGCTGGAGGATTACAAGGTCTTAAGAAACCAACTCAGATTTGTCAAGAATAAACAAATCCTGTCAAACTCATCTCATTTATTGCTGTGGCAGGATAATCTAAAAAGTGGTGGATGTGATTTATCTTGTCTTTACTAAGACTTCTGATGCTGTCTCCCATGACATTCTCATGAGCTAACTGGGGAAATATGGGCTATTATGAAATCATTTTAATGTGAAAGCAGAGTGAGCTGAAAAATCCTGTGTACTGAGTACTCTTCATTTACCAGAGGCCATCTGAAAAGGATCATGAGGAAGCCAAGAGAAAGTTCTATTTTGTGTTTTCTGCAGTTCACCTTTGCATGAATAACCTTCATGGAGACCATGTGTCTGTTTGTATGTGGAAAGGAATCAGAGCTGAGAGAGATTATCTCTAATTTTTTTTTTTTTTTTTTTTTTTTTTTTTTTTTTTTTTTTTTAATTGGGAAAGTAAAATTCATTAAGAAATCCCAAAGCATTGGAACAAGGACTGAAAAAGGAACTGAGTGCACACCCATTAAATGGGGAATTACTGACCAGGCAGTGGTAGCTTGGAAAGGATCTGAGGAATCAGAGGAGCTCAGAAAATTAAAGGAAGTCAATAATAGCATGGATAACCATATGAATTAACAGGAGTGGCACGTGTGAGGCAGCAGATGTAATGCTCTGATTTCGCTTGGCACTGCTTGGGCTTTTAATGGTACAGAGATCTGGGCCTGGGCACATATCATCCTTCTTCATCCTTGGGAAGAAATGCAAAGTGGAAAAACACCACTTGGGCAGCACTAACCAACCCCGACAGGCATATTGAATTCATGGAACTGATTATCAGCAATTTACCTCTCCAGAGTCGATGATCATGATGGATCCCTTCCAAGTCAGCATATTCTGGGATGCTGTGGTGGGGGGGAGCTGCCAGGCAGTTCCTTGTTCTGCTGTTGTTAAGTGACAACAACTGGTGCCCTTCCAGAGCTGGCTACATTAATTAATTAAATTAATACCATTTTACAGTAAAAGCAATAAAAACACCAATAGCCGTTGTGCCCTCTAGGATCTAGAGCAAATATAATGTACCAGCAATGCCCAAGGGATAGGCACAAGCCAGGCTAACACAACTGCTGAGGGAAATCTGTTCACAGAGCAAATGGTTTGCACACTGCATGGATTAGATCTCATCAGAGCCACCTCCCTGGTGCTCAAGAGCATCAACCCCCCCTGTTTGGAAACTAAAATGACACCATTTATCCACTACAGCATGAAACATTCTGGGGCCAGGAAGAACAAATGGCTTCCAGTCCAGCTGTGGTCATGCAAGGACAAGTCCATTTTCTGTGATTCCCTTTCTGTTGAACACACTGAGACAAAATCCATCCCCACCCCAAGCCCCCAATAAAAAAGGATGCTACATCCACATTCATAAAGTTTATCAGCTTACAGACTCCAGAACAGGTATATCATTCATTGTTTTGCACCAGTAAGCAGAGTAGTATACAAAAGCATGCAAAATCAGTTATGGTACAGAAAGAACCTGTAAAATTCAAGAAACTGGCAAGCATCAAAACCATTCCTATTTTTCTAGGAAGAGGATTCCTGAGTTGTGTGTGTTGGCAATTTCAAAGACCCTGTATTTGGGTGAAGCACACAGAAGAAAAAAAACATGGCAGGGACATAACAAAACAGGGGCAAAATATTATCTAACACAGATACTCAGAGGCAAGAAATGATCATGGGGTGAAATTACAGTATGTGGTGGGCTACTTTATTTTGTTGAAAAGTACATCTTTGACTGGATTCAACATAGCAATAAGATGAAAAGAGGTCCACTGGTGAGGGAGGAAAAAAAGCAAAAGTTTGGAAATACTTGACACAACTAAAATAAATGATAGCTTTTTTTAATATCCCATAGGCAGGCTGTAGAAGATGTTTTCCAGTATCCATGGAGAAAGCAAAGTCTTCAACTGATGTAAGTCAGTTTTGCACAAATGCTGGTCTGCTTAGTTAAAACCTGCACTGCTTGTTTCTTTAATAGATAATATAGGTAATATCTAGCTTTCACTCCAGACCCATGCTTTAACACTCAGAATTTATCCATATTTAATTACAATTTTATCACACTAATCAAATAAATTTACTTTGTCCTCCAAGCAATCACCTCAGTATTTCAGTATGTAAAAAATACTTTCATTATGTTTATTATAAAAATATAAATGTTTCCACTACAAATCATTTTACATTAGTAAGAGGCCATCTACAATTGCACAATATATAATCTAAATGAGTAAGTAATGCTTTTGAAATACAAGTTAAAGTAAATACATATTGCCAATCAAATCACATCTATACATTGCTTATTGGATGCTAAGTTACAGCACAAAAACTAGATTATGTTAACAGAAATAAATAAAATGGAAACTATATTGAAAGGTACAAACCCAATAATATGGCATGTCTTTTTATGAAGCAGTTTGCATTTTGCTTGATGTCCATAACCTGTACAGGCAGATGGCCACACGACCTCTATTTCTCTACTCCACACTGAAGAATTGTACACTGCTATGTTTACATATGTACAGGGGGACAGGGAGTACAGGATGCTTGCAACAGAGGCCACTTACAGTACAAATCAACTTCTGACAGGGAGGGAAAACCAAATGGGTTTTAAAAACTCTCAACTCCTAACAGCAAAGAAAAGCAAAACCGAGCTGCTTTATTTTTTTTTCCCTCGGTGAGATTGAATCTTTTATGCTGAGCATGCCTGAACAGAGGGCAAGGAACACGGCAGGACACATGGCAGGAGGAAATGGAGGGTGGTTGGTGCAAAGTTTTCAAGTGTCTGAAGCTCTGAGGATTGGGTCTGTGTCTCCAGCAATATTTCCCCGAGGTCAGCCCCCATCCCAGCCCCTCACCCCCACACTCCAGCAGCAGAATGAAGCTGAGGAGAAATGTTACAAAAAGCTGTCCCCACGCAAAGTGTTTGACACTGGATTTCGGTGGCTTAAATTCACTAACAGTGTCTGATTTAGAGCAATCTCAAACCAAAGAAAAGAAAGATTTTGAATGAACTGAGCAACACAAAACGCAGCTTTTCTATCCAGCATGCTGCATTTCATGGGAGATTGGGGCAGATAAGGGGAAGTGTTCTTTACAGCTTAAGTGCTTTATTTTACCTTTCTTCCTTTTTTTTTTCTTTTCTTTTTTTTTTTTAATTTTAACTTTAAAACCCATTCACTTCTCTTTCAGAAAGGATTGCTAATTATTATGCTGTGAGTGTTTCAAAACCAGTCCTTTGCAGCATGCTCACTACCAGCACTCATGAAAAAGCCTCTAACTCTGTTTTTCTTCAGCAGTGTGTGATAAACATTATGCCTGGACATTTAGTAAGTCCTGCATTCATGTAGAACAATTTCAGCCCTACAAACCCTAGAAACTGATTCTTTCCTCACTTATGTACCTTCCAAACTCAAGCCAACAGAAGAAAGCACAACTGGTTACCTGCTTTTACAGGCACAGAGAAAACACAATCTGCCGTTTTTTAATCTACCTCTCACACTTTCTTGGACTTCTAAGGATTCATCAGAATCAGGTCTAGATTCCAGAATGCCAAGTTGGGAAGCAGAATGGTTTCCCCTGGTGACCAAGGCCTGCTGTCTGTGTGCCTGGCATCACATCAGAGTGTTGAGAAGCGCAAGAAGTGGCTCACACTGTGTTTTAAGCCACTCATTTTCAGAGCAAAGAGTTGTGTCTGCTCAGAACTGGGACTGATGTGCTCCAGAGCAACAATTTAGGAGTTGGGAAGCTCTTTGGAAGACAATAAAAATGGTGGAGGACCCTCAAAATCTGCCTTCCAGTCTCCTTTTTCCAGTGGTAGATGTGAATGCTCTCCTGGACTTGGGCTCCTTTCTGCTTTCTTTCAAGGAACAGGTACCCACAGAAGCTGTGCCAACAATTCAGGTCCCCTAGAGCATGGCAGTGCCCCTACAGGGGTGTTTCTAGCTCAGGCATGTGTAAATTTCCACACCAAAACCTCACTTGACACCTTAAGTCATCCTTTTGAACAAAGGTCACTTTCCAGGGAACTCAAAAAGCACATCAGTTAAAGCAGGATGCAAAAACCCTGGCCCTCTTTGATATTTTCTTGGCAGATCTCTCACCTGAACACCACCCAAGAATAGGGCTCCTTATTGTGCCAGGAAAGCAGCCTTGGGGAAGGAAATGGGATGTGCTGTTTGGGGCAGATACTGATCTAAAGATCAATGCACACACCACTGTCAAAACCCTAGCCTGGTTGAAAATACCACTCACAGCAAATGGAAGAAATCTCATTTCCAAAAGAAAAGTCCAGATGCTTTTCATAGTGTCAGTGCTGGAAAAAAGACCACCTTTCTTTCCTTCTGGATTTCATGCACGATGCTATGAGTGTAAAATCAGCTCGTAGCTAACCCTCAGACAATTTCTCAGGCTGAACCAATGAAGTTTGGATAACATTTGGCACGTGGCAATAATACAGCCAGGTTAAGGTATTTAAGCATAAATATAAACAATAATGAAAAAAAATTAAAATAAATAAGCCTTGTAAAAATTAAGACTTGTTGACTTGTTACTATTTAAATGAACACAGTTAGGGAAGCTAACATAATGGTGAAAATCTTCTGTCAACTAACTCAAAGTCACTACAAACTTTATTTCTGTTCCTTCCTGAAGTTGAAATAGCATGTTACAATGACATTATAGTATATATGGCCAGACAGGTTGTGAGGTATAGTCCTCTATTTTCCTTGCTTTTAAAGAAATAAAATACCTGTTACAGAACTCTTCTGTATAAAAATACTGCAAGTCTTTCTTTCTTCTTGTTTGCTGTATAGATCAAATACACAGCTTTTATGTCCATGTTTTTTTTTTTCTGTTATTCAGTCACTTAATATTCAAATGGCTCTAGTTTTAGTAACACTGGTTTTTACTTGGAAGGATTTTTCACTTTTTTTTTTTTTACTTTTGATATTTACTATTTGCATTAACAGTCAGTCAAGAGCACCCACCCTTTAGGATTAACAGATAGAAAACAAGTTTGCTCCTATTTTTAAGGCATTTATACTCAGTATTTGAGTGTCTTGTGGGTTTGAAATCTCAACCATTGCGTTTCCAAAGCTGTTGCAAAGGACTCCTTTAAATTCTGCCATTTATCAGCCACCACTTTTGACCTGCGATGCAACTTTTCTCCTTTTCTTTTCTTTTCTTTTCTCCTCTCCTGAGCAACATCATTTTGGTACCTTACACAGGAACAGGGCTGTTCTTTGTATGAGTTTCTAGAGCTTTGATACTGCTGACAATCTTCTTCTGAGGGCCCACCACTGTAACTCCAACTTTTTTCATGTCACTGGGAAAAAAAAGAGAAGGTTTGTGAGTGAGGACACTGATCTTCACAGCACTGATCTCAGCAGACAGCAGGGAATCTGCCCCTCTCTCATTGCTGCACTGAAGGAGCCTCCAGGTACAGGGATATTGCTAAAACACAAGCCCTCATGCAAAAAACGCTGAGCAACTCTCTGAAAACACAAGGGGGCTGCAGAAAAATAGAGTGAAGGTCATTTAGCCTCGTGGTGTTTGCTTACCTGGAAGAAAAGGCAATGAAACTGTTCTCTGGTGATGAAAGCACTGGGGCTTTGGGGCAAGGGGGTCACTGCTGGATCAGCTGAGCCTCTCTAAAACCTCTATCCCCCTACTAAACTGATGGCTTTTCCATTTTCCTCTGAATGGTGCTCTGAACTCTGCTATCAGTACTGAGCTGAAGGAGTCCATGGCCAAACTTCCAGTGTCTCCTCTTGTTTGTCCAAGATCTCCAGTCTCATTGTTCCTTGTGCAACACAGAGGTGGTTTAACACCTGTGAAGGGCTAATTAACCAGGGGCTCACAGGAAATTGGGCATTCCTAGAGGATTTCTGCACTGTCCCCAAAGGGTAATTGTTACAAAAAGCCATTAGCACCCTTTTTTATAGAGGCAATAATACACTAATTAATGGCATTGATGTGTTTAATTGTTGGTAGCACAGCTGCTGCATACTTCTCCATAACTTGTATATCCAGCCAGCCCAACTGGGAGTTAAGATTTCCTTTGGCATTAAATTTTTAACTGTACTTGATGCCTTTTCAGGTGCAGAAAGAACATTACCCTACTCTTACTTGTCACTAGAACAAAGATGGATTGCATTTAGAATGCCATAAACTTGCCATTTGCTCACTTCCAAGCATAGCAGGAGGGAGTTCAGCCCCTGAGTAATTATTAGCATGGAGGAGGAAAACAGCTACAAAGAATTTGCACCCTCAACTGTGGTTTGGTGGAATATGGGCTGGATAATAAAGGGAAAGATTGGCAACGTGCCAGCTGTAGAGAAACTCCCATATAAAACACAGAATTTAAGGAATCAACAGAGAAACTTCAGTGAAAGGAAGTGAGGCTAATGTACCAGATGATGCATGGTGCTACTGTATTGGAAGAAACTGGGAATTTCTTTGTATTTAGTGAGAAAAAGCTGTGGGACCACGGCCTTCACACAGTCACCAGACATAGATTTCCTTCATGGCTACTTCAACTACAACAAATGATTCCCATTTGCCTCTTTAAATGTAAGAAAATTTTGGCTAAGAATTGGAAATGCCGTACAAAAGTGCTACCTTCCTGCTTTTGTTTGAACTTGTAGCTGTGATGAAAACCCAGAGCAGACTGCAACTTACTCTGTGGAAATCTTGGCTATGGTGTCACAGGAGCTGTACTCCACCCCAGTGAAGATGTCCTTGCACTGCCCTGTCCGAAAACCATTGAGCCAATCACCCGTGGTGCGGAAGGCTGAAATGTCAATGTTGCTTTGGTCCAGGAGGAGATTTGAGGGCCTGAAATAAAAGAGAAATGCAATGAAGTTTAGGGAACAGGGAGAAATACAGATTTATTTTGTACATAGGAGGGGCAGAAGCATCCAGGCCGGATGTGGCTTTGTTGTTTGTCTGTGGGAGTTCTCAGCTGCCGAGGCCACCACGAGACTGGTGCTGGCAGCTCTGAAAAATGCTGTGGAATCATCCTGCTGAAGAGCACCAGCTTCCCATGCCCGTGTTTAAATCACTGCAGCATTCACAGAGTGGATCGTTACCTCACAATTTAATGTGCAAAGACTAAATTAGGTGATATTTATGTGATTCATGCAGTCCCAAACATCACACAGATGATGCACACTCCAGGCTCCAAGCTCAGTGTCTTGGTAGAATTTGGTCATATCAAATGTTCAGAATATTGTGGCCCACTGACAAATCCTAAAAGTTGCTGCTAAGTCAGAAGCTTCAGCAATAAGCAAAGTACCTTATTTTTATTTTTTTATTGCAGGCTTAAAGCTAAGCATGTGCTCAGCTGTGCTGAGCCTGAGACTGAACTAAAGAATGTTCAAAGCAGTTATCTCTGCAACTTCACAGTCTATTTTCTGCCCCATAATTCTTTTTCCCTCTAGTAACCTGCACAGGAGTCTGACTACTGCTGCTGAACACATTTGAAGTGACTTTTGTCACTGAAAGCAGTGAAAATGAGAGGTGGCTGGACTGACAGCATAATTTAAAGGCAGTGATTACACAGTGTAAAAGGCAGGTGACAGCTACTGGAACTGGAGAACTGATCTGGGTTGTAAAACACTCTCTTCACTCCAAACCCAAGTCATCTCTGTTCATCACTGGAACAAACATAAATAGGAGGAGATTTTAAAGGCACTAAGAGAACCACATATTTAAACATAGTGATTTTAGCCTCTTAAGAAGCCTAGAAAATCCAAATCCTTTTCAACTGCATTATGTCTCAAATTTCATCAAAATCAGCAGCACTACAACAGCACATCCTTGCAGTACACCTGACCTGCCCTGGAATCAGGAGATACCACATCAGTTACATAAGTAACATTAGTTACACCAAGACTTTTACCTTTGACTTTTGAAGAACAGTGATTTTTGGTATTGACCACATCTTAAACAGCTCCTTTAACTTCTGACATTTTCCCAATTGTTTTCAATCAGCTGATTTCTTTCAGGCCCAGAAAGTTAATAGAGTGTCTTTTCCCTTCTGGGAATGCAGGGCATAATTAAAGAGCTACTTGGATGCTTGGAAATCTTAACTCCAAACACACACAATCAGTTTTCACCAGGTCCCAGAGCTGTGATGTCCCTGACAGCTTTTGCCTGGCTACCTTCCCTCCAGAGCCCAGCCAGGACTGTGATCACTGACACCAACTCTTGGAACAGCCACCCACGTAAAGAAAAGCAACAGAGGACACCAGAAACCTGCTCTGTCTTCAGAACATGGTCAAACCAAATCGTAGATACCTACATGACACCCAGCTTTAAAGGCTCAGTTTGACAATCAGGCCCAAGATAGTTCTAATCAGTAGCTGTAAGCCCTGAATTTCACTGACTACTGTTTGCCCTGTGAAGAGCCAATGGTTTTTATTTATAGTTTTCTGGATATAGTGTCTGGAATCCGAAGATATTAATTAAGAGTATTTATGAACTGTTCTTAGTGATAAAGCACCAATTTTTTTTCTTTTTCCCAGCCTAGCATGCCTTTTTAACTTAAGCCTAATAAAACAAGGTCTGACTCAAGAATCACTAATTAAAAAAAAGTATAAACAAGTTGAAATAGAACAGCTCTCTAGGATTAGGAATTAGAATGGCCCAAAAGAGCCTTTATGTTTATTACTTGGATCAAAGTATCATCATGACAAAAAATATGACCTAATTTCAATGTGAGTGACCTCAGAGTAACCAGCACTGTAAAGTATCATTTTTCTTCTCGCAGGATTCCAAACAAAAATTAGTTACTTTCCTCCTCAGAGAGGACATCTGGACTGTTTATCAACGGGCAGGAATTCGCCTCGCTGCGAAGAGCCTGCGATGTCTCCTCGTGTGCACCAGGGGAAAGCTGGGCTTGCCGAGCATCTGCACACCCTGGCAGGTTTGTTTCCCCCTGACCCAGCCCCTAGACAGAAGGGCTGAGCACGAAATTTATGGTGTGGGTGATGTGCGCCATGAGCTCACACTTTAGCAGACAAATTAGACGGGCTGCAGTCCGTGCAGCTGTAAACGACGTCCTGCAGGGCTCCACCTGATCTTTTACAGCTTTTCATAAATCAGTACCTACCACTTTCAGTAGAGAGTCATTAAAAAGAAATCATGGAAATTACATGTTTGCTCAGGGGAAGTGAAAGAGAACATTTCTCTCCATCTTTTCTTCTTCTTCTTCTTCTTTTTTTTTTTTTTTTTCTTTTTTTAAACTCTTTTTACTTTGTTGCTTTGACTAACTATGATACACCCTCCCATATCATCTTCTGACAGTCATAGCAAGACCTTCTCTCCTGTTCACCCTGACTGTTGTTGTGCTTATTACACCTACAAAGTTGTATTTACTGACATGTGGTGCCCTGAAAAAAAACCCCAAAAAACAGCAAGACTCAGTTTGGAGAGACAAATTGAACAGTGAGATACCAGTTACAAAACATCCTGTGGCTGGAAGCTTTCTCTGGATGTGTCCATTACTTTAACAGTTGGAATTAACCTTTGAGCCATCTGCAGAGAGGAGAACTATGGTGTATTGTCATTAGCACAGCTTTTTGTCAAAACACAGGGAAAATTTTGCTGCACTAACGAAAAGACACACAGAAAACATCATTACAGCCCTTCTCAATGCAGCATGAAAATCTCATCACTGGTTGGCTGCTGTCTGGGGAGAAAAAAAGACAAACTGACTTGTAAAATCCAGGAATTGAGACAAAGAAAATGAAAATGTCCTGCCACTTGTTGTGCAAATACACAGAGGAGCTGTGCACACACAATCCCAGACTTTGTACTGTAGAAGCCTCTCTCTTTCCATCCGTTCCTCCAAACACCACAACCAGCCTTCAGTTTTTTAAATCTAGACTTTCCTTTCCACAGTCCATTTCTTTTAAAGAGGAAAGCATTTTAAAAAGCCCCACAAAAACATAAAGTAATTTCCTGTGGCAAATTTTAGGTAATTAAAAGCTGATTTTGTAAAGTGAAATTGCTCCCTATGAGCCTGGTTGGAACACAAATCCTATGGGCTTTATGATTATGGTGAGCTGAAGCACAGAATTCAGCTCTAACAAGAATTTTATTTCAAGAGAAAAATAACCCCAAAACCAACAAGGTGGCACAGAAAGCAAATTTCAGTTTTATCTTCTCCAGCAATCAGAGTCATGTGCATACATGTGTATCAACAGGAAACTAGTAAATAAATTACATGCCAAGGAGAAGTAGAGCTGATCTTTTTACTTGATTATCCCTGGACCTTAAAGATAAAAATCTTTGGAGTTCCATCTCTTCATGCCCATTTTTAACATGCTCTTAGCAGAACTGGTAACTTAGTCCCTAAAGTTCGATTCACCTCTTAAAGGGGGCAGATTTGCTTGTCCCAAGGGGCTTAATGTGTTGTTTTCATACTCTCTAAATAAGCATCTCATGGGCTGCTCCTTGGAGTGCAAGGAGAGATGCAGAAATGAAGAGGGGCAGCACAAATAACCAAAGGGAAAAACAATGCAGTTGAGGCTGCAAAAATGGTCCCCCTCTCTAAAAGTCAATATTTCTTGTTTTCTAGCTCCATTGTTGGCAAAAAAAAACCCAAAAAACCAAAAACAACCAAAAGAAACCCAAAAAACAACCCAACTTACCACAGCTTCCACTAGGATAATACGCAAATAAAATTTCAATTGCCCCAAAGGTGAATCCTTCAGCTGCCCCTTAGAACATTATTTTCAATGTGCTTCTATTTTTCAGCATCTTGGTGGGATAATAAACCACATGCCTGGGTGTATCAATGCTCCTTCATTTACTTTTTCCCAACCCCCCAAACCCTTAAAGGCAAAAACCCCCCCAGCACATTGCTGATTTTTTTTTTCCCCTCTTAACAGGGAAAAAGCTTAAGCTGTGCTTTTAAAGAAATAGAGGCACATGGCCATTTCCTGGGATGTGAAGCTGGCTCACAGACCCTCACTGCCAACCACTCATCATTGTTAGGACAGTGTGTAAGCTCCTCAGAACAGGCAGAGAAAAATGCTTCATAAAGCTCTTGAAATGCTTAAAATCTACCATTTGCTGTGGAGAGCTTCCCTTTAGATCGCACTTTTGGCTGCACTGCTGTTGCCTGTAATCCAAAGAGAAAAACTCCTTGCATCAGTGTTTGAATAGTAAAGTAAAAAGCAGACCTTTGGAAGCTTCCAGGTGTCCCAGTGGTGATGGGCACACCTAGAACCAAATTTCTGTGATTGTATAGGGTTAATTAATTAGGATGTTTAACAGGTGCATCCAAAAACCCACCCCTGGGTCAGGCCCTTGGAGTTGGTTCAAAGGGTTCTCTTCTTATTGGAGGTCCCCTACTTGGAATAAAGATCATTTATTAATCTAAACAATAGTTCAGGGATGTGTTTAGAAGGTCAGCTTATTGCTTCAAAATCTAGGGGGAAAGGGCGGGAAAAGTCCTGGAGCTACAGCCATGCATTAACAATCTACCAAGCTACAAATGTATGAGAAATATATAAAAAGCTTGGGCATCACTGTGAATTTCTACTTTTGTCACCTCTTTCCAGCATTCCCAGTGTGGAATTGCCACCACCACTGACAAGGACTCCAGGAGCTGAGAGCAGCAGAACAAAAACCCCTTGGAAATCTCAATAAACAGCAAAATCTCCCCTCCCCATCAGGCCACCCGCTGCATTTCTATTTAATTAATATTAATACATTAATATTTAATTTATTTTAACCGAATAATTAAATAATTAATTTCCTATTTAATTTGGCCGGGCCAACCCTGTCCTGCTGTAAATTCCTGACCCAGTTTCCCCGAGTGGAGGTGAATTAGACGTGTGGAAGTGCAAGGAGATGTTTTACTGTCCCTGCTAACAGCCAGCCCCAGCTCACTTCCAACCACTCACTTTGGAAAGACAATGGCCCAGTCCTGCCTGCCCCTGGCTCAACAATAATGACTGCTGGGAAAATCAGGTGGAAACAGGGCTGAAGGAATTCCCAAAAAGCCTCCTCAGTCTAACCCCTGCACAATCCAAAGTATGTTTACACACTGAGGAGCAGTGTATTTCTGTATTCTATTTTGTGATTTGTAGTTAAGTTTCTTTTCCTCCACCTCTTCCATAAATTCAATATTTCATGTTTAGCAGCCTTTAGAGAGAGAGCTGGAGTTTTAAGTTTACATTACTTGAATTCTTTGAGAGACAACAGTCTGGGTTTAAGACACAGATTATGTTGTTGCTGGATTTTAAACTTTGAAGCTTAAAACCCACACAGAATCTTGCTCTACACAGCATTTGGCCAAACTCAAACCCTGTGGTGAAGACCCTGACAACATCCAATGAAAACTGAAATCTCCTCCTCTCTTCCATCCTGGAAGTTCCTAACAGGGACAAGCAAACAAACAATATTACAGAAGGTCAGCAATATATGTCAAGTGTCTGAAGCCTTCTGACCTGAATGGCAAAATAAAAAAAGGGACTTCTCAACAAAGTGTTCAGCCAATGTAAACAGTAATTTCATTGCAAATATTTTTGTAAGAACAGGGCTTGAATTATGCTGCAAAAAAGGAGAAAGTCTGAATTTTTTATTTGCCCTGCTCACTGCTCCTTTTGAGCTTGATTTTCATAAAACCCCTACCAATCTAAAATGTAGAGTGTTTCCACTGAATTGTCAGATTTTAAATGGAAATGAACTTTGTGAGGAGCAAACGTCAAATTTTAAATTGCAACCACTGCCCCTGGATGTCACCAGTGAGAGCAGCACAATGAGAGACAACAAAGCTAAACATGTTTAGCAGTGAACCCTTGCAAACAATTACTCACAAATAACAGCTCTTCCAAAGACTGCTCAAGGAAATTACCCAAGCCAGGGTAATTCAAACAACACATCAAATTTAAGCAAATCAAGGTAGGATTGCAATCAAATTGCTATCACGTAAAAGAAATGTATGAGGAATTAATTATTCATACATGTTTTTTCATCAGGAAGAATAACTCACCCTCACCCCCTAAATTTTCAGGGCTATATGAAAAGAATTTCAGCTATGATTTATCTGAAATATCCTGAACTCTCAGGTGTTCTTCTCCTCTTCCTTGCAATACAATTAATTCCTCTTCTCCTAAATATGTGCTTGCAGTACAACAACAGCAATACCTGACATTGCCTTTCACACTACCAAAAGCAAACACAGAAGCAGGCTGGAATTTTTTTGGTGCAGATTCCAGGTCAGTTTTGTAATCAATCAGAGGCCTGGCAGAAATTCAGAATTTCTAGAAGTCATATGATGGAATTAGAAACAAATTTCAATTTTCTTTCAAGTGGGGGCTGTGTATTAACTCAGCTATCCCTGTTTCATAGGGTCATGAAGACTAAGTTATCCCTACATCATGGATGTGAGCACACACAGCAAATTTGGGAAAGCTGCCACAATGTTTGAGCTGCCTGAATCTTGTGTCACAACCCTTATACCTCAAGATCACACTATAGTATGACAGCTTTGGGACACATAAATGCTTTAAATATATTAAATGACACACTATGTTATAAATATGCTTTTTCAAATGGCCATGTAAGAGTAAGATTCATATCCATAAAATGGTAATATACATTGTAAATATATATATATACTTAAATATATATATATATAAATTCAGAATCAGAAATTTAAGTAAGAATAAAAAAATCATAAGTATAAATCAGTGAAAATAGTGAAATGGATAAAAAAAATTTCATGAGTCCATTTTTAAATTTGTATGGTACACAAAGTACTTCCAGTTGCATGACTCAAGTTACATTTTTTTCCCCACACAAATGAAAGAACAGCTTAAGAGCCATTTCAGCCTCACCAACTTGCTTGCAGGTGGGTGAAGTGATTCTGACTCCCCAGCCCAAGCTGAGAAAAGTTTCCATCTGCTTTGTATCTGTATGAAATGTTCACAAATGTGAAGTAATACACAGTGGACTGAAAAAAAAATAACCTCAAGAGGAAAAATAATGAAATTGATCAAAACTGGAAGAACGATGAACTCACTTCCACCCTAAAGATATCCAAACAATCTAAAGACTCTGTTAGAAAAATGAACATCATGTTCAGAAAACAGGAAAGAACAGCAAGACATAAATCAAATAAAAATATCATGAGACTGTGCTTTAGAAAACCGCATGGCTTGTACTGAGTTCTGTTCCTACAGCCCCTTACAGAGCTGCCTAACTCCAGGCAGCCTAGGGGACACAAAAACCCCATGTGTCCAGAACCAGTGCAGGTCTTATTAGCAAGAGCTCAAGGTGGCCACCTGATTAAAAAGTGAATTTTGACAGGTAAGAAAGAAATCAGCCCTACTCTGTACTTTACAAGGACTAGAAATGGATTTTTCACGTGAATCTGAGATGAAACACAACACCAGGAAAGGTATTATGAAACGTTTGCTGTGCTGAGGCTACAAAAACCTTTTGTCCGTGTAAGGTTCAAAGGCACGTAGAAAGATCTGCAAAGCCATGATCAATAAGGATAAAAACATCCCCTTGGGCATCAGGAAATTATTAGATACCATGGAGTGGCCTGAAGGGAGAGAAAGCTTTAAAAGAAAGAGAGAATTGAAGGCTTTGACTCCTCTTCTGTGAGGTATTAGTGTAAAACATGCCTGGGCTGCGGCTTGGACTCAGATGTTCAGCCAAGCACATCCTTCGGTGGAGGTCAGTTAACAGCACCCAGAGGACAGGGATATCCCATGCACCTCCAGAAATATGCTTTTTAAATAGGATACAACACTGCTGTGACTATTTTAAACAAACATCAGGCCTAAATCTGTAAGAGGAGACAGGTTTTGCATCTGCAGCAGACGTCATCAGGTTAAACATTTTCCCCTGACTTGAGTATATTCTGATCACCTACAAGCATATGGTGGGCATCAAGCTTTAGCATTCCTCCAGTAGCACCACAGACACAGCTAAAAGAGAGCTGGGACCTCTATAACCTAGATTAATTGCTTATTATGGGCAGGAGGAGAGGCGGTGTGCGAGTGCTGCAGTCTCAAATAACAACTGAGAGCAGGCACTTGAGGAAATTCCCAAAGGAATCCCCGAGCCCTCAGGGCTGAGTCCCTGAGTGCTTTCCCCCTGCAGTGATGTCTGTCCCCTTCTGGCTGCTGACAGCAGAGGAGCACCGGCAGGGATCCCACTGTGTCCCCTTCTCCAGGAGCTGCCCTGACTCACAGCCCCTCAGTATCAGTTACATATTCATGCACACAAGGCTGGGGCAAGGCCCCACCCCATTTTCAGTCTCACTTCTTGTTTTTCTAACTCATTTTTCTCTGTCAGTCTGTCAAAAAGTGGCAGTGAACCTCCAGGCTCAGACCCTGGCCACCAGCACCAGGGGCTGTTACCTGCCACCAGTGCCTCTCTGCAGGACACCACGGGGCTGTGGAGCTGGCTGACGATTTTCAGCCATGTCTAAGGTTTGAGATCAGTCTAAGGTTTGAGATTTGTCTGGTCTGATGATGGTTACATGGCACAGAACTGCCCAGCACCCCTCACTTGTGTTTTTATGCGGCTGTGTTGAAGGATGGCCTGGGCTGGCCTGGAGACACTGACAGAGTGGGAGATGGAGAGATCACAGATCACACATTCCCTGAACTTGCAAGAAGCTCCTTCGTAGAGGGACTGGGATTCCACAGTGACCTGCCTGACACCAGGGAGTGAGTGAGGGGCTGCAGAAAGGGAGACAATGCACTGCCTAGAAACATGCAGGGCAGGCAGAAGAGGAGCAAAGAGAGCATGAGAGAGAGAAGGGAAACAATATCCCCCTGTGGAGCTCCTGCACAGAACCCAGCAGGTGGAAAAGGTGCTCAGACTGGATTTCATCTCCATTAGAGGGTATCAGCTTCTACTGGCTGTGAACAGGTAACTGGAAATTATGGTTCCACATTGTTTTTATTTCCACTGTGCTTCAAATCTGTAACTGGAAGGACCACAAGCAGGGAGCATTTTGCTTCTGTTTGAAATGAAAAACATGCAGCCCTGGTTTCTGCAATCAAGTCTCCAAACCCAAACAAGATAATTATGATTTTCAACTCCCCTAGTCATCAGATGGCTGCAGCACATCCTGAGAAAATAATTCTTTGCACCAATAGTTTGCCATATAGTTGTGCAAGGTGTTTGGAAGAAATGTACTTGATTGAGAAAATGGTGTTTAAACAGTTTGGTGTTTTTCCCAAAAATGTGTTGTCATTTTTTTTGTTTGTTTGGTTGGTTTTTTCTGTCACCTCCTACAAATAATTGCTTCTGTAAGCATGTTGGTTTCCTATGTGTTAAAGACTCACCAAGCAAAATTATTGAAACGTAATCTTGTGTGAGCCATCTTCTCTCAATACTTAAATTTAAAAGCAGAATCCATTAGTATGACCCTTTCTCCTCCCATCTCTTCCTTTTTTTCCCCTCTTCTGGCATGGCAGCAGGAGGTAATTAGAGTGGCCAGTCTCTAGCTGAGGATGCAGCACAAAGCTGGGGCCAGGAAGAAGGAGCAAGGTCCATGGCAGTCACACAGCAGGCTGCAGGATCAATGCAGTTCTTTCCACTGCCTTTGCTCCATTTCCTTCAGCCTTCCCATTCAATTGCCATGCTGGGAAGTGTGCTGCATCACAAGGAGAGGTCTGACAGGAAGGTTTTCTGTGTTCCCTTTTGAAACTTGCCTCGTGTCAGGCTTTGGTCTCCTGCCCAGTGAAACGCCGAACACCCTCCAGGGTTGGGTCTGAACAGGAGAGGAGCAGAGTGCTTTTCTCCCTGACTCTGCCTGCTTTGCTGACAGAGGATTTGGCACTACCATTCATGCTAGAAATAATTTTACATCTTTTACATTCCTTCAGTAAGAGTATGACATTTTGTGCATTGTGCAAACCAATTCTCTTTAACCCTACTTAACTAAAGCTCTTCTTTCACCACATCTTCATTATGCCCTTAGGTGTCAACACACTCTTCAGCTGCTCTCTCTCAGTGAGATAATTCTTATCTCATCGTAGTGATGATGTTCCAGAGTGTGCTGAAAACCCAGGATTAAAACCGAATGTTTTAAATGCAATTAGGAACATTGCACAGGTTGAAAATTAATTCCTAGTTAACACATTGATCTAAGAGGGAGTGTAAGTGCATTTTTAGGTCTGTGAGCATTACGAAAAGGAAAAAAAAATATTCAAATGATTAAAGTTAACATGACTTGTCAGAGAAGAGCATAAGTGTATTTGGATTGAATTCAGAAAGACACTTAGGAACATGGCTGGCTGTAACCTATGAAATACTAAGCACTTAAAACACCACCAAAGGGCAGAAGGAAAAGGAAAATCACATGATGGCCAAATCTGCCAGCTGTGTTTTTCTCACAAAACTCTGCTCAGTCTTACAGCAAGTTTCATACCCTTAGCATAAAAACCCTTTCACAAATTGGATAAATAATTGCAACTAACTAACAAATACAACATGGCAATAATAATAATAATAATAATAAATCCTTCTCTCTACAAACAGCTATAGTTGAAAGGTGAAGGGGCAGTAAAGAGAGCAAACAAATCCTAACTACAGGAGACGCAGGAATCAAAGAGGTTCACGAGCAATAAAAGATCTGCCATGTCACCTTGCCGCCGCGTTGGTGATGATTTTCAGACTGCTGGGATTACGGATCAGCTTATCCAGGATGCTGACAATCTGCTCAAACTTGGGTCTGTTGTTCCTGTCTTTCTGCCAGCAGTCCAGCATCAGCTGATACAAGGCAGCTGGGCAGTCCATGGGAGGCGGCAAGCGGTACCCTTCATCCACAGCCTTAATCACCTGCACAAGGAGAAAAGTTTGAGGGAACTTAAAGGCACTTTACAGCAACTCGGTTTTTATCAGCTGTTAACGTGGACATTCCCTGTTTAAACAAACGTGTTTATTCACTAATTGTCTCTCGTTTATCTGCAAAGTAAACCAGGCAGTAGATTAGGCATGCAGAGAGGGGAGTTAAGATACAGTGTGTGACTTTGAAGAAGGTGAGTGTGTGGAAAGGATCTCAAAAGCTCACACTCAGTTCAACTAAATCCGTAAACAAAAGCCACAGTTAGCAAGGGTTGCTAACGTATGCCAAACTTCAATAGGTCTTGAATATCTCTCCTCTGATTACCCTTAGCAACACATGCTTTCCACATCCTCTAGTGGACACTGAACTCCAAAAAAACAACCTTTCCACATCCTGCAGTGGGCGCTGAACGCAAAACACCAAAAGAAAAAGCAACCTACCCTGCCGAAAAATCAACCTGCCCCCTCACAGGTCATCCTGAACTAAGGAACAAAAGGTCTTCTGGATGATGTCACAGGGCCACCAAATGTTTTTAAAACTTACCTCATGGATAACTGCACACTTTCTACTAGGCACTGCAAGTCCAATTCCTCATAATTTATCTAGACTGATAAAATTTGTCTTTATTTTCTACAATTTCTCCAGACTGACACAACACGAAACTTCAGAATTCATGCTGTCCAGAAGCTTTTTAATCCAGCCTTTTCACTAGAATCTAACACCTCTTGATCAGGCCTACAGTATCTATTGGCCCATGAAAAGAAAAACCCAATGTATCCAACGCAGAAAATGATAAAGCCATATTCTGCTAATCTTTCCTTTTCATCTGGGTCAATTAATAGAAAAGCAGAACAAACTATTCTGAATTAGAACAAGGACAAGAGAACAGTTAATGGTTTAAGCAGCCATGAAGGAGAGGCACGTAAATAGGTTAATCCTTTTGTTTCTGATTTTAATGGGATATTATTAAAGGCATTCTACTAATATATCAGTCTGCAGGATACAATAATCTCCACAAAAACATTCATTACCAATTAAAAGAAATGCATGGTTTTCTGCAGTGAGTTGGGGTTGCAGAGGCACCCATTTAAAAGGAAGTTTTCTTCTCTCTTTCCTTATTTAACATAAAGTAGTACAGAAAAATGTTTGACTACAACTAAGGTATTGACTTATTTATTTTAATTTAGAACAAGTAACAATATATATCATCTCCTTGGAAAATCTATTTGTGTGAGTGACTGCACTCCACAAAATTTGGTCCATAGGAAACCCCTGTGGAATACATCTAAAATTAATGAAACAAGAGGAAGAGAACCCAAAATAGATATAATAAAAATCTTGTTTGGGGAAATGTTATGCTTCTTTAAAAAATACTGGGAGAGCTCCATTAATCATTTGGATTGCAGGCTTGGACAGTTTACTAATGTTACAAAGAAACCTGTATTGGAAGTCTAATCAGATCATTCTCTTTCTCTATTTTATCCATTGATTACTTCCAGAAGCATTTTGGTTTCCTTAAATTCTTAGCAGAAATGCTTTGCTTCTCTTTTTCACAAGTGCCAAGAGCAATTTATTCTGTGCATTTGACATTTACAGAAAACTTCTACAGAGTATTATACAAGTGGAACCAAAGGGGATCAACAGAATTTTAGGAGAGTTTTCTAACAATGAGCTAAGGAATGTAAAAGGCAGTGACCTCACTGCAGTGGAATTATTTGCATCATCTTACAGCAAACCACCAATGGGGTAAAATTCTTTATTCTGCTCCTTCAGAGGACCATAAAGATGGTGGGTTTTTTAAGTTCTAATGAACTTTTACTTGACCAGGGTGATCCAGCCATGTTCATCTCCACACCTTATTCATCAAAAACTCAGAGCCACCTGGTCCTGGCCTCCCTTCACAGCTTGATCCCCTATCTGAGAACCTAATTCAGACAACAATTTACTCACATCCTGGTTGGACATCTCCCAGTAGGGCCTCTCCCCATAGGACATCACCTCCCAGAGGACAATCCCATAGCTCCAGGCATCACTGGCTGACGTGAACTTCCGATAGGCAATCGCTTCTGGGGACGTCCATCGGATAGGAATCTTGCCCCCCTGGGAGCAAAACAAAACCAAAGAGTCCATTTGACTGTCCTGCAACAAATATGATGTTGTGTGGTTGATTATTTCATCCCTGAGATTCTCAGTTATCAGTTATTGCCAGTGATACTGGTGTAAAAAAACTCAGTGTAAGCTGGAAAACGCTGCTGCCATTTGCCATATGAGCAAAAGAGAGAGTAAAATACATTTCAGTGCAAAATCGAATACATTTCAGTGCAAAATCTACTGATATCCAATAGATTTACCATAGATTTATCTATCTACAATATAGATATATAGCACAGTACAGCATACATACTTTATAAACACACACACACGTATTTTTTACATATAAATAGATAATATATATATGTGTGTGTGTGTAGCATAATTTGCACAGATAAGAGCAAATGGTAAATCAAGTCTGGTTGATTTTCAGTTATGAAATGTTCGGAAGCTGCCACGACAGTCATATAGCATTAAAGGTGAAAAACCCAGTCCAAGGTCCTTGCTTGTTACCCAGGTCCTTTTGCACAGCACAGGAGGGCTGGATTTGGCTGATTTTAAGGCACTGAAGTGAATTCCCTGTTGGTGTGGAACCTGCATGGCTACACCAGGCTTTCTAGGACATTCAAGGAAAATAAGGGACCATGATGTTGCTTCATTTCACTAAAGCCAACCCTCCAGCTTACACAGAGAGTCAGGTTCAGATGGGGTCATCTGTGCAGAGGGAAGAGTGCAGAAATGTCAGCTGGGAGAGTGGCCCTGGACATTTTTACAGTCTTAAGAGAAGCAAGCCATCATTAAATGCCAAACTTGAAGAGAACTGAAGCTACCAGTACAATTAATATGGTAGATAGGGGAACATCTCTCTGGTCATGGCCACCACTTGGTGCTGTAGGTCAAGTTGATAAAATGCACACAAGGAACCTCAGGCTGACTTTCTAAAATGTGAGAACTAGAGAGGAAAGAAACAATTCCTGGTGATGCCAGCTTTGGCAGAGTTTTCTGAGAGTCACACATGAGAAAATAAAGTTCTAAAAGATAGCAGTGCAAAACTTGTTCCCAAAGGCAATTCTGGAGTGAATGTGTTTTAGTACAGAAAACTGTGAGAGTTTAAAGTTATTTCCAGTTCTGTGCACAACATGCACAGAATATATTCTGAAGATTTCACACCCGACCAGCTCTTTGCAGTGCTGACACCCCCATCATACTCCAGTCACACACCTCTCCTCACAACCACCTCTGTGGGGAGAGAGTGCTCTTGCTTCCACTGAGTAACCAGCAAGAAAAAAAGATTTAAATATTTTACTGCTTTTCCTATACTCCCATAAACTGTACCTGCACTGAGGGTACCTATAAAATCACCAGCTTTAGACTCACTAGCTTGGTTAACAACAGAAATGCAGAAATTACTGTTAATTAGAAACCTAAATAGTCTAACTACACTGTAGCATCTTCATTTAATTAAATTAACTATAAACAACATAGGCAGTCCAGACTCAGTCTACAATTTAGGCCTCCAAAATGTGACTAGATGAGTCTTAGGGGCTTGACAAAGGTCAGGGAGGGGATTATCCTGGCATATGGTTTTTGGTTTTCATGGATCCCATTCTGTTTAGCAGAGCTCCATATACCAAAAGACAAATCTTCATTTCACACACAATCCTCAAAATCAGGCAAACACCAAATTTCCACATCACTTGCAGAAATAGGAACAGAAAATAAACTGGAAAGCCCTGTTTTACCACTGAAGCCAGATGAAGAGCCTAATCTTTCTCTCTCTCAGGAATTTAATCTATTAGGTGATGTTCTTTAGTCACAAAAAGTACTTTGTATTTTCCATGCATTATAACTTTATTCACAATTCCCAGTGCTGCTCCAGAACAGGACCAAGAACATAAAAATGACTTTGTTTTCCTCATACTCAATTAATAAGCTCCCTTTACAAGTGTCCAGGGGCCCTCAGCGAGTCCAAGGCCCAGCCAAGAAACAAGGAAAGCTCTCCTGTAGTCTCATGTTTTCACAACAAATCCACTTACAGTTTTAGATGTGAGGCTGATAAAGAAATCAATCTCTCTGTTTTCTATGCTAGAAGTGAGCTCTGGTTTTCAATAAAGAACATCAAGCCTGGGAGAAAGCCATATCCTAAATTTACATCAACAAAGACCTCACCACCATGAAGAGAATCAGACATCTCCCACTAGACAAGGGCAGGAATTTCATACTGGATAGAAGTTCTTTATAATCTTATGTAAAAAGTAATTTATGCAACCAGAGAAACACATTTCCAAAAAAAAAAAAAAAAAAAAAAAAAAGGCATTAATTAGTCTTCTCACATATTGGGACTGCTTTATTGCAGAAAGATTAGAAACTCAATGAAACAATTTCTGGCTTTGCCTTACTGAAAAAGGAAGGTGCATCAACCCCAGATTCTTATTACAATGAGTGTGAGTCAGTGGCTTTCAAATTTTCTTTGCTAAGTCTCAGCTGTAATCTTGTACAAACCTGCAGGTACACATAGCATTACCATAAATAAGACAAAAATATTAATGAAAATGTAGTTAAAAAAAGAAATCAAATGCCACTGAACAGAGTCTAAAAGTGTAATTTTGCTCTTCTGCTGCCCAATTTGTCATAAAAATGTCATAATTATTTTTAAAAAGGGATCTTGCTGACTCTTTTTTTGGAATAGTTTAAGAACACGAACAGCAATGTATTTACTGATTATTTTCTATTTTCTGTATTATTCCTGATAAATACAGTTTTAATATATTTTTGTTAAGGTCTCCCTTTAAGAGTATGCTCATCATAAAGCCAAGCTCCCCAAACTTGAGTAGAAAGCTTTGGTGTTAGAGATTGTAGGAGCTGGTTACTGCAGCTCAAGATGCCAGGCAGTCTAGGTCAGAGAACCTCTCTCAGGGTTGGAAATCAGTGAGCCCGCAGTAACCAAAAGTTTTATCTTCTGTGGATGGAGCTGCTACTCCTGCAGTATCTGGCTCTCCAACATAATTCATCTGAAGTCAATGAAGTCCTCAATTTATTTCTAACACGTCTGGCACTCCAGCACAAGGCAGCTGTTTCCAGGATTTCAGAACCCATTCCAATATTCTGATTTATAATCTGTTACAGGGTGACAGCCACAGGCACCTAAGCCACAGGCCTGGGGAGGGGAGAATCAAGAAAAATGGATTCTAGCTGAATGACTAGAAGGACTTTGCAGAAAAAGCTGAAAATAAAAGCCTGACTTTCATTCATTATACCAGGACTTGGGAGAGTTCAGGAGGTATCTTAATGGTACAGAACAAGACAGATTCATGTGAGTGAGATGAGCCTGTTTTACCTTCTTACACACCTGGAATTATCAGATGCTGCTTGTCAGTCCCTTACAAATGCATGTTTTATATTGAAATCATCTCCTTGAGTAGTCAGCAATGACAGAATATTGTTCTTCTCCTCTGTGCTTTGGGGCAAGAGAATTTTTGGGGTTTTGCTTCCTTTTTTTACCACACCCTTCAATACATTCAGAGTGTATCACTGTGGTTTTGCATATATAGGGAAAATACAACTGATTTCTGTCCAGCATGGGCTGCATTTACATTAAAATGCCATGAATCCTGGTGATGTATCTATGTGCTTTAAATAGACAAAGTTCATCTACTCATTACCCAAATATTGTCTTTGAGAGACATAATTACAGTCCCTCTGCAACAGTGATGGCTTAAATTCACTTCCACTTCATCCTGTGTCATTAGTCCACCCACTTGTCAAACAGACATCTGAAAAATAATAAGGATAAACTGACAATGACAATTTTAATACAATCTCGGTGTTCCAATTAAAAGTGAATAGATATGGAGAATGTAGATAATTACAGCACATCCCCTCAGGAACAAAGACTCAGTGAAAAAAATAAAAAAAAGTCCAAACAGTCAGTCAGCCTGATTCACATGCTGGCTTCTGCTTCTGTAAGCAGGCAGACCCCAGGCTGCCACAGGCCTTTTGTGGTATCAAGGCAGTGACAATAATTCAGGAGGTAAAAAAAATGACCCTGTCAGGTAGGAAAGTTCCTTACAACTCCTGATTCCCTGTATTTCACATGTGCACTTGTGATCTTTGCATTGTCCTTCAGGCTTCTGGTACAATAGCATGAACATCACAGATTATGCATTGCTATATAAAGGAATACATAAATTATTGATGTATTAAAGGATACATGTTCACAGCCTTTATGCAAAGCTTCAGACACTGCTTCTGAGAACAGCACAACATAAAATTTCACCCAGGCAGTGGTGAGGACTGAAAGCCTGGCTGGGTTTCTGGGAGGTAGATCAATCCTGACTTGCAATTATGAACTAAAGCAGTGGAATCATTCTCGGGCTTTGACATTTATAGGTGGAAAACAGGGATAGATAAGGAGCCTAAATAGATAAAGCATCCATCTTGGTAGCTAACTCTATAAATTTCACTAATACCATGGGTACTAAATTGACAACTGGAGTAGGAAGAGATGGAGGACAGGAGGACATCAATATAATACACATTCTGTAATGTTTAAAATTTGAGCTATAATTTAGATTTTTTTTGTTGTTGCTTTTTAAAAAAATATCTTGTCATCCTTTAGTTTTAAAGACATGAAATAGTTTGGGACAATGCCATTATTAGGCATGAAATAGTTTGAGATGATGCCATTATTTTTAAAAAGTGGCACCATTTTTGTCTTGGCTTTGTCTTATAATTAGTGGTTGCAAAATGTGCTAAGCCTAGGAAATGGTCCTGTGTTTTGTGAAATATCCAAGCAGCAGGAACATGAACTGTTCATCTTTTTGCCAGTGGAGTGAAGCTCTGTTTCACATCTGTGGTCTCCGTTTTTTTCAGCTGGGGATCAAACATCCCACCTGGAAACACTCCCTTGACATCTACATAAGACTCACTTCAAAGGAAATGTGGGCAAAAAGGTGAATATCAAATACCCTTGCTCTTCTCTCAGAGCCAACATGTGGCACAGGTGTATTCAGAGCAACAACTCTTGAAAAAGAATCAGATTTGTCCTAAGTTGTGTTTGAAGGTTTTAATTATCTGGGCATCTTCCTGCAGCAGTTTGTACACATACCATAAACGCCAGATGGAGTTTAATGACCACAGATGATTACACTTTACAAAATAGTTTCTTTCCATCTGATTTCACTATCTATTTGCAAACAGGCAGGTAGACTCAGAAAGTAGGTAGCAGGAGGAGACAAAATTCCCACAAAACACTGGAGAAAACACTGACACCCTGTGCATCCTGATTTGTCCAAACCACCCACAGACACATCACCGATGTGACAGCTTCATCCAATGCTTCATTTTCACCTTCATTTTAAGAGGAGAGCCAAAAGTTTTCTGACAGAGCAACACACCCCTGGCTGGACCACAGACCACTTTCTATGGAGGAACTGTTGCATTCCAGGAACATTTATTTATTAATGCTGTAACACTACCGCCAATTAAAACTGCTTTCTCCTACTAATGTCTCTTTATATTAACCATGACAGATCTCTGCACAGTTTTCCAAAGTGGCATATATTGCATATTTCTACCTCCATGACAAAGTTTATCAGAGGGCAAAGAAAACATTGGAAGGCCAAGTAAAGAATAGAGTCTTTATACCTGGTAAGTTATGAAGGTATGATTGATAAATACATATCTATCCATGTATGTGTATATAATGTGTAAGGAAACTATCATTTCTGTACTCATTTCTCACATGTTATTTTATTTCAATCATGAAGAAGGCAGCATGCAAACTACTAAAATGATTGATTGCTCCTGTCAGTGTTCAGGAATGAAGGAAACCTTAGAAAACCCACATTAAGGTTATGGTGATACATTCTAATCTGGTTTGTACAGTGAAGATGAGGTGATTACTGTGAGCAATGCAAATTACAGTTGACTAAGATACTGGATGTTAATGTCAATTTTTTATACAGTTACCCAAATCCACTTTAAATAGCATTAAAATGAGCAACCAGATATCCAAGTGTAATACACATATGCACATAAAGCTAAAAGCTTCCACAAAAAAATGGAAGTGTTATATGGGGTGATAATCAGATGTGCATTTTTTTTGTTTGTTTTTCTCATGTTTTCACTCAGTTAGAGGTAAAAGAGCAGGTATGAATGATACACCCTTGAAGAACAGTGATATCAGTATGCTCCAGTCAGACATATGCCCTATCATGCTGGAAAACACACAAAAATTTGATGGGTGGGATTGTTTTTTTACTGTGTGGGAGCTAAATCAGCAGTGTAACTAAAACTTCTCAGAGCATGCATGAGTTCTTAAAATTATGGTGTGCCAAAAGAACTCAGGCCTTAATTGTGATATTCACTCTTTTGTAGATCCAGAAGAAAGAAACGGAGTCAAGAATTTTGCATAGTCTAAGGAAAGTAATCCACCAACACAAACCACACTTTTTGTATGTACATTTTCTTTTTTCTTCAAGACATGAATTTAAAAATAACTGTGATGAGATTCTGGTTTATTGAACAACTCTGGGCATACAGGACTGACTGCCCTCTGCAACACAGCCTCAGATTTCAGATCTCCATCAGATTTCAGCCTTTGTCACAACCAACAAGAACTTTAAAAGGGCAAAGGAGCACAGGAACTCACCCTTGTGGTATAAGCAGCTTCTGGGTCGTCCTCCAGTACACGAGAGAGACCAAAATCTGAGACTTTGCACACCAGGTTGCTGTTGATGAGGATGTTACGAGCAGCCAGATCCCGATGGACGTAACCCATATCCGACAGGTACTTCATGCCAGATGCGATCCCTCGAAGCATGCCCACCAGCTGGATCACTGTGAACTGGGCATCATGCTTCTGGAAAACATTGGAAATGCCATTTCAGGGATTGCTCACATTCCTTCCTGCACAGATTTTTTCACAAATACCTTGGAAGCTCCTCGAATGAGGAGTTTGTGAGTCAGGCGTTGTGATTTAAATGCCATGTGTGGAACCATGCTGCTCTCCCAATCAGCTGAGGGAAGGGGACAGATTTGCAATTCAGATAAAAATTCATTTTTCCCCTTCTTGCTGTCATCAGAATTTTAATTTCCTAGATGGGACACGTGTGAAAACAAGACATAAATCTAAGCTGTGTGTGCTCCTGAGGCAGGAGTGTCAGAACATTAGAGAAACAGATGTCCAACTTCCCTGCAAGGCCACAGGATTTTTTTAGTGAAAATCCAACCCTTCCCCAATGCCCTAATGAAAGTTTTCTATTACACAAGAAATTGATTTAACAAAGGCAAATGCTGATCTGATTCAGCAGCTTTCAAATTCTGTTACTTTTAAACTCATTCCTTAAAATTTTCCTCAACTTCAGGAACACAAAAATTACTGAAACACATTATGAATTAGCCTAGAAACCATTAGTTGGATATATTTCTAATCATCTACTTCTGGGCATAATTAAAATCTCCCAACTCTTAGTAATCCTGTTTGTTAACATCCACTTTTGCTATTGATATATGGATACATAGACAATAGGACAACATTTGTTGTAGTGCAGCTTTCAGATGAATTCCCCAGTGCTGTAAATGTATCCCCTCATGGGCAGCTCTCCAACTCCTCTTGCTGCTGCTTCTGGAATTTTATTAAATGCAGGGGAGCTGGCTCTGCCACGTGAGATGATCTGACATGAATCAGTCTGCCAGACTGATTGCACCCACATTTCAATTCTGATTACTGTACTTGGGGGTGATATTAGCACTGTAAACATCAGACAAACCTAACACACAGTGGATGCTTAAAGAGTCTCTCTCAGAATTCCCCTTCACGAAGAAATGAATTATTTTAAAAGATTCTTTGCTGTTGTCTCTCCCTTTTTTATCAGAGCCAACACAAGAGAATTTTATATAGACTCTGGAAAAGATTTAGCTAAAGACCAGAAGGTTTCTAATCATGAACAGAATCAGATGCTCAGAGAGCCTTTCAATGGCAATGGGGAAAGCAAACTAAGTAGTTCCAAAAGGCATTTATAAAAAGGGTTATATGGCCTGAGTGGCCTGTGATATTAATGAGTCACGAGGTTCTTATCTATGTTTCCACACAAGAGTAGTAAAAAAAAAAATCACACTAAAATGAAAGAACAAGTTGAACAACTGTTCTGTGCAGTCAGAAATTATTCTCCTTTCCTCAGGGCTCTCTCTTCAAGGATTTCAAGCCTAAACAAAATATGTATAGTTCAGTACAGAGATATTTCATTCAGCTCTACTGACACATTATTTATATGTATTTTACATGCTCCAATGGACACCATAACATATATAGTACATAGTGAAACTCAGGTTGACAATCTATCCCCTTTTGGGGTTAAATGTCTAGTTCAATGTTATGAATTTGGGGGATAATGTCATTCAACCGTGGCAGAACCAAAGCAGTCTCCCAGCCAAAGCTGAGTTTGCCCTAACAAATTAAAATTAAACCAGTGTTTCCTCTCAGATGGGATTTCATTTCTCCTACACTCCTTGTTTTGCCACAAGTAAATCTTGGTGACACAGGGAGCGTTTGAATTTTTTTAGGCTCACTACCAACTTTGACAGAAAACAAAGATAAATCAGCCATAGCATTAGTATGTCTAAGGTTGGAAAAAGAAAACAGGCCAGTAAACTTTGCTAGCTAAACATTTCTAACATCCTCAGGTATGGTGCTATTCTCTCAGCTTTTCTTTACTGATAAAATTTCCACTAATCTATTCATTTTGCAAATCTCTTGCTTAGACATAGAGGCTGCGAAACAATAAGCGTAACTGCATTACTGCCATAATTCAGCCTCCAGAAAAACAGTTCTCATTTCTGTGTGCCAGAATGTTGTTTTGTTTTGTTCCTTTTTAATAGATGTGACATACTAATGCAACCAAGATTGTCTTAATTTTGGAATACTGCTTACTGCAAATGGATCAGCAGATCTCTACGTGGCTTTCTGAGCACATCATGATACTCACAAACCCAAATGAAAATAAAGGAATATCAAGGAACAAGATCTGATGATGAATCAATGCAGAGTGGCAGCAAACCCATAACAAGTCCAGAACAAGAGCCTTTTCTGCCCCATTTAGTTTCCTGTTGCACTTACTCGTAGGAAGCTGTCCAAGGAGCCATTTTCCATATATTCAGTAACAATCATAACTGGTTTACCTGAAAATAGAGCACAGGGGTCATGATTTTCAGAAAAACACATTGGAACACAATCAGCAAACCCAAGCATTTCAGGAATGTGTCTAAATCTTCCTAACTCCAAGGATAATTTTTACATTTAGAAAGGAAGCAAAAGATGCGCGGGCAAGCTGAGGCTGGGTGCAGATAAAGATGGAAAGTGCACAGTAAAACACAGGGCACTAGAAAGAGAAGCAGAGCTGTAGGATGGGCATTCTCTCCTTCCAGGCACTCCTTCCCTCTGTGGTGGGATCCCTGACAGCACAAACTTGGACCTGACATGTTGCACCCACAGGCAAACTCTAAGGAAACAGCCCCTAAAAAGCCTTTAGCAATTTCCAAAACTCACCCAAAGATATTCAGTCCAATTTTTGAAACAATTCCTTCCACCCTAGGAAGGAATTTTGTGACACAACCAAGATTTTATATGCAGCTCTGACATGCTGGAGAGAAACTAACGCAAAAAAATTAATGTGATGACGGGGAAGTTTTCAGACCAAGGTCATTGCCCTGCTAGTATTTTACCATCATATGGATTTTATTATTTCATAATATTTACTAATGCTTAGCTTATTTTCTCTTTGTGGTAGAGAGAAAGGTGGGTAAGAGCATGAAGTTATTTAAGGAGATGAGTTATTACTGCACATAAAATACAGGAAGGCATCTGACCATAAAAGTAGGACAAAGGCCTGCATATTGTATAGTGGGCATGGTGAAATTTTAGCTTTCAAAATTGAACAGCACGAGGCTTGGAAAAGGTACCCAGCTTAATTAAGAACAAGGAAGCTATTAAAAACCCAAGTGAATGGTAACAACAACTTTTTTCTGCTTGCTTTTCAAAAAATACAGCTTCTACCAAATAGAAATCTTAGAAGAGAAACAGTAATTTCAAAGAATGAGTTTAACAGGAGAAGAACATTAGGAATTAATATATTCATATATCAAATATCTTCTTTCTGTGGTACAAATGATGTGTTATACTGTGGGAGTCACACTAATGAGTAATTGGCCGTCATCCATTCACCAGTAGGAAATACTGCATGCAAAATATTAATCTTGAATGATATAAGAGATGATACAGATACAAGATCTAACAATATAAAAGCTCAAACAAAAACTCTATTCATACTTAAGTCTTGCTAGCCAGAAATACACAGTTTAAGTACTTGCACTCTGTGTGTAACATGAATTCAAAGGAATTTCTGATAACAGAGAGAAGATGCTGCCGGGCCTTTCAAGTACAGGGCTACCCAAAACTTTCTGTGATAAATCAATTTACTTTGCTCTGCACTTTGAAGCCAGAAGACAGGTGCCTGGTTTCTGTACAAACTCAGGTAATTTTACGAGACTTTATCAGAAGAACTTAGAGTAAGAAATATATGTTCCAAATTATTACAAGAGCATCTTCCTGCCTTGCTCACCCACACTCTAAAAAGCTTTAAGTGCAGGGTTTCACTCTCATTCAGTTGGAAATGTGCCCATAATAAGAAGCACATGCTCTGAAGTTTTAAAAGAACCCTCTGCATCCATTTATCAAAGCACGGCCGTTTATAAATGATAACAAGTTGTGTCAACAGCGTTGCCCAGGTTTATTATAATAGCAGGCTACAAATTGCTGTAAATTATTAGTAAACTAAGCAGAACATGTGTGCTGGTTTTTAAGCCTGCAGTGTGCCCAGGAGTGCAGGGCAGCAGCGGAGAAACACAGGACAGAAATCCATAAGGAGCAGAGGAACAATTCTGCACTGGAGGCAAGGCAGGAAGCCTGATGTGGCGATTGATTTGTTAAAAATAAACAAACAAAACCCCCTCCAAACTCACAAGCTTCTTGTCCTCCTATCACCCTGCAGAATGTTTAATAAAACAAATAATTGTATTTATTATTATATTCCCTTTGTGCCTTACACTTTTACCCAGTAAAATGGAGACAAATAGCTCCAGAGCAGATTTCTCAACTCCTGTACTGGAGCTATCTGGAGAGGGTGCTGTGCCCCTGAGGCCTTTATTGGCTTCAGCTGGGAATATTCAGAGTTTCCTCTCTCACACATGGATGTGATGGGCAGCTGGCACTCCTGACCTCCTCCCCCAGCCTCCCAAAGCCAACAGCACTGCTGTGAAAACGCCTGAGTGGAACTCACTCAAAGTCACTTACACAGAATACAGAGAGAATTAGCAATGCACATTCAAGAGCAACGCACAAGTTCCTGCATGTACAGCAATTAAATTATTGTCTCAAGTGCTCCAGGAATACAAAATGTAACAAAATAGGTTTTTTAGCTCAGCTGTGTGCAGACTGATGCTGGTGTTTCAAGTGACTTTGTGACTGCAAATCTTATTCTGACTGTACAAAATGTGTGTCACTACAAAGCAGGAGATAAACCTCAATTTATGCAGGCAGACCTTTCCTAATAGGACTGTGAGACCTAAGATAAACAATAATTTCTTTGTTATTGAAATCAGCAAAACAGACTTGCATGAATCACACACAGAGAAGGCATTGTTATTATTATAATTATGGCTCTTCATAACATACAGTGTTTTACTAGTGACTTTTAGACATATTCTGGTGGGGTTTTAATTTCTTATACTTTTCAGCAGTATGCTATGGAATTTTTTCATACCCACCCCTGTGAAACTTTGAATCACACAATTAAAAACCAAAATTTTCTTTAAAATCTCCCACTTAATAACTAATGTAGGTAGATAAATCTGATCACTAAATGCATCACTTCATTCTGCAGTGCAAATATAGAAAGTGTGGCTGAAGAGGGTGGTTGAATTATATAACTTTTCCAGGAAGGTACCACATGCACATGGAGGTTTCAGTTAAATGTTTTTAAAGGAGAAGGTGATTTGTTATCATAAACAAAGACAAAGAATATGCTTTAACAAAAAACAAAAAACAAAAAAAACAAACAAACAAACAAACAAAAAAACCAAAACAAAAACAAACAAAAAAAATATTAAAAATCCACAACAACAAAACAAACCCAACCCAACCAAACCCATAACAAAAGCATCCAAAGGCAGATTTAGAAAAGGCATTTAGGTAAATATATATATATAAACTGAGATAAAATTAATTTTACTTCTGACACATTAAATCCTCAAGACTTCTTTGAGATTTTTACCAAGATGTTTGAATTCTGGAGCTTTAAAATGCCTCATGCTGGCACATATTGAATATCCCATGGAATATTTCCCCAGCATGAAAACCATGTAGGAAAAAGGTTTGGCCTTATTTAATAATTCACTAGAATCACTTATTGTACCAGGTACGATGTTCATTAATTAGTGCTAATGATAAATCTAATTATTTAGTTGAAAGCAGAACACAGTGCAATTCAGTGCTATTAGGAAGCTCCAACACATCAGACTCCACGACTCCTCACCAAACCATCACCCAGTGCCTCTTGGCCCTTTTGGAGCAATTTGCACCTCTAGAGTTTATTAAACCTGCTCATTTATTATTGAGCATTTTGCAGAGCACAAACCTGGCTGACTTAATTTATAATTCACTTTTGCTCTCCTTTGACTGATCAGCAAATCAGGGAATTGTTTACTTGGAAGGCAACTCCATGACAATTCCCACGCACAGATGTCATTTCTTACTTTTAGTGACGACCCCCTCCAGTCGGATGATGTTGGGGTGGTCGAACTGGCCCATGATGCTGGCTTCTCCCAGGAAGTCCCTCCTCTGCTTTTCTGTGTAGCCAACTTTCAGGGTTTTGATGGCCACTGAAATTTCCTTCTTAGAAGGCAGCTTCAGGCGTCCACTGCACACTTCTCCAAATTCTCCTAAAAGAGAGAGTGGAAAAGTGACAAAAGCTGAAATGTGGTTATTTCGTAGGGATCCAAGAAAGAAGAATCAGCACTCAAAAAACCCTCTGGAATGTGGTGTATACTGGTTTGTCCTTTTAAAATATGCAAAGAGCAGAGCACAAGGAAAATCATCCTAGCATTGAAAAGCAGAAGCGTTAAATATGTAGAAAACTGTTGGAAGAAAACATCTCAGTTGAGAGTTTTTTTCAGTTAACTAATTTTTATACAAATCACATAAGGAAGTTTCAATATGTTATCATTTGAGCAGCAACTGATTTCAAAACTCGTTTTCAGCTTTTTTTTCTGATTTTTTTTTAAGCCAGCCAAGTAATCAAAAAAGGCCTGAATAAATGTGTGGCAGGGCAATGACCTTTCTCCACTGCTAACCCAGGCTAGATTCGAGTCAACAAGGTAGAAATGAATATCACTATATCTTATCACCACTGCTTCATCCTCTAGGCATAGAACTGTACTATCAAGGTAATAACCACTAAAAGGAAGATATATCTTTATGTGTATATACACATAATATTGCTAAAAAGCACTGACATTACATACTTTGATTCTAACACTGTTTGTATTTCAGGCTGCCAAGACAGGCAGCAGCTGAGGAAACAAATTTTAAAAGCTATTACCAGTAACTAATGGGAGTTGAGTTCTTTTCAGACTTCATTACAAGCATTCAACTCCTGCAAGCCCAAATGACCATTATACTTAACCAAGAGTTCAAGCACCAACCCCAGCTCAAGGCTGTCAGAGTACCACAAATAGGAAGACCAAAGCACATCTTGAAAACAGAGGGAAGGGGGAAGAAATGCTTGAAATAAATCTTGTAGCACCCAGCTTCCAACCCCATTTTCTTGATGTTTTAATGGTCCAAAAAGCTATAACAAGCTAAACTCTTAGAACTCTTTTACAGTTACTGTCAATGGAGACTTTAGTTACGATTTCAGCCAGCAGCCCAGCCATCAATCCTTCATTTTAAAGCTGGAATTGTGGATCTGATATTTGTTTAACTTCTGGGAAGGAAAAAGTTACGGGTAATGTCCATCAACACAGTCCCATTTAGCCATGGCTGAACAACCCAGAACTTGAGTGATTAATCAGATTCCAAAAGCACCTCAAGGGCAGCAGATGCTGCAAGAAAATAAAAGATGGGCTCTTTCTAGCAATGAAGTTTGCTGCTGTCTATGGATATAAAGCAGGTTTACTTCCTTGGAAAATTATTTCATTGGAAAGAGCTCCCCAGGCAGCCCAACCACATTAGCCTATGATTTTTTACATCCAGAGCAGCATGGATTCTAAGTACATCTATCTGGTCAACACCCAGAGTGACCCATGCAGTTACACTACAATTTTTCCTGCAAATCATTACTGTACGATCCCAGTAAGAAATGGACTGGGCCTCACCAGACACTGTTCAGGAGGAGGAAGGGCTTGTGTTTGAGTGCCAGAAAACCTGGCACTGACTGTAAGATATGAGCATGATGGCTTTTCATACAAAGCCTTTCTGAGGCGTTTATTTTTAATTATGCCACACACATAAAGATTGTATAACCTGCCCTGCAGACTGGTGTGACTATTTACATGTGGAAAGCTGATAGGGATTATTTAGGAGGGCTGTTCATGGCACAAAGATCTCTCTTCAGGATATCCTAATTTCTTTTTAAATAGGCTATTTAGCACATCAGGGAATGGTGTTTGCTGTGCATTTAGACTCAGGGGAACAGTAAATGAAGATTCTGTGAAATCAGCTACTCCCTTCACTTTTGCTGCGTTTTAAATCTGTGCACAGAACTGCCTCAGATTGGGAGAGGCAGCAAAGCTCAATGTTTCATAAACCTTGGGAACATCAGCAACATTCATGCCTTCACTGGGACACTGCAAACCTTTACAGTAAGTTCACAGACAGTTCACAAATCCCCTGAATTTTGTGAATAATTTGATCAACAAGATGTTGTGCTACAAGTGTATTTCAACTTCGAAAGAGAAGCAAATGCTTCCTTTCTTGTTCAGCAAAGCACATAGTTAAACCTACCCCCAGTCAAGAAAGTACTTTCTGTAGTATTCTCCTACTGCCCAGTTGGATTTAAACTTCTTAAGTGGTTTGTTGAACTGAATCCATAAAAATAAGTGAGTTATTTTAAAAGAAAAGATTACTGTAAAGAAAAATCTGAAAAAGTGGCTTCTGACCTCAATTTTCTTATGCTTAGCCTCCTGCTAAAATCCCCTGTGTTTTTCTTGAGGTTCTTTTGGATAAGAATATTTCCTTATTGCATTTGTGTGTGTTTTCAAAGCTATGTAAGCTCTGAAAGCCCTCTCTTCTCAGAGACTTCTGGCTAAAGCTGTGAAAAACTGCTTGGAGCCCTTCAGATTGTCGAGATCGCTTGCCTGACTTGAAGGTCTTGTTACTTACGTCACACTTCAGGGCAGTTAAATGAATCCCTTCTTCTCAAATCCCTGTCTTTTTTTTCTTATAATTTCCTTCACACTTGCCTTGCAAAGGACAAGGGCAGGAAGAGACCAAGTCATTCACTCAAACAAGTCATTGACTCAATAAGAGGCAGGAAATGCCTTTCTGGTTTTGGGGAGAAGTGTTCCTGAAGAAGTTGCCTAAGAGGCACTCTGAATGTAAAAGCTACCAGGGTGATAGCAGTGTAAAGTGATGCCACAAACTCCTTTTGGAAGCTCCCAGCTCTCTGTGCCCTGATTCTTATCTCTTCTTCCCTTCCTAGCTCTTCCTGTTGGCACCTCAAGCAAAGGCTAAGAGAAAATGTTGACTATAATGCCTTATGTACTCCAGACTACGTGAATTGAGCTATGGTGCCCCCCCTCAAAAAAAGGTGTAATTATAGCTCGAGTGCAAGTTTTAATGTAAAAAGCTTGCAGGAACCCTCTGCCACTTAGCTCAGTTGGTTTGAGCAGGGTGTTGATAATTCCAAAGTCCAGGTTCAATCCCTGTGGGGGCCAATTCACTCAAGGGTTGGACTTCACAATCCTTGGGGGCCCCTTCCAACCTGGGATAATCTGTGATTCTCACTGCAGAAGAGCAGAGAGACTTAAATCACCTGACTCCTTTAGAACATAGATCTTTTTTGGAGCCTCTCAAAATTTTTTCCTCTGTTTTCAGGGGCCATATTTGACAAATTTTGGTTTACTTCTTACTCTACTGTGTCTCTTGACTACAAATAAATATGGTCAGAACAACCAAGCTGTAAGATATAGCATGATCCTTAGGAAGTCCTTTTCTAGATTCATATACTGCAGACAGCCCAAATTTAGAAAGCTTGCATTTGTGAGGCTCCTGAAAGTCTTACATGGAAACACACTGCTCCTGGACATAAATTTAGAGTATTCCTCCTTCTCCATCCCCACACAAATTCCCTGTTACGTGCAATAAGCAGAGCGTTGCTCCCTTGACTGAAGATGATGGGGAACAGTGCACTCTTGTGGGACAAAATTAAAACCAGCAAGGAACAGGGATTCTACCTTTCCATAAAATAACTTCAAACTAAGAACAGTTGAGTAGCTTCAGCAGGAGAGGATGAAACACTGTTCCTTTTTTTTTTTTTTTTTTTTCTGGGTGATTCAGGAGATGCACTGAGTACAGTACCTTGGGTTTTGCACTTTTTCCAGCTGAAAAATCTTCTGCTGTGCACTCGGAGTCTGTCTCTCAATCCCATGGTTTTAATTCAAACCATATACTTAGAGAGAAGCCAAAAAAATCAATAATAAAGGAACAAGTATTTTTCAGTGGATTAAAAATCAATAGTACTCCTCACAAATGCTTTAATAAAGGAGGCAAGGTAACACTCCATGATCTTCTGGCTCAATGAGACAATCTGCCACTTCACTTCAAGGAGGAATCACACATTCTATCAGGAGCTACATGCTCCATTGCAACACTCAGTGTAATGAGAATTTCTGTAATCTGGCTCCTCTGTTGCAAAAATCTGATCATTTCACCAGCTTCTTTCCTGTAAATCCAACAATCTATGGAATCTTTATGGCTCAGACAATCAGTTATTGGACAGACAACCCTTTCCTCCTAAATCAATAATTCAAATCCAAAGCAGCGACCAAAATCAATCCAAGGACCAAAGGTCACTGCAGCCTGATGGATGTGTGGTGACTGCTATGAAATGAGTTTGTGGTTTCATTCAAGGCACAATAGCCAAGAGTTCTTTTATGGGGAAAAAGAAAAAAAAAAGAAAACATCTTCACAGTTGATAACATTTTCTGTGCTGACAGATTTTGAAGAGAAACATAGAAGTGAGGCTGAATTATCTTCTCCTTCCAACAGTGGTGCACTCAAGTATGGGCTTGGTGTCCTTTGAAAAGCTGTCTCCTTTCTTTGAGGGAAAAAAAGAAATATAAAATTGTGTGCCTGTAACTTTACACTGAAATCAGCTGTAAATGTGACCTACTAATTTGAGGGCTTTCTAGAACATTTTCTTTCTGGTCACAACTATGAACCTAAAGATATAAAACAGTATATACACAGCGAAAAGGTATCTTTAGTTCAACAAATCTGGTCCTCATTACCTGCTCCAACAACTTTATCAATGGATATATTGGAAGCATCCAGTTCCTTGGCAAATTCATGCACAGCCTGGTTGGGATCCTCATACGTGTGTGGATCCACGTAAGTTCTCAGACCTGGCAGCTTTACTGTGTAAAAAACAAATTCAGAGAGAAAATGTTACTCAGACTTGAGTAATCATCCTTCTAAAGAAAGCTCATGAGACAACTGAAACCAAATCAATAGAAGGAAAAGGTAATTCTTCAAATTGTACTGATTTTTGGGGGTTCTCAGAATCTTTGTACAGAGTGAAACCAAAGTTTGTGTGACAACCCACTTCAAACATCTGCATATGTAGGATTTAACTGTTTTTCCAATATTAAAATACCACTCACCCCTCCTAGGCTGCTACATTTAGATGCTGCCTTATATTGACCCTTCCAAAGTAATAACAAAGGGGCAAGGAACAAAATGTGTTGCTACAGTCAACCTGAAAAGTTCTTAGGAGTATATTAAGAAATCAGATTAACTCCAGTTTTGTTTTGTTTTGTTTTGTTTTCCCTAAGCCCATCGATAAGATGCATAATAAGAAACTTAAACATGAAAAAATGCACCTCTGCCTCAACCCTTCTGCCAGAACATACAAGGATGGCAGAGAATCATTCTGAATAAAGGCTGGTTCTAGAGTTTTTTCCCCATACGTCCATGTTATTATTCTGGCCCCCTCTAAAGTTTCCTGGCTAGGGATTGCTGGAAGAGATCATTCCCAACCTTTGCCTCCAACAAAAATGCTGAAAGCAAAGCAGAGCCTCATTCCCCCTCTCCAGCTCAAAGCCTTGCTTGTGTTTGCACCCAGTACTTTCTGTTGTACTCATTTTACGACAGGAATATATTTTATTAACAATAAGTGAAATACCCAGCTTGAAGTTTTCTGCTTCTGACACAAGCCCTACATTCCCAGACATGTATTCCAGCTTTCCCTAACTGTACCAGTTGGTCTTGTAAAAGATATTAACTCCTTCAACAAACACTGCTTTAACCCACTCAGGAATATCCCTTCCAGCTTAGCATTATTATACTGCAGCAATTTTTTCACTGCTAAAACAGTTAAACCTTTTTTTGCTGGGGTTGCACAGATGGGAAAAAACCACCTTTGGACCATGAGAGCACAAAATTTTTTTAACTAACAATGCAAAAGGTACGTAAAAAAGAGAAAAAAACCCAATTTTATGAGGATTTATTGGCCTCAGAATTGACAAAAAAATGATAAAAGTGGGTTCCCAAGCTAATTGCCTTGAAAACAATGCAAAGTAAGAGCCATGCTCTCCACACAAGGGCTGCGTGTGCACGGCATTAAAAGCCAACTGTGTTTCCTTCAAGGGCCTGATGATTACAGAATTACCTGCAAGTAAAACAAAAAGTAATTGGCTGTATATTGCTGTTGGTTAAAAATCTTGTAAATGCTCCTTCCCGTCCATGCTGAATGTACATTACAGGCCCCCTCACATCCCCAATAAAAATAACAATTAAAAGCTTCTGCACCGTGGGGTTTTTTGGCTCGGGATTTTTAATGCTGACCCCAGAGGTTCCCAAGATCAGGTGATGGTGGCTGCAAGGAGAATAATCCCTTCACACCAATAATTAAGGGCGGCCTGTGTAGTAACTGGGTTCTGTCATGAAATACAGATAATAAACACGTGCACATGTGTTAAGCTGCACTACTTTACAGCTCATTCTGTGCAAACATCATAATTTACATTTTCATTTTAACAGCACAAATTGCCCTAAAGGTAGCAAAAGAATAAAAAGGCTCAGCCAGAGAAGGCAAAGGGAGAGGATCTGAGGAGGTGAAACATTTTTGTTCCTTTGAAGTAATATTATAGGATTTGTAATAAGGCTGCAGGGAATAGTTCATGGCTGGAGCCTTTTTAAAAGTAATTCAGAGTAAACTGACTGAAATAAACCAGCTGCTGTATTTAAGATGCTGAAAGTTTACGACAGCCATGGAAGTTACTTTGTCCTTTTTTTTAGTTCATAGGAGCAGTTTTCTTTTTCTTTGGGAAAGCCTGTAATTTGGTAGATTAAAAGTTTCAACAGCCACACACGTACATACTTACAAATTCTAACAGATAAGTATCTGCAAAATGTATATCAAATAATTTTCAAGAACTTCCAACAGACATACCATGCCCATGATTGGCTCTGGTCTTACTGCACAGTGAATCAGCATGGCACTACTCAGAAAACAGTACATAAATATCTAAAGCCAAATTAAAAGCAGTTTAATCCACAGGAATTTAACAGCACTGACATGTTTAAGAATAGTGATTGCAACTTTCCATTGTGTGGGAGTAAGGAGAGCAAATTCTGACCTGTTATTTGTCTGTGACACTTATTTTACTGGCTGCTTTTATTTTATAACCTCATTAAATTTGGATGATGAAGCATTAACTCAATGGGCCACATGTAACCGTAGAGATTTTTTTGAGAAGAGTTGGTTTGCAGTTGTTGGGCTGCAGCTTGTGTATCCCCTGACAGTGCTGGGGAAGGAGACAGAAATCAAGGGTATTCATGCTCTTGGCTCTCTGGAGATAAGGAGGGGCAGGAAACTTAAAAGAATAATAATTTGAACAGTCAGAGAACAGTTATTCCATTGTCACGAGGATTGGGAAGCAGTTCTAATTTCCAGCTACTGCAGGTAAATCCCTCGTTAAAATGTTAATTCACTTATATTTGGGGAGGGGGCACCTGATTATGGTACCAGCAGCTCTTTTCTTGCAAATAATAGAGTGCCAATGTTGTGTGCAGAAAAACCCCACATATATTAATGTTACAACATGCTAAGAAACAGAAATGTATGGTTCAACCATGGTTTACATGGAGTAGCAGGACACTCATTTGGAGCTGAAACAGTTTCAAAGATGAACTGCTGCTTCTTATTAAATAAAGCCTCATTAGACATCAAAAATTATGTGGGTAAAAAAACGATTGTCTGGTCTTGATGTCTATGAGGGGCATTATCTTTGCCTGTAAGGATATAAAAATCCAAAGTACAGTGATTCAAAACAAAAAAAAAAGAAAACCAAGTAATCCTCCCATTCCTGATCAGGAATTAGGCTATCACCTTCTTTCCCCCTCAGCTTCTCCTGCTCCAAAACTATTTTTTTCCTGTTTTAAACAGTGTATGGATGGAACTTTGTCTGTGAGTCAATCTTCAGGATCCACAGCTCTGCTGTGGAGAAGTGTAACAAAGTTATAAACATTGCAAAGAGGATCCAGAATCAAATTATTACTATTGTTTGTAGGTGAACTTTGTCAAGCAAACAGTTTTCACAGTAGGTTTAGCATTCATCAATACAGGTTTAACTGAATTATATTTTGCTTTGGGAAAGAAAAATATATTTCTTGGACTTTATATAACGAGGAAGTTGCAGTTGTACTCTGGATTTCAGGAATCAAAATCACAGTTCCAACCACATGCATTGTTTGAACATAGACAGGGATGTTTTGCTCATTACTAACCTGAACACAGATGAAAGAAGTTGAAACAAAGAATAATTGTTTGGGGAAAATCTCCTTACCCACAAGAGAAGGGATAATTCTCTTCCTAATTTCACCTTGGTTTAAGTGAGGTATGGTTCTTTCTTTATTTTTTAATTGAAAAATATCAGTTACCTAGGGGATGAATTCACTGAATTCTGGAAACATTAAAAGGGTTTAGTAACTTACAGTGGCCATTCCCAAAATGCAGCCTTTTCTCATCAGTGCCATGTTTAGACTTCTTGTATCCACAGAATCTACAAGCAACAGAGAAAAAAAAATTAATACAGAGAATTTTATGTGTTAACTGCAGGTGGAAACAGAATAGAATGTTTTCCCTGCACAATTAAATGCCTGTTTGAAAGTTTAATGATATTTACATTCTCTATGCCCTATAGAGGCATGTGATGTTCTCAGGGAATTTGAGGAAATTGGCTAATGAGAGGATTTGTTGATTTTTGACCCCTACAGTTTAATTTTACAATTGCCTGAGAATGTGTTTATAGCATTTTTTAACAACTGCTGCATGATTTGGGCTGCTAACGTTAGCGGGCTCATTACTGACTGCGAGGCAGAGCTTGGAGCTCCTGGGCAGCAGACAAAGGATTAAAAACCAGCCACACCACAACCCCCGACGTGCCACAGTCATCAGGGCCCCTCTGGGACATGGCAACAGGACAAAATGTGCAAATCAGACACCAGACTCACCTTCCAATCAGGACATACACCACCACTGTGAGGAGGATGATGGCCACTGCTGCTGAAATGGCAATCATCACCACCTGGCTGTTCTCACTGGAGATGGAGAACGCTGCAAAGCCAACAGAAAATCATATAAATAACCTCAGAGTCACACATCTCATTGATCACATCAGAATTTACGTGCATATAGGGGACAGACATCATTATACAGCTTTTGGTCTCCTGGCAGATTTTTAATCCAGGAGATAATTTTTCATCAAACAAATACAAAGGAAGAAAACATAAGACTTCAGCCTTCTTTGCCAATTCACCAAAGTTGTTTCTGCTACTCTAAATTTTTACTCTTGCTAATTGTAGGAACTGCTGGCAAACTGATGCTAATATATAAATACACACATACATGTCATGTATGCCATACATACTTTATGTCATGCTCATTAAGGAACATTTCCTTGGCAAGAAATCCCATCATTTTCACCTTCACTCCCCCTTCTGTATGACAGAAAATGCTTTTAGGAGCTAAGTTTCCCAGCTAAGCCTGACAATATCCACATGAAGCTTGTGGAAAGCCAGGGCACACATACACAGGTTGTCTACAGGGAAAATAAGGGCTATTTTCTGCCTTATTTTGGGTGTTTCCCTGTGGTCCCTAAGCATGGAACTTTAGACTGTTACACAATGACAGGATGACTTTAAGCCCTTGGTGTAAGGACCAGTCTCCAGCAGAGACCTCCTGAGCTTCCCTGAGCACAGCAGAATTAAAACTCCTAGTTTAACACCGTGCTTCAGGTCAGCTGCCCAAACTGAGCTGGGAGCTGCCACTGCTGTCCCCACAGGTTAGAGAGCCTCTGTTCAGGGTCACATCACTCCAATCTTTGCCTGTTACACACCCATAACTGCAGCCAGTCATGGTAACTTGGAAACACAAGAGAAAACTTATGTCATTTGCTGGTCATCTGTGTAATTTGTACACTTATTATCGAGATGTGCACCACTGCCTCTTTACACAATTCTACTTTTTTCTTTTCCTCTTCTTTTGGTAATGTTAGTTTGCAGAGAAAACCCATTAACTTCGAGACACTTAATTTTTTTATATCTGCACCTGATTTTTCCCCTCCTTGTTGTAATTGTCCTATCTTGAGTTCTAGTTTCAGCTAAAATCCCAAAGCTGCAAGTCACCATAAGAGCAATTTGTAACTCTTTTTTAAACATGAAGTTTGTTTGCTTTTCAGAGTAGCAGCTGGGGTGGACAAGAAGGAAGTGGAGGTGAAATATATAAGGTATCTCAAACATAGAATCAAGGTGAAAGATTTGGCCTGACACTACTCTTTGTTTTTTCTATCACACTTCCTCCCTCAGCAAGAGCTATGGTCTAGCAAGGCATCAGTTCTGGCCTGAGATAGAAGTGGGGTAGGGAATGGAAGAAAGCACCACCTGTGATAGTTCTGGGATACTCTTTACAGCCTGTTTCAAGTTTAATGATAAAACATAAAGTTATAAAGCAACGCTACCAAGAAAGACACATCATAAATAGTTATGAGACACGTTTCCTCAGCTAGAAAAGGAATGAAAGCAGACATTGAGATCAGTGTCAGTGAGGAACTGGGCAGGGTGTCAGCACAAACCATTTGAACAAATACATACAGTCTGGGCTGGTCTCAAACTCAAACTTGCGGCTGCTTGTCCCGTATCCAGCTGCAGTCCGGGCTCGGATTTGGAAGACGTAGGTGGTGTCAGGCTTGAGGCCACTGATGGTCACGTTGGTGCCCCTGGCTCTCAGGATAGTATAGCTTGTCTCTTGTTCCTGCTTTTGAAAAAAGATGTTATCAGATTAAAACCACACCCTAAAAACAAAAGAGGGGGTTGGCGCTAAATTACTACGAACGTCCTGGAAAGGACAGGCATATTTTGAATATTTAAAGCCTAAAACATGCTTGTACAAACATTAATTTTCAATCATCTTTTAACAAGGTATCTTAAATCATCAGATCTGCTACGGTATTGAGCTGTAAATCAAGTACTAGACATGCTGAGTTTATGACATTTTATTAAATGGTTTTGCATCATTTTGTCAGTGGTCTGTAATACAATGAGAAAATTATTAAAAGATTATTTAAAAAAACATAAATCAGATTTGCCTACTGCACTGAACTGGAAGTTGTAATAGGCCAACTTAGACATTCTAGGGCCCTGCAGAGCTGTTGCAGGATGCAGTTTTTACTGCCTCACATTTTACAAGACAGTGGTTACCTTTATAAGAGTCAGAAGGGAAACCCCACTTGGGCTCCTCAGAGCAGCAAAAAGGCAGATTTAGCTGGTTTTCTATTATGCTATAAAAACTATGAGATAGTTGTGTCCATCCTCATTTGGACAAAACCACACTGAACTCAATCCTAGACCATGCTCATAACCCCTCTCTGCTTAATAGTCACCTATGTCTGACATAATGTTTTTCACATAAAATAAGAGGACTGGTTTGTAATTTGGTAAGTTTGGATACACTTCACACTGTGTAAAAAGCTAATCCTGATAAAAGTATGTCTCAGTCCCACCGTAAGCATATAATCTTAACATTTAAGCATGCATTTTGGAGCCTGAGGTACTGCTTATTTTACTAAAGCCATCCTGTACCAAAAGAGCATTTTTGGCGTCCAAAATATGGCAGCTGGAACTGTCTCAGGAAAAAAAAAAAACATCTCTTGGCCAGCAGCCACACATGTGGGAAACTGTGAGAATCTCAATTGTTTAGGTTCCCCACCATGAACTTTTTTTACTTCTGGAGGTGGTGGGGATTTCATGTGATGTCCTTTTACTTTGAACACTGTGCTGAACACTGCGGCCATTGAATCCCGCCGGGCTGAGAGCAGAACCCGAGCGAACGCACGTCGGACACAGAGAATCTCACCTAATTCTCATCACGTTTTATGGCATTGCATTAGCTGGTGAGGGGCTGACATTTCAACTCTGAACAACACTGGAGTGCCAGTGCACGAGCACAGGGGTTGGAAAACACCCAGCACACTCATTGCCAAGGGCATTTCACCTCCACGTGTAAAGTTCAAGCGACTGGAGTTGTTTTAGGGTGTTTGCCCTGCCGTGCTGTCTGCAGGAATAGAGTCAGGATATTCCAGGTTAGGAGGTGAACATCAGAAACTGTTCACTTTGGTGCTAAAGAAAGCCTAAGTGCCCTGTTATTGGCAGTCTTTGATACAGAGAAGCAGAAACATTTACACCATAGTTAAGGGGAACTGCCAGAAGCTCCACGTCATATTCAACATTGTGCTCATGAGAAATCACAGTGAAATGAAAAAAACAACAAAAAAACAAAAACAAAAACTCCAAAAACAATCAAACAAACAAAACAAAACAAAAAACCAAAAAACCCCACAAACCAACCAAAAACCTAACCCCCTCCCCAAAAAAACAAAAAAACCCAAAAAAAACCAAAAAACCCAAAAAAACCCCCACCCAAAACCCAAAAAAAAACCCCCAAAACCAACACAAACAAACAAAAAATCCCCCAAAAATGTGCCTAAAATCCAGAATCCAAACCGCCCAGGATCCAAACTTCAGATAGGGTGAGCTGGACCCAGTCTTCAAAGAATGACTATAGAAATGTTGCCCGTGGCCCATTTTCTTTGCACAGTGAAAATAAAAAGGAAATCAGTGCTGGACCTCCTCAGAGTTTCCCAATACTTCTCTGTAATGTTTTCTGTTTTAAATTCAGGAGAGCAAATTTACAGGGAGACACTCTAAGGAGCTAGCAGGCTTGTGTAAAATGATTTATTTTTGAACTAACAAAGGCCTAGTATTATAATTTGCAGGCTTTCCTTATCTCGTCATTCAGCTGGACGTAGGCAACTATTTTAATTTCAAAGACATAATAATCTTGTCTTTAAAACACAACATCTTTTGTGTATGCTGTGACTGGACATTCATTTTGATCTCGCTTCAGGCTGCTTTTATGAAATGCAAACATTTCCTTCTGGTGCAGATACATATGTGCAAGGGAAAATACAGTCATGGCCCTGTCTGTTAATAATCCACATTGGAACTTGGAAAATAAACCTTTAAAACAATGGCATGGAGGATGTCATGGTATCTCAGTTTATGGGAAGCTTTTTACACACATATTTTGTAAGTCATTTTTTATGTTACTAGTAATCAAATCAGTGCAACACCACATAAAAGCCCAAGTTTATCTTTCTTGGGGATAAAGCAAAACTTCAGAGATATAGCACTATAGCTGCCATAAGCAGAAGGAATACACAAAAAGGAGAGTCAGTCTTTGCCAAGCAGATCTTTACCCAAACACTCAGGATAAATTTGAACTTGGATGCACAAAGCAATTTCTGCCTGAATATTTCTGCATAGTTTACCAGACACAATCTTTGCTGGGAAGCAAATCCTACAACTGCTAGTGTCTCATTTGCAAGTGACATTTTATAATTTTATACTTTGTTTTGCAAAAAACATATTTTGGAGACATTTTAAATTGATAGTGGCGGGACCAGCACGGGTGAATGGTTTGCCCTTTTCCAGATAAGCACAGAAAGTGCTTATATTATAGAAGGAAAAATATTTTTCCCGTCAGCTTCATGTGCACTCGAGAGGCCAAAACCTGACTACACATTTCTGGGAGGAGGCCACAGTCCTGATACTGCTTCCTTTATTGCCAGAAGTGAACTCTTCATGGACATGACATTTCCTACAAGTCCTGTGGAGTATTCGTGGCCTACCTGTATTTAAAGCCAGAATAATAAGAGTTTAAAGCAACAAAGTACATTTGAATATAATGCACTTTTTCAGCCTCAAAGTGCAGAGTTCTGTGTTGGCTGTAACCACTGATCATACAATTCTTATGATGGCAAAAGGAAATCTATTTTAGCAATGTGAGCCTGCAGCTGAATTTCATTCATTGTTTGCAGAAGGCTCCATCTTAATAAAGTGTACATGATTTAATTGTAACTCACATATTTAGTTGAAGCAATTAATAGTTTATGAATGGTATTTAAGAGATGGCTTTTTTCTGTACCTTCACATGACAAGATACTCCTTCAAGAGAACATGATTATATGAACTAGGACAAGGAGGAAACAAAGAATGGGGTTTGTGCAAGAAAAAAAAAAATGGCTTTGTTGTTTATGCACTTTAATGGCTGAGACACTTAAAATTCAGCACAGCATTACATGGATGAACTAAACTGAGGAGTCATGTAGTACCATTAACTTAACATAAAATGTTATGCCTTACCATAAAATAAATGCCTAAAAATTCCGTATGTTCTCCCTCTGAAAGAAGATTTTGTTTCTTTTCAATGTTTTGAATAAATATTGCCTGGGGCTTCATAATAAAACTCTCAATTTTTTTTACAAAAAATACAATCCTATTTCAAACATTGCTTCTGAAAAACTGCCACTCAGTTCATCATGTTATGAAGTGCTCAAAGCCAGGCTGAGTGGGACTTTGGACAACTTGGGACAGAGGAAATGATCCCTGCCTATAGCAAGAGGTTGTAACTGGATGAACTTAAAGGTCCTTTCCAAGGCAGGCCACTCTGATTAATTCCAAGGAGTTAAAATAGTTTCCTAAAGTTGTAGTGGCTAATTTCTTTAGACACATATAAAGCTCTGCTCTTTCGGCTACACAAAGGCAATAACTGGTGAAAAAACCACAAATGAGCAGGTTAGTTAACTACCCTTGGGAAACTGAATATATTTCACATATTTTATGACAATAATCCATGACAAAAAAATACAAGATATTGTAATTTAGATACATGACATCATATTTTTTATTCCAAATCTCTTGTAATGTCCTAAATACCTTAAGACCAGCTTAGCAAAATAATGTCATGAACGAGATGTATGACAGAATTGGGCTGACCTGCATTGCTCTATTAATGCTCTATTTTTTAATTCCTAAGAGATGACAAAAGACGTATCATCTGAAAACAAGCAGGATGAAAAAGGATGGCTCAGCATAAATCATCTACCAGCAATCAGGTATGACTTGTCAGGAGAAATACTCAGATTTGCTAACTCTGAAGGGTTTATTTTCACCTAACAACAGTGAATCTTCTGATGAGCACAACTAAGATGATTTCTGAAGGAGAAAATCAAATGTACTGGACCAGTTTGAAAAAAACCATCTCCTTTTAAAAGAGGAGGGAAGGAATCATGCTTAGAGATCCCAGACTGAAAAGCATCATCTTGCAAACGTGTTTGGTGGAGGAATGAAAAGCAACAATTCCGTATGAGCTGCTCTGGTCCTGGGTAAGTTTATCAGAGAACTAGTTTTGAACCTATAATAATTTGCAAAGCTTAAAAATACATAGATTCAAGTCTTCTGACAACAGATTTGCTTTTAAAAAAAAATTTCCCCTCATAAACCCTGAGGAATAGGCTTCTGACTCCCCAAGGGCCTGCAGAGCACACATTAAAAACGCTGGTGCCAGAAGGTTGGCTTTTTAAAAGCCTTTTGCTCTAAATGGCCTGGCTCCCATTGTCAAGCACTTGGCTCCCTGGTTTAAGAAAACTGTCTGGTGCATGTGAACTCTTGATCACAGACTTCAAAGGGGAGAAACACATGTGCAAGATCAGCCTCCTAAGACTGGTGGGTTGTCTTATAAAGCTGTCTTCTGACAGCCAATTGCTCCCTGAGAGTGGATACACCCGGTGGGAATAGGGGCTGTGTGCTCTGTCTGTGCATAAAACAGCACTGGATGGTAATTTTCTTCAACAGAAAACTCCAATTTCTGTGTAGAAAGGTGATCAAAACATCCCAAACACAAATAAAACTTATTGGTGATTTAATTAAAATTAACTGAATGGTCTCAGCAGGGGAAAAAAAAATCTCTCCCTTTGGGGCAAGTGAAACCCAAGAGACCACCTGTGCTGTTTTTGGCTGGGGTAGAATTAATTTTCTTCACAGTATCCAGCTGTGGCTTTGGGAATTGCACTGAAAACAGACAGGTTTGATAATATAGAGATAATTTTGTTACTGCTGAGCAGTGGTTATAGTGTCAAGGCCTCTTACACCTTTCCAAAGATGGAACAAGGGGGTGAACAAGGATTTGGGAGGTAATGTAGTTTTTGTGGCTCACCAAAAAAACTCTTACCAAAATCTCACTACATAAATTTGGGAGAAATCTTTCCAGCATCCAGCCTTCTGATCCTCTTTCTTCATCTGAAGACCAGACATGAACTACCAACACCACACTGTCCCACTCCAAAGAAAAAATAATTTCTAAAGATTAGCTGAATACTCATAGAGTATTTTTAACAGCACTTCTTAGATGATATTATCAGTACATCTTCTCTGGTATGTATGAAATATAACCCTAATTATTATATATGAGGACTATTAGCAAATGCTCAACTAAACCAGAATTCTGGCACTTTTTTTCCAAGTTTGTTAATTCCAGGAGCAATAGAACTATCAATAGATCTATCAAAAAATGGCTAATACAACACTTCTCAAGCTCTGTGGCAATTTATGGTCTTTTCAATTTTACCAGTAAGATCTCCTAAAAACATTCTATTACAAAGACTTTTTTTTTTCTAAACAGGGATCTCTATAGGATGCCTAAATAAACAGTTGTAAATAAAAGAAAATGTCAATAAAAAGCAGAAGGCAGATTTTCTTTCATTTGCAGTCATTTGCTTACAATTTATGAGGAATTCAGTTATCAACAGAAAGAACTTTCACAGTGCAAACCAGCCCAGTAGTCCAGTCAACATTTTCCAAGTAATTTTCATGTAAAAGATGCTCATGCCACAGAGAAGTGCCACCAGCACATGGGTGAATGTATGGACACTGGCAGCACGATGGAACAGCATAATAAGAAAGTTTTATGATACAATCTTACACGAGGCCAGCCTGTAATGAGTCTCACCAAGGTGTATCAAGTTCTGAGGGTGTCCAGCACTTCTCAGAATGGTTTAGAATATTATTTGCGAGACAGCTGATCAAGTGTGCTTTGAAAATCAAAAGGTTTTAATAAATGAGAAAAGAACAAATGATACAAAAACACAACAAAAGCTGGGCACGGTGCAGAGAAACCTCTAGAACCAGCTAAGACACCCCAAAAATCCCTGAGCACCTCTGTGCTCCTTCTTCAGTACTTAATGTTTTAGGAGAGCTTTTGGCTTGCTGCCCCATGGAAACTAGCTGCATTTCCAAGGAGCAGCTACAGAGACCAACAGGTGCCTCTGTGCTGCCACTGAGCCAAGAACACAAAGTTCTGGTGCTTCTTCCTTAAAAATCAGGGGTGTAACTGAAATCCCTTTTCTTTTATTTGGAAACATTTGCTTGGGTGTGGGAATGCACTGCAACAGTTTTAGTCAAGAAAGTAAGAAAAGAAAGGAATTACATATTGACTGCATTACTTTGTGTTTGTTCTGAGGTGCTTGGTAGACAACACAATGACTCACTCCACCTTGTATTTCCTGATGTTCTCATTACCAAAAATCAAGCAGTTCCAACACTTAAGAAAAATTGTTGAGGCAGATTAAAGGAACCTGAGTGTTTCTGAACCCTTAACACAGGCAAGATGCAACTGCTAAGGAGAACCCCTCCCCTTCGATCTTCCCACCTTTTCGTAGTATTTGACCTCATAGTCCAGGATGATCCCGTTGGGATGCTCAGGCTCCTGCCAAGAGAGGGACACGCTGTTCCTGGACGTCCTGTCCTTCCTTATGACCGTGATGGGGGACGGAGCTGCAGAGGGGGTGGGGGAAGGAGGGGAGGGAGAGAAGCAAACTGAGTTAGTTTATCTTTACTCCAGTTCCTGGCAAAGAGTGTGGTTTCCATTGTTGGAACCCTGGGCACTGAGAATTTCAGACTTTCTGTGCTCACAGGCACTGATCCCCAAGCAAACACTGCATTTGACCTGAGGCTGTGGAAAAGTCCTCCAAAACTGAGTGACAGCATTGGGATTATGGGTGGGTGGTTTGAATAGAAATGTGTGATGCCACAGGGTGGAAAACTTAAGAGTTTATGGCTTTAGTATATTGTAATATTCATAAAGCAAAATGGAGGATTTAAGGCATAGGTTAAAGTCTTCTTTCACCTTCTTCTTCATGAGTTTGGGTGATATTCTGTAATTGGGTAGAAAAATCCACATTGCAGACCATGGGTGGTTGGGTTAAAAGTAAAAATAATTTAGGTGTCATTTCATAATTGGACAATTTGCACTTAAAAGAACTTGGAAAGAGTTAGAGACAGCTATTTCTACTTTGCGCTAGCTAGAACTCACAACTTTTGAAACTGTGCTAGAGATATGAATTAATAAACATCTGAGTCCGAACACAAACTGCGTCTTTCGAGCATTTAATCCCAGCTCCAACAAGAGAAAGGAAGATAAAAACCCCACATTCCATTTAATGGACCCCCAAGCAAAGGTCTGGCCCCGCACCGACAGCGAGCAGCTGGATCCCAGCCGTGCTGCTCATGCCTTGGAGCACCCTGGCCCCATGGAAAACAAGCTGAGATTTTTCTCCCCCACTGGCGGACTGGTGGCAAAAGGCAGCAGATGGTTTTGATCTGCTACTACAGTGTAAGCAATGAAATATATTCAGTGCATGAAAATAACAGAGCGAAATAGCAGCACTACCTATTTGTTATATGGCTGAGGTATTATCATTACCAGACTCTGCAGAACTGTGATAACATTTTGATAGGAAAATGCGTTAAGTACAAGGAGCTCCTGGTACTCGTGGCTGGGAATAACCATCAGCACTCTTTGGCATCATGACTTGGTAAGTTCTCCAGATGAAAATTGCTCCCATACACACTCCTCTTTCACCACATTTCTTTGAAAATGAAAATGAACTTAAAAAGAAAAATCTAAACTGCAAAATAACGTAATTTTTTAATGTGCATTGATCAGGGTTAGGCATGACAACTGCATACCACAGGTTCACCCACCACCCACAACTTGGAAATATCATCAATGTTCAACATATGCATAAAAAATCGTGATTACTTAAGATTCTTGAACATTAGTTCAGTTTTAGACCACCCAGATCCATAAGTTGTTCCAAGACCAGGTCTGGGTTTCCTGGACTCACTGAAAGCCATGCAATTTTTAAAAATTATTTTGTTTTGTTTTGTTTTTTTTGGGTTCGCTTCCCACTCCAAATGCTTCTCTTCCATGACTTTGGCCAAAATTCATCAGATTCTATTTTACAGATCACACACACTGAAGGTTGTAACTGTCATTTCAAAAAAACCCTTCTACTAATAAACAGCCTTTTATCTTAACATGTAAATAAAATCTGTTTATAAGTTCAACATTTGCTATCCTAATAAAAAGGCTGTAGAGCTGATCTCAACAATTTAGTATCAGCTGAATCCTCTGAAGCTTTTATTGTTCATATAAAACTAGCTGTACTTTACAGGCACTTCATATTTGCATGCTTCAGCCAATGCCCTTTTTGTTTGGGATTTCATTTGTGCAAAAAAACTTTCAATTGTCAGAAGGAAAAAAAAAAAGAAAAAAAAAGAAGAAAAGGAAAGAAAAAGAAATGTTTTAATTAAAATAAATTTTTGAAATATCATTCTGGTTTTGATTTTGTTAAACTTCCAGCAAAATAGACTTTCTAGTCCTGAGTCACTATCTATGTATTGAAATCCTCCTTTAACAGAGTGGAGGACCCACTTTTTCACGTTCATTCCAGGCTGAACACATTCTCTGAACAGCATTTTCACATTTCACATGGTTCACAAATGATTAAAAAGTGGCTTTTTTTTTTTCTACCAGCAGGAGAAATTTACCCTGAATTTAAATTCCTAAAATCAGTTTGGGAGAAGTAGACAGGATTTGTGTGCAGCAAACATCCTTCAGCAATTCCACTTGAATTCCACAAACCAGTGCCTGAGCCAAAACACAAAGTGCTTAGCAGGCTGAACTTCCCTGCTGTAGCCAGCTCCATGGGAACTCATATATCCATACTTGCTGCTTTTATGCTCTCCTAAGTCATTTTTATGTCTTCTTTTTAAGTCACGCTATTTATCTCTCTTTCTTTATTTATTTTTTTTGTATCTGAATAGATTGTCAAGCCCAATACCCAGCTGGTAACACTTCCCATTAAGGTAAAATTAATACTGATTTTATGAATAATTAATACATGATTAACAGAAATGGCTTTTCCCCTAATAAATTATGGTAATTTTGCTCTAACAGATTCTCAGGGCAGACTGAAACAATCTTGCATGCTCCAATACAGATAAACTTAAAAAAAAATCTTTCTTCTAACACAGTATTAATTATTTTGAGCTCATTTGCACTCATCTCTGCAGATGCTACCAGTAACTTATCTCACAGCAGTTTATTAGAAAACATCTGCTCTGCAGTTATCAATAACATTATAAAACATTCATATACCTTCCCTAATCCCCAGGGTTCCCAAAGCTGCTCAGAAATGAGACATCCAGAGTGTCTGGAAGAGCCAACATCCCCCTGCACGGGCTCAGGGAGGGGAAATAAATAATCAGGGGAACATCACGTTTCAGCCACCTTTAATCCCACATCTAGGTGAGATAAAATGGAAAAAAATTCCCAGCACAAAACCTTTCTTTGTTGGTCAGTCACAGTTTCAAATTTTAATGCATACTTTGGGATTTTTTTGCTATACCTGTTGGATAGGTGGGTTCGAAAAGCGTTAGAAGTCTTGAACCCAATTAAAGAAAATATCTTGTTCAGGTAACTTCCATGTTTATGCTTCAATCTACTGCAATCAATGAATTTAGAATATAATGAATTTAAGAGTTAAGGTAACCTGAATATGGTCTCAACTCAGGGCTGGGGGATCCTTCGGAGAAATAACTTGACATTTGGACCATTTAATTAATTTCTTTTTGTACACATCCCCAGAATACAATGTAAAACTTAATAAGCTCTGGTTTAAATACTGTCTGAACAGAAATCAGCCTTAATTTCTGTTTTGTAACATTGGAGCAGCTCAGTTACTGTATTTTATTATTTAATTGGAAGTGTCTGAAAATGCAGCAAAAAGAAAAATCGAGGTAAAGGCAGTTAACATTATAAACCATTAAATTGTGAAGGCACCACCTTGTGCAACAATGCTTAGGCTTTAGTCTTCCATATGAGGAAGAGAGAATCAAGAGTTTCCTGAAAAGAATGATCAAACTCAAAATCAGGCTACAAAAAGGAAGCGAAATACATGATATTTAGAACAGCCTTTTTCATTGAATTTCCATTATTTTTTCTATCTTAAATTGAAAATTAAAAATTAAATTCCTCTCTTAAATCTGCAGCTCCCACTGACAAAAACCAAAGTTTGCACTCCGGGTTAGCAAATAATGAGACATTAAGAAGCTTTTTAGGATTAACTGAAATTTTAAAAACTGTATGAAAGTATCAACAGGAATGCAAAGGTTATGTTAGTTCACCGTTTAGAAAACTTGCATTTAAAGGTAAAACTTAAGGGGAGTACTTTTTCAGACTAAGAAGTTTTTTTAATTAATCCCATGTCTCGTATGCTGCTAGATATTTACATTTTTCTCAATATTTTGGTTAATTTATTAGTATTCAACTCCTTCACTTGAATAAGAGCTGGGTTTTTATGACTAACTTTAGGCCTGCATGGACATATATGAAGAGTTTAAGTCTCAGCAGTCCCATGCAATGCACAGAGAGGCAGTTTTACACATCACATGGTTAGAATTTGTCCGGCACTGCAGCCTGACTGCTTTAAGCACTTAACAGGAACCTCGAAAACTCCCTGGAGTTAAGAGGGGAAATGTACTTTGAGCGCTCGGTGTTGTTAGGTAGCATTTGTGACAACTGGGAATGTGGATGTTGAAAAGGTAACAAACACAATGATTCAGAGAGCTTAGGCTCAAGTGTAAAAACCTCCTCAGTCAGGACTATTAAAGGTGAAAGCAAATAACATGAAGGATCTGCAGAGACGACAATAAAACTCTGCTCAAATTGATTTCCCACTGAAACTGACCCCAACAGATGATTTGTTTTCCTCCAGTTTAATAGCAGCTATATATAAATTTCCTTATTGACTTTTTCCTTATTCCTTGGTTATTGTTTTCATATGTGACTGGCTTACAGATGTATAAATGCACTGAAAGAAAATTCCCTGCCCTGTGACAGGGAGAACTCAGTATTAACTCTGGGAAGGCACATGTGTACAACTGCTGAAACATTTAGAGTCCTATTGTTTCTGGCTTAGGTTTCTAGGTCACAAATTAAATTTTAGGAAAGGATTTAATTCTAAAATGACTCACAGCTCACTTCCAGCTTTTGCTTGCAAACAAGAGTAAAATATGCTTTGCCTAGGATATTCCAAACTGTGCTGAAAGGTGGTGACCAAGCAGAATTGACTGTATTACTCAATTTTCAACTTCTGCCCTGCTGAACAAATGGAAGGCTTGTTCCTTTTTCTTTCTTTAGAAAACTGATGCTTTTATTATCTAATCATAATACTGCAATCTGATATAACCTATAAATTTTCTTTAATGTCTATGATGCCCCCAGGAGGTAATGTAGAACAAGAGCAGTAAATAAAGATCATAACCTGAAAATTAAATCTGCATTCTCTGACAGTAGGATCCACTGGGACTCCAACCTAAATCTGCCAGTCTTAGAGGACCAGCATCCAAACCACAGAACTATCATACAATCCAAAGCAGAAATACCAGTGCTTGAATGAACAAACTGATCTCTCATTTGGAGGTAGTTTCTCTGGGACACTGGAGCCACATCCACAGTCAGGACATGAGAGAACTTATCATAGTGCTGGATCTGGCACTGCTCATAATGCTCCACACAAACATTTTGGTTCGTGCAAAGCCACCCAACATCTGGGTTTTTTGAGAACCAACTGTTTTTCTTTAGGTTTATCCATCAATTCCACTCTTCAATTCTGAAGAGTGCCAAGCACTGACTCACAAATCCGTACAATGATGGCACACCTCCATGACATGATCACGTTGACATGAAGTCTGTGAAGAGCTGTGCTTGTACCTGGAATCTTTGACATCTCCAGCATTTATTCTATGGATTAGTGTAGAGGGGGTTTATGACAGAAGCCTGCTCACAGAAAGCAGGACCTGCCCTGTTTTCAACCTTCTCTGGCTGCACTCCTATTCACTTTCTCTGTTAAGCACAATTTACAGGATTGTGCTGAGGCAAGCAAGCCCCATCCCACAGGCATGTTCCAAGAAGGTCCCCAGGTGCCTCCCAGGGAGCAGGAGGAGGAGGAAACAGTCCCACTTTAACAACTCTTTGGAAGCCTGCTAAACCCTGCACACTGCTCCTCCAGATACAACTCCCCACCACTTCAAGGCACGTGCAGGCACAGCCCTTTGCCCTTTAATCTCCAGGACATGTAGTTAAACCAACACGGTGCCTGTGTCTGTCCTCCTGCACCTTTTCCTTCAGATGGAGCAGGCTCAATCTATTTTTATGACCTGGGCTGTGAAATGTCACCTGATTCTGTAGCATCACTGGGTGACCATCAGCCTGAAGGTGATATGCCTTCCACAAGGCATGAGGGAGTCCACTCATCTCACATTAGCCCCAGGCTGGACCCTGGTAGGATCCCATCCTAAGGAAGGGGGTGAAAAGGCTCACAAGTTTCTGGGAGAAGGGCTATCAAGATCACATTTATGTACGCCAAAACATGGAAGGAAAGAAATAGGACAAAACTTCAAAGGCGAACACAAGCAGGCTGCTGCTGGACGAAACAAAGCTGGGCAGATTTCTCCCAGGAACAGAAAAAAAAAATTAAAAACTGGTTTCTTCATAGCTGTTCTAATGGATGACTGCCTGCATTATGGCAGAAGTGCCCAAATGCATCTGGGAAAGGCTCCAGCCTGTGGTTACAGACTCCAGAGTGGCTGCAGGCATTTCACAGGTGCTGGGGAAGAAAGACTGCAGGGAACTGGAAAGGGGGAAACAAGCAGCTTCAGCAGGAATTACACCAAAAGGCAGCTGCTTGATTTCCCTCTCAAGTGCAGAGAAAGGCAACCTTCTGGGCAGCAGCTGTCACTGGACAAGTGATTATCAGAGATCATTTCTCACTTTTCCAAATAAATTCTAAATTAAAAGAAAACGTCGTTAAGTGTAGCGCAATCATGCTCTTTGCTTCTCCCTCTTTTTATTAAAAGAGATAGCAAATGCCTTCCCCAGAGCAAACAAAACGTTTGATTTGCTCATGTGTTTAACACATGTATAATAAGTCATGGAAATGCCATGTCCATTTGGGGAGGATCAGGCTGCACAAGGCACTCGCTTCAGAAACTGAAAATTATGGTGCTGTGGCATTCCCAGCTGTTATTTCAGAGAGGAGACAAATGCTGGATGTGCTTTCATAAGGATTCATCCCAAAGGTACTCACAACACAAATGTTATTCTTTCTGCTCTCTGTTGAGGTGGTGATGGTGGGAGCTTTGCAATAGTTCATATTTTTCACTGAACGTGTTAAGACCCTATCAGTTTAAATAAATAAACTGTTTTTCTTTGCCTTCCCTACCCCTTTGTTACATTATCTCAGAGGATTTTAGAGCCTCACATTTCCTGAAGTGTTCAGAAAGAAGAATTTATTCACCATGCTCACAACATCAACATTCAGGTGCTGAGCAGCCTTTCCATTTCTGTGATAATTTGATGATTTCCTCAGCCAGAGAAATCCCATGTACAATCTACAAATATACTTAGGCACTATCTCTGAAAAAGCCATTATCCAAAACTGGAGAAGACAACTGCCCTCAAATAAGCTGAGAATGCCAGCACAGATAACAGAGAGAGACAGAAGTCTAAGGTTTATTAATGGAGTACTAAGCATCCTGCTTACCTGTATTTCTTCATTTTTACTCTTGTACCAAACTAAGATGAGAAAGACTAACAGAAGCAAGCAAAGAAAACCATTATCCACTGACTTCTGAATGAAATATTACCATGATCTGTGTAAAAAAAGCTCCAAAAGAGAAAAAACTCCCCGAGCCGCAAATTCACCTGCGAACTTTCTGTCAGGTCAGGGGCGTTCACACGAGGACTGAGCAGGCACTGAAGAGCACAATGTGTGTCACTGACTTTGATCCCTTTTCCCCTGAACGTCAAGGAAGCTCTGCCAAGGCTTCAAAGCCTTTGCAGGCAGAACGTCTCTAGCTAATAATGGGCTATGCATGGAGTGACATTGTTAAAACACTTCCCTTTTTATATCCCTAAAGGAGTTTTATTGAGTTAAAATGATCCTTGAATAGCCTCTGGGCTGAACTGTAAAACACATTTGAAGAGCGTAAAATCTTTATTTATGCCAGGAATGTTTGAAACTCAAAAGATAAATGTCATTCAAAAAAACAAGCATGTCCTAGGTATTCAGTACGTAATGGGGCACAGCTGTAATAACAGTCAGTGAACCAGAGACTCCCTACATCATGTCATTAGCTCACTTTTAATAAGTCTATCTTCTTGTCCTTTTTATAAGGGCCATAGGGAAAGAAAGAAATATATCATCCCCCAAACATCTGTGCCTCTCTCAAATTGTGTCTCTTAGAAGACAGATCTTCTTAAGGGACTTGCCTTGGGATATAGGTTGTAAAGTGCACACAACCCTCTCTAAATATGGATTTTATTTAAACAGGGAGCATCACACATCATTTGTGAGCTGCTGAAGACAGTGCAGAGCAGGCTGAGCACATAAATAGCATCAAAGTACCTGCAAATAATCAAATACATACACTGAAACAAAGCTTGGGGCTGAACTTATTCCCTTGAAGCCAGAGATTTCAGGCAAATAAAATTTGGGTTCTGAGGAGGTATTAACAAGCTTTCCAAGGAGCCACAGAAGTCTCTACTTAAAACAGGACTGAAAAACTGACTAGTTCTTTCTCCATTGTAAATGTTTATCTCCCTAAGCTGAAATTAACATATGGCTTGGAAATTTCAGTGGCACAGGGAGATCAAGATACTGCAAAGCAGCCATGTCTGCCCTTCAACATTTAGAATGATCCTAATTTCTCTATCTAGTGGTTACTTTTGTTCTTAAGGGGTTTTTTTTTAATAATTTTCATCCTAGCCTCTTGTAAAAACTCTGTAGTGGCTTACTGGTTACCTTCTCCATAAACAAACTGATTTCCTATAGCTTTTCATGCCTGGGTTCAACAATTAAGTAAGATAATTAAATAAGTTACGTGACTTGTTCTGCTTTCTGGATTTTAGAAGTATAAAAGATAAAAGGAGGAGAATCCAATAATCAAACTACTGCTTGTCTAGGGAAGCTTGAGATGATATAAGGTAGATCTGGGGGTTTGTCACTATTTATAATATAATAATAGCTTTGCAGAAGATGCCTCAGTTTGGATGCAGGGGTGGTTACTCTCTAAGCTCCCTCTAGGAAAAGTCACTGGCAGAGAAAGGAATCAAAATTTTGCAGGTGCACAACTGACCTGTGGAGAGGCCAAAACTCAGGGTTAGGCACTTTTGGGCTCTCAATTGAGAAGCATAACCACTTTCTACAGGTATTAGGAAAACTGACATTTCTAGCCAAAATTTAGCCCACAAAAAGCCTTCTATGTTTCCTCTGCAGGGATTCCTCTTTATTATCCAATTTATTTACTCTTGGCACCTCTCTGCATCCTACCTGCATTGTGTGGAAGAGCTGAGGACAGAATTTGAAGAAGTCTCTTGTTACAACACGTCCCCTTTGTTCCTCTGCTGATGCCAGGATACCTGAGAGCACAAACCCCTTTGGAACTGGTTTAGTGCAGACATTGTCTTATCCTAGCTGAATTTAGTTGCTACCACCTTTTGTAGGTGCACTGTTGAGACTTTGGGTTAAAAGGCCTTAAGTCCTTAAGAACTAAGCTCCATTTAAAGCTCTTACAGTAGCTTTTAGTGATCAAAAGAAAACAATCTATTTTATTATCAATGCAACAAAGAACTGAGGTACTAGGGGGAAAAATAAGGAAAATATTTGGGGATCAGCATGAGTAGATTGGGAAAATACAGAAAATTAAATTTTTTTCACTAATCCTCAATGCTAATAATAATTTTGCTGGAAGCATGAACACTGAACCATCAGAAATAATGGAAGGGGTAAGAGTTCAGAAAGATGCCCGTGCAAAGGTGGTGTTTTGAGACCCAATATTCAGATTGATGTGGAGCAGCTGCCAGGAAAATGTTGTTGCAAAAGGAGGGTCAGAGAATTGACTCTCTTGTTCTCATCTACCCTCTAGAGGGTTTTCATTTTGCTCCTTCTGCTTGCTCTGCCCCATGGCCCCTCTGGTCTAACCTGGATTTGTGACCCCCCACGGTAACACAGACCCATTTGGATATGGTACATGGAAATTAAGGATAAAGCTGTAGGAAAGCTCTCTTGGGACAGAATTCTAGATCTTATAGAGCTAAAAATGTGCTGCTGATACATCCCTTTTGTGATCTGACCTGTGAGGGAATGCAAGATAAATCATATTTTTGTAATTATACTTTAGGAGACTGCTTATATGGATACTTAAAATATAATTTTAACAACTTGCAGAGTTTCTAAGGGAATTCTAATACAGTAAACCAACTGCCATGATCAAGAGATAGCACAATTAGACGACATCACCTACTTAAAGAAATAAATGGGCTACGCATAAAAGTAGAAAATAAACTGCTTAAGCAGCCTGTAGGTTACAGTGAACAGAGCTGCTATTGCCTGAAATGCTCTGACTTTGCCACATCCCAGGCACTGTGTGTTCCACAACAAAATCAAAATCCACCTTGTAGTGCAAAGGCAGCAGCTCTGGGTCCTGGGGAAGCATGCTGCAAAGCAGGAGGCCTCTGCAGAGAAAGAACTTCCCTGATCATGGACAGTTTATTTTTTGTGGACTCTTCTCAGGTGATTTCTAACTGCTAAGGTGATGAACAGCCTGAAAGGCAACACCTTTGACAGAAGAAACAGAAGAAGAGAGGGTAACCCAACAAGAATCCTGCAAGTCACTGATCAGAAAATCCAGAACAATGAATTATAGCAGTAACACATTAAATGGACACAAAATGCAGGTTCCAGAGCTGAATTGGGTAGATCCACCTCTGTCTGCCTACTGCACAGTTAGACAGCCCCTCAGAGCATTGGGAAATATAGTGACTGGGGTCAGGAAATAGCTGTTCTCACATTTTTATGCCTCCCACTACATCTAATCTGTGATTTAAGGAGAAAACATACACCCTCTAGAGTGAAAAACATTGCAATAACACAGCCCACCAGGAGGATGCCTGCTTAGAACAATGTTAACTTCTCTGTGCTTTCAGGAAGAGAGAACTGGAAGCTTTTTGGGGACACGGTGTGGGATGGGAGGATGTGGGAGGAGCCTTACTGAAGACAGGCATGCTTTCTGTCCAAAGCCTCTGATGGAAGCTGCACGGTGCAAAACTACAGATATTTCAGCATCAAGTCTCTCTCTTTACTGGCAAACATTGCTCCTAAAAATTTGACACCTAACCAAATGCCAGGGAGGAGTCTAGAATTCTTCACAACTTTCAGAAAAATGGAGCCATGTCAAAAGAGAGGCAAATGGCAGAACAGTGCAGTGATGACAAAGGCTCTGATCCAACAGCCAGGGCACAGTGCCCTGCTCACAGGGCCTCAAAGGCTTTAACAAGTCTCCACAGAAGGAGAGCAGCCCTTTTGTACCCCATCAACTGTGACACCACAATCTAATTCAGTATTCAGCTCCACACCCCCATCATGTTGGCAATAATTCAGAGTTGGTGAGACAACTTGTAATGGAGAGAAAGAGTAAAAAAAAAAAAAAAAGAAAAAAAAAAGAGCTGTGTTTTAAACCTCTCTAATTTAATGTTGGCTTTTTATGCGTCTAACATCAAAGCCTTTTTTCACTTCTATTTAATCAAAATTAATCACTAAGATTACTACAGTAATTTACGTTGGAGGTTATTGAAATGAGTGTTTTATTAAAATCTGGCTTTATTAATAAAACACATTCTGGCTAAGGAATCATGTGAGCCTGCTATTAGAGACTATTAACTGGGAACTGGGAGTTAATCATAACAGTCATGCTGCCAGGTTCTTTGACAGAAACACACACTTGGTTTGCTCCTGCTTTTACTTTTACAGCAATATCCAAGTCAATTAGTTACCCTAGTGATGCCTTGGAAGGCTGACCTGAAACAGAGACTGGACAGAGCTAGAGAATAAAGCAGGTATTTATTGAAAGGCCTCCAGGATACACCTTGGGCAGGACAGAGCCTGACCAGGTCCAAGGTGGACCCAAAATGGTCACAAAATAGACAAACAGTCACAAGATCTTACATTTATCAGTTTTGGTCCATTCGCATATTGGGGTTTAATTGCCCAATTAATTGTCCAATTAAACCTCCAGGTTGTGAGGTCTCATCCTTCTTGCTCCTCCCTTCAGTCACTGTTATTTGTGTTTTTGGGCCTGGAAGTTGTCCTTGGTTCTCAGCAGGAAAAGGATTTGTTTTGTCTCCCTGCTCTGTGAAGAGCTGACTGACACTTAATGTGCGGCTCAGAACTGCACCCCTGGGCAGCACAGAATCTGAAAATATGCAGGGTAAAGCTTAAGGCACCACTAGCACAGAGTAAATCCTATAGTTAGGGGAAACAGAGGCACACACAGAACACGGCAGCCGTTAACAAAGGAAAAGGTGAGCAGGAGGAGACTCACCAGCCTGGTTGGTGGTGATGCTGACGGCAGCAAACTGCCTGGCCAGGGCACTGAGGTCGGAGACGCCGTTGACGGCGTCGATCTCGAAGGTGTAGTTGGTGTGTGCCAGCAGGTCCACCACGGTGACGGTGGTGTTGGTGAGGCCGCTCTGCCGTGGCAGGAACCGCACGGCGCCGCTGCACGGCTCGCACTGCCGCCCGCCACCCCCGCACTTCTTGCAGACAATGTTGAAGGTGACGTCCTTCCTGCCCCCCGTGTCCAGAGGCCAGCTCCAGTCCAGGATGACAGAGGTCTCGTTGATGTTGGAGATCACGTTTCTCGGGGCAGATGGCGGTCCTGAGAAAGGGAAATCAGGGAATGAGGCTTTCTCCCCACAGATGCTCCTTACAAGGGCGCAGAAATATCAAAGTAAAAAACATTAATAACCAAACACTTCTGTGGAGACTCCTGAAGTATTTCACTAGATTACAGACCTAAGCTAACAAGAACCATGTTTTCTTATAAACAGAGAATCCCTTCAGGGTGCACTTCAGGATTGAGGGCTGAGAGTACTGGTAGCAATATAAAAATCCTATTTCTCCTTCTCTCAAGTCTGACAGGGTACAAAGAAGGAGAAAAATGAAAACAGAAGAGGCACAAACCCAGCCCACCAATTTCCAGCAGCCTGTCCAAGACTCAAGAAGACACGAGAGGGAGTGGATGGCTGACTGCAGTGGGACATGAGAGGAAGCAAGCGAGCGAGCTGTTGTGGAGGTACAGATGGAGCAGCGAGGATGACAGCCCCGAGCAGAATGACGCTACTCACTGGTGCAAGCCATGGATGGAGGGTCTTTCTCAGAGCGAAAGTAATTCTTTTCACACCTGCAGTTCAGAGATGCATCTTCGTAGGTGGAGCTGTGAGGGGGGCATTTGGCACACTTCACATTGCCAGCAGAGGCTTTGTAGAACCCAGCTCGACAGGCTGCAAAGTAACAGGAATAGAGTTTTAAATTCCAGGGACATCTTGGTTCTAACATGTGACGGCTGCCCTGGAACCTACCCATATGTGGATCACAGTTTGCAGACATTTACGGTCTAAAATTACAGATTTTTCTCATAATGAGCGCTGACAGAAATAAAACCTCATGGTAGAATGGAGTTTATGCATCAACTTGGATTTGCATTTAATTTTGCCTGGAAAACAAAACAATGTACTGCACCACTAAGAAGAAAATTTTCTATGCTTCATTTTGAAAACTTTACTCCTTTTTCTTCTCTTCTGCTTAATTTACCAAAACATTAGCCCTATCCTGCATAAGAAACTAACTTTATCCTCTCTCTGCTGCTAACATTTTCTTACAAGGGCACACTGATTGTAAACTGCTTCTCTTCAGTTCATCACGTCAGGAATAAGCAAGCCAAAACCAAGAAAATAACCTGAACAGAGAAAGATCTCTTCCATTTTTGAAGGATCATGTCAATGAGCTGTTTCTGATACAGAAACTTGTTTCTGGAACTTGCATGACCTGTACAAAAAAGATTTTTTTTGTGGGGGTTAGCAAAGTCATTAGACAGGCAGCCTGAGGTGGGGAAACGGTCTGAACAAGTATCCTAGCATCTTTGCAAGTGATGGAGGAGGGAGGGATTGTTATTGTCTATCACCAAAACCTAAATAAACATCTGGGCAAGGCAGATTTCTGGGTTAGCTCCCAGTGCCAAACACCTGAATGAAATTCTTGGGGGAATAGCGAGAGAAGACTCTGCTCTTCTCTGAAACAGGAGGGGCAGCCTCCTCCCCCTGCACTGCACACAGCAGGAGCAGCACCAAGGGTTTCACAGGGAAGTGCCAATCCCAGCCACCCCTCAGCACTTCTCAGCCCTGGCAAAAGGCAGCACTTGGCTGCAGCTGCTCCCTCTGACTTCCAGGCTTCAGCAAAGCAGCTGGGAAAGACAGCTCCTGCTCCAAGTTCTCTCTTGCAAGCCCTGAGGAAACAATCCAGAGTCTGAGCCTGTGAGTCATGGGCCCAACAGACAATCTGTTACAGCAGAATTGCTAAAAATGCCCCGGTGTGACCAGCATGGACCTGCCGGGGCTGGCACAGCCCATCCAGCTGGCAATTCTGGTGCTTCCCTCTCCTCAGAGGCTGCCAGGGGGCTTGGGGGATTCCCACTGAACTTGAGGAAACAAAGGAAACCCAAGTCCTTCTTACAGCCCTCCACCAGGATGAAGTGCAGCCAGAAACAACTGAGTTTGTTTTAGGTTTTTTTTTTTTTTGTTTAACTGTTATTTTTGCAGCCTTTTACATCTCAAATGCCATTCCCATTGTGCTGTCCCAGGCCCCTCTGGCTGACAGAGGAACCTCCAGGGATTTTACTGCCTCTCTTCCCAGCCTTGAGACAAGAAACCAGGCAGAAAAGAAAGGATGCCGACCCTGTTCTTGCCAGCAACAATAACTAAGAAAGCACAACAAGGAATAAATATCTCACTGCATCTGCCTAATTCATACAGCAAACTTCTATCAAGACTTCTCATGGAAATTTGCTACCAAATATTAAACTCCAGTGGTTTTGCTTAACCAGCTTGAAAGGACACTTTAACATTTATGGGCAGTCACACATGAGACAATGATGTATTTATGATTCTACACAATAGTATTTTTTAATAAATATATATGCTAGTTTAATGTAATCACCAAAAAGAAAGACCCTACCACCAGTATTTTAATAAAGCAATGAATTTAATATAAATAAGCAAGCTTGCATTAGAAGTTGACAGATTCAGAAGGGTGAAGAAGAGAAATTGCTCCATTAATCAATGTCCCTTTCATCCCTCAGGGGAAAACTCAGGAACCTCATTTAAGAAAAGGTGGTGATGGTCAGAGTGAGGGGGTGAGGCAGTCAGATTCCTGCTGTCCCAATATACCCCAGCAAGGGCATCCCAATCTCATGTCTTCCCTCAGGCTGTCTTGCACTTTCTGTCTTTGTCTGTCAGACCAATTTAAGATTACTCCCAACTGCAGCCCAAAAGGGAAAAAAAAAGTGCATTTACACTTGAAACTGAAGCTCAGAACTGGAGGTGCCAATGAAAAATATTGTCAATGTACTTACTATATATTTATTTTTTTTTTTAATTCTGAGAGAAATGCTGAGTATATAAGACAGAAAAAATAAAGTTGTTACTTTAAAATGCATTAATTTCTCTGTCAGACAAATTTGATTACATGTACTGATAGAAGAAGGTTTGGCTTTTTGAGGCAAGTACCATGTTAGGTAAGGTTCAGTTAGATTGAAAAAAAAATCATAGGAATTAGCATAGGAAGTCTTCACAGGATCTCTAATTTTAGCATGGAAACCAGCTGTGAACAGCAGTTGCTTTTTCTCAACAGTTTCTTGCAAAAACTGAGATTTTTTTTTTCCTTCTCTCACAATGGGGAACAATGCAGGAGGAAATAGATTCAATGAGCGTGGAAGAAAAAACTGTTAGCACACTGAAAGTGAAAAAAGGAAACTCTGGAAGTTTCTACATATGTGATATAAACACAGCAAGACTGGCTGGTTTTGCTTTTTTAGGAAGATCTCCTCAAGCCTGTTGGCTCTGGTGACTCCTGTGGAAACTCCCAAATGCAGCATTTAAAAACTGTATTTAGTCTGGTTTCAGTCTCTTTTATTTGAGTGTGATGCCTTTATTGAGCCACATGTTAGTAAGAATTTCAGGACTCTGGTTGTCCTTGTTGCTGTATGAAAATGAATTTCCTTAAGCTCTAACTGATGAGTCTGTCTCAGAGACAGAGAGCAGGGAAAGTTAATTCAGTGAGAGCAAAACAAATGCATGTAACAGTCTGTGGTAGCTACTGATTAAAGGAATGTGATTGTCTTTTCTACAGCAAAGTGATTTTTGCCTCAGCTTGACTAATCTGCCTGGGATGAAAACACGCTCCTAATTAAGGGTTAAATTATTAATTTAAATTGGAATTAATTTTAAATTAAAACATAAATCTGTTAGTAAACAGGAGCACTTTAGCATTCAGGTCCTGCAGCCCCCTGCACACAGAGCAATCCCACCAATTCCCAGCTGTAAACACCAAGGAACAAGTGGAGCCCGCGCTGGTGAAGCCCCAGCACTCCAAGCTTGGCAGGGCCCATCTCCTGCACAAGGTCAGAGAAACTCCATCTGCAAACTGCCTGGCACTCCCCAGCCCTGCAGGAGCTCTGCTTTTTGTGCTTTTTAGGCAAGGCTGGAGCATCACAACACGCTGGAAGTGGATCACACATCCATGGCATTGGCTGACCACCACATGCCAAGTGATTGTTTCCTCTCTTTGTTCCTCTGCTCCTCACTGAAACAGCCCAGGGGTGAGATGGCACGGAGGCATCAAGGCACAGCATTTACAAAGAAGGGAATTCAATGACAAACCCATACAGCTCACAGATAACACACAGGTAACATGTCCTCAGAACGTGCATTAACCAGACGGATGGGAGCAACTCTGGGACAAACCTCCTGTGCCCTGCAGAGAGGACAGGGAAACATTCCCCATGGAATGGCCACTCCTAGAAGGGCATTGCAAACTGCTCCCACTGCCACCTGAGCAGCAGCAGAGGTCCTTAAGCTGCACCTGAGGCCACAGGATGACCTTTGGCTGGGCAGGTGTGTTGGGAAAGGAACCACTGAATCAATTAGATTGGAAAAGACCTCTGAGACCATCAAGTCCAACTTATCACCTACCACCACCATGTCAATGAGAACATGGCCAGCCTTTCCTTAAATGCTGCTGACTGGCTCACCTCAATGCCCACACACATCTTTGAACTGTTCTCCAGTTCCTTTTAAAAGTTTTTACAAAGCTTTTCTCCCCCTTTTTTTCACCATGGCACCCCATTCACCAGCAAAATATATAATGTAGGTTCCTTCAAAGTCCCTCAGAGCAATGAAACCACTTTCAGCAAATCTCATTGTTTATTAGTATTTGGAAAGCCATAAATAGCATTCTATATGTCTGTATCATCCTCTCTTTCTCCTGAGCCTCTGTGTAACTTCTTGAATACCAACTCAACCGAAAAATGCTTCTAAAAATTAGACTGTATTTTTGATTCCTACTTCCATCAAACTTCAGGCACACTTTTTGTCATTAGACCTGAATAAAAAGACACCACCTTAAGTGAGCAGTTCTCAAAACTAAAGGCTGTTGCTGTACATGCAGAGCAGGCTTTCCCTGTGATGGGCTGAGGGAAGAGGGAAATAAGATTAAAAAAGGCTCTAATGAGGGATAAAAGCTCTTGTTGTGATTGGACCCCATTACCACTACTGTAAGAATATCCCCAGAAAGTGGTAAAGATGTTGACATTCTCTTCTTGCCTGCAGGATTCCATTCTGTCTGTTGAAGAAATAAAAACTTACAGATGTTCTTAGTGCTTGTATTCTTATACCATCCATGAGATATGCATGGGGCAAGGATTCAGTGCAAGGTCACACTGAAATGTCTCTGTGAAAACACTCTTCAGAATGAGAACTTCTCATTATTTACACCTGAAAGCTGCTGCTAGCACAAAAAAAAAAAAAAAAAAAAAAAAAAAAAAAAAAAAAAAAAAAAAAAAAAAAAAAAAAAAAAAAAAAAAAGGAGTATTTAATCTTCCTCATGAGTAAATTCCTGCTTTTTTCCTCCCCGCTTCATATTCTATAGTGATCTGTGACCTTAACGTATTTTAATCAGCTGCTTCTTAAATTGGCTTTACTCCCAGGTCAAGCCATTGAGCAGAAACAATTCCTGTTCTTTTTTTAATAACTGTTACTGGCAGACATATTAATTATATGTACATAAGAGATAGCCTTGTCCTGAGGGAACAACACTGCACCTTTCCACCACAGTCTGTACTAGCTGCACCTTGTGCCTTGCAGGGCTTCTCTATCTCTTTTTGTGCAGTGCATTACAGCCAGGATTGCTGCCAGCACGTTGTTTAAAGTGCCATTGAATTCAAAAATATGTTAGAATTGGGAAAAAGAATTCAGAAATTGGGGAAAAGAACCAACTCTGAGGTATGAGAAAGTGAGAATTTGTGGAAAATTAATGTATAGACAATGAAGTCACTGGCTATTAACTGAGCCATTTTATTTTTGTTTTATTAGCATCTGCTCTATTTAGTGTTGTGAAATTGCCATAGTTAAGCCTAGCTGACAACTAAGCCACTCACTCCCTCTCCCCTCACAGGGTGTGGGAGAGAACCAAAGGAGCAAAGTGAGAAAACCTGTGAGTTGAGAGAACAGACAGTTTAATAGGGAAAACAAAGACCATACACAAGGAAAACAAAGTAAGGAATTGATTCCCCACTCTCTATCAGCAGGCAGGTGTTCAGCCATCCCCAGGAAAGGTGGGATGGAATATCCCTTTGGCCAAACTGCAGCCTGCTCAGAAAAGACCTTGACACTGTGGGAGTACTGCTTAGCAGTAAAAAAATAAAAACTTTGTTGAATTATCAACACTGCTTTCAGCACAAATCCAAAATGCAGCCCCAAAGCAGCTACTATGAAGAAAATTAATCCTACTCCAGCCAAAAGCAGCATTAGAAATAGATTGTATTTTTTATGTCAGTGGGCTGCTTGTGACAGGTACCAAATTAACAGCACAGGAAACCAAAGTCCTCTCTTTTTTTACCAACAAAATAAATAAGTTCAGCAAGGGTGTAAGGAACACAAGCTTCCCCCACACTGCTTAAGCAATGTGCCTCAACCCTGACCTGAGAGCAAATCTCTGAGGGAGAAGGCGTTTGTTAAATTTCTTTTCCAATTAATTTGACAGCTCTGCTGAGACTCCTAACAAAAGTACTAATTCATGCAAATTGCAGTAGTGGACCTGTGTCACTGGGGAGCTGGGCTGAGCTCTCTGCAACATCACACAAGCCACCAGGCAGCATTTTGATTAGAAGGTGACACTGGATTTGGAGCCTATTCTGCATTAATTTTCTCACAGGGACAGCACCAGTCTCCTGTATGTGCTAGCAGAGGTGGAAAGCTGCAAAAGAATATTCAGCCTCAGTAAATGCATCAGCATCTTCCCTCCATCTCTGGGAGAAAATTTATACCTTTTAAATGTCTGAATGAACTCTTTGGATTTGGGATCTGTGCATTGACACAGATAACTGGGAGAGATGTTCCATGGATTGCTCAAAATAAAAAACAAAGGCCCAAATGTGTTAGAGAGCAAGATATAGTCTGTAGTCCAATATATAAATCAATTGGTTTCATCAGACATGTTATGGAAAAAATAAGGACATTTTCCACTGGATAAATGACAGTGTAAAAACAGAGATGGGTATGATCAAAGGATCAGAAGATATTCCTTTAAAAGCTGATTGAAAAGTTTGTGTTTGTTCATCATAGAGAAGATAAACTCGTGATAGATCTTTGTAAGATGAGGAATGGCTTTGAGAGGACACATCAGGAGCAGCTGGTCTTCCTGTCATGTAATAAAAACCAAGGGTACATTGATTTAGTGGAAAAAAAGTAACAAATTTGAAGGTAAATTGAAGGAAAGATGAAATTTTAGACTCCATATCAACTATCTAGGCTGGAGCAGGATGCACTGAGACCACTATTTGGGGTATTTTTGCAAATTATTGGATAATCTACACAAAGGACAGTACAATGATGATTAACATAATTATCTTTATAAAAAAAATAAATTAACAGATATCTCTAACCCTGTATTTCCAGGTTTCTGAAATGCTATTTGGGTTGTAGGTGTGAGGCTGAAATAATCAGGGATTGCAAATGGTGATTTTCTCTTGGCCTCCCTCTTCCACTTTTATACGATGTTACCATTAGGTGTGAGATGGGTACTGAGTAAGGGTCTGCAAGGAAATGAATTTCTCCTTCTTTATTTATAGTACCTTTCCTGCTCTGAGCCTGCTCACCTGGCCTGCTTTGGGCACAGGGAAATTACATAAACATCCCCAAGGCAGGACAGTAGTTTTTTTACTCTTTAGCTAAATCTAGCCCACAGGGATTACCAGGCACTATCTTGATTTCTGCTGGGCTGGAGGGGAAACGCCTTATCACAAGCTGGTGGCCTGTGGGACAGGGGCTGCCAGGTCTGTTTGCTTTACTCTGGGGGGGATTGGTGGTTGTTTTGATTTTTTTTAGACTTCTGACATAGAGGGGGGAGGTTGAGCAAAGACTAAACCTGAGCATTGTCACAGTTATCCCTTTGTGGCACTCTCGGCTTGAATTAATTTTTATTTAAAATTTACAGTTTGAAGACATCACAATACTATATCTGTTTCGCCTTTGAGGAGTTTGTAGTATTAAGTTCAGCTCAGAGAAGAAGCATTTCTTTGCTTTTTATCCTTCCCAACTGATCATTTAAAATTCTTCATGTGTGTATTTGTACAACCTTCTCTTTTTTACTGTTCGAGTTGGTTCTGGTGGGTTTTTTCCTGGTATTTCTTTAATTTAGAATTGACATTACAGTGCTGCTTGAATTAACAAGTTACTTTTCATCTGTCTGCAGATAAAGGGTTTTTAAGAGAACAAAACATGAAATTACTTTGTTTGACAAAATGATAGCTTAATATATCTCAGTGTGTAACTCACAACTCAGCCTTGAGTTAGGAAAACCTCTTTGTTTAGGGAAAGCAAAAGCTGGTGCTTACAAACATGGGTTTATTAAATTCCTGATTTAAATACCTGATCAAGTGATCCACTAAGATTTCTTTCCCTCAAAACTGACCACAGAGAAGCCTCAATACCTCATACATTTTGGGAGGGGACACATCTGGAACAGCTGACCCAGTTTGACCAAAGGGATATTCCATCCCACCTTTCCTGGGGATGGCTGAACACCTGCCCGCTGCTAAAGACTGGGGAATCAATTCCTTGCTTTGTTTTCCTTGTGCATGGTTTTTGTTTTCCATACTAAACTGTCTTTCTCTCAACTATGCTAAAAGCAAAGTTTTCTCACTTTGCTCCTTTGGTTCCCTCCCACACCCTGTGAGGGGAGAGGCAGTGAGTTGTCAGGGAGATAGTTGTCAGCTAGGTTTAACTATGGAAATTTCACAACACTAAATAGACCAGATACTGATAAAATAAAAATAGCTCAGTTAATGGCCAGTGACTAGAATGTCTATACATTCATTTTCCACAAATTCTCACTTTCTCATACCTCAAAGTTGCTTCTTTTTCCCAATTGTAACATACTTTTGAATTCAACCACTGGAGGCAAGACATGGCCAGAGGTACATGAAGTTTAGGAAGCAAACACTGGAGATACTTTACTGTCCCTTCCAAAACACAACCAACCAACCAACCAAAAAAAAACCCAAACCAAACCCAAAGTTCACATATTTAGGCACTGATGTGAACAGGAGCTGAAAAGCTAAAATTGAAGCTAAAATTGTGTGCTTATCCCTTATTCAGTGCTACTTCCACTGCCAGCCACTGACTTATTACTTCTTGAATTCACTGAGAGCTGGTGCTGGGAAAGGGAAGCTCTTAGGAAGAGAAATGGTGCTGCAATGGCAGGCACTTAAACCTGTAGGAAAAAAATCCCTAAGGTTTAAGCCACTGCCATTAAATCTGGGATATAATTTAGGGTATCAAAAAAATGTAATTTGTAGCAGTGTACAGGAAACAGCCATTGCTTTGCTAGTGATGCTGTTAATGCCATTTAATGGCTGCATCTATGTAAGTATTTTAGCCACACTTTTAAAGCAAAATCCCATTTCTCCCCCCTCTTTTCATATGATTCACAGCATAAAGTGTGTCCAGACCACACAAATGTCTATATTCCAGGTATACTGGAAAATGTTCTCCCTGCTACAAGAAGTCTATAGGACCTGATAGAGATTTTCTGAAGTAAAATGTTTAAATTTTCATGGTGTTGGCACAGAGTCCTTAATTCCAGCTGCTGAATGCCACTGATCTGCTCCTACCTGGCCACACTCCTTGCTAATGTAGACTGAAGCCATGAGCACCAGCCTTCAAATATCTCTGTGCTGTCAGAATTGTTAAATTTGCTGGATGCTTCCACAAGAACAAACATGGAAAAGACCATCTTTAGCTAAATCATCCTCCTTTTGCCACTACTACCAAAAGGAGGATGATTTTATCTGAAGCCATTAAACATATAAACAGATATTGTCATGTGCAGACAGGTTTCAGTGATTGCTAAAGAAAAAGCTTTAAACAGAAGACCCAAAACATTATGGCTTCATCATTGTCAGAACCTCCTCCCCTCTTCATGTGCCTTTTTCACCAACTGTATTTTCATCCTTCCAGCAGAAAGCCTGAAAATTAAACAGTTCCAGCCCCTGGGGACATCTGTGAGCTGACAAGCTCCTCACAGCTGAAAAGAAAGGCTTTCACAAAACTATCTGAACACTCAAGTGCATTTCTACATTGTCTGCTTTAGCTTTTGCCTCTTCTTCCTTGGTATTTTTCCTTTTTAAAAAGAAATTTCTTAATTACCTAACATGGATTTTGTATGTGTGTATTAAAAATGTCTGGGTTTGCAGAGTAAGCAATTATCTGCTGAACAAAAACCCAATTAAATGTAAATTTCTTTTAAAATCTCACAGTTCAGCATTTTTATTTGCTTCCCTGCTACCTGTGTGAATCCAAGGGAGGCAGAATCTCAGCTGTTTAGAAAACAAAGAATGTGATGTATTGCATTTTACAGGGTATAGAATGAAATCCTTACAATCAGTAACAGAAACAAGAACTCAATATTCTCCAACAGCATTCATTCTGAATGCAGAAAATTCATCAGAAGGGACAGGAAACTAAGTTTGCATTGTTCTGCTCAGGGCTTTCTCTAACAAATAATATTGTGTGCTGATATCCAATGCCACATGTTCAATTAACAGTTTGCAATTCCACTGGACTTTATGGGGAAAAGAATCAAAAAGCAGCATTACAATGCCTTTCATGACTCTGCCTTGTGTTCTATGAAAGGTTTTACTATACAGGCATCATGCCATTTTCTGACTGAAGGAACAATATTGCAAACACCATGGATTTAACTACAACATTGGTTTTAGATTAATTTTTTCCCACTTCTTACTTTAACAGTCAAAAGCAGAAACCAAGGAGGCTGAAAGGACATGTGAAACCCTCAAAAAAGATGGAAGCATTTAGGGAATCCACCATGAGATTTGACATTCTGTGTCTATCAGGACCAACTGATGCAGGATAAGGTGAGGTTTTTTCCCTACTAGGAATATTCCCAACCACTCCCACTAGAATTCTTTGGAGTTTACTAAGAGGTTTGAGCCAGTTATTTCTGCAGTTGAGCTGAAATAACTTTTGTGCTTTATCTTGGAAATGGAGAAGTCAAATTCCATCTGGTTATTTTGCTTAGGAAAACTCTGATCACAGGTCTGTTTCTAAAAGACCTATTTTACTTTTTCTGAACAAATCCCAATACAATAAAAAAGGCTGTATTCTTTGTAGGCTGTTTCAAGAATGAGTCCAGAAAAAAGAATGCTGTACACATTAAACTGGTACAAATGGTACAAAACAGCACATAAACCTAAACAATTTTAAGCAATCAAGTCAAGGAAATCTATTCTTGAAAACCAAAGTTATAACAGGAATAATTTCCTGCTTATTGCTATAACTTTGACTGGGACAACTGGCTTCCAGCACACACATCATCGAGGCTTTTTTGTCACTAAATATTACACTTCAAATGCCAATACAGAGAGGAGAATAGGAAAAAGGTTTGTCCTTGACTAAGTGATTACACATCCCACATTCATAACTAACCAGGGGCATTACTGAGAGCCCAGGGCTGATGGATCCATCTCTCCACCTGACACAAAAGCTTAGCAGATTGGTGAGATCCAATATAAGCTTTCCAGCCACAACTGGAGCTCCCAGCCTTGTGCTGGGATGGAATGTGTACCATGGGTGGACAAGGATTCAGCCTGAGATAACCCTGGACTAGAAATAACCCTACAAGAAGCTCCTTAAACTGTGTCTTTCTGCAAAGCCATGATCATGAGTCCTCATTTCCCCACCAAACCCACAGAGTAAGGGTGTGTGTCAGCTCTGAGCATCCCCTGTACAGTTTTTCTTCTATAAAAGGCTCTGTGCTTCAGACAGGCATCCAGTTAAAGTGTAATAGTAATAATGTCCATGTAAGTCACTAAAGCTTTTGTACTTTTTTTTTTCCTTCCTCCTCTCCTTGCTGCCTGTCCTGTGTGTCAGATTAGAAATATATAACAAGTGATTAAGATAGGCAAGTGTAACTGTATTTTGAAGGTACTGTCAAAATGCATTAGCCAAATTAGAGCCCAAGTAATCTGAAATGATCTCTCATTAACATGAATGTCATCAATGCTGTGGCCTGACATCATGAAGTGAGGCTGTGACAGCTTGCCATAGTCACAAACCTGGCACTGCACATCCAGCACCCCACCACAACAGCTGATTAATCCCTCACATACCCACCTGGTGCCAAGGAAATGGCACACACAGCCCTTCCCTTCATCTTGCTCCCTCCTTATAAATTAACTGTGCAGTGAACCTCCTCTGGGCTGCCTTCAGCACTGCTAAATAAATCCTACTTACCCCTGTGTGGGCAAGGCAAGGGCAGGGGTGGGGACAGGGACCTTCCTTCAGTCCCATCAGCACTTTCCCTGCTGCTCTGTGCTGCTTGGGACAGGAATCCTGAGCTGCTGTGTTCAGGTCCAGCTGAGAACTGAGACACTTATTTGCACTTTCTAACTGTTCCCTAACAAGGAAATATTTCCTTCTGCATTAGGATTCTCTCTTAAAAAAAACATTTTGCTCCTTTTTCATTTCTTCTCTCGGCTGCAGTGAGGACTGGGTTAAATGTGTGCACAGCAAGCATTTGAAAGAGGCAAGCAGCAAGCAGGCTTGTTATTCTTGATGAATAATGTAACTTAAGAGCTGTAATGCTTACAATTGATTTAACAGCTGCCAACAGTCCCAGTGTAGAAAAGAGTGAGGCAATGCTTGTAAATTTGGCTTGAATCAGATCAGTCCTCCCTGTTACCCTGCAAGTGGGAAGTGTTACTGCCCTGCCTCCTTGGTGGCACCCTCCTTGTGCTTCGCCTGTGGCAATGGGAACTCCCTCAGAAGTTATTCCAAAAGTGACACAACTGTGATGGATTCAGTGTGACACTCACACCCAGTTGCACAGGTGCCCACTTCCAAAGTGCAGAAGTCAATTCTAAATCAGTGGATGATTACGGGCATGAAGTAAGAATAATTCCCAGAGGGATATGTGGAGCACTTCCTGTGCACCCTACAATCCTCTCATTTTGAATCTGCAGGGACCAAAATAATTATATAAATTCACCTTTCACATCAAGCTGCTTAGCAGCCAGGGGCAGATATTCCAGACTTGTGGTTTTTAGGATGATTTATATCGATCAGTCTTTGTGTACCTGCAGTAATGCAAGCTCTGAAAAGAAAGCTGGTTTTACAGACATGACTTCTTAAAGAACTGAACCTGCTGTCAGCATTTCTTTCAGCCTTCTCGAAAATATCAGGTTTTTATATCACATTATAAAATTCTAGATTGGCATTTAATAGTGAAAATCTCTCTCTGCACTCTCCACAGTCCCAGTAAGATATGGATATTTTTACCTCATTCTTATCACAGTAATTTCTGCATCTTTTACATTTATGGGTCAACAAAATCAGAAGAGGAGTTAGAGCTCATCTAGTAATAAAGGACAATGTTCTATTAAAAAAAAAAACAAACTAACTTCTTTCTATTCAGAAAACCTCCTTGCTTTTAAAACTCCTGGTTTATAAAGGGATCACCTCACAAGGTTAAGGTAGCACCATCCCAAGCCTCTGCAACTGCATCCCAAAACTTCCAAAGTAGCAGAGGAAGGAAAATAAATCTCTCAGAAATTAGGAATGCTTATCCATGGTGAATACCATAGCTAATATAGCTAATAATCAACCATTTTAAGGAAGCTGTAATGGCAGCGATCACCAAATAAAACAAATGTATTTTCCCTTTGCATCTGAAATGTGGTAAAGGATACAGTGGAGCTTCCTCCCCATTTTTTTTTGTCCCCTTTGACTTCTTCAGGTTTTTTTACAGACACTCTGAAAAAAAGGTCTAAAAAAGAAACTCATTGCCCTTTCAAGGGCTAGTTTTGATTAGGTAATTTCTGTCCCAGAAAAGCTTTGTACAACCAAAACAATTTGTAAATTAAGCCTGCAAACAAATACCAAGTTGATTTAACTACAGGACCATCAACAGAGGGAAGGAAATATTTAAGGACATAAAGAAAAGTGTAGAAAATAATCATGAAACAACAATAGGAGGAGAATCTAAACATTTTTAATTAGCATTTTGTCATTTAGTTTCTTTTATTTTCAAACAAGTCTACTACCTCAACATTCATTTGCACTAAGATACCACTGTCCCAGTAAAAAGTAGAAGCTGTGTGCAATAGCTAAGTAATGTCCTTCCCAATATAGAGGAAAAAATTACTGTGTTATTTTCACAGCCAAATATTCCGTGATCTCCAGCTTACTAAAATAACTCAGTTTCCTAAGTGCTCCTGAAACGGTTCCAGCTTAGGCAGGAGAAGAGTTGGCCTGGATGAGCAGTTCAGAATCCATGTGGTTATTCAGTCTTCATTTTGGCTAAATTTAATATTGGCTCTTTGGGGATGGACTCCCAGAGGTGAGGCAGAAAAGGGCCACTTAAACCCTGCCAAGTTCAGTGGGGAAAAAAACCTGGAGTGACAGCCTGGTTATCTAATTGTTAGCAGCAGGCAGCAGCAGTTTTAAGCAGCAAATTAATATGTTTGGGAGTTATGCAAAACAAGAATAATTTACAACGAATTGGTATCAGGAGCAGTTTTAATCAGCCACGATCTGAAAATCCTGAATTCCCATTAAAATAAATTGGAATTGCATTTGCTTCTACGCAGCCTGCTTTTGACTGCAGGAATTTTGAGCAGCGAAAAGAGATTAGCAGGGGCTTGGCTTTATCTGTAGGCTTTATCTCCCTAATTATATATTTGAGACTGGTAAAATGAGTACACAGAATAATGGAAAAAGTTATTAAAAAGTTGCTGTACAGGCCATTTTTGTTGCCCACATATGGAAAACAGGATTCGACTCCAAGAGATCCTTAGCTACTGAAGCAGTGAGTAAGTTCAGGGGTAAAGAGAACAGAAACTATAAAAGAAGTGGGGGAAATAAAAACTGTCTCCTCTGGAACATTTAGAGTTGTTTCCAGGGGTGACACCAGTGAAAGGGAGCATGATCAGATTATAAATGATTAAAAAAAAAAAAAAAAAAAAAAAAAAAAAAAAAAAAAAACCAGGCAGCATGAGAAAAGTAGCTAAAGTTGATCTTGCCTCTGGGGAGAGAGTGAGAGCCCTCTCCAGATCCCTGACCTGCAATAGCACTGCAGTAAGGTCCTTCCTTAAGGGCCACCTCAGGGGCCAGGAGCTTCTTGGATGGGCCTTTAAAACCCATAAAATATTCTTTTGAATTATTAAATATTCACAAATAGAAAAAGCAGACCACAGACCACAGGCACCTGGGATTCTTCACTGTCAGAAAGAGAACACATGAGTAGAAAGCCACTTGTCCCCATCCTACCCCTGGTAGGACCTCCTATCTGTAAGAGTCTCTACACTTCACAGAATTACACTAATATAAATGCATAAGGCCTATTTTTATCTTTCAGCAAAGCATCTCCTGTGTATTGATATTTTTCTTAGCTATACCTTCACAATTTAATCTGAAGCTCTGTATTTTTATAGTTGGCAATAAGGTAAAATCACCCCCCCCCCCCTTTGCAGCAGCTCAAAAGATTACTTCTAATGCACACATAATAGGAACATTATTTAGCTTTTTCTTTGTTTCTTGGAGGTTTTATTTGGGGGTTTGCACATCTTTAGCTTAGCAGTCATTTCTAGCAGCTTATGTTAAATAGCTGCTTCATCAATTTCAGTTAAAACCAAATTAGCCTGAAATAAGGCCAGGATCTATACAAGAGTAGCAGTAACTTAAATAAATCAATATCAAACAACAACCTCATCTGAAGCCAGACAGCTTGCTGATGTGCTAAACAAGAATATAAGCACTGAATCCAAGCAAAGAGTATCTTAAATCAGAATAATGTCTCCCTATGTGTTTGCAATTATCTAATAAAGCTGTTCTCACTACCAGGGACATCAGCATGTCCAAGAGAAGAACTGACATGAGCCAACATGATTTCCTGATAAACACAGATAAAAATCTGAGCTGAAACATGTACAGCAAAATGACTGATTGTGGCATTTCTAACATTTCTGGGGGAAAATCCCAACATATGCTGGAAAGAGGCCAAAACCACACAAACTCTACAGAAGTAGGTTGATTACTTAGTTTTTAAATTTTAGGACAGCACTGCTGAGTCCCATCTTGTCCTGTTTTTCCATTCTCATTGGCTTCCCACAGTAGAGTCTCAGGACTTCTTTATCTTTTCACTTTGCTTTCTTAGCTGAGCACTGAGTGTTCTTCTCCTGTGACAGCTTTCCCACATTTGGTCTCTCCTAGCTGGGCACCTTAGAGTGCAGAATAAACCACACCAAAAAATCACATTTGTGTTCTCATTATGCTCCTCTTTTCACTTTACCTGTACAATTATATTTCCAGAGCAACTTTCTATGATTTCCTAAAGATTTATTAACCACATATTTATATATACATATATATATATATGGAGAAATGTATAAAAACTAATAAATTAATGTATTAACATTAGTTGTGGGAATTTATGAGGGAGAAAAATGAATGCATATAATGTATTCCATTATTTACTGTTTTATAATCCTAAACATTAAATATGAGAAAGTTAACACAATCTTTTTCAGCATTAGTCTGTTGATTTCCTTCAGCTATCTGCTGTTATATTAAGCTAAAAAAAAACCCGAAATCTCTTCATTATCTTTACCACTAATTTTCTGTCTCCAATATTAAAACCCAGCACAAAAGAAAAACAGCAACATCATTCTTTGGTTTATTTTGCTGTTGAACTTTGGGCTTCATAATGGATAACAATATTAAAAAAAAAATAATAAAAGAGAACAAGGAACAAGAGAGAGAAAGATGAGTAGTTATAATAAAATTTTAGGTTGCTTCATACAACCAGAACATCTTACATTCCTTTCCAAACTTTAAAGAATACCATTGTCTTAGGGATAAGATGGTGACATTTCTGACTTTGAATTGAAGGCTATTGTTGTCTTTCATCCAGTGGGAGAGAATTTGGTCCACCTACCCAGCACCTGGTGGTGAAGTGCTTGTGCACAGTGTTTATATTAAAAATGCCACCAACTCTGTCCAGAACAGCCTCCAGAAAGTGCCACTAAGCAGAATGCTGTATCTTTGTAGAAAGTCTCCATTTTTAAAAGTGGTCCCAACAGCTACCCAGAGGAAAAACACTGCTGAAATTTAACATTATTCGTAAGAGCCTAAGAAGTGTTCGTAAAAAAGTGAGGCAAGTGCAAGAGAAAAATGCCTGTAGCCAAGAAATTAAAGCTAACATCTTAAAAGATGAAAAAGAAACTACTGAAAACAAATAGTGTAATGATTTGGCAAAGGAGATTCTGAGATCATTGCAAGCAGAGGGCTCAGGCTTGGATCTGACAAAGAACCACTGTGGCAAACCAGCAGCACTATCATGCAGTAACACAAACCCAAGGGCAAAATTACTCCAGAAGCTCTTTTTAAGCTTTTAATATCTCTGAATCTTACTTTCAACCTTTGCCACGACATGAATTTATTACAAACAAAGAAGCATAAAGATTTTGCTGCCTGTCAGCCACGGGTGAGGACCCACATCTTGGGCACACGTGTGCTGGGACCTGGGGGGCTCCTCTGGCAAAGTGGGATGGATTTAAATGGCTCAAACAGCCTTGTTCTTACCAGCTAAAACTCAAGTGTCTTGGCAGAGTGGCTGAGAAACGCTGCTGCAGCACTTCCCTGCTCTAATCCTGCCAGGAGCTGCTGTTGTTGTTAATCTTTTGCTTTCCTAAGGACTAAATTCATTATTATTTTAAACAGACGTGGCAGATGCTGAACTGGTGCTATTCATGCATCCACACAGAGATAAGGGGCCCTGCTTTTGCCCAAGTGATGCAACTCCACTGACAGCTAATAGCCTTTAATTATGTCCTTTAATCCTAATATTGTCATAAATAAGGTACTTTGGATCCTTGTTAAAAAGAAATAAAATTAAAGTGTAGGAAAAAAGAGAAAATTTTAAAGGTATATTTCAGATTGGCCAATGCTTTGTCTACAATCTACTATTCTTATTTTCAGACAGGACAGTGAGATGCTTCAGGCTTAACTACCAATATTAAATTAGAGAAAAACAAGAGGAAAAAAAAACAAATAAATGCTGTAATAGAGTCAGGTGAATCATAGCAAAAATATTTTATCTGGCTGTGGACAGTTAGGAGAAGTTCTCTCCCTTCCTCTGATTATTTATTTAGCGTGTTTGGTTATCCTAAAGAAAGCTGTCAAGGCAGCAGCACAGGCAACCCCAAACCCTTTATTTAGAGCTCTATCACACACAACCCAATCTTTATCAGTTAAATACCTTCCTTTTAATTAGCCACTCTCAGTAAAGACACAGAAAATTAATTTCCCTTTTAATTCAGTGATTCCTTATTACATTGCCACTGTACTTCAGAAAGAGGCTGCTATGATGACACTACTAAATTAGGTTTACTTTTGAACTATTAATGTGTAAGAACGTTGTGTCTAATTCTCAAAAACAGGAGAAGAAACAGCGACAAAGCAAAAAAAAAAAAAAAAAAAAAAAAAAAAGAAGATAAAACCGCAACTATTCCCAAAGGAGGAAAGGTCAATCTTCAGTAATTAAATAAAAACCAATTATTAGAAAGCAGAAGATGCAATTCCCATTTTAAAAGCAAGGTGTTAAAAAACTCTTTTTCCTATGAAATTATGCAGTGGTTTGTGGGTTTGTTTGGGTGGGGTTTTTTTGGTTTTTTTTTTTTTTGGGGGGGGGGTGTTTTGGTTTGTTTGTTTGTTTTTGTGTTGGTTTGGGGGTTTTTTTGGTGGCACCTAAAAATGAATGAATGTTCCATAAACTGGAAGCATTTTACCTTTTAGGCACAGGAAAAGGAACATCTTACTGTACTCACACCATGGTTATACTAAAGCTTTAGAAACAAGGAGTCTGGAAGTTGTACTTTCTGCCTCTATAAAGGGAATATTGGGCAAATATTGTACAATGGGAAGGGATTTTTTTTACATTTATGAAGAGTTAGCAGGGACCCACTGGCAATTCAGATAAACAGCTATTTTGGCACTCTAATATAATGATATCTTCCATTAATTAGGTGTTTTTCTCCTAAGTAGCATCCTCTTGTGAGTGCTGTTTCACAGCCTTTATGGCCTTTGGGTTGATGAAACCACTGCTTGATGAATATCTGGCAAAATACCCTTTTGATATTTCCTGTTTCCTGTGTCACCTTTCCCAAACTCTGACCACCACTCTGAGTTTCACCCTCCCACGCTGAGCATCATTTTAATCTAAGATCAGAGGCTTCACAGACACAGTGCTGGTCTCTGGCTTTCAAAAAGCTGCTTCTCCATGATATTTTGAAGGGAGACACTCACTTGCATGAAGCAGTAATGAGTTACTGTCTATTACTGCCCAGGCTGCACAAAAACTCAGTGTGATTGATCAGCAAGACAGGAATGCAGCTCAATTTGCTGTGTGTCATTTAACCATTATTATATTTCACATATATCTATTAAAAAAAACACGACCAAAACAAAAAAAAACCTCTTTGAATTGCAAAACTCAGTTAAAAAGTGAAAGGTAAGTTCATGCCTTGATGGATCCCGGCTCATCATGCAGTGGAAGAACATCTCACAGTGAAACCTTGCATTTTTAAGAGGCAGAAATGCTTAGGTTTTCTCCTTCTTTGTATCAGAGGTCACAATAAAATAAGGGTTAAAACTACACAGGGAAGTAGCTCTTTTTATGAGATTTCTTGTGGCAAAGAAATTAACACTACTTGGAGTGCTGACTGGTGCTATAGGACAACCAGAGTAATTAAAACAGAAAAAAAAAAAAAAAAAAAAGGGAAATTTCTCAAGGCTTTCCTTCATATAGCTCATTAACTCAAGCACTGGCAGGTGCCAGTATTAATTCTTCAGCTCCTTCTCCTTTATTTAGTTTCAGAAATAAGCCTGACTAAACACAGTTGAAAAGAACCAATGGTGCAGGCTGCAAAGGCTTTGTAATTAACACCAGAGAGAGACAGATGAGAAAGTGCTGACTGCATATTCCAGCATCTGAGATCACGCCACACCAAAAGAGCTGCCGAGCAAGAGAAAGCCGGCAAACTTTGTAACAGAAGCATCAGTGCTGAGTGAAAAGGGGGCTCTGATTTATCTCTGCATGCATCAATTAAAAACCCCCCCATCTCCTGAGGCGAACGGAGCAGAGGGACCTCAAGTGACAGCAACTCTCTGCATTCACCCAGGACCCAAAAAAAAAAAAAAAAAAAAAAAAAAAAAAAAAAAAAAAAAGAAAAAAAGAAAGAAAGGGGGAGAAAAGGAAAAAAGAAAAAAGGGGGGGAAAGTGGGGGGGAAAGTAAAAAAGAAAAGAAAAAAGGAAAAAAAGGAAAAAAAGGAAAACAAAGAAAAAAACAAAAAAGGGAAAAAGCAGGGGAAAGGGGGGAAAAGGGGGGAAAAGGGAGGAAAAGGGAGGAAAAGCAAAACCCCCCACCCGGAAACAAAATCAATCAAATCATATGTCTGTGATTCATTCACCTGGGATTTCAGCACATTTTTTAAGATTTCACTGCCAGCCATCTCTCAATTTATCTCCACTGACTGGGCACTGAAGCTGTCACAGGGCAGGCTGTAAACCTGCTCCAAATACATCAAAGCCCCTGTGAAACAACAAGAAGTTCATCAGGAGAAGAGGTATTTCCATGCATCATGCCAGCTGGGCACCCAGGTCACATAAATCAGCCCAAACTTTTAGCCGCGCACAACAAAGTTTCTTTCTCTTGGCTGCCGGTGAGTGACAGAGTTATGAAGTGTAGGAAATGAGCCTTGCACATCATCTCATGCAACGTTGCACTTCTAGGCCCTCAGTGGTTTAATAATAGCTCCTCAGCCTAAGTACCTAAATTGCCTAAAAGGTGTCTTCAATGTGCAGTCTTGGACTGATCTCATTATTCAAATATTCTGTGAAAAATTCTGTTGTTTCCTCCCCTTTGCTCCAGGCTTGGGTTTTTGTTCAGTGCCTTCATTAACGTCTCTGAATATGCACCTAAACTGTTTTACATAATTCATTCAGTGGGTTTAGAAAAATCATGGGTTTTCTCCAAGCCAGGCATCCCTCGAGTGCCTCAGGAATGTTAAAGGAAACAGTTTGTTGTGGAACTGGGATGTTTGCAAATGCTCTGTCCTTGGGGAAAGGCGAGGGTTGGAGTCCCCAGAAGTGACAAATGTCAATAATTAAACATTAGAGATACATGCTAAAGGTATCTCCTCACAACACAGGACCTAAGGGGTTGGTTTGCTCCAAACTGCACCAAAAGTATTATAAACTTCATGTGGCCAGAAGCTGAACTTTGAGAGAAGTCATTTATCCTCCTATAAAAATAATTCTATTGAAACCCACTCAATCATACACATATTCCAAAAATACGCTGAAATGTATTTTTAAAAAAATTACCAATGTTGCAAATTAGACTCAAGTAAAAAAAAAAGAAAACTTATCACCCATTCCCCCAAAAAATAACTTCAAAAGTGACAGGACCAGTTCATTCAACTCCAGAATTCAGCTTTGCCTGGGGATAAAGGCAGAGCTTTTCCATATTAAAATACAAACCTCTACCAGCAAACTGAACAAGACTCACACTTCAGCACAGGCACAGCTTTTTAATTTTCTTTATGTTTATAAAAAGAACTGATCAAAACCCTTAAAAATTCTTTCTAAGGACCTTCCTCAGATGATGGCTGTGAGCTGTCACCACGTTTTTGTAAATGACTTAAAATAAAAGAGGAGGTTAAAAGCTTTTCCCCAGTTCATGGCCAATGGTAGAAACGCCTATAGACCCCCTGACACCACATATTTTACATCTGACATAATGACAAGTTTCCTGATGTTTAAGCTGAGGTCTTAATTTTCCACCAAGTATTTACCCCAGAAAGACACCATGGCTCTCTGAAGGGTCAGCCTGAGCAAAGCCATGTAACACACACATTCAAAGGCTTTTGGAACATTTCTGGAACATCACATCTTTGAGTGAAGAAACATTCACAGCTTTGTCTTGGGCTGTGATACCACTCCTGTGTGTGGCTGTGGGCTGTTCTGTGTCCACAGGAAGATCAACAACTCTCTCTCCCCGTGAAGGAGGCTGCAGAAACACTGCTTTTAAAAATCACCTATTGCATGTCATGCTGCTTTTTGGAAATTAATTTTCTTCATAAAAACCATTTTCCCGGGAAAAGGTAACAACCTCATGGGAAATGCATCAATGTTCCAACTAATTCTCAGCTATTAAAACAGAGTTTTCACCCAGTTAGACCACTCTGAGGGAATCACTAAACTGAAAACCTGAAGACATCCATTCTATATTGATGTAGTCCAGTGAGCAGATAAAATGCACTGCACTGCCACTCCTGTACCTGTGACAGCAGCAAGGCTGCCAGTTCAATAAATCAAATACTGGAGTGAGGTTTCAGCCTCTGACACTGAGGGAAAAGAAAAAAGGCTTTAATGCTGAAAGGAGTGACAATATATATATATTTTTTTAAAAAGACCACCCAAATAGTTTCTAAGTTTTTCTTTTCTTTTTTCCCCTCAGGTCTCTATTACCACTGCACTGCCACAGGTCTTAAAATTATACCATGCACACACACACTGACATGTACATACCCTAATACCAAAACATCATCCTAACTTTGTCAGATTTATCTAAAAAAATAGCATTTTTTTCTCAATTAATGACTAACACATTTTTCATAGCCAGTCATGGAGTGAGAGGCATCTCATTCATAACATGCTTTTCATGCTGAACATCTGCCTAAACGGATGCCAAACACAATTCTGGGTATGTTCAGTATTTAACTGATAAAATGCCTTCTGTGGCAGAAATGAGGCACTGTGGTGCTGTGCCCTGTTGGCATTTACAGCCCTTTCCATGGGCCACCTTAAAAAGCTGTAGAGAAAAAATGAAATATAATGTACAAAGCAGGCAAACAGAGTGATCTTTGTATGATGAGCCCCATTTTTTTCACAATTATATTCCTGAATGCCTGAACCAGTAATATTTATTCTGCAAGGAACTGGGAGACAAAACCTTGCACTTGGTGCAGTTGCAGTGGCAAAGACTGGAACAAAGCTCCAGTGTCACAAGTCTGAAATCATGTCCTAGAGTTTGTTGCTAAATACTGCTTTTGTATGCCCCTTTGCATTGCTGCAAGCATATGGGCTTGCTGCAGTGGTTATCATCATATTTATGGTTAGAGGTGGCTTAGAAAGCTGTTTGAGTACTGGAAATTACACAGGGAAAGTCTGAGCTCTTTGGCCAGCTCTTGAGTATTATCTCCTTTGTAAGGATGGCAACCTACAAAACCACATCAATACTGGGGGTTTTCCCCTTGAAGCCAAGAGATTCTCTGTTGTTTCTCTCTCTCTGCTGTTTCTCAGCTCAGGGAGCAAAGGGAAGGATCCTGCCGTGCCCCACTCTGGTTTCTGACCAAGGTTTGAGAAAGGTGTGCTCTCCTCGTGTCACAGAGCTACAGTTTGGGCATGAACTCTGCACAGATCTCTCCAGCACTTCGTCCCCAGCAAGCCATCAACCTTACTCCACACAATTCCCATCTTGTTAAGACTAAAACCAAATTATTTCATCTGAGGCATTACTATTTCACCTGTAATCTGACATCTTCTACTCATATTTATCGAGTCTAGAAAAAAAAACCTGCTTAGCTACTCCTGTCAGAGCCAAAGCATGGAAGCTGTCAATTCAAGATGCTGAAATCATGTAAGGCACACAAAATCATCCCTGTTTGAAGCCCAGCTACCACAGGTAGAGCCTTTTAACCTCTATTAACCAGTACCAGAGTCCTGCCAGACTCGCTGTAAAGAATACGGGCAGTGCATCACAAATAGCACAAGCATGGTTTGGAAATCTATAATTCATCTCAGTTGCGAGGGAAAAGAATGATTTCTTGACAGTACAACAAACACTTTCACATTTTGGCTTCTGAAAATGCACTTAGCACCTGCACAAACAGAGCTTTTTCTTGAATCATGGCCATTTGGTGGAGTTATGTAAGGTAACCAGTGCCAGGACAACTGGCACATTTGCATTTCGTACAAATTACTTGTGCTAAGAATATGCTCATGCATCTAAAAAAAAAAAAAAAAAACACACCAGAAATAGAGAAAAGAAACAACTCATCAGTACAGATCACATTAAATGGCATTCAGTCACACCACTATTAATGTCCAAGCCATTGCTATACACCCACATAAGAACTTGGTACCACAGTCAGGGAACTGGAAAAGAGCCAGAGGGACTCAGCTCTCCAAAGGACCCCAAGGAGCCAGAAACTCAACCACACAAAGGATTTATCCATGAGACTCCTTTTAAAGGAAAACTAAAATTAGAAAAAAAAAAAAAAAGTATTCTAAAGTCATTATAGATATTCATAATAAAAAGAAATATGTTTTCCCCAAAACATCACTTATTATGCACTTCACATTAGAAACTTGCACTCCCCACTTCAGAGAAACAAAACACAAAAGATTTACTCTTTGGTGAGTGGAAGACACTCATCTCAACCATATTAAATTACAAAGGATGCTCATCAAGCAAGATGCCAGAACCAAATATTTAAATTGATCATAAAAATGGCCTGGGGAGATGTTAAAAAAACTTTCCCACATATCAAGAAATGCATTAAGAAGTTTACAATTAGCTAACAGCAAAAAAAAAATACTTTCTGCTAAGCCTTCTCTTTTGCTGTCCTGCAGGATAACCTGGGAACTAAATTGAGAAGACTCTGAGATGCATGTGGAAAATAAACTATATTGAGGCTTTCCATACAGTCCAAAATTATTATTGTTCAACTCAAGTTACTTGCAATTGCAGTGGTTTAGCCATGACAAAACTAAAACCAGGACTTGATCAGAAAAACACCATTTTTCACTCTTCTGGAATATTTTGTCAGTGTTATGACTCACTGATAACAGGAAAGTTTCTCAAGAACTAGAGATTGAAATTCCCAACTAGTTTTAGATGTTCTTGTTTACAAATGCAGTTGTAACTTTAAAAAAAATTTAATACCATTTCAAACCATCACAGCCTGCTTAATATCACTGGAGAAGGTCCTGGAAGGAATATCTATAAAGGAGATACACTGGGTAATCAGAAATTCCTGAGGATTATCTCATGTCCCTAACAATTCTTCTCATGTCCATGTGAGTCATCTTACAGCTTTTATCTAAAGAATATAATTTGTAAAATCAAGCCTAATTAGAGATTTAGGAATAAGAAACTTCTTTTTTATTGGTAATCTGGAAAACAGAACACAAAAATAATACCAAACTTGGCACACCGAGTTACAAGCCAACCATAAAAAGCAACAATTCTGTTTCCTCTCTCTCTTTCTCCTGAGTTTTTGCAGTCATCAAACCTCCTCTAAGGCAGAACAACTCTGATGCAAGACAACACAAGCCAATGCAACCACTCTCTTTATAAGAGGTAAAAAAAAACCAAAGTCAGACTGACACTCCATCTAGAAACATCTCTCCCAAAATGGTATACTGGATACAAAAATGGAAATTGTCTTCAAATTAAGCTTTTAAAGCTTCTAATTTTAAAATGAAGCATCAATTACTTGTCAGTCTAATTAGTTTTTCACAAGACATTAGTGAAAAATTTATTAGGATATCGAAATCCTAATGCATCTTATTGCATAACTAAGAAATAAATCTGGAAAGAACTTCAAATAAATAACTTATAGGAGTATTGGATTTCACGTATAATTTTAGAGTAGATATTTTCTGTTAAAATATTTTTTTTTAAAGTATCATAATTTTAGGAGCTCCATTTCCTACTAAATTAATCCCAGAGTAGGTCAGGTTGGAGGGGTGATCACCACAGTGGGTGATCAGTTCCAGCCATCCCAGAGCACAGGGCACAGGACTGCATCCAGAGGGTTCTGGAATATCCCCAGTCAGGGACTCTCCACAACCTCTCTGGGCAACCTGTTCCAGTGTCACCTACACTGTAAAGTTTCTTTGTTTAAGAACAAAGTTCTATTAGTTTAAGAAAGATAAAACAATGTATTTCAATGCCTAAATACCAGCATCTCTAACACATGGTTATGAATACCTGCCACAGAGTGATGTTTAGACATATGAGACTGTGGCAACATCCAGAAGACAAGGTTTGAATGCTCCCAGCAGCAGTCCTGGGCATCTCCAGCTCCTTGGAATCCTCCCTGCTCCCTCTAAAGCACTCTGAGTTTGTGCTATGCAGGACATGCTGTAAAAGCCAACAGCCTGCTCCCTCTCAAATCTGTGTCAACAGAGTCATTTTTATCTTCAGCATTTGAAAAAACAACAGTTCCACTGCCTCCACAGACACTTGAAGGCAAAAAAATGCACCTGGGGGGCTGAGATAGAATTACTTGAGTTGTCATTACAGACCATTGGTGGAGAACGGATGTTTTTTGTTCCTTGTGAACAGAGAAGATGAGCCCCTCATGAACACTTCAGCACCAGACAATCCGTTCACCAAAGTAGCAGTAAGACTGCTTGGCTACTGAGAACTCTGGAGTTGAGATGAGGCTTTAAAACCTGTAGCAAGGCCACTTTGCATTTTCTGTCACTCTTTTAGAGACATCTGTGCAAGAGGGCACTTGCTTTGTTGTGTACCTGTGGTAGCCGAGGCACCACATGGATGAAAAATGCTTTTAAGGTTATGCATTCAAAGATGGAGCAAAGGCTCCAAAAAGCCTCTATTTCCACTTGCCAGCTGCAACTTCTCCTTTCACCACCTCCTACTTTTTATCACTTCTACATGCTAGAGCTAAAACTGGGTTCCTGGAGGCACTCAAAGCTGGCTGCACTAACCACTGCCAGCAGCCTAGCTTCAGATGTTTGAAAAGCTCACAGAAATCAGCTGGCTGCAAATAGGAAATGCCCAAGGAATATTTAATACCAGACTCCAGAAGAATGTAAGTGCTAGCAGAAAACCAGTGAATGAGTAAATCCAAAAAGGAATGTCTCTTCATGCTGGCTGGAATTGTAACATACTGACCTTGGAAAGCAGTACAAAAACCCCAAACAAATTAAAAAAAAAAAAAAAAAAAAAAAAAAAAAAAAAAAAGCCAAAAAAACCACCCAAAAAACAATGAAGGCTTTAGTGTCTGTGTCCTGAAGGCAACATTTGCCCATCAAAATATTCCTTATTAATGGTAGAGCCCACATAACTTATGAGAAGTATATACTTTGACAGATTTTTGTACAGTTTTGGCACAGAGGCTTTGCTCAAAAATAGATTTACCATGACAGATGTCCTCATGCACTTCAAAATCCAACAGTTCCTACATGCAATTCCAACGATAAGGAGTGAAGAAGAAATAGTGTCAATCAAACCCTGCGTTCCAGCTATTGTAAAACTTGCCCAGCATATGAATATCAGTTTCCTAGAGATCAATTCCCAAACTCCACGCTGCAGGATCATTCCTGCCTCGGGCTGCTGGGGTCTCAGCTGGATTCCTTGTGCTCTTTGACATGCAGGTATTGAAAACAGTGCAAAATGAATGCAAAGCAGTTTATGAAATATTACCAGTGTCACACTCTTCTCTCTCTCCTTCTTGGGGTTTATGATGACATAAAATGCATTGCATGTGAATATCACAGTCCCACCTAGATCTCTATGGGTTCATAGCATTTTTTTTCTTTTTTCCCTTACCAGCACATTACAACACTCAATACTTTTCTTAGTCAAAACACCAGAAACTGCACATCAACATAGCAGGTAGTAATTTGAACATAAAAAATATTAAGACAGCAGGTAAATATTCAGTTATAGACTTATTTTTTTTCTGTGAGTTAGAAATTCACTGATGAAACTCAAGGTGAAGGCCTAGCTGCCTTTATTTTGTGCTAAAGATTTCCTAAAATCTGAATCTTGATAAAAATCAACTGCTTTGGAGTGCTCAGAATAGGTAACTATTTCAATAAGTTTTTGATTCAGGTGTTATTTAACCTCCACTTTACTCAAGCTGCTTTAATTCAATTTTTATTGAGAGAAAAATCATCAGAAATTATGTTTGGTTAGGTTTGCTATTTCATAGTTGGGGGAAAAAAAAAAAGTTATGCCTAAATTCCTGAAACAGCTTATCCCTGAAGGCTGATCTCCTTCATTCTCCTTCTCGCCATGCATCTTCCTTCTGGGAGAAGTTCTGGAGAAGGTGTACTCACTTACTTAAGTCTGAAAGAGTCTTTTAACTGGTATGGAAGACTATGATAAGTCAGAAAACTTTTGCTGAAACAGCAGCATGTGATGGAATGGCCAGCCAGGACACTGTTTCCAAAACCAACACACTTTCACTGTTCCCCACCTTTAATTTTTGTCCTCAACTTGCATGTGCTGCTTTCGAGGCTAAACTCAAAATTTTGGTTCTGCTAGATGCCCATGGAATGAAGAAGAACCAAGGGGTCAGGTTCACTGACGCCGCAAATACATCTGTGGCTTCCAATAATTCCCAAATAATTTTACTTAGTTCCCTTTTCAGGTTGTTGATCAAAAGGATCAAAAACACGTAGCGAGCATTCCACCACACCCACTCCTGCAAGGCAGGGAGGTATTGACCTGAACTCCAGCCATTTCTAACAGCTGCTCTGATAGGAATCCATCTGAAACCAAACCACAGACACCTGAGACTCTGGAAAACAGCCACTGCCTCCAGGACAGCTCCTCAGCCCAGATCGATCGGGATGGAAATGTCGCTTGTCTCCGCTGAAGTGCTTTGATTTGTGTGAGCTGTACAACAGGCAGCACAGACAAGATGACAATGTGTCCCTGGTTTGCTTCACCAGGCCCTGGCAGCCTTCATATTGATCTGGAATTAAATCTGAGCAGCCCTCCCTGCACTGCTGTTGTGAGGATGCAGACCTGCTGTCTAATGCAACAGTCTACAAAGGTCTCAACTTTCTAGATATATTTTTTTGTGAAATAAAATGTTGTACTGAAAGAATTCCAGAAGCATTTTCAGAGATTGAATAATAAGTAGCATAATTAATGTTATTTACTGATGCATTTAATGCCGATTCATGCATTTACAGATTAGGGGGACCTTTAGATTTCTCTTAGTTTGTACTCAGTACTTGTGTGTGGGCATCTTACCTGGTTTTAAAAGAATTTAACTGTACCTTAAGCTAAAAATTAATGAGGACAGCCAGCAGCACCTAAAATACACCCCTCAGGTATGCTGTAGGGGAGGTTCCTTTTGCACATAAAAATCTGCACCTCTGCAGGACACTCCTGAAGACGAATATCCTCATTTAAGAAACGGGAGGATGTGACTTGTGATCAATTAGCAAAAATCCAGTGTGTACAACTGGCTGACACACCAGCTTATTTCACTGAACACTGAGCAAATTGAGCCATTCCTCTGAATTTTCAGCTCCATTTAGCCTAGGCATTTATTAAACTAATCTCTAAGCCCCCTACCAATCGTCTGTGGAGATCTGCTTAAAAGGAGAGTATAAAATGGATTAATGATGGAAAGCTCACAACGTTTCTTTTCTAAATTAGGCATATCTGGTACTTTATCTGTAAATATTACAGTACAGCAATTGTACCTCATTGACCTTTTCCATCTTGTCCCTGAAAGACAAGCAGAGTGTAGCTGTTGTAGCAGACAGGTCTGCACAACCTTTTAAGGATATTGCTCACTGCTTTGAGAAGAATCTATACCTGACTGATAACAGTTTGCTTTTTAGTCGGAAATGGCCACTTTTATCTTAACGGAAAAGGATACATTTCATTAGGAAGAAGGTCACTCTTCCCAGTTACAAACATATAAATAAATAACAACAGAAAGCATCTTGCCCCCCATCAAAAACCTTTTAGTCTTTGACTTTTAAGAAACACAAAATGGACTGAAGGCAACTCACTCCTAATGAATATTGATGCCAAATAAACATCTTCAAAGTGCCCTTGAAAGCCTGCATAAATTGTTTCACTTAGTTTGGTTTTAGTTTTAATAAAACTGCTTATTAAAAAAAGGAAAAAAAAAGGAAATCTGAAAACTACACAAGATAGCCCTTGTGGGAGGAATGACTTCTCAGAATATGTTCTCTGCATCCCAGAGCCCCACAAAGGCTGATGCCAGATCCTGCAGCCCTTTCTATCCCTAAGTGACTGCAACCACTGAGGAAAGATTCATTTATGAATGAAGGCAGCAAATAGCAATGATAAAGTGAACAGGTACCACATTTCAGTTCCTTGCTGATGGTAGAGTGAAATTTACCTCTGTGTCTCACCTGGGAAGCTCCTTAGCAGATCAAAATAGCAAATCTCAGCAACATCTGGAGTTAGGACATCCCTTCTTTATCAAATCCTGCGCCATATTCAGGGTTAAAAGATTACTTGATGGGGCTCAACCTTTTGGGTTGCAAATGTACCATATTTAAATGTACTGAGCAGAATATTTTAAGGGTAACTGTAATAGTTTGGTTGAGATATTCATGTCATGACATGAGATATCCATGTCCCTACATACTGATCTTCCACATTTTATCCAAACACAAGTTTGCTCATACCCACCATGGCAAAAGACAACAGATAATACAGATACTAAACATGACACCAGCCAGATCACAAAACAACTTTCTGGCAGAGGAAATCGATGGGGAATCTGGAATGTCCTCCTGCTGGGCCTACACATGGTAATCCACTCAGTGAATGAAAAACTGGATTGTTTCACTGGAACAAACACAGGCAGCAATGAGAACCCAGAGCTGCAAAAGTTTTCATTTAATGAACTTGGTACACTAATCATGTTCCCATAACTCAGCCTGACAGGCTGACTCCCCACCTGAAAGAAGGCAGCTTCTTCAACCTGAAACCACCTACAGAGCCAAGCACATGCTCACTGCTGCCTTTATTCCAGAGATATGGCATGCCTGGATACTGCTGAGGAACCAGTAGAGCACTGGAAGAAAATCAGGCAATATGTCTTGAATCATGCTCCAGTGTGCTTGGGATTAGAAACATACCTTGAAAAAGGAGAAAGTGGCCAAAAAAAGTTACCACAAATCTGTCTTCAGGGTGATCTTCGTGCAGCAAAGCTGACAAAGCCCAGTTTAAAAGGCTTCAGGGAAATTAAAGGGTGCTGTTACAGAGACACACTATATAAAGTATAAACCCAGCATGAAGCTTCTAAAAGCAAAAACAAGTACCCTCTGTGAATATTTTTGTAGTTGTCATTTGTACATGAAGCATCAACAGCTACCTAAAAAAGTCAAGTGGTGCTACTCTTCACATAACGATTAAAAACTTCGTGAACTGAGCTGAAACTTCCAGAATATCAATGTCTGAATATCAATTGTATTTGGCTACCAAAAAAAACTAATGATGCTGTGAATTTCTTTCTCCAGTTTGTGTTTAGATTTACCAACAGTTCAGGTTTGTAACCTTCTCCTCAAAGCCAAACCATTTTTCACTCACAAGTCACTTTCTTCCCCATTAGAAAAGGACAGACAGAAGTGTCATGCCCTGAAATTAGATCAAAGCTCTGAAAATATGAACTGGCATGACTGGTTGTTCTTTCTATAACAGATACTATTCATACTTTAAAAAAGTTATAAATTCTCCTCTTTCTTTCCTGACTTCACTGTCTCCTTATTTTTTAACCTTTATTTTATGTACTCCAGGAGTTCTTGCTCTCTACAGCTCTGATTCAGGAAGTGTGTTTAAAATACACTTTATTTTAAGCACGTACCTATATCCTAAGGGGCAAGGCATATATTTAAGTGCTATTCTAGATGAATGCCTTTTCCCCTCCTCTCTGCCATTTTTATCCCCTAGAGTGTCTTTACCAGGTAAAACACAGATCCAATTGTGTTAATCCCACTAATTTAGGTTTTATTCAGACAGGATCAAGACAATTCTAAATCCCCTGCTGCTTAAAAACTTCTGTCTTTTATCATGTTGTTACTGCAAATTGGTACTAAATGTAGATGAACTAAACAGGTATTTAATTTCTGGTCTTACACAGTTGGAAGAAAAAGGCAAACAGCACTGAATTGCTTTTGTTAAAGGAGTAAAATTAAAAAGGAAGCCCCTTTTGATATTAGGCCCTTAGAATCTGGAGAAATAAAGATTCATGTTTGAAATGTGAAGTGCTAAGAAACTGTAAAAAGCTGACAGCTCATTACTGCAAAACAGTAAAAAGCTCAGTGTAAAAAGCTACAAGGTATGTGGAAATGCTTCCATAATTTAAAAAGAGTCAGGAAAAGGTGATCATTTTAAATGCAACTATTTGCTAGCAATATTATCACTTTCTGAGATGTAACCACAGTCTGGGGGCCGATATCCTGACAGGCACATTAATGCAAACATTTGCTTTGAGAAATTGTTGGCTTATACACTTATTTCATCATCTAATCATTACCTCACTGCTAAGGAAAATACAAACCCCCAGACAAGTGCTTTGGTCCTCTAATGTAAGTTCAATGCCACTTTAAACAGTTCCACTTTAAACAGCTTCACTTTAAACAGCTTACTCCTGGTGAACTAAAAAATACTCATCCACAAATGAGTCTGCATATTTTTAAGATGTTAATTTCTGTCTTTCTAAATTAAATAAGTGTTGCTTATTTGTGAAAAAATAAGCTACCTGAAACTTTGAAAACTTTTGGGTTTGTTGGTTTTTTTTTTTTTTTTTTGTGCACAAACATTACTTTCATAGCTGTCTGGAATGAAACACAGCCCAAGTTTGTGGCTCACGAAGTCACCCCTGATGTTTTTTCTATCCACTTTCTTAAGAGATTATTTCAATTTTTAGCCTTCCATTCAATGACAAAAATACCTCGGCTAGAAAATCCACAGTGGGACCTTCCCTTTAACACAAGGGGCTGCTTTTCCCAGGAAGAGATGACCCTCGGCTGCCAAGCCTGCTGATATCCTGCTGTACAACAAATTCCAGTCCATAAAATTCCAGAGAAAGAAAGGTCAGTTCATAGGACAATCAGTTAAAAAATGTTACTGCCTTAAAAGCTGCAAGTTTAATCCTTCAATGCGATGCTCACTAAATATAAGCAGGGAGAGCACATATAATGGCAAAAAAGCTGCTGTTATAGTTTTAGCCAAAACATGATCTCCTGGAATCCCTGTAACAATCCATGTTCACATTTTGCAAAATTAAACAGTAACTATGAAAACAAGCTTGAAATAACATATCTTAAATCAGAGTTTCCATTTCACTTAAGTGCTTGCACTTTGTTAAATGTTGGGGACAGAGCACAGCCATTAACTGCAGCAACATCACAAGTGCACCCAGTAAAAACTAAGCCCTAATTGCTTGGAGAAAGAAATAAATTTCAGACCAAATACTTTACCTCAGAAAAAAAAAAGAAAAAAAAGAAAAAAAAAAAGACTTGTCAGATGACAGAAGAAGAGAAGAACAGCAAGGCTCCTGAAATATTCATAGTGGATGTGAACTGTACCCTTTATTTGGGAAACAATACATGGGGAAGCAACAGGGAGAGTATTTAAAGATTACAGATTGAAATTAATTGTCTTGATTGACTTTTCAGTTTAAAATAAATAAAATTATTCATTGCAAAGTATTTTCCAGATATATGTAAATCCATCTTTGGTTATTTTATTTCTCTAACAGGGAGTAAAATTACAGTGGTCTGGATTAGTACCACAGCTGCACTCCCTCAGAACATCAGTGACTTACAGATATGCCTTTTAATGCAGAATGTTCTCTTTAGTGTTGCAGGAAAAAAAAAAAAAAAAAAAAAAAAAAAAGACATGATTTCCTGAATTCTGTGGGAACTTTGGCTTCCTGAGAGCACCATTTAGCTTATTCTCATAAATCTTCCTACCAAACGCGGAAAGCGCAGGAAAATTCACTCTTACTTAATCAAACTTATGAAACAAGGCTTTTTTTTAAAAAAAACAACATCCAAGCAGTTCAGCTGGGTGTCTACCCTTCACTGCTGCTTTCACCTCTTGCTTTTTTTTTTTTTTTTTCCAAAATTTACATGTGAAACCACTGTGTCAAAAATAGAAGAGCACAAGTTACCTTGGCATGATTCAGGCTTCAATCAGACAGTATAAAAGAAATGCAAGAGCAGTGGCAGGCATAAAAAAACCAAAAATAATAACTCTTCCATTCATTGCCCTCTTGCCCTCCCTGTGAGCACCAGCTTGGGGCAGGTAGGATGATCAATAATTGATCAATAATCAATTGAAGGGAAGGATGCTGGCAGTGGGAGCCCAGCTGAACCTTGTCCAAGAGCCCTTCCAGCAGCACAGGATGCTCACGGCTGCAGGTCAGCCGGGGTCAGCATTACCATCACAAAACTCCCTTGTTCATCACTTGTAACCAGTGGCCAGATCCCAGGGACGACTTTGAATTTGCAGGAGTGAGGCTGGATTAGGAAAGAAATTTATGGCAGGCAGCTCAAAGCTGAAAAGCACACTGCAGAGAGAGGAGGGAGAGAAATCGTGTGAGAGCATCAGAGAACTGCTTTCCTTTCAAATGGTTCACATTGATTTTCCTCAAAATGACGACAGAGTCCATGAGCCAATGGCAGCCCCCTGAACACGGCTCAGTGCTGCAAGAGATGCTCAAGAACAAATTTCCAACGCTATGTTTAATCCTCTCTAAATTAGGCACGAAGCAGAGTTTGTGGTCTTGCTGTGCTCCTCGAGTCCCTTCAGTAAAAAGATAATCTAGAACTCATTATGAACAATACACAAAACAAAGAGAGGGGGGTGAAAAGAAAGAAGAAGAGACATTTCCTCCTCACGCCCAATGGTTCTCAAGGGAATTTCCATGGGACTACATGGAAAGACGATATCCCGTTTACAACAAAGTATCCTGTTAGCCCTTGGGAAGCCCTGTTGGGACTTCAAACAGCAGATTTTGAAGTTAAATGCAAGCATCACTGTGCAAAGGCTAAAGCTACCTAGAAGAATTGTCATAATCCATGATTTTCATCTTCCCATTTCACTTAGCATTAATTCAGTAATATCGGTGCTCTATGAAAACTGTAGAGGAAACCAGTAAAGCAAATCCAATTCATTTGTTTATGTTAAACATTTGTTTATGGTTTTGGTTTTTTTTTTTCTTCTCACTCCTTAAAAGGTTTCCTGAAAACCTTGGACAGAGCTGAAGCTTTCATTGCTCAATATCAATGACTGCACAATTTTACCTTAGAACATCAAGCTCCCAAAGAAGGATCCTGATTATTTATTCCACATTTTCCCCCCGCTCACACAGCCCCCCAAAACAGGTTACAGTGTTTTTAGGAATAGAAATTGTGGTTGTGTGAACAAAGAAAATATCAGTAAGTTAGTACCCACAGACAGCCACAGTCAAAGCCTATTCATGAGCTTTGTTGATCCTTTTGAAAAACATAATTTTTAGTAAGATAACTCTTTCCAGGGGAAGGTTTACTTATTAAAATTAAAGGGATCACCTACAAAAATATTAAAAATAGGTTTCCTCTCTTGAATTCAAGGCCCAGGAACATTACACAGCTTTCCTCTGTTATCTCAGTCATTATTAACCTATGGATATGCTTAACATCTAAATATTTGTACAGGAAAAAGAAAAGGAGCAGCAGACAGACATTCCATGAACCAGGGAGAGAACAGCTGCAAACGGGACCAGCAAAAGTTATGATGCAAGGCACAGCATCCTCACTGAGAGGCCTGATAGAGCTCCTTCCTCTCTACCAATATGTGAGCCCATCGTGTTTTTGGGCATCACAAAGAGGAACTAAATTGCAACTGCAGTGCTCTCACCACAATAGGGAACATTAGCTCCTTTGTGGGGATGGAATATTGAGGGCCAAAAAACAGTCACCAAAACCATCTGTAGAATATGGGAAGGGGATTTAGTGGAGTTGCTCAAACCCTTGACAATAAAGCACTTTTCTTCTGAAACAACAGCAGCTTGGCCATTAGCATTTCAGCACAAGCAAAAAACGCGTAATTCCCTGCCATTCTGGGAGTGAAAGAGAGCAGGGCTTGGCACAGCTTTTTCTGACTCAGCCTAGTTAATACCAGCAGTGGGAAGGGATTCAAGTGTTTTACTTCCAGTGATCCTGCTGGCAGAAATGTTGGCATTTTTGCCAAGCTCTAGAAGCAGAGAAAGGCAGAGGAAGACAATTTCCTGCCTTAAAGCTGCCCCATTCCAGCCTCAGGTGTATGAATTACACATAATGGAAGTCAGAGCAATCAACAATGAGAAAGACAAAATAGGTCTTATTTCACCTCTAGCTTAGACATTTCTAAATTTGTCATTAGAAATTCTGTGTTATGGATCTCCTTTTTGCCTTTTTTTTTTGTTGTTTTTTAAATTTTATTTCTAGAATGACTCTGAAGCAATTGAAAGTGAAATACTTAATGCCATACTGGTCTGCTTTTGAATGGACTCCATAGCTTCATTCCATGTAGGAAATCAGGAAAATGTCTAAACAGTCTCTACAGATGCACACAACCAAAATAAAATATTGGGAATGGTTCTTTAGAAAAATCTTTGCAGAGTAAAATAAATAAATCTGTTTGAAGAAGGTTCCTCACCTATTTTAACAAAGACAGGCTGATAAGTGGAGGGTCTGGATTCAGCCCCAAGTAGCTGTGAGAAATAAGTGGGGGAGGTGGTGAAATTCTTCTGTCAAAATGCAGACCACATAACTCTCAAGCCATCAGGGATTTTCTCCAACCTCATTTCTGGTTTTATTCAAAGATTTGGATCGGTCTTATAAAATATCTTGAAACTGGTGTAATCAATGACTTCATACCAGAATTATGCCCTACATTCACACCAACGCTCCTGCAAACCACTGAAGACCAAGAAGAGGTGCAGAATTGATGTGCACAAGCAGTGAAACCTGAACACTTTGATTTTCCACATTCCTGACTGATGAGGCTTTGGGCAATCCAGTTTATCTGTAAAAAGAAACCAGCTGGCAGCCAGAAAACCCCTGGGTTTTGCACTTAAGTCCCTCCTTCCTTATCCACAGGCGCCACAGTCCAACAGGTAGCCCGGAGGCTGCCTGTGGAAAGGCTGGATGCCTCCTTCTCCCTGCAGCCAGGAGGCCCCCAGAGGGATAGAAAGAGGGTTGAAGATGACTCAGATGTGTCCCAGAAAAGAGAGGCAGACCAAGGGCAGCCAAGGCTGAGGCAAAAGGGACAGAAAGAACAACCAACACCCCAGCACAGCGTGGTGCCTGCTTTGCTTTCCCCTATCTCAGAGCATTCCCTGACCAGAAATGGGTACAAAACCCACGTCACAGGTCAGACCTAAGAAGCTAAAACAGGAACTAAAAATGTAAGGTACCCATGTAAGGCCCAAGGTAACAGCAAGGACAGTTTCTCCAAAGCTGCTAAAAGATGAACCAGAGCCCATAAAAACAGGCAGAGGCAAACAGACCAAGATATTCGTGCTGTACACAGACGTAAGTCCCAAAGCAATCTTCAGGTTGTGGCACCACATCACAAGTGCAGTGTGTTTTCCCATTATTTGTCACAGAAACCTTTGGAAGTGTCCTGATTTAACCAGCACGGGTCAAGAATGTGCTGTCCTGCTGAACCCCTCCCTGTGGCTGGCACACCAAGGCTTGAGCCCAGCAGCTCCCTTATTTCTTTATTTCTTAGGACACTTATTTCCTCTTCTATCATTCCTCCTCCATGATTTCCACAGGGAATTGCAGTGTGGCTGCTCATGGAGGATTTGCTGACTCCTCTTTTTCTTTTTTTATGTGACTATCCCAAGGCTCCAGTAAGCCTATTTCCTAGATGGGAGATGGAAAAGACCTAGGTCACCCACGCCTTTGCTTCCCCTCCCTCCCTCCCTCCTTCTTTCCTTCCCCATTTGTCCAGTATGTGATTGTTTCCTACAATGTATTTCTTCCCTGCTTGCTGGCCTGGTAATGTCTGATTTATCCACAGCATGAAATCAGCGCAGATAATTAATTTCATGTTTTCAGTGAGCGCACAGCACACTGCCTACCCAGAACTCCAGCTCCCACACCAGCAAACAGCCAACTGAATTCATTTACAAAGCAAACAATAATGCCGCTCACCAGCTCCTTAAATTACTTCTGGAGGCCTTGAAACATTTTCTGTAACTCAGAATTTGGCATTCTGAGGATAAGGTTACTTTTTCCCACTGATCCAGTTTGATTTCTACTAATTTTCTGCTACATGTTTTACTCAGTTCCATTTGTAATTTAGTTACCACAGAAAAAGAGTAGTCTTGAGGTCTGGATTGTATTTTTTTCCCTTCTTCTCCTCAGCCTCTACCAACAAACCTGACTGTGTTGTAATAGCAAGAGAGCATAAAATACATCTAAGCAATGAACAATATCTGAGGAAAAGGATGTAGGCACAAGTTTCACTTAACAAAATTCTCATCTGGCATTTTGTTTTAAATATGTTTTTAAAGGTCAACTACTCTTGAAGGACTTTAAAGGTTGAGCAGGAAGATCTCTGTATTGGAACAAAATATAATATCCATAAAGCAGTGCAAAAATGTTATGGATGGGGGAGTTTGACAAATTACAAGGTCAGTAATCATCCTACTTCACCTCCTTCTTTTTCGCACTTGCTATTTACACTCCAGATCACAAAAAGCACACAACTTTTCTCATGTTTCTGTTGCTGCTCTACAGCAGTCTTCCCCATACCACAGGAATACTAAAGCCACAGTATATTTTTGTCTGCCAAAGGTACCCCCAGCTTTCTTGAAAGAGGCAACTTTTCCTCTCAAAGATAGAACAGAACAACTGTAAAATGAGGGAAACCAGCAAACCTCTACCTGTGGCCTATGATTTCAGCAGGCTGTGCCCAGTGAAGGCATTATCTGGTGACCCCAGCAGACTCAAGCTGCACTGATGAATTCTTCCTTGTCCAACCACAAGTGCCCAGGCCCTGCTTGTGACCATAGAGCAGCTTTTTAGTGGTTTGGGCAATTTTCATTCCAACCTTGGGGAAACATTCATTAGTGCTGACCTTGAGCTGTTAATAACTGCAGTTAACAGGGAACCCACAATTATCATTCCACTCCTTGTCTCTCTTCCACAATTTTCTCTGACAGTCTTTGCCTCCACACCAGTATCCCAAACCTAACTCTCAGGCAGCAGGAAAGCAAGGAGGTAAAGTGAAGGATATGAAAGAGTTTAAAGATTTAATATCCACCTCATCCTCTCTCCCATTTCAGCCATCAGTTTATCCACTGAGAAAATGAGGATGAAGATGCTGGGGAAGCTCCTCATGGTCCAGCACCCTGAAGGACTCCACAAATAACCAGAACGCTCTGGAGAAGGCATCTTTCATTTTCTGTTCAACACTAAACACCAATTTCTTTCATCTGTGAACTCTTTAATCCCCATAAGATAAAATTAGTGTAAAACAAATCATAATACAACAGGGGGAAAACAACAGTAGGGTGGCTGACTGTAGGTTCAGGGACCAGCTCCTGTAATGTTGGGAAAAGGTCTCTCCCTCAACATTCCTCTTAGGATGATTCCCAAAAGGAGTGCCTCCATTTGTTAACTTACCTGCTTTTTACAACTGTGTCCTCTGCTGTGCCCTTCACGTCTCCAAAGGAGAAACAGCCAACAGCAAATTAAGGTTGGACCAAAATTTCTTCAAAAAGACTCACAGAAGAACAAATATTGACTGACCTTGGTCTTATTTCTATTTTGTAGCAAGAAAAGTGCTGTATGTATAGCTTTGTATACAGGCCAGTGACACATTAAGAAAAGACAAAAATCTTATTTACAATCACATTTAGAAACTACTATGATACCTCAGAGACATCCTGAGTGCATCCTAACCACCCTTGCACACAATCAAAGAAATTCCTGTTTTGGGGAGGTTTGTTTGTTTGTTTGTTTGTTTGTTTGTTTGTGTCAATGTAATCTGTGGATGAAAGTCCCCATGCAGTTCAGATGATCATAAATTCAATTCCCCCACCTGTTAAAACCAAAGATACATGCACTGTGTGCAGACACTCTTTGAGGATGGTCTTACCTTGGAAACAATGGGATGCAGTATAGGATGATAGCCATTGGTTTTTAAGTGCTACTGAAAAAGACAGCTGAAATCTATTTCCTAAAGCTACCATTATATCCTCATTCTCTGCAAAGACAGACCAAAGTTTTATGAGTTGCACTTTTTGTTTTGGGTGTTTTTTCTTCTGAGAATCTCCCTGCTATCAGCAAAGGCTTTTGAAGCCCCAAATATTTGCAAGTGCAGCCTGTGCCGGGCTAATCAAGGCAAGTGCTTATTTATAACATCCCTGCTTGACTCGGTAATCTCCCCTCTTTTCTTTATAAGTGGGACCTGAAACTGTGGGACTTTAGTTTTTAATACACCATGAAACCAGGACCTGATCTCTGCCCATTATACACGAGGTCATTTCTGACACACATTCTCTTTTTCATGAATTCAATCCATGTTACAGCTCCCAAGAGATTAACTGCTGTTACAGCACAATCACAGCAACTGAGGCTTACTTTGACTCCTGAAAAGTTTGGGGGCTTTTTTTTTGCCTCTCTTTCTTTGTTTGGGCAGGGTTCTTTCATTCCTTTCTTTGTTAAAAAAGTTGTGGGAGAAAGGAATAAAAAGCACTCAAACTATTAATTGATGGTAATTGTTCTTATTTCATAAGCCTGCAAATCCTCTTTTTTTTCTATACAATAAAAGCCTTTCGATCCTCTGAGCAAAAAATGTACTGGATTAACTTCTATTATGCAGCTCAGGAATCTCCAGGCCAGAAGAGGTGACTTTAGCTTCCACAAGAAAAGTCTCACTGCAATAATTTATGGTTATTCACGAGGGGAAACTTTGCAAAACCTTCCAAAAAATGCAAGCATGGCAGCAGCTCCTGCTGGGATCAGGAGTATCACTTGCAGCACTGCTTTAACCACAGTTTCACCTCCACACTTGTCGATGCATAAATCTTTCATTATCGCTGGGAATAACTGAATGACACCTGGGAACAGCACTGGAGATGAAAAAAACACCCTAAAGACTCCCACATTTCCTCAAAACAGATGAATTTGAGAGGTTTATCCAAACTATTACGACTAGGTTCATGTTAAATATACTTATTTTATGTACAGAGCATTCTTGAAGTGGAATAAGAGATAAAGTTGTGTCCCTGTCCTGCAGTTAACAACCGTGCTATTGTAATTAATATGGACTGAATATTTCACTTGTGACCATATATGGAGAAATCATTGCAAAAATCCTGGTTATTTAAATGCCTCTCACGCTGTAGCACATTTTATTTAAAACATAATACATTTCTGTTTTCAGGAATATTTGACAAGCATCCAGTCAAAATTGAAGGGTGTCACAATCTAAGTGTCACTCACCAACCTTTGGAAAGAAGGGCCAAAACAACCCCAAACCCCATTATGTATTTTATGCATTTTGTTTTCAAACTGTAGTTCTTGGACCACTTCTAAGATACTCTGCAAAATTTACATACTGAGTATTTAGTTCCAGTAAAATTTCAAATGCACACATTTATATTTGCCATGTTTTATTATAGCTGAAACAGTGTTTAGGGTATAATGTGCTAGAAAGTACACTGATATTTTAGAAAATGCTATTTATGGTTTTTATGTAACAGCTCTGGCAAAGGTAAAACATCTTTGTTCACAGCTTTGCTCCAACTAACCTACCTTCCTTCAACAGAAAGGAAATCCCTCAACTGTTTTTGAGAATTTTTTTGTGTGCTTACACACAAGTATTTACATATGTGCAGTCACACACACATGCACACAAAAATCATATTTTGGCAACTAGCAGAATTCTGAAGGGATGAGACTATTCCTCTGCTTTTCTCACTCTGGCCAGATTCTTAAATAAATAAACAAATGCAGTGTAGTGTGAGGACAGGAGAGATATTTAATAATGCATCCATTTGTTCTGAGTCTTCAAAGGCTCAGTGACCTTCAAAGCTGATCAGGTGGGGTTGTGCTTAAATTCCCACCAGCCACAGCTCCAATAATGAAAGCTCAGCATCACTATGAGTGAGAGCTACTCTTCCCACTTCAATTTGGATCACAAATACACTCTGGAACTCTGTGCTGCTAAAATCACTGAGTCATTGCATTATTAAGGTTAGGAAAGGGTTAAAATTGGTCTCATATTAATAGTAATGCACTGAGGTTATTGTTTCTATCAATTTCTTCTTCTCTCTCAGGAAAAACAGGGAGAAGAACCAGTGTTTAATTTCTCTCATGTTCCCATTTGAAAGGAGCAGTTAACAGAAAATTATCTCCCTGCCATACAAAAACTGGTATGAAGGGGACTTTTATTTTTTTTAGATAATGGATTCAAATTTATGATGTATTCCCCTGCAAACACTTCAGATCCCTGAGCATTTAGGGGTCCTTTAAACTCTTGAATGAGCTGCTTTTAACTTCTTTCCCATGAAAGAGGTCGTAGCTTGCATGGGATAAAAGTGAGCAATCCACAGCATCCCAAAGACCAAAACAGGTACCAAAAATTAACTCCAATGACTCACTGAGATGTCCCTGTCCCACAAAGTGTTTAAAAAGCTGACAAACTTCTTTCCTAACCCTGCAGCACCAGGAGGAGACCCAGCCTCAAAACCCTGACCCTTTGCCTCCATTGGGATGTTCCACACCCTAAAGACTGAGCTGGTTGGGGAGGGACACCCAGGAGAGACCTATTAGCACCTCCACAGCTCAGGCCACTCTGCTTGATTACACATTCATTGAAATTAATTAATTTTTAATTTCCCACTAACCTCAGCTATTATAAATCAAGTCAACCAGGCCAGGGAAATGTTCACTGAAATATGAAACTGTCTGTGGAAGAGGCGCCTGAGCAGAGGTTCAACTTCAGCAATCTGTCACTTGAGAGACAAGAACAAAGCAAATTACTTTGCACAGGAATTATTAGAAAATAGTGCCTTGATTAATTATGCTGTTTCAGAAAGGGCACAAAAAGAAAAAGATGTTACACCAGGACTGAGCTCTGTAAGTGTGGGTCTGGTATTCCAGCTAGTTGAATGGTCTAGTCATCTGAAAAATCTATTTCTTATTTTATTTAAACATTTTGGGTTTTTTGTTTACAAATGAAGGAGTAAAACTCATTTTACACAATAAAAACAATGAAAAATTATATTCGATGTTACCACATCTGTATCTATGAAAGCAATATCTGGGCTCCTCACAGATGTTTCTCTCACTGTCCTCAGACTTCTCTGCTATAGCTCCAGGGAAAAGCAAATAATCTTACTTTGAGGTACTGGCAGGTTTGATAAAGACTCACATGATATCCTCCTTCCTGCCTCCTGGTGCTTTATTAGCATGAGAATCGTTTATCAAATGCATTTATACAACAGGAGCAGGTTCCAGCTCCACCAAAATTATGTCTCATGTGAGATCCACATCCTTCTGTCATAAAAAAAGATGGGGATAGGAGGAGACCCCTTGGTCTCCAGTTTTTGAAGTTCAGATTTATTATGTTGGAAGTATGAATTCAAACCTGGGTTAGACCCCACTGGTGTAAATAGAAGAGTAACTCACATCATAAACCAGAGTGGGTTCAATATTACCCTATTAATATTCATATATTGGGCACCACTGGTGGATAGCATAAGAAACATGGCACTGGACACGTAAAACACCAGTTAATTTTAGAGTCAAGCTGGGACTTGACAACTCTGGAGCTACTTTTCTTTCTCTACTCAACACCCATTTTACATTTACATCTGCTTACTCTCAATGCCACTTTGAAGCAAAGCTATATTTCTTCCTTAAGGATAATATTTCATAGCCAATACTTTTACAAGTGTAAGAACTACTACAAAAAGTATTTCATAAAATAAGACCAGACATCCACAGAGATTCCATTGGTTACTTGAAACTATTTTTGTAACTGCCTCTGCCTGAAAAGAGTACAGCAAGAAGACAAATGGGTTTTGATGCTTCCTCAGAAATATTCCCCTACACTCCAGGTATTTGTGGCAAAGGGACTTCCGGAGCCAGAGAAAGTGCCTTTGTGTTTAATAACCTTTGACAGCATTTTCAGCATCCCCAGTGTCTCAAGGCTACCAGTACTATAGCTTAAAGTGCAGTTAGACAATAATTAAACAGGTTTAAGTAAGGAAATAACTACAGATGTCCTCTAGAAATGTGAGGATAAAACTATTATCGCACACCCCAACATATTGTGGATAATTTACATTAGTTGGTACTGTAGGGAGTTGAGGGAGTGTATCCTTAATCCTGGTACTCTTAGGATAGAAATAGAAATGGGAATGGAAAGGTGGGAATTTTCTCTTTCCCAGGAGACAAAACTCTTAAATCAAACTTTGTTGGCACCAGTAGTTAATTTAGAAGTTGACACCTTTATTAATGGTACCAGTGATGCCAATCTAAAACTATGATACCTTTAGGAACAGGGAAGTCATCCCTGGTTGAATTTGGCTTCCATTCCTTTTTGGACAGAGCTGGTTTCAGTAGGAACATTCAATATTTGAAGCAGGACAGGTATTTCTTTTCCAGAATTACTTCAAAGCTACTCAGACATGCAGGATTAGAGCTGATTGGAAAATCCTTCACCAAACAATTTTCTGCTCAAAAATACTGGTCCATCAAGACTGAAATTCCTCCTCAAAATTGACAGGATGTGTGCATGTGCATAAATATTTGAGTGACTGAGAAAGTAAATGAACTACCTATGCTGAAACATACAAATCCAAAAATGTCATCAGGTTATTGGAAGCTTACCATCTGGTATTTCAAAAATATTAATTTTTTGGAGTGTGTTTAAATTACCCCAAACAACCAACAAATCAAACTAGACCCAAAATCTAGAGATAAGGAATTAATTCTCCCTGTATCCTCTTTGAAATTACTGTATGATACACGGCCTAATTTTTTATTTTCAAATTTATTTTATTTTATTCCATTTCCTCTTGACAAGCTCATTTTACTTTCTACAAAGTGTCTAAAGATAAACACAGAATGGTTAAAGACAAAGATTATAGAAATGAAATACAGCTGATATTGCCAAAGGAAAACACAGATATATGAATACTATGGTTTCTTTCAAGCAGCTATGAACCTGCCTTTAGGAAGAGATTATTTCACCTCAGAATGCAATGTCCACTTGAGATGAACATAATTATTCTTAAATTCTGTATTATCAAAGCACTCTGAGGTACCTTCACCTCCAGAATGATTTTCTGGTAAAGCCTGGGAGTTTTGTGTGGTTGTTTTTTAAAAATGTCCATAGTCCTTTTTTTCATCTCTACTTTGTTAAAGTGGCCTGGAGAAAACAGCACTTGAGTTCATAATTTAGGTTGGAAAAGCTCTTTGAGAGATTTGATTTGAAATTTAAATTTCAAAACCGAAGCACAGATAGTGTGTCTGCAGAAACACAGAATGTCAGAGCCTTCACTAAATTTTTATCTTAAGGATAACCATAAGAAATAGCACCCATTATATTCTTACATCAATATTTGGGCAAATAAAAGTCTTCTGTGAGCCACTGGGAAGATGAGTTATGAAAGTTAAAGCTTATTAAGTGACCAAAAGGAAAGACATTTTAGGAACAGCAGAAGTCACCTCACTTTGCTTGCAAGGGGCTTTCTCATATGATCTCATCCACAGTGATACTACATTTATTCCTTTTCATTCTAAAAGAACAAACCAAACCAAACCCGCACTTCTGATTTGTTTCATGCTAGCTCTTTTCCTCCCCTGAGAAGGTTTAAACACACATTATGAGCTTGGTCTAGCAATCATTCAAAGCAGAACTCTGACACAAGCCCACAAGAGTTTTGTCTGCATGAGGACCACAGGCTTGGCCTCTTGTGAATACTTTCATTAATACTGAAAGGCCCCTTTGTTTACTGCATGACCAGAACATGCATATGTGCCTATAAATGGGAGGCATTTATCATTCCCAAACAGTGATGAGGTGGCTACGGTTCATGAAGCAAGCAGAGAGATGAGACTCAAGAAATCTGGGTTCTGTTGCTCACTGGGTGACAGATTTATGTGACCAAGCAACTGCATCTTTTCCTATTTTAGTACTCTATTTGTAAAATGTAGGTGATGTTTTATTGTGCTGCAGAGTGCTTTCAGATTAATGAATTAAATTCCCTGATTGATCATTAAACAAAGAGACTTCTTTGCAAACATAATCATCAGCACGATGAAATATGAATGAGATGCTATCCACTGAGAGGCAGGGGAAACAGGAAACCTCTCATTTAACAAAGCTAAAGTATTTCCATAACACAAAGCTGTGGCTTGGTCCATCTTCCCTAAAAATACATTTCCTACAACCACCAGCGTCTGTGGACCTTATATGGCAGACAAATTTTACAAAACAGCAAAACAAAAGAGAAGACACTTGAAATAACTTGAGCCCTTACAGGAATTTAACCTCTCCCAACACTTTTGGGGTGCACTGTGCCCACCTCTTGAGTGGTACCCCAAACCCTCTAAGCTCACAGATGGCCTTGCTTTGGCAGCACCTGTGCAGTGCTAGTGCTGGCCTGTGGTCACACTGGTGTCACCACAGTCCCCAGCCCTGCCCCCAGCATGCCTGGGACTAAGGCAAGCTCAGCTCAGAGAGGCCAGGAGGGCAGCACATCAAAAAAGAGCTCCCAAAACTGGGAAGTGACTTCTCCAGTCTGCAGCTATCAGGTCTGAAACACAGCAGACTGGCTGATTCTGTAGCAGTGATCCTTTCAACACACTTAAAGCAAGAACAGGGCATGGTGAGAAGAAGGTCAGGAAGTAATAATCAATACTATTCTTAGAGTCACCTTCCCCTAAAAAAGCCCCTGAGGGGTATTTATCAGAAATTCTAGAAGTAGTGATTGTCCTGAGTGAGGAGCATGAGCTACACTCAGACAGGTCCTGAGCTCAGCTGAATCCAGGGGATAAGAAAAGATTGCATCAAGGGTAAAAAAAACCAGGAGTATGGGTGAGCTGTGCAACCACTGGACACCAAAAAAAAAAAAAAAAAAAAGAGAGATGGGGAGTGGAGGGAGACAACTACAAACACAACTGACAACACTGAGCACCTCAGCTCAACAAATCTGCCAGGAAATAATATCTGATTAAAATAACCCATAATTCAGAATTAAAAAGAGTGAGCAAGAGACTGCCACTTAAAGCAAGAACATTTCAGCTCTCATAAAAAATACATAACACTTATGAACAAAGCTGAGATGACACAAACTATAAAGTATTAAGAAAAAAACACCCATTCAGATCATAATAATTTACTGCATTATTTGAGTAATTACTTTGAAGCGCTAAATGAATTATGAGCTTTACTCATGGAAGACCAGCCCAAAAAAGCTAAAATTTAAGTATTCCAATCACACTTCAGCTTGAGCCCAGCAAATAAACATTTTTTTGGCTACAGACACAAGAGCCTCTAGGGCTTTTACATCATTCTAATACTTTATTTCTGCACCAAGCTTTCTTTTCATTGCAGACGCCTTGGTAGTTTGTTCTTTAAAACAGAGTTTTAAAACAGACCTCCTACATTTAAAAGCATCAACTATTATGTATGCCAACAAATCAATCTATCGATTCAATAAAATTCACATACATGTCTTTTTTTTCCTTTAATACTATTTTTTTCAGATGAAACATGTAACTGTTATTAATTGCTTTTTGTTTCACTTTTTATTGATTACACAACTTGCATTAGGCAAAATTCTTCGATGTTCTGGCAAGTTTTGGCTTTATGGACAGTGGACTGAGAGGCAGATTTCCCTGGTCACTAAGCTGAGCTCCTGCAGGCTGCCAGCCCCAGCATGGGGTCACCCAGCCTGATCCAGCAGCTTCTGTTCAGGTTAAGGTGGAGCATCCCATGCTGGGCCAAGTGGCCTCTTCAGGCTTCACCCCCGTAGTTTCCATATGTTTTCAAATAAATCTCCCTATTCTGTGTTCTGCAAATTGCTCTCTCAAGGCATGCAAAGAGAACAGACTCTCAGTTCTTCTCTTTGTGGGAAGTATCTATCCTTTTATATATATATATGTACAGAGATATAGGTATGACAGAAAGAAAATATACATCAAGATTTAAAAAAAAAAAAAAAAAAAAAAAAAAAAAAAAAAAAAAAAAAGGCAGAAAAAAGACAGGTTTTCTCTTAAGGTATTGCATCGACTGATTTGAACCAGAAGCCCAGACCCAAAGCCCTCAGGCATGCTGGAAGTTCAGTCCTGTGAATGGAGTAATTTATGCAAACTCCTAAATTACAGGGAACGAGCAAACCATTTGCAAACCATTTCCATATATTGCTAATTGGAGCATTTTTCATGCGTTTAGCTGTAATGAAACTGGGACCACGAGGACTCTGTAAAAGACAAACCCAATAGCAATAAAAACAAAGCCTTCAGGTTATCATAATTCTTCTGTAACAAAACATGTGTGGGCCACTGGTGATATTTTTTTTGTAACTGATAAAAACCTTTATTTATTTTTTTTTATAAAGCCTTGATGTACAAGCATAGCATTAAGTTTCTCAGTGGCAGGGCTGGATCCTGAATAATGAGAGCTGTAAAAACACCAGGGTGTACATAGCTTTCTACAGTCTAACCTAAGTTTCAGCTGGACAAAATAACATTTAAACACACAAAATTATTGCAAGTGCTTGTGCTGGTGAAGCTCAGCTGCTGCCTTTTTATTGTTTTGGGAGATACTATTTTTAGATTAAATATGTGCTAAAGAATCTCTTTAACTACATATTTGTTTATTCAATTGATCATTTGAAATCTGGACTCCATCTATTAGTAAAGTCACACAGCCAAATGCTTTTGTTTTCTAATTGGGTAACATTCACTAGAATTAACAGCACACAAATGGTAAACATTTCATTGAAATATTTCAAAGTTTATGTTGATGTCAGTTATAGAGGCTGGAATCTAAAAGGATGCCACTTGATTAATATTATTAGCACACCAACTGTCCTGTATTTTAAACCACAATGCAAAGAAAGTGATTTTGAGTGACTGACAAAGCTAAAGATCTTCTCTTGGTAAATTAGCTAAACGATTAATTCGCAATTTTGCAAATTCCATGATCTGATTCGTATTTTGATTTTGTATTTTACACATACAAAACTTTGTTCACTAATGAATTGCACTGCTTTCCTGACTGAAGAGAGATATGTTGTTGTTTAAGAAGAACAGCATTTTATCAAAAAGCCACACATTCTCATTCGTCCAAGAGCTAATTGTTTGAAATTCTTGACTTCTTCCCATTAAATCAACAGGAACTTCACAAGTGATTTCAGTGACAGCACAAGCAACAACCCTGACACGTGGTTAGAGACTTGGCATCTAAAATGTAAAGGCAAAAGAAAATACATCCTCCAGCAGGCAGCCATTCCCCAATGCCCCACCTGCACGGGAGGCAAAAATCAAGCTTTGCTGATGAGGAAAGCATTCCTCCTCATTCTGGCCCTGCCATTTTCAGCTGACAGGCTCTGGCGTGCCATCATCTGTCTCTGTCACTGCTTCCAGTAGCTCCCACTGTGAGCCAGCCACCAGCATCAATCCTGAGCCAGAGCTTGCCAGCTCTGAGGTGGGAAAGCTGCCTTCTCCTACCTACCCACTGCCTCTAACCAAAACAGGGACACAGCACACAGGCAGGAAAGGCAGCCTGTGCAGAGCTCTGCAGGTCTGTCACAGCGGGAGGAGGCGAAGTGGAAAGTTATGTTAACAACCACAAAGGGAGGAATGAATGCTCCGACCTTATGGATGGCTGCTGGTGCAGAAGGTGCTCCTGGCTCCTCAGGGAAAAGGACTCCCAGATCCACTGGTCATTTTTACTCATTTGTCTTCCATTGAATAGCCCCAGAATGAACAAGCCTTTATTTGTTGGGAGAATTTCTACTGGAAGTTACAAATGCCTTGCAAACACATTTTTGATAACTCTCCAATAGGAATGTTGAATACCTCTATCAATAGTTGTCTTCATAAATACTTTTTTCCCTGATCTTTACATAAAATCACAGTTGTCTCATCTCTTCATGTGTTCAACTTGACATAAAGGGAACTCCTAATGAGAGCTGTTGAGAATGATCCTGCTCACATCCCAGAGTCTCCAGTACATAACAGTCAAGTACATCTCACTCCAAAAATCTTCACAATTACTAGATGGGAAGTAAGGAAAGGAAGGAAAAATGATACATTTTCTTTTTTCCCTCAGCTAGAAACCTTCTCAAATTACTGCAGGACGTGACTGTTATACAAAACCAGTGTTTCTAAATTGTTTGCAGAGAGACTATATAACACTGTTTATTCCTTCAGTTGTTTTTAAGTCAACCTTTGGACACAGACAGATTTTCAAGTAATGGAAACAGTCTATAGAAAGTCAACAAACACATCATCAAACACCACAAAACAAAGTGAAATGCCCCAAAGCAGATTTACAACCTGCAAGGAAAGACCAGAAGTCTTAACTGTATCAAAACACATCACCTCTAAGATTTCAAGACAATTTTTGAAGTCCTAATTCCCAGCAACTTTTTACAGAGTCTCCCACAAGATCCCACAAAATCAGTTGAATCCCACAGCAGGGTTATGAATGCATAACCTTGTGTTCACATGAGTTTAGGCAGGGTGTTTGGGAATCTGATAGACTTGACCAAAGTGATCCAGGATAAAACCCCCTTCCTGCCTTCAAACCTCAATTCTAGCAAAAAGATGAATGTGGAAGGCAGGAGCACAACCCAGAATCCAATGTGCCTATGAAAAAATCTTAGGGGAGCACAGAATCACTAAGGTTGGAGAAGACCTCCAACATCATCCAGTCCTACCTTTGACCAAACACCATCCATTCCAACCAAACCATGGCGCAGATGTCCAGATGTTTCTGGAACACTTCCAGGGGTGGGGACTCCACCACCATCCTGGGCAGCCCAGTCCAATGCCTGCTCACCCTTTCAGGGAAAAAACTCTTCCAGCTGACCAACCTGAACATTCCCTGGCACAGCTTGGGGCTGTGTCCTCTTGTCCTGTTGCAGTTCCCTGGGAGAAGAGGCTGCTCCAGACCTTGCCACAGCCTGGAGCCTTCTTTCCTCCAAACCATTCAAACCCAAGAAAACACCTGTAGGTTGAATGACTGCTTCAACCTCATGGATGTGCAATCTGTGGATGTCCATCTGGGGACCTGATGACAAGGGGCAAGCAGGAGGTGACAGTTTGGCTGTCCTGACTGCAAGTCAGACAAGGAAGCTTCCCAGCTGATGGGTAACTGACAAGCTATAAAATAATCCCTAATTACGAGAGAATTTGGGATAGAGGGCAGGCTAGGTTTTAAGGCAGACATCTAAATGCACAGGCTCTGGAAAGTAATTATTGCACAGAAAAAAAGCAATGCATTCAATTCCAAAGAAGCCTTTAATCCATGTTTAAATAAGCTCTTTACTAAACAGGCTTGTGCCTTGAACACCTGCTTTTACCACAGGATTTGGCAGTGCTTTGTGTATTTTTCAATTAAAGACTAGTATTTAACTTTTGGGGGGAAGCAGGGCCTACTTGCTCAGGGAAGAGATTAAAAATTAAAAGGTTAGGTTGTTATCACACTGCAGATGTGGATCAGAGGCGAAACTCGAAATCCAATTGAGTGAAAACTCCTGCCAGCTGTATTATTGTCATCACATTTCAGATTTGCTGTGGATTAGAACGGATCAGCAGCATGGCTGCAGTGTGAGGGCAAACAAGGATTAACTTCTCCCCAGCCCAAAAAGCTCTGCTACCTTCTCTCTCCAAGCCTCTGAGGGATCCATCCCCTGATACCCTCCTCTCACCTTCTGTAAGTGGCTGAAGAAAGCAGGGAGAGGAGGACTCTCAGTTCTGCTGCACATACACGTCCTCCCTGGCCACAGCAGCTGCTTGCCCATGAATATGGCACGGAGCAGCTGTTCCCAAAGGATGAGGGTGATAAATTGCACCTCTGAGTCATCCCTACAAAGGGAAACCATGGATGTGACCATGGTTTCTATGTCACGTTACTGACCAGGGCTTTATTTCATGTCTCTCTACTAAAGATACTGCAGACTAGGGTGAAATCCACTGGACAGGCTTTTCAAGCTCAAAAACAAAATAAAACAAAACAAAACTATAGTCCACTAGGTTTAGAACAAGATGCAGTCCTTTGGCTTTCAAGTTAACAGAATCACAGAACTTTTTTTTTTTTTTTTTCAGAATACCATCTGCAGCATTTAAGTTTCAGTGAAATAAGTCTATTTTATTTCTTATGGTGATTTTTTTCCTCTCTAGTCTCTTTCCTCTCATTCTCTCTCTTATTCTGACCCTCTTATAAAAATGCTTCTAGTTTTCTTTCACCATCTGCTGTGGTTGGTGTGGGCAGAGAAAAGACACAGAAGCTGATTCCCCTTTTACTGTTAGTTTCACTGCCAGTTCATCCCCTCACACAGTGTGAGAAACAAGACTGGCATTACTTTTAAATGCCACACCCATGTAAAAATTTAATGTTTTCCTAATTCCATCCAGATGAAGGCTCTGGACACTCAAAGTCAAAAAAGTCAGAGACATTATACACTGCATGAAAGCAGCAGCTGAAGGAATGGTTTATCAATTAATGAAGATGAGGGTTATTAGCTGTGGTTATCTGAGATTTCATACTTGCTACTTCCTCAGATAAAATGTCCTGGTTTCCACCCAGCCTCCTCCTCCTCCTCCCCAGGATAACTCCAGTTTTGCAGCTGCAACAGTGATCTCATGCTCGTGGTTAATACACCTTGACTCCACTTCAAGTCACAGACCCTCAGCCCTGTTTCAGTTTTCCATTTTATCCTTTTGGGAACAAAACCTGAAAATTCCTAGAACAGATCTGAAGAGTAACTTCTTAAAATAAACTGCCCAGAGCTGTCATCCCAGTATTAGGATCACGTTACCAAAATCAGGAAAAAAAATCCTGTTAGACCTTCAGAGAGTTTGAGTTGTTCTGGCATCTAAAGAGGCACATTATAGGAACTGGAGAAGCTCCTGTTAAATCTGAATTATATAATATTGAATAATTTGCTTGTATTTCTTTTTATAATAATAATGATAAGATTACATGATGCCATTCAATAGGAAAACAAAGGAGGGAACTTTTACTTACTGGACTCTACACCATCCTAATACTAATGTGGCACAAAATAATTGCTACAGAAGGTATTTATATGTCAACATTTCTCTATGTGTGTACAGAATTACCTCTTACAGAGATAAAGAGGTTGGTCAGGTTAGGTCAAATTCTGCATAAGTGACCTCAGTAGAGGGTTGCAAAACATCAAAGAACATGTTTAATATTTAACTTTAATACGTTTGCCACACTTCAGGTCTTTTCTTAGCTCAGCTGGGTAACAGATGACCATTTCAGCATATTTTACTGCTTTACTATAATCACTTCAGAGATTTTCTCTTTTCTTTTTTTCCTAGGAGAAGAAAAGACAATTTTTTTCTTCTTTAAACAACACCTTTTTTGTCCCATCCTCATCACGGGAGGAGACAGGGGAACAGGACACCAAAAATCTGTATTTCTAGATGGGAATGCACGGCTGGCGGAAGGTCTTTGGTCACTTGTCCAGTGGCATTTTTTTAAAAGTAAGAGCTGGGCACTCTAAGTAATTTATTCTGGTTTTCTCCTTACCTTAAAAATCTCTGCCACATAAAAATGAATCAGTGGGGTTTTTTTACACAGAACTAATTATTGTGACCAATGATTCCCCTCCTCCAAATTGGAGGACAGATGAATTGTCCACAAGATTTTGAACTCCTGATATACTGACCACTAGTATTTAGGATGAGTAGTGGGAATTACTATTTCATGAGGTTTCACGCTATTTCATATGCTCAATTTACTAAAATTTAAGCATGTGAATAAAGGCAGTGTCACTTAAGTGAATTATTCTGCTAAAAGTATCTGAAGTCAAGTGTGGGACACACCCTCTAAAAATACACCTCAATTTACTTGAAAATTGTGACACAATCATTCTCTAAAACTTTGATATGTACAAAAAGTAGTCTGGATTTGGCTATGAATAAACTCTGTATTGTTAAAGCCCCCCACCCTTTTCTGTCAATTGATCATCATTTTTAATAAAAAGCATTATACAAAAATAGCTAGAAAAAAGTACTTGTACATCATTGAAATTATGACTCAAAAAGGCACACAGATTGAAAACACCAATGGCAAGTAAAATGCATTACTTCAAGAATATTGTTGAAGAGAACTGTCCTGTATCACTTCTGCAGCTATTCAGCCCTGGCACAGCATCAGCTTTTACCATATGGCTTTTTCTTCCCTTGCTGAAAGTGAATCTTCCTGTCAAAGAGCAGCTGTTCTAAATTATCACATCAAATTTTAACCTTACAGTAGACAACCACTGAACCCACAGAGCCATGACGGTGAAATATTTCACCTCCTTGACCTGGGAAGGATTTGTCATTGTTTAGGTCTCTCCCTGCCCCAGAACACCACCTACACTAATTGCCAGGGCATCTGATGCAGGTACTTAAAGCTGAAGCTACAAACAAATTCCAGGCAGTGAACTTTGCATTTTCTCTCCCTAAACAGGCTGTGTGAAGTCCAAGTTATTATTTTCTTGGCGTGCTACAAAGAATAACGCTGCAATTTCAAACACAAGGAGACATACAAATGAAGTGAACGTTATTCAATTTGTCATCCAAGAAACAGCAAATGCTGATACTTCTCCCTCAGTCTGAGTGCTTCAATAAAATCTGCTATCAATTGCTGGTTATTTAGATGTCTGCCAACAGCATGTTTTGACAACATCTTGTGCTTCACACTGAGGAGAAGCAGACTGAGAGAAGAATCTCCTCATCTTGTACTCATCTTTCAAGATGGTCCTTACTCAGAGAGCGTTTTCAGAGCTGTGTTATCAAAACTCACAGCTCTTGCTGCAATTGCTCTCTATTTAAAGCCCAGTGCCAGCTGCCAGTGGTAATGCAAACCCCTGTTAACCTTTGTAAGTCCCACTCTGGAACTAATAGGTGATTGTCAAATGGCTCTATAAACCCTGCCCAGTGGCAGGGACACCAATGGGAAAGGTTCCCTGAATTCCCACTGACAATGCAATCTTTGTGCAATCCCAAGACTGAAAAACCACCCAAGGCACGGCGAGTGAAACCTGCTGAGGATGATGCCCATTATTTAGGCTTTAATCTTTTGAAAACCTCCAAAGAAGGGAACCCACTACAGTGAAAAGGTTAAGGAAATGCCAGTGAGATCCCATAGGATTCTCAGTGACAGACACCCAGGAGATTCCTGCAGGAAAATCCTGCACACAAACTCAGTGATAGTGCCCTCAAACATGTGAGTATCAAAGAATTAAGGCAAATATTTGAGTGTTGAGAAGAGCCAGTAAATGTTTCATAAACTTGTTAAATTGGAGAGTGTCTGGGTTCCAGGCAGTGGGGTGTGGTGTGTTTGAGGAGTTTTTTTTGTCAGGATTTGGAGTGGGGTGGTCATTTTTTTGCTGGAAAAGCAGGTAAGGGAAACAAGGAAAAAGTTGTCAACGCACCCACAAAGTGGCAGAACAAAAAACACTTAAAAAGTGGATTAAACAAACATACAACTGTATTAAGTCGTGTTTTGTGAGTCATTAACACTTTTGCAAATATTTCCATTATTTCTGAGTGAACTTTTTCATTTCCCACCTGGTTTTGAATACAAAAATTCAGTTTTAAATTATCTAATCCTGCCATATATTGACACTGTAGTACTGAACAACTTGGAGAGATGTATTGCTAAGTTTTCAAAGAACATTAACAGTAATGTTACATTCAAGCTCTTAATCATTAAATGTTAAAAACTTTACAGTAATATTTATAATCATGTTTTGAATACTTCTATCACAACCTCCAAGAAATAAGGTAAAGGTTTTTTCAAGAAACTAAAAAGGCTGAAAGAATACTTTTTCTTACATGTAGGAAAGAATGTGCATAGTATTGTATTAAAAAAATCTCTTCTGCAGTAATTTCAGATTTTTTTTTTCTTCAGGATGTTACAAAAGCAGTCAAAAAACCACAACATTGTGCCGAATAAATTTAGCCTTAAAAACTTGCGTTTTTATATCTATTGCTGACGATGAACAAATTGGAGAATATTTTCCAAATTTGTAACAGTCAGAAAATGTCACATAAAAAGTTGGCTGGGGATCTTTAGGAAGTATTGAATGCAACATAATTCTTCTCCCATAAAAATCATCTGGACATCGTCAACATAACTTTCGTAAGAGTTAAATAAATTTTATGCAGGAAGGTAAATCCTTCACTGTTGTGCTCTGTTTATGTACTTTTAGAATTTAAAGTGGATAAAAACAATGAATATTTTACAAATAAAGTGATTCATAATTTATAGCTGCTGTCATTTTAGTTTACCAGCTTGAAAGATTAAAAGTCCTTTTAAAAAGCATATCTCCTGCTTTATAAAATCAAAACAATACAAACCAAAGGAATAAAAAAAACACCACCTCAGACCTCTGCTTTAAAAAATTTGAATCCCCAACTTTTTCAGGTTTCATGTAAAATGGAACTTTCTTGGTAGCTCCATTATTATATTGTATGATCTCCATTTAATCAGTGCCTACATTTTATTAAATATAATGGATCTTGCGCAGAGTCTAAGAGTTAAGGCCACACATTTTCACAGTGTAACACATCCAAGCCACTCAATTAATTCCAAGGAAAACTTTGCAGTTGCAAAAAAGCATTTGTGCCTTTTCTGTTTTTACTTGCATAAAAATTGAGTAGTTCCTCACAGTATCTTTTTGTCTTTACATGTAAATTCACATTTTTTTTCCTATTGATCTAGAAAAGTAAAAATTAGATTTACTTATGCAAGACAAAATGGTTATTTAAAGCATAGAGGGAAAAAAAAAAAAGAAGTCTGGAGAAATGCTTTGCTTCCTTGGTATTAATGATTTTACATATTTTTACCTCAAGTGCAGCAGTCATTCCACTCCAAGAATTAAGCAATATATGTGATGGTTCAGATTTAGCAGCCACAGATGGCATTCCTTTCATATCTCCAGAAACTCAGAGAGAGAAATATGATTTAGGAGATGCTCACTGCACAACTTGAAGCACTGAAAAATTTAGTGCTAGGGGAAATTTTGTGAAGTCATTTTTGCAATAACCAGGCACAGTGGGTGAACTTATCCTCTCCCTCCTTTACCCTTCACTCCCTTTTCTCCCATTCAATCCACCTGATTAATAGCTAAAATTAAATACATAAGGAAGAACTGGTGGGTTACATTCTTTTTCCTTCTGGCTTTGTTATAGAAAATGTATCAGTCACTCATGGTTAAAACTTACAACTTTATTACATACCATTACACAGGAAATTTACAGCTCAGACTCACTCAATTCCATCAACTAAAAGTCAGAACTGTACCCTGAAACAACACCATGCAGAAACTGTTATTCTGTGCTTTTTTTGGGTCATTCTGTTCAAGCACACCAATTTAAATTTTCCATTTGATAACCAGAGTCAGAAAATTAGGTTTTGGTCTAGAGAGTCACCTGTTGGAAGCCTTCAAAAGAGCATTCAAGCTCACTCATAGTCCCAAAAATGGATAAACAATTGCACACTTGCTAATTAAGCATATTGTAATGAAAAACAACCTTCTCCATGTCCAACTGGTCTTTCTGAAGTGCATGAAATAAGGAACAACAGAATAGTCACATTCAGGATGGAAAAGATTTATTAGTCCCAACCTGCCAGTGCAGGATTTCCTTTATCATCTGGTTACTGCGATTTTTTAAAAAAACAACTCCTGAAATGAGGCTTCCATTATTTCCCTGAGGAGCCTTCTAGATCATTACAGAACTACAGATAGATTTTCTGCCATTTATCCTACATTTTCCCATTTATTTTGGTATCAATACCCCAACTAATCAACCTTCAGATAGTGAGACCTATTTCCTCTATAGTGTTCAAAGTAAAACTGAGTCAAGCTTTTCCATGTACAGACCCCTCTCACTGGGCAGGTGATGTGAATGTTCCTTTTTTAAACTCAGTGTCTGGGCTGTTCCAAACTCTAAGCCACTGTCTAATCCCTTCCTGCACTTGAAACTTAAATAGTGCACACAAGACTCATTGCCTTTTCCATAAAAAATCACACTGTTTACTTTGAATATGTACAGAGGCAGTCAAAAAGGAGGAGATATAGAGCAATGACTGTCCTTTAAAAAAGAAGGAAAAGTTCAGAAAAGAGGTATTAGAGGTGAGATATTAGACATGAAAGAGATCCTAGAATTTGTTATTATGGAAGCTGAAAAGGGAGCAGTTATTTCCTCACTACACAGAGACATGGAAAACCTTGTCCCTGTGACTCTAAAAGAGCAGGGTTAAACACAAGAAGTTATGTTCTCCACACAAGGCAAGATATGCCATTCACTGCCACAAAAATTAAGAGACTAAAAATATAAATGAGTCAAAATACCGACAAGTTGCCAAGAGACTGGTCACTGATTAGTATTGCACATAGTCTTACAAAATGTATCTTTAAAAGTCAGCAGTAGATTGGCAGAATCTTTACCCAGGAAAGGAGCACATTTATATAGTTTCTTATACTTTCCCTTAGTTTCCTTAGGAGGATACCATTAGTCACTGTCAGAGAAAGAATATTAAGACAGATCTGGGCTGAACTACTCTGCCTGTTTGATGGGGAACAAATTGAAAAGATGGTTTTTATCTTGTTGACTGAGGAGCAGGATGGAGATTATTAGAAAGCATTAAGCTTAGTGTGTAGTTCCAGCCAGCTGGGGGGTTTTCCCCCTAATTAAAACACACTAACTCTAAGAGAGAGGATTCCATAGAAATGTAGTTTGGTCAGAGTGGCAGGAAGACACAATTTACAAAAGACGTTGTGAGGAAAAAGTCCTGTTCAACCAGGAATAGCAAAATAAGGTTAAATAGACAGGATCTCTATGATGCTAAAAAAGCTGTAATAACAAATAGCCTATAGTGTATGATACATACCATTTTAATTAACTAATATATGTATTCATTAAAGTGAAAAATGGGTATGAAAGGGTGGTATTTCCAACTTGTTCCCCTACACATCTTACTTCACTTCAGACAAACCCTAATCCCTCCAAAACACTGAGCAGGGGCACAAGCCTTTGCTAGAGGAGGAATTAAATCTGAAGCTGTTAACCTCCAGCGTATCATTTTTGGGAAACCTCTGCTCCACAAACACACAATAAGGAGGACAAGGATGGTCACAGTGTCTGACTGACTGACAGGTAGGGATGTTACTGCTGTACATGTGAAAATCAGTCAACAGGATCCAGAACAGAACAATATTCCACCCAGCAAGACCCCATCAGCTGAGCTGGCTTTTCACAGCTTACATACAAATGTGTTACAAAAACATGCACCAATAACAAAACATGGTCTGAGTTTATGTCAGCTTTTCCTGGCTATGCAGAGAAAAGAAAGCAGTCAAGGAAACTGGTGACATTTGTGTTATTTGGGAGGCCATAACTGTGCCTAATTTTCCAAGTACAAAGAAAAGCTGTTCCGAATGAAGTTTAAATAGGCTGATCTTATACCATTAAGGTCCTTCATTTTAATCCTCAGTAATAATCTCCTGCTAATGCAAAATGACATTGTTTATGAAAACAGCATTATGGAAACAAACAAAATCAGAAACAGTCTGAACACAGGATCAAGTAGTGATGGACACTAAGCCCTTAAATGTTTTCAACTACTGGGAAGACAATAACCTCTGCTTCTAATTACTCCCTCAGACTTCAACTGAAACTTATGTTTTCCTAAGTTATGCCTTCATTCCAGCCCATGCTTGTAACACCATTTTAGGGTTAAATTGGTAGAATCCTGATTCTATTGCTCTTTTGGTGACAAAAGAAAAAATAAAAAAACCCATAAAAATCCATAAACTCCCTAAAAGATGGAGCAAAAGAAGGAGAGAAGAAAAAGAAAAGGAAAGATGCAGGAGCAGCCTCGAGACTGAGGTCAAAACCGAACTGGTTTTCTGAGTTTTCCAACTCCTGCTGCACCACCAATGCTGACAAATGTGAGGTTTTGAGTTCCTGCTTTTAAAGAGCCACTTCAATCACAGCACACTGAAAGAATCTGATCAATATGACTACCAATAAAAGTCAGCAGAACATTCTACATTAAATCAGAATAAACCAGAAGGACCTGTTGCTATTGTTAACAGCCTCATTATATATAACCTCCTTGATCAACAGTGAGTGAGGAAGAAAAAAAAAAAAACAAAATAAAAAGCATGGTAGAAAAGAAAGCAAAATATAAAAATATATTCATTCTATGGTCTGATTTTCTCTGCAGAACTCAGTAGGAGCTGCCTTGCCTGCCCCAAGCATTTGAGAACTTGTTTTTAATAAAAGTTTAGTTTGATTTATTTAGCTTTACTTTTGCTCAGTTGTAGTCTGTCACTTTCTGGAGTGCTTGTCTCTCTGTGCTCACGTGTAACTGAAACTCTAAACCAACAGCCTTCAACCATTCACAGGAACACAGGCTCCGTAGCAAGCAAGAATATACACAGTGGATAAAAGATTCACTCATGTCTTAGCATTTCTAAATGCAGCTATAGGAGGCCCTGGATAAAACATTTCTGAACAATAAAACATTCTCCCCTGAATTAAGTCCTTAACAGAAGAGTTTACATTGGTTTTTTTATAAATAACAGTATCTAACCTCAGACGAGCATCCTCAGATCTGGCTATTCAATTTATTCAAGGGGAAAAAATGGTTTAAAATCTGCTTAAAAGAAAAATCAAAGCAAGAACACTCTTACCCCTTCCCCCAGACGTTTCCCTGTCATTTTCTGAGAAAAAGTCATGGCTGTGGTTTGTTGGGTCCTCAGTAGCTCCCCAGGAGTTACTTGTTTGACATAAGTATTGCTGTAGGGCTGATTAAAAAGGAGTAGGCACTGTCCCAAGCAGGTTCAGAATACTTTATATTTCTGTTCTACCCATACACACATCCCTCAGTAAACATCTCAGCTATGCTACTTCCAACCATGGGATTTCCATACGTTATTGTTTAATTTTTACATATTTAATGGAAGACCCTTTGCCACAGCCAGCACCCTTTAAGGCACTCTGTGAAAAGATTGAATTGGCACAAAACTCCAAAATGCAATTTTATAAAAAGCATAAAAATGTTACATCTTGGTTGATATGAAAACTAGTAAATATAATATGCATTTCCCTAAAATTTAAAAGACTATTTCTGTAAAAAATCCAAATCCCAATGTACTCTTGTTCTTGGGAGCATTCACATAGCCAGTTTGCAGAAATCAAAGGTTTGGAGAAAATTGAGGTAAAATGCATGAGTATTTCTGAATAAACTTCAACTATTAATCTTCTAAATGTATCTGCATTTAGTAATTATGCTACAGGAGTAATACCACATGTTTTTTACCAACCAATCTCAATTAATCAACACAGCTCAGTGGCAAAATTTGTGTATCAAGACCAAAGTTTAAAAGATAAAAAAAAGACATCAAAAAAACGCATTTTTGGACACAAACATTTAAGAAAACCATTGCAAACTGTAAGAAGGTCCAAGAGTGGTAAGAGGGGCTAGATTTGCTACACAATGTGTTACTAAAAATCAGTTGTTGGCTCTTACCAAATATTTTTAGCAAATCACAGTTATTCACACAGCTTAAACAAGCTCCAATTTCTGTGTCAATTTTACCACCTAGTTGATTTCTCTCCAGAACTTGGAGAAAGTGCCCAACACAGGGAGCAGGGACACAGGAGGGCACCGTTACCTTGGCAGGCAAAGCCTCTTTCTTCGTAGCCAACATTGCACAAGCACTTCCAACAAATCACTTTTTTGACACAAACGTCTAAGAAAATCATTGTGAATTGGAAGAAGGTCCAAGAGTGGCAAGAGGGCCTAGATTGGCTACACAATGTGTTACTAAAAATCAATTGTTGGGTCTTACCAAATATTTTTAGCAAATCATGTTATTTATTATTATTATTAGTAAGGACACAGAACCACGGACACGTTACCTTGGCATGCAAAGCCTCTCTCCTCGTAGCCGGGGTTGCACAAGCACTTCCCGATGGGCACCAGCCACTCTCCCTCCGTGCTGCAGTACATCTTGGGGGGCTCTTCCTCCTTGGAGTGGTTGACACAGGAGCCCCGCACCTCCACCAGCGACTGGGAGTCCATGGGCACCGTGTCCGGGAACATGGCGAGGTTCTTGACAGTGAAAGGGCACTTCTTGAAGTAGACCCGCACGGACACCAAGGCCACGCAGGCGCCCACGTCCTGGAAAGCCAGGTAGAAGCCTTTCCTGCTGATGGGCCCCACCTCACGGACCTCCGTGTTCAGCTTGAGGATGCGGTCGCCCAGGTCCATCTGGGTGAAGCTCTCGTCAGCCGCAATGGTGTCGATCTTGGTGAACTGGTGCTCCTTGAACTTGACCGAGTGGTCGTCGTCGGACTCCATGTAGTACAGGTTGAAGGTCTCTTTGCAGGTGCCCAGCACCAGGGGGATGCTGTTGCAGTCCCTCAGGGTGAACTTGAGCTCCACGTAGATCTTCTGAGCCGAGTTCCGCGGGATCCAGTTTGTCCGCAGCCAGTTGTTCTGGCTGTGATCCATGACATTGCACACTTGGTAAGTTCTGATTGGAGTGTAATGCTCGTCAACACCACTAATCTCTTCCCACTGGATTAAAAAAATGAAAAGGAAGAAAAGAAAATGTTTTAAGATTACCTGTTATGCCAACAAAGATAATGTTTAGACCAAAAGCTGTGAAAAAGCAAAAATAACTTTGGTTGGACATCACAATAAAATAAACAGCAAGGTCTGAGTGAACCTCCTCTTACTTTTTTTCTTATTAAAAAACAGAAACATCTTAAATGAACACAGCATTCACCCTTAATAACTCAGATTTTACCAAGTTACTTCAAAGTGAATGAAAGAAATAAAAACCTAAAACAATTTCCTAAACAATAAGCAGTGCTGTCCTTTCACCCACAATTCCATGTCTTTACAACAGCTACACTCACCGCAAATGGAAGACATCCTCAAAGACAACACACATTTGCATTGTTAGAACCAGTATTATTTCTAAGATTAAACAAAAGCCCATGGCTCCAACTGAAATTCCATACAGTCACAATAAAATGTTACATTTATTCAAGGCATGACAATTGATTTTCCTTGGGATGTATGTACTCCTGACAAACAATAACTCAGAAACTGGGTTGAGTTGGACTAAGAATTACTACCAATTTACCATACCTTAGTTGGTTCTTCTGTAGACTACGTAAGCTGTGACACTGGAATGGTTTTTGAAGAACACATGCTCATGATTTGTTTTTTACAGCAGCCATCAGCTGACAAACTCTCTTGACTCAAAATATGAAGGAAGGGCCTTCCTACTTGAGAATTACTCACATTTGGTTTCCAAAGTCACGCTTACCAAAGAGGAATATTTACTAATCACAGGAAAACGAAAACCAAACAAAAACCACAACAAAAACTGGAGAATCAAGTATGTTATCAGAAGTCACTGCCACTCCTGAGGAAGGGAGACAAAGAAGAATTTCTTCCAGAAGAACATCTTCCCTCAAAAATCAAGTAATTTCAATTTCCTATTTAAGAACTCAGTCTAATAATTATTTGTTTTACATAAGCACCTTTTGTTACAGGACTTCAGTGTAGTGCAGACAGTAGGAGAGGAGAAAAAAAGAATTATACCCACTATAAAGACAAAAGTCATGGTGCAGAAGTTTATACAGTTTCTTGGGTTTACAATGCATGAATATCACAGACATATACAAAGAAAGCAAAAAAACCCCAACATTGACATATCAGAGTAGCATCTGAGAGTTCTCAGTCTCAACACACTAATTTAAGGAAGTTTTGATCTGACTAAGAGCTGGCCTGCACAATGAAATCATCCACACACTACTGAAGATGTGATTTTAAACCACGTTATTAAACCAGCAGATAAAAGCAGTGTAAATACTCTTTCCACTAATTGAAACCAAGTTTACTGCAGTTCACTTTACAGACCTGACTATACACAAGTTTTATCTCTTCCTGACTAGTTCAACAGAGTTTAAAACAGCCTTGGATGTGTCTACAGCAGCTGATACGCCGCAGCATGCCACAACAGAATCTATTTCCAAAAAGAGCCAGCAGTGCAAGAGACTTTTTGAGTCAAAATTACCACACTGGAGCTCATGGCCACTCCAGAGCTTGGCACCAGCCATACCAGGATGAGGAGGCAGCTGGACCCTGGCTCCCAGCCTCTGCCAGCCTCCCAAAACCAAGTGAAGGACTCTCCTCTGACAGATGTCCTTGCACAAGCACAGGCCCTGAGCCAACAATTTAACCCTGCCTCCAAGAGCTGTAATTGCCTCCAGTGAAGCTGGATGCACTGATTTATCTGCAGCTCTTACCTGGACAAATAAACACTGAGTGACAACACCTAGGTGGAACTAGACAAAATTATTTAATGAAATCAAATTTTACAGACATTTTAAGCAGCTCACACTCATTCAAAAGTCATCTAGTAATTATCATTTCCATATTTCTGATCAGTTCTATTCTAAATGTCCAGAGGAAGACAGAGACAAGACCAGGAACTGGCAGAGTTAAAAACATCTCCACAGCAAGATGCTAGTTTTATGAGCAAGTCTCATGGTATATTTTTTTTGCCATAATTTTCTTATCCAACATGCTTACACAGACTTTTGAATGTAGATACTGGACTCGCATAACAAAGGCAGCATCACTACTATGATCTTCATCCAGAAGTTTCAATTGATAACTTCATGCAATTATAATTTCAGTCATTTTCAATGAAGATCGAATTGCCTGGAAGTCTGTGTTAGTCCACTTACACAAAAAACCAAAATTTTAAATCTATCACATAATGCTGAAGCATTGCTGAAGGGAAATGCCACTCACACACTGGGTGCTAATTTGGCTAAAATACTTTAACAGTTATAAAACTGTGGAGATTACAGCTATTTCATTAGAAAAAGATGAAATAAGTCACCAAAACTACAGGAAGAGCATTCAAATCGCAACATGTACCAGATTCAACTACATTTGGGAATTCAATTATTATGATCAAAGTAAAAAAACAAGCAGTACATTTGCTTGCTCATACATTACAAGTCTTCCCAGTAAGTCTAGCATTGCCATTTCAAAGGATCTCAATGGTAAACAGATGACAAAGAAGATTGAACTTTTACTATTAAGTCAGGTTTCTCAAACACCTGTATTCTGACTTGTTTTAATTTTTATTTTGGTACTTGCAATTCACGTGTTCAACTTGCTCTGTAAAGTTACAATCATTACAAAATTTATTTTGAAAAATTAAAAATAATAAATAGAGATAAATTCTTATTCCAGGGATGAAATTAGGCAGGGAAAACAGTAAAATAGATGGACAGGGGAGAGAAAATACAACAAAAGACTCATAGGTCGAGATGAGAGGAAGAGATCACTCATCTGTTACTGCCACAGACAAAACAGACCCAACCTGGGGACACAGACCTAATTTATTATCAATCAAATGAGATCAAATAAAAACTAAATCTTGAGTAGCTCTGGTCCATGGAGCAATTACACTGCAGAGGTGTCCCAGCTGGAATTTCTATCTTTCAATACTGTATAAAACTAATGGATATTTATCAGTCTTGGCTATTGTTAGAGAGGAAATTTAGAGGCAAGTCCTAAATTCTGGAACAATGAAATGACAGGACTACCCTCCTCCAAGTCCAAAAGAAATGATAAATTCAATTTTTTTTACGAAGATGTCTATAAAAAAGTGTCAGGGACTCTGTGACAGAAGGATGTGGGGCACTATTTCTGAATTCATATTATTACACAGTATTTATGTCATATTCCCCTGATGCCTTCAGGCACTTTCAATACATTTGAAGCATGTCCAGAAGTGTCACAGCACCACTCCCTTCCCAGCATGTAATTTGACTTTTGGAAAATGTTCTTTTGTTTGCTTTTCACTTTTTAAAATCTTTTTTGGATGCTGTTAATGACAGGAAACAAAAATTGCTTTCAGTGGTGTAGAAAAATCTCCAGAACCCCAGTGAGAGGGTCTAACTCATGTCTCTGAGTGACAAAATTGGGCCAAAAAGGATTTTCTTCTCCAATATCTGGCACTGTGCTGGATTCGTGGCTTTGGGTTATTTCTTGCAATTTCTTTACAAAAGGAAATGTACAGAAGTGAATGTAGGATGTTTCTAGGATGTCATGAGCAGTCTCAATGGAAAGCTCCCTCTCAATGTGGGAATCTGGGACATGAGTGATCTCAATTCTTTCATCCTGCCTGTGACATCACTTTTTGTGTCTTTTGAGCCATTATAACAAAAAAAAAAAATCTGAATTACAATAAGAAACAGAGGGATATTTTGTGATTTACAATACAACATATATGCAACTGTGTGATTGCAAAAAAAATCCCCATTTTTTTTCTGTCAGCGGCACATTGCTATAAAACTCTTAAACTACAAAGTATAAAACTCCAACTTCAGATGAGCATTAAAATAATTCAAGTCTAAACAAAAGAAAACAACCTCCCCACATACTGTTTAAAAGCTTAACAAAATAGCAGGACACAAGAGCTCTGAAAGGTTGCTATTAACAAAAACCCTCTAATGACCATATTATAGGAGAATGCATTCCAGGGCAGCTCATCAGTATGAAAACTTTCCTCATAACATCACCAAAGATGCTGATTCAAGGCCCATAAATACCAACCAGCTGAGATCAGAGGACAGAAGATTATCTGATTTGGGATTTTAAGAAACTTTAAAAGTACCATGGAATTCTTTCTTCTACATTTGACATTCAAAAATCAATTAAATTACCTCATGCCACTGGCTCTAGCCAGAGTTTTTTAGTTTTTTCAAAGTTGTAAATGCAAGAGTAAGTTGCATTGAAGGAGTTTTCTGATTGAGTTATACACACAGTGAAATTACCATTTCCATCACATAAACCTTCATAAGACACAAACTTATAGCTTCAACCTAAAATTTGGGTTCCTTCACAGCTAAGCAAAACAGTTTCAGAATTACAAGCAAGACAAAATATTAATATCTTGTCTGTTGAGTGCTCAAGTGAGATGAGAAACGCATTAAGAGCATACAGATACTAAACTTTCCCAAGAAAAACTGAGGTCTAGCATTTTACCATACAACCAGCCCCAAACTTATCCCAAATTATCCAAACCAGACAGATTTGTCTCCATGCAGTTATGCTTCTGAGCTTTTAAAGAAGAGTGAAGTAAAACAAAATAAATAAGAAATAACTGTCTTACAGAAGCTAAGCACACATAAACAATAATAAGAAAGCAAGAGCACACACCTTATCATGGGAATACTGAACTAATAATTAAACCAAATTGCAGAAAGACAAGCAAAGCCATCTTTTTCCCCCATCTCTAATTGGTAGACAGATGAGTACTTCATCATCAAATCTGCAAGGACAGCTGATTCTCACCCTTCAGCAAGCAAAAGCCTCTTAATCACAGAGAGGTAAAAAGGTCACCACAAGGAGGAAAACATCTGACTTCCTAACAGACATCTGAATCCAGCATTCAAACACTCCTCCGGAGCTTGGACAAGCAAAGAATTTACAGCTTCATTTTCTTTTTCCTAGGTTATCTATCTCCTGGAGAAGCAGGTTTCAATCTTATTTATCTCACAGGTTAAGCAGATTTTCTGGGAAGTTCTCAACACAACAGCCCCCATGGCTGAAATTTGTACTGTACAATAATTTTTATAAAAGCACCTTTCTCCACAACATTCAATAAACTAGGTACGATTCAGCCTTTAAATGTTGCTCTTTCAGAGATTAAAATTTACCCAAGATAAATTTCTCACACAAAGTTGTGGATATGGCAATCTGGTGAGAAAAGAATGTGTCTTCAAGTAATTAAAATCAGAAATTATTTCACACCATATTAGACAGGACACTTATCTCATATAAATCCGCTCCTGTAAATATTTTTAATAGTAACACAAATAAAAAGTATCAGGTTATCCAGCACCATCCTCTGCTTCACCTAAAGCACTACCTAGCACCTAAAACTGGATGTAGTTTGTGCTTACAGACAGTGATGGCAAACCTTTACAAATAAATAATCAGGACACAGTCAACCAAAAGTGGGAAGAATCAACTTCTTCAAACTGTTTGCTGGCTACCTAAGTTTATGCCTCAGTTTTCCAACAAATAGATTCAGAACAAATTAATAGTGGGGCAATGTTTTTTGTCACTATTTTATTTATTTCTTGTACCATAACAATGATGCCTTCATTAAAAAAAATAAAAAAATTTTAAAAAGCAAATGCTTTCAGAAGCATCAGCAAGCAGGACTTTTTAAAAATGAAAGCATTAGTTAAATGGGAAAACAGCACCACAACAGAGAAAGTGAAAAACATCAGTGGCACAAGAACACTTAAAAATTCACATTTGAAAAGCCCCTGCAGTTTGTTGTTTTGTATTTGCCAGCAAAACACATAAACAAAAAAAGTATTTACATCAAAATGCACAAAACAGGTGCATAATATAGCATTTCCCTGCTAGCCTGTCTTTCAGAACAATGTATTTTTACACAATGGCATTTCCTAGTGAAATCCCAAACCACCCCACGTTCTCCTATTGTCATTAACACAACACTCAATGTACAGTGAAATTCAGTAGTGTTGTGCTGAATGTAACTGTAAAAAGCACCAGCTGGCTGTATTAGAAATGGCATCCTTCCAGGTCTCAAATGTCTTATTTATATACAATGGAATCCTTCCAGCTGTTTAATATTTAGGGCTAATAAATATAATTGGCAGTACTACTGCACAAGGGCAAGGAACACAAATACATATAAAACTATTTCCCTACAGAAAATCACATTTGTTCTTAGATGATTAAACCAAAAAGGGATACAGAGTTCTGAGCAAATTTTACATGGCAGACTTTTTTCTTTTTTTTTTCTTTAATCCAAACAATATTTGATTGTTTTCTAGAGTGCAAAACAGAACAGGAAAAAAAAAAAAAAGGAAACCAGGCATCCTTACTCCAGCTGTTCCTGGAGCAACGTGTCCTTCAACCACTGTCTTGCACAGGCCACGAATAAAGATATATTGGCAAGTTAGAAAGACAAGAAACAGCAATGCTGGATGCAGAAAAGAGTCATACCAGCCAGTGCAGAGGTGAGATTTATTCCCAATTTTGTGCAGGACAGTTTAACCCCTCAGGAGCAGATTAACCCTGAAATGAGCAGGAGGCGAGCACAACTGTTATGGGTTAACACAGTTTGGTTTTTAGTTAAAGAGGAATGGAAATGTAAGAGTTGCCCTGTGGACATGATGCAAAATTCGTGCCCCTACTTCCAGCTTTACAGCAGATTTGATGATGGCAAAGCCACCACAGCGTTACCAAAGTGACACTTGCAGCAGGATCCTGCAGAATGGAGCAGTGTCTCTGCAGCTTCAGAGGATCCCAATTCCGAGGAGCTGGACTTCTTCATGGGCTCTGAGGAAAAACTCCAGCACCTCTGGCCTCCAACACAACAAAATCTTTAAGATCTCAACATTGGGTGTAATCCTGCACATAAAGGCAGGAACTGTAACTCTCTCCCTTCTGAAAGGCCTTGATTCCACGGAAATCTTCGACTCCCTGGCAGAACCCAGATGGGGAGCTAATCTAGAAATGGAAGCCTTTAATTTGGGTGAGTGGCACATAGCTAATGTGTCATAACTTCAGGTGAGGCAACAATTTAATTTGAAAACTCAGACAACTTCCATGACAGCTGGAGACCACAATCAATCCCATAAAAGGCTGCTCAGAGTAATTACCATAATTTAAAGGTATTTGGGCAATGTCCTCTTTTTATATCCTTTAGATGGGCAGTTACACACCCACATAACTCCATATTTCCATCTTTAAAATCATTTCTTAATAACAACTTGTAGAGCCTTCCTTTTCATTCATTAGTTCATACTTTCATTGAAAACTGCATTCTTCAGTAGAGGTATTTAAATTATACTATGATATTCTTCTAAGTTGTCAACAAAACACGTTTTTCCTCCTGAGGTTGTCTTTTTATTCCTGTAGAAGGCAACACACCTTTAAAGAAATGAGCATCTGAAAGCCTGTCTCAGCCATCATACCTCCCCTTTAATGAGGACAAGCCAAAAATAGTTATGAATATACCTGAAAAGCATAATATTCATACTGTCTCCTCCAATCCCTTGCTTGGGAAGTACTGCCAAAAAAAGGCAATAAATAAAAATAGCACACGTACTACTTTTTAAATATAGCTATGATATAGGGTCTTGAAAATTAAACACATGCTAAAGTCAGACAAGAACCATTATGCTTAAAAGGCTAAGTTAAAAATACCTCCAAAAAGGTGATTATTCTTTTGTCAACTGCTGAGTCAAAAGAGAAATGGTAATTATTATATTTTTACTGTAACTCTATGGAAATTAATTTCCTCACCATACAATTAGGAGAAGTTAGTTCTGTGCACATATTTCTAGTTGTTCTAATTGAAAAATATGTTTAATACAGGAACTCATATTTCATTGACATTTCATATTTTCTAAAGATAAATTTGTTTCAGTTGAACAAGAAGAAAGTAATTAGACTGGGAATTCTAGAGATAGTCCAGATATCTTCTCAACCTCTGGCTGAGACACTCTTGATTTCTCAAGGCTCTAAAACATTATTAAACAATTACTTTTCCTGTGTCAGACTACGGATGAAAGAAGAACTCATGCCTAATTTAATATGAGATAAATAAACAGAAGTAACTCAACCAGGATTTTACCCAGATTCTTGAGGAGCGATGAGCTGATTTTCAGTCCTATAGTGTAGCAGTAAATTGGAGATACATAGTTTTCTAAAAATTCAGTTTGTTATTTGATAAATTGTACACACTGGGAACTACAAGAGTGTGCCACAAGAATATGTAGTTTTACCTTTAGAAACAAACAAATAAACAACAACAAAACAAAAAAATATAAACCAAAATCAACCAACCATTTAAAAAACCCCAAAGAGTTAATCATACTTTCACAGCTCTCAGGTTCATTCAGTTCCAGTCTTGGGTAAACAGAAGCTCATTAGATAAAACAGCTGACAAACACACAAAGAGACACTTGAAAAAAAAAAAATCTGGTCACAGGTCAGAGAAAGCCCAAGGAAGAGCCAAATGTCTCTTGGAATAGGATACATCCAAAATTAAAAGGCATTGTCATATTTTTGAGAAGGCTCACAAAGAACCTCAAAGTCAAATCTCATTAAATAGGTATACGTGTGTACTTGCTCTGTGGGAGGTTGAGACATCAACAGGAACAGAAACTCCTGACCTATAATCCTACTCACCTAATTCCTCCATTAGGCCTTGCATGTAAATGAGGCTGAAATTTAATTTTCTAGCTTACTATGGTACAGTGGAGCACAAAGTGCTTCCAGAAATCCACTACACTAATTATTATCAGTGGTATCAATACCTTACAGCAGAGATTAAACATAGTTCAGAGAATTACCCTAAAGAGTTCATGCCAAAAATACTTCCATATATTACTTCTATTTACTCAACTTCATTTCTTTGTCATACTGTTAGATATAAACACACTCAATAGTACTGCTCTGCAAGTTTTGTATTTAAACACTCAAAATTGCCTCACTTCGAGGTCCTGTGGTTAAAAAAGAAAGTTAAGCTTGCACTGCTCTCAGTAAGACACTGATTACCTGGACGTGAAAAGCTCAAAATGAAAACAACTGCACAGGAGAGAGGTTTGTTATTTTTTAACACAAAACACACTAATATAAATGCAAGCCTGCTGGGAATGTGCATCAATAAATGTGTGTTTGACTTGGTTCTCTGCTTTTGGGGCTGCAGAGAGAGAGAAAAAAAAATTCAGACAAGGATTTCAGTGTTTTATTTATTTTGTTGAATTGTGGCTCCAGAGGTGAAAGTTTACGCAGCACCAGAATACAATGAGTCCCTGTATTTGCCATCCAGGTAGCCTTGCAGAAGTAACCACATGGTCTTTCTTCCAGGATGTCCTGACAATGATCTCCACAGGAATGGGTGAATCACAACCCGAAGGAGGACAGACAAACCAACCTTCACCCTGTCTCTGCTCTTTTCCTGCCCCAAGGTCAGGGACTGTGTCAAATTATTTACATCTCTGATAAAGACTCAATTTCAAGACTCTGAGACAAGGCCATCACAGCCTTTCTGGGGGAGTTAAGTCTTTGAAGTCCCATAAACCAGAGATAAAATTTACACTTTAATTATACTTGGTTAGAAAAGCTACCATGTGTCTGCAGCACACTTTCAGATCTTTAGCTTCAGCCCCTTGCTTCCTAGGGTCCAACTGAACAGGTTGTGAGAGTAAAATTTAAAGCCCACAAAGAACCTGAGCCGTCAGGAATCCTTCCCATTGCTAGAATCAGGATTCTCCCCTAGAAGATGGACAGGACCTAGTGAGAAACCCAGGACATGAAAACACTTGGAATGTGCTTCAAGCCACAGGAAGCAGGGAAAATCGAGTATCACTGTTGATTTATAACCCATGAAACACAGCCAGTAACACAGATTTACTGATAGGCAATGCAGTGCAGAAGGGCATTTCAGAGTTGTTTCATATTCACATGTCCCAGAGCCAACATCCCAACTGGGAATGTTTTGAGAAATGAGAACCGCAGCTTGAACTGAACCCACATGCCACCTACAGCAGCAGAAAAAGAGATGGAGAACATGGGAAGCTCATAACCATAACAAGAGAAGTTCTATTTTTGAAAAGATACTGAATGAAATTATTGCTGATGAACCTCAGTGGTGCTGCATCTAAAAGCAAAGGAGTCAGGCAAACAAATAAACCATTAAATAAACATTAACTTTGACAACATCAAGCCTCATATTCCATATACCAAAATTCCAGGTGTAAAAACTAACATTTTTTGTCATGAAAGTAGCAATTTGTGCCCCAAACATACCAAAATTGCAAATTTGTTTATCCATTTCAATTGTCAGGGAAAACAAACAAACCAACCAACCAAAACCCAAACAAACTAAAAAACCCACAACATATCTTTGAACTCACAGGAGTATTTTATGCAGGTGACGTTAAATATACACTTTATGCCCCGGAGTTTTATAATTTATGCATTAAACATTCTGGAATATTCCAGTCTGCTAATTTTAGATGCAATATTATTTCCTGCTAAATGAAAAATTGTGTCTACTGTAATTACACTGCACTCCATAAATAAGAACACTTCCGATTGAAAAATAATTTTGTTGCCATTATTGATAAGACAGCAATTATTTACTTAAATTGGATACAAAAATTCAGTGAAAAACCTGAAAAATCATGTTTCACATGCCTAGATATAATTTAAACACATTTAACATTTCATTCACCATATACAGATTTGGGAAAAAAAATAATAAAATACTATTTATATGCCTACTGATACCACAGTTTTAGAAGAAATTGCTTAGACTTAGAACTTCTGCTAAATAGAATTATGTGGGCAGAGTCCAAGAAGTTAAAAATATAAGAACTATTTTTTTTAATATTAAGGCATAACTTTTTGTTATAAAAGCAATACTCTATATACCACATATACTTATTTTGTATTGTGATTTCTGTCTTTAATTAAAGCATTTTTGACCTCTATAAAAAATGATAATTGTTTGTATTGCTCTGTCTCAAAAGATGAGGATATTTTTCCAAGTAGAAAGAAAACAAAAATGCAGCTTTTAGGGAAATATAAAGCAGGAAAAAAAAGCTTCAAGTATCAGATACATTGGAGGAAGAGGAAAAGTGGGGATAAAATGATGTGAGACTTCCAAGACCAGGCAATAAGAGGATAGTAAGTGCCAAGCAAGAACTGAAGAAAACTGCTGCTGCAATCAGAAAAAAGAATAAAAAATTATCCAAAAATCCAATACAAAAGCAGTTATGATTCAGAAACTATTATGGACAACTGAGTTCAGGAAAGAAAGAAATTCAATCAAGTGAGGGACGTAGATACAAAGAAACAATGGAAAAAGCAGGCACTGTAAACATAAAGGTGTTTACCAGACATATTCCCAGACACTGGGAAATTTGGGAAAGAACCAGAAAGATCGAGGTTTGGATCAGGAAGTAGATATAACAGAAGCCAAAGAGAGAGAGAGAGACAAAGAGGGAAATTCATGCAGCTTTCCAAAGCTAGGAAGGCAACTCCTAATTAAATCAGAAGGCTGTGAAGGTGACAGGATAGAGAGGCAATATAATCATGTTGGAGCCAAGCTGCAGCCTGACTACAGCAAACTGGATTCCTCCACAGGCAGAGCATGACAATTTAAGTAAGAGTGACAATTTGCAATATTCAAGATGAGACATTTCGGATATGAGCTTGTCTTTCTCAAGATAGTCTAATATGATGTTCTAAAGCATAAATTAAAATTCACTGCCCTTAAGAAACAACCACTGTCTGGGGAAGGCAAATTAAAACAGCACAAACAAAACACTTGGCTAAAATACTCTCTCTGATGTTTTTTTCTTGTGAAGAGTACAGAAATGTGCATCTGACCTGTAAACACTACACAGAAAACTGAACTTGCACAGAAAGTGAAGTCATGGCCCTATACAGCTTAATTGCTGATTCTGCTCTGTTCCTACTCCTACCTTTTCTTCTGCCCCCTGCAGCAGCTTTAAAGGGCCCATACTGGGAGCTGATATAAGGAAAAAATCCATCTGCATGTCAAAAACAAACCAAAAATACAAAAATACCAAAACATTTTGGTGGCAAAACCACACTAAAAATAGAGCAAAGGTAAACAAACAGCCTTAAGTAAAGACACAGAAGTGGCTGCTATGATCAACAATCATGAAGTGTTAATGCCAGTTCCTAGGCTGGGACAGGAAGAGAGGGATGGGGAGTAGGGAAATCCGGAGGAACCAGAGCCTGCTCAGCCTCCATCCCTGTGAAGATAACTGAAAAAGTAATCCTGGGAATTTATTTCCAAGTACATAAAGGACAAGGAAACCATTAGGTAGAAGAGTCAGCACAGTTTCACAATTTTCTCCCGTAACATGCTGACAGAGAATCTGATAAAACACAGACAAGTTGAGCAGACAGGGAGGTGAACTGAAACTCAATAGCCAAGATCAGGAGGTTGTGATCACAAAGTCTGGCTGGAGGCACCCCAAGAGCCCAATCCTGTTCAGCATCCTCATCCATGGTATGGCTGATGGGGCTGAGAGCACCCTCAGCAGTCTGCTGGTGACACAAAGCTGGCAGGAGAGGCCAATGTGCCAGAGGGTCATGGTGCTGCTCAGGGGGACCTTGACAGGCTGGAGAAATGGGCTCAGAGGAATTGCAAGAGATTCAGCAAGGCAAAGCGCAAAGTCCTGAAGTGTGGGATGAACAACATACTTGGAACAACATACAAATACTTAGAACTTTTCCTTGGCAAAACTGGGTTCCTGTGCCACATCATCAACTCACCAAACAAAAGATGATCACTTTGGTAAAGAGACATCTAGAGCCACACAATTCCTTTCTAGACTGTTTTTCCTCCCAGAATGGAGGGGAATCACTCAAAAGCACACAGTGGCAGCAGATCCAGCCCTGCTGCTTTCCTGCATAATTTACAGCCACCTCATTGTGATTCTCAGGAGAGCACCCCGTGTCTGGCACAAACCATTTGACCATGCAGGTGAAATTGTCCATCTCAGCAGCAGCAGCAGCAAGCACAGCACAAACATCAGTGCAACAGAGCAAATCCTGCTCTGCAGGTGATTTAAGGTTAAGTCAGGAACTCGGTAGCTGCACTCGGCAGCGTCTGTGCCTGCACACAGGTCACAGAGTTGCTTCTTTAAATTATGATGAGAGAACTCCCATTCCAGCCAAGCATGAGAAAGCAGAGTGTGCCCTGAATACGTGTGCAAGGCCTTTTGTTCCTATATAAAAGCGCTTTCCCAGACACCTTCTGTGATTCCTCAGACCCAATCAACATGTTCTGCTCCTCAAGCCTGTACCTTAAGGGCCCTGTCTCCTCCATCAGCATCAGTAGTGGAGAAAAGTTGAAACAAAGTGTCATAAGAACATTTAGTGGGAAACATTACTGGCTTTCATTGGCTAAGAAACAAACAAACAAAAAAAAAAAAAAAAAAAAAAGTCTGTTAGGGAAAAAAAAAAAATTTGGTGAGGTTCTGTGTCTTACACTTGGAAAGGAAATATAGTACAATGTCAAACATCTATACAAAAAAACCCTGAGATGCAGGAAGCTATAGCAGTTTTAAGTTAACCTGTCTCCTCCGTTAGCAGGGAAGGTATCCTCAGTCCACAGCAGGAACACCACTTCTGTTACCTATTCCCAGGCTATACTTAGAAGCCACTAATTTAAATAATGTTAATTTAATCATGACAGCAATTCTGGGGTGACTGCACATGGTGTGATCCAAGGAGGGATCAAACAAACCCATGTCACAGAAACAACCTAAAATCCACACAAGTATTTCTGGTTTATGATCACAAAATACAGCACTAACTTAAAATTGAAGATTTAGCTAGAATTAAAATTATTTAGGATGCAGTAAAGGACAAATAAACTGAGATTTACACAGTAAAGGCAGATTAGCTGTGAAAAAAGGAAGAGCTCTCAGAAATATCTACTCTACAAAGTAGGTCACCTGAAGAAAAAAAAAAAAAGTTTAATGTTCCTCAAAATGAGGTAATGGCACTTTTTTTTTGTAACAGACAAGTTCAGGAAAGTATTTTTACTGCTCTCTTTATTACTTGAAAAGTGGTAGTACTGAGAAGGACCAATTCCATTGTGAAAGGCATAATAGGAATCTGTAAGAATGACTCATCTCTGCCCATAAAAAGTTTTGTTTGAATGGTAGATGCTATTTTGTAACACAGATTTGAGACAGAGGGCCCCATGCCTCTCCACAGTGAATTATCACAGCAGAAAGAATACAACATTTCTCAAAACAGAAGTTCATGTTTTATCAGACTAAACAGTATCTGTAATGCCCTAGTTTAAAATAACTACAAATCAGAACATTCAAGTGGACTTTTCTGTAACACTCGAATACAAATGTCTGAGCAAACAAATGGACTGAGTCATCCTTTAATGACATTATTTTCTGAAAATAGAGACCTTAGCTAAGAAAAAGGCAACCAAAACTATACAAAAATGCCGGCCTTTGCCTGAAGTAGTGGAGAAAAGTTGCAACAAAGTGTCATAAGAACATTTAGAGGAAAGCATTGTTGCCTTTCATTGGCTAAGAAACAAAAAAACCCCAAAGAAGTCTGCTAGGGAAAAATAAATTTTGTGAGGTTCTGTGTCTTACACCCGGAAAGCAAAATATTAAATATAGCACAATGTTAAGCATCTACACATAAAACCCTGAGATGCAGGAAGCCATACCAGTTTTAAGTTAACCTATGCAATTTTTTTGTTTTACTTAGCCAGAAAGTTTCAAGCAATCCAAAATCTTACTCTTTTCCTGGAGGAGTACAATACATTATTCTGTAGTCATTTAAAAAAAAATTAAAAATGTACTGATCTTCCTGAAAGTTGGTAACTGAGCACAGAACATAGTAACATAATGCAGGAAGGAAATAGGCAAAGAAATATTCCCTATGCTAATTTTGTGTCAGCCCACTCTCACTATCTCATTTCATTTCCAATGAGAAACTACTGGTTTTCTTAAAAGTAACTTCTTGTGGTATTCTGTTGGATTTATCTTTGCCTTTTTTTCCTGCCTAGTTGCCCTTTTTTTAAAGGGAAGCAGTGTTGGACAAGCACAACAACCCAGCAGCTCCCAGGTGATAGGAACCATTTGCCTCCTCTCTTGGACAGCAAAGCCCCTTCAAGTCCACTCTGCACAAACAGACTCTTAACAGCCCTGCAATTATCAGTAATTTCAATCAAGTGACCAATGGAAAGGTTAACTTGGAGAAAAAGTAAGAGTGGCAACTAGTTAATGTGTCAAAATAGTATTCTCTCTTCTGTTAATGAAGCTTTAGGAAGGACATGAGAGTGATTTTTGTTGTCCAGGCTTAAGGATCAGCACTGAGTTGGATTAAATAATCCCATTTTATTTACCTGGGTGTCAATAGCACCTGAATACCTCTGCCAGTGTCTCCTCCTGCCCAGCAGGAAATACTGCCATGGAAACTCAAAACAGCTGAGGATGGGTAACCCCAGAAGGAGCTCCTGGCACAGCACTAAACAGGAGGGAGGCAGGAAGAACGACCTGTTTTTTCTGCTTAAAGTCATATAAAAATATTAAAAAACACATTAAAAACCTCACCCCAAAAGCCCCCCCAAAACAAACAAACAAACAAACAAAACCAAAAAACCAAACCAAACAAACAATCCGGAAAACAAACAAACCAAACCAAAGCAAAATCTATTACCTAACCCTCACACACACCCCACCCTCTGTGCAGATGTTGGAATGCACAAGAAGATAACCTTTGAGGCAGCTATTATCATGCTCAGTCCACAGACTGACTGTGACAGCTTCAGATACTAACAATAAATAAGTCTATCCACTTCAAAGAACACGTTCTTCTCCTCAAAAAAGCTTCTTGTTTGTACTCTGCTTCCATCTGGGAAAAACCAGCACATTGTTCAATGCTGTTGCCTCAGAGAAATTATCATTTTCAGTTTGCTTTTTATGGGAAGGGAGTACACTTCAAAACAAAAAAAAATTAAAAGCAGTAACTCCAAATTACATGCAAATCTACCACAAAGTATTTTCCCATCATAAAACAAAAACCACATGAAATACTGTTCAAAAAACATGCAAAAAACCCCAAACAAACATTCTTCCTCTTCTTACTCATCATAAGAGCACTCACTTCTTTCCCTGAGAAAACATCTTTCACCCTGATTAGTTTATATTAAAAAAAAACCCAAACAACCCCACATCAAATATATTGAAGTGATTTGTGAAGAAGAATTTTATAGGTAAATTACTCTCATTCCTATGACCACCTAAAAATCCGGCTAGTTTTTGGACCACTGAAGAGTCTTTCCAGGGTAAATTATTTACTTATTTAAGTCTGGTTATCTTCCCGTTTCATTACATTGAAAATTTTACATTTTTCCGAAATGGCTGCAAAAGAGAAATAGTTCTCTCTCCTGAGCTCAGGATTCAGTTCTTTTCTCCAGAAAGAAAATTAGGCCGATAGAACTCTAAGCTCTCGAATTATTGCAGCATCACTGCTTCTATGAGAGAGAAAAAAATCCCAAAAACTAATGAATGAACCCTCAGTTATGTAAGTTCCATTTTCACCAAGACTCGCCTCTTTGGGTGGCAAGTGAGCCTGCTATGGACACATGCATAGAGGAACTTGACTATGATCAAAAATCTCTTAAATATTTCTTTTCTATGGGCTGGGGCAAAGAACAGCAGAACTGAACTGCTACAAACCCAAAGTTAACAGGACAAACCATATTTTAGCAGATCAAACAGGCACTAGACTGATGGCACTGCTTTGAAGGCAAGAAGCTACAGGACATTTGTGGGCAATCTGTAGTTATGATGTCAGTCTAGAGAAAATAAGAATCACTTATTTCTGCCGCTTGTGGAACAGGCTTTGTGATTCTCTGCAAGCTTGAGCAACTTACAAGAGCTCACAAGCTATTTTTGTAAATTATTTTACTCCTTTCAGTTTGAAAAAGGGGCATTCCTCCAGTGCCCCAATAATCATCATCATTCAAAAGTTACTGCACTATCAGCTAACACCTCCAGCTCCCAGCAAACACTGCCCTTGCCCCATCTCCCATGGAACAATCCAGCACAAATGGGAAGCAGGGACAAGTCAAGAGGCTGTATTTACCCTGCAGGTCAAAAGCTCTTGACATGGTGGGAAACAAATGTTAGGATGATTCCAGAGGTGCAAACTCTTCACTGAAAAGTTTGGAGCATCTACGGAAAGGAATCACCCCCTGCCCCAGATCCTCAAAAAAAAAAAAAAAAAAAAAGGGAATGAAGAAAATAACATCATTTTCCACAAAGCCACTAAAATGTCAAACAACTGCATGGTCTTTGAGGTGTGGAAATTCAGCTCTACTACAGGGTGCACACACATGGTGATGCCACCTAATTCAGTGATTATACATCTTCTTCCCTACAGGACCTTCAAGAGGAGTGGGAAATTCTAATGAATGGCAAAATCTGGTCTGGATTCTGATACTTCTGGAGAAAGAGAGAGTTTTAAAATTGTATTCCATATTCTGGAATTCCACAGGTCAAGGGTCCCCTAGATTTTGTAGAGTGGTATGCAGCATCCTCTTGGATCTCTCTTAGGACACTTGTTCTGCATAGAGAACTCCTGGGGCAGCTGCAGGAGCTCAGCAGTCCTGGGAAAAGGCAGAATCCAGAATGAAGAAGAAGAGGCTTTGAGCAGTCTGACTGTGACAGCAATTCAAGAGACTGAATTGCTCAGGCATTCATTCATTCATTTTGCATTTTACTTCTGGCATCTTTGGCATTTAAGATAAAAATAACCCATGCTAGTTAAATGTTTTGCCTGAGTGAACAACCTGCAAGGTGCATAGGCAGTGAGTCAGCATTTAATACTTGAGTTTACTTTTTTTAAAAGTTTCTGGATTAAAGGATCTGTAGATACAGTTATTCCCCATGTTTTCTTTCCTCAGCCTGCTCCCACATCAATACCAAGCAGAAAATCCAGAGACCACTGAGATGAAAGAACAAACAAACAAAAAACTTCAATGATTTTAGGCAATTTGGACACAGCCCTGAGAGATGTTTACAAGAAAAAGTATCTGATCACAGCAGAACTTCTCTTAGGAACACAGATTTTGCTTGGATAGGCTAAAAACTCCTCTAGATCCATATTCTGCCAAGGCATCCTCAACATATTAGATTTCACTGCCCAAAGAGGTGTAAGTTTCTGGTGCAATATTAGGATTGGCATCGGAAAAATCACTGGAAAAACATTAATTACATATAGAAGCAGAAGGTTAAAGACTAGCTAGAAGTTGAAAAACTTATTATATGCATTCTGCTAAAGTTTGCACAGAGTTTAAGGTCAAATCAAAGCCGTAAAATGCCTGTCACCAAGAAACTCCTTTAAAACACAACACATGCAGCAGCATTCGACAAGCTCAAAATTTTAAATCCTCATTGTAACAATTTTACCTGAAGCACATGCAAAAGTCAATAAACAGATCAACTCTCAGGCTGTCAGCTCTTGCACAAAATTTATACCTTGCATTACTGTCTGAAAAATCTTTCTTTAGAGACATATTTGTTGCAGAACTTTACTCACGATGTTATAATTTCAAGGTTGTGAGTAGAAGCCAAATAATGTCTGGATTGAGAGATTACTGTTCACAGCTCAGTTATGGAGTCACTGACCTGAGCACTACCTTATGCCCTGTTTTAATCAATTTATTAGGAACAAATTCAAAACTATTCAACAGTTGTTCCCTAGTCCAACAAGATAAAAATGTGTAGAAGTCCAGAAGATAAAGGCACATTAATTCAAAATTAGCTTTTCCCCTCTTCATTAACCACATCTAATTTCAATAGAGCCTCACAAGCACCTACACCTAAACCCATATAAAGTGATAGATAGAAATGAGATAGAAATGAGCATTCAAGCCAGAGAAAGAAAACACCTCTGAGGACTTCAGATGCATTAACTAAGCTACAGTGCAGGAACCTGAACACAATCCTTCTGTTTCTGCTTTAACTTTGCGCCAATAATGATCCACAGCTGTATTTACGCTGCTGAATATTGACGTAAAACGTGCCTTGCAACCTGTGTAAGATAAGCAATGCATCTTGCTGCTTTAACATTAACTTTTGGCTCTGATGACCTGAGCTTTCAAAATGTCCCACCTTAATACCCCCTTCATTTTCTGAGCCCTGAATAGCTGCACACACAGCGTGCAGACCTGTTTTGTGTTCGCAATGCTGGAATTGCTGGCGGCTCTTTGATCATGGCCCAGCGAGTGGTAATTTTCCGTGTTGAACATGTCAGTCTAAAAAAAAAAAAAAAAAAAAAAAAAAAAAAACCAACAAGAACAAACTGCTCCCAGTCTCAGAAATCTAAAAACAAAAAATCCACAGTTGCCAAAGTTATCTGCTTCTTATCAAGATCCGTGTTTGGCACCAGATGCATTTGATTCATTCATCATTGTCAGTGCACTAGCACACTAATTATTTCAAATTGTTTCCTCAGGCAGAGGTCTAGGACAAATGCAAGCAAGCCAAAAATAGCAGTTATGAATAATTATGCATAATTTACCTCAAGGCCTGGGCCAGGCTATCATTAAAATTTCTTCTTGCCACCTGTGATCCCAACTAATTGTGGACTTCAAATTAGTTCAAGATTACTTTTTTTTCCCTAATACAATGCCCACATTTAACCTACCTATTAAAAGTTTTCTGATGCTTTAAAAATTCCCAATAAAATGTCAACAAGGTTCCTTCTTTTTTAACAATGCCTTTGTATTTCACAGCCTGACAAGAAGTTTGCTAACAGGAAAAACTTCAGAGACAAGGTCAGCAACCTCACTTTAAGACACTGCTGGAAAAGGTTCTTAGAAAAGCACAATTCCTCAACCTCAAAGTAAATCCTGATGCTCTAAAACTAAAGCTGTTTCAGTCCCTGAAACTTTCCCTATTACAGCTCTGACTCCTTCTTAAGGCAAGAAGAAAACTTTCACAACATTGACTTTTCTAACAGAAAAGACAAAAAAGAAAAAGATTTCTCCTTCTAACAACCAGAAAAAAAAATTGATAAAAACACTTGTTCCCCCAAATTCAGATGTATCTGTTTAATTTTACAGATAGTAAACTCATTAATTCCAATGGGATCCAAAATGTAGATGCTTTTGCAGAACCAGAGCCTTATTCCATTCATTGTAATGAATGTACCTTCTATGTTCTTGTGCTACTTTAACTATTCAAATTACAGGTTTAAAATAGACAAAGCTGAAAAAAAAAATCCCACCCTGAATATTTCCAGTGGACTAAACATGTATCTCATAAAATAAAAATTAAAAAAAAATTAATAATAAAAAAACCGGTATGTACCACTGATAATTCCTAAGCACTCTCCAGTTTGGGAACACAGCACATGTTACATTTTGAGACAATAGAAAATGTGTAACAGTAGCCAGAGATATTAATGAAAAATTACAAGTTTTCAAGCTTACTCATGAAAAATCATCTACAAATTCCTCCATTCAGGCACCCAAATATCTCAAACCTCTCAGGGACAAAAATATTCCACTGTTCAGCAAACAGTGCAAAACATGAAGGATCCAGACCAGCCAAATTCTGAACACTTTGGAGCTAAGGATATGTTTATGTGATCTTTTGTGACTTTCCTTAATCAAGACAACAAAAATATCAGAGCAGAGATTAAGAAAAAAAAAATGAAGTAAAAATGTAAGATGTTATGTAAAAGAACACACACAGGAGAAGATGAAGTCAAGCTGTCTTCTGGATGGCTTCATAAAACATTAGTCGCAAAATAGCTCTGCTATTAAAATCAGATGTTCTTAAAATATTAATGAATTATACACAGTGTGATCAGCACTAAAGCTGACACACAATTCTGCATCACCACCAGACTTCTGGCAGAAGACAAAGGAAGCTAACACGTCCTAAATTGGTGTTTACTAAGTTTCCTAAAGAGGAGAAGAAAAAATGACAGCAAAATCTCATCTCAATTCTGTGTCAGACTTCCTTGTGGTCACTTCATTGTTATGGACCTTCTACCACTGAAGTTTGTTATTTACCAACTTGCTTGTGTTTGTTATAAAGAGCAAGAAAGTGCTTTGCAATTTATAGCTATCTCCAGAATAGGCATCTCCAGGTCCTTCAGGACTGAATTAATACAATCACAGCAAAATAAGTTCTGGAATTCAGGTGACTTCTTCCACTTCTTTTCCCACAAGGAGAAAACAAAGGCATAGACTGATCTTTCAGCTTTTTTCTGCCCATCACACACCCCTTCTATGTGAGGTATGGACTGCTAAATTCTCCTCAAAGCAGAAGTATTTTTATTATGAACAACTCAAAAGCTTTGTTATGAGCAAAGTTTTCACAACAACTAAAACTAATAGGTAAACAACATCCAGATATTGCTTAGAAACGAATGAAATCTTACCACAAAACAAATTCATATAATGGATTATACTACAAACTGCACGATAACATCAGTCATCTTAAATAAAATTCTCTGAGCAAATTTTATCAAAATAAATACACTAATTTTTCCAACTACAATTGCAATCATGCTCTTGCATTATTTTTCTTCCACAGGCCTCTACTTTCTTTTTTCTGGACTCAAGCAGCTTTATTTCACATCTCTTCCATGTTGCACCCTCAAATTATTTGTCATAAAACATCTGCTTTGAGCAAAACAGTATCTAGAGGGAAAAAAAAAAAAAAAAAAAAAAAAAAAAGATAAAATCCTATTCACTGCATTTGCAGGAGGCTAAAAACCACAGGACAATGAAGTATCAGGTATTTCTGACAAAGTGGAACAAATTCAGAGATGCTGCGAGCTGCGGTGTCAATTACACACAGCGAAACACACATAACTCAGGGTGAAAAGAAACAAACAAGCAGCCTATCCCCTCACCCCACCCGGGTGTTTTATTTCAGAGCAGGACAGCAGACTGTGATTCTCTTCTCTAGGAAAGGGTGGAAATGGCACTCCAATTCTGCATGGCTCTGCTGCCTCCATGAGCCATGGCCCAGACCAAGGCAGCTCCAGGGGGAGTTTATCCTGTGCAGGAAGCACTGGGGCAGGAGAACACCGGGCAAAGGGACAAAGCCCCACTCAAACACAAAAGTTGTCAGTGTTTGACCTTCAGCTGTTTGGGGTTTTTTTATCTGCGAGCTAATTTTCTATTCTCATTTTTCCCCATCCACGCTGCAGTTCCTGAGTACAGTAAATCTCTCGGGTTTTTTGGGATGTATAATCTCTTTTAATATCCTGTGCTCTCTTATCACGCTGCAGTCCTCCCCTGTAATATATTGCCCATAAATTTTTCAAATGATATGAACTTTCCCAGCTATGGAAATGATTGAAATACAACGTTAACTATTTTGTTCTGACAAAAATATTCTAGGGAGGCTCACGCTTGTTCTTGACACAGAAGCAACATCTGGGTCATGCAAATTTAAAAACAGAATAAAATTATTTTACTCTCAAACTCTAAGTCATAAAACAGTCTGATTTCCTCTGATTTATGATATACATTTACTTGATCATTAAAGGAGGTGCATAAGCAATTCAAGTCAAATATGTGTAATTAAAATGCTCAAACTCAAAAATGTGATGTGACATTGTTACAGCTGATACGTATCAGCTATAAACACATCATGAGCACAGCCCATAGATCCTATGCCACAAATAAGAATGAAACTTAAATTAGGTTTTGTTGAGGTGTTACATAATAATATTTTTAAAAGCACAGTAATCCTCGATGATAAAATGCAGTTCTTTCTAAAATGATCCAGCTCACTGACTGAAATGTTTAATTTTTGCTCCTTTTTCCAGCTCTTTCCTCAGGTAATTCCACCAAACTCAAACAATTGTATTTTCTAAACTGAAACTCTGGCTTGGATCAATTCCAGCTACACTTCCAGCTGCTCAAGTAGCATGGTGCCTTTTGAAAACTGCAATTTATTTTTCATGTTTCACAGCTTCCACCTGTCCCAGTGTTCCACTCTACACAAATTCTATGGCACACTCTTATGCAAAGCAGGCTAACGATCCCAATTCGCCACAAAACCTCAAATATGAGGATTTTTTTACTGCAAGTTACTCTTTTGACAGACCTTTGGAGAGGTCTAATGACATATCTTACACAAAAGTCTTCTGCAACTGTAGGTCCAATACCCTCTTAAATTTCCTATGTCTACAAGTACAAAAAGCCAGAGGTAACACCATCAAAAACTGAGATTGCCCTCAGTATTAATGTCCAAATGCTTTCCAAGTTCCAAAGTTTATACAATAAAAGTTTGATGACTTTTCAAAGAAACTGTTTGAAACTATTCAAACAGTTGTGGAATAAAGGCAATAGAGTTTAAAGAAGACATAGGAAAAAATAAAATGGTAGAAGGTAGACAAAATTACCCCCTAGACTTTAATCTGCATACCCAGTAAAACCTTTGTACATGTAGCCATCCATCAAATCTAATTTTATTATGAAAACTTCAGAAGCAAGAGATTTAATGAAGACTTCATTCCTCAAAAGGAGGGAAGTGCTCCAGGCCAAACCACCCCATGCCAGTGAAACCAAATGAGTTGCTCAAAACAGAAAGGTTGGAATGTTCATTTCTTCATATTATTAAAAAGGTAGGAAGTAGAGAAATAAAGAATAACCTTTAAGAGCAATAAGAAAGTACTCAAGTTCTGTAAGGGAAATATCACATTGCACATTGTCAATACACTGCAGTACAAAATCAATGACTATCAAATTAATTTCTTATTCACTCTTGTACCATCAATCACAAAGAACTTGATATCAATACAATGATCTGGTCTATAGCCTTCATTTGAATTAAACTGAATTCTCTTAATATTGGGTGCTATTTTGGGGAGTGGCAAGGCTTCTTTGATTTGTGGGTGGTTGGGGCTTCTTTAACTTCCAGTAAAATAAAAATCTGATTTCCACAAGTGTTTCTCTCAGTTTACATACACTGCATTTGGCTGCTCTGATATACCAGCAGCAGAAGCTCTAGTTTAATAAATATAAGTTTCTTTTGGATGAGTCTTTTGAAATTATCATGCAAACACTAAAAAATACCAACTTGTTTGCATGAAGAAAAGACAAGATTTGTATAGCAGGACTGATAAAAAACCTTGAACTGTCAGGACCTAATGCAACTCACAGATAATAAGTATCTACTTTAAGGCTATGAAATATGTTTTTATGCAAAGCAAAGGCTGCACACAGTATTAAATGTATATAAATTTGTAGAGCTTTTTGTTTTTCAACTTCTTCATCAGACAAGAGTATGTGCATGGCAATAAAGATACTTGCATTTGTGTGACCTTCATAGGAAAAAAAACCAGACCACAGAGAACTTCTACTCTGTCCCTAAAACTGTAGGCAAAGAATTATTAGAATTTTGCTTTATACTGTAGTGTCTTTGACCAGAACTCTGTGTTTATTGTACTCATTAAGGTATCTGCTGAACCATGGAAAAAGAGACTTTAAAAGAAAATAAGAAAAGAAAAAAGGGGGAAATGCTGCTATGGAAGGAATCACTGCTTCAGGAACACATAGCCCTCAGGAGAGAATGGACCATGCTGCCCTACAGACCCCTAAGCAGGAAGCAAACATGGATTTTCTTCTTGGTTTATAAACAAGAGGGAAAAAAACAAAAACCAAAAACAAACCTATAAACCATGTCTGTTACTTTCTCAGTTTGCAGCTTGTTCATGCATGACTGTATTTTAAAGACTGAATCCTTCATTTTTCTTTTCTTCTTCTTCCTGAATTTCCTCTTGGTCTCTTCCTCAGTTCTATCTTCTTTGCTCCTTTTTAATATCTATTATATTGTGATCCCCTATTTTTCCCTATATCCCTCTTCATTTCAGTGAACAAAATGTCAAGTGGCACCAAAAAACCTACTTCTAAACTATTCTCTGTCAGTTATCCCAATACCATCTTTCTTGCATTTTTCTTTGTTTACATATCTTTAGAGATTTGTGGGCACTGAAATAATGTTTTTAACCCAATTTAGGTTTTATGCAAACTCCACATTAATCAAATTATGCTGCGTTACTTCTAAGATTCTTCGCTTTTTCTTCTTTTTATTTGCCCATTCTTTCTCAGATAATACAATAGGTCTTTATTATTTATTTTGACCTTTTGGCATTCTTACTTTATTATCATTTTAATAATGCCATTAGCTATTCCCTAACCTTTCCAGTTGCCCAGAATCCCATATCCATTGCTCACACCAGCCATCAGTGGTTACTTATTACAATTCTGCATTCATTTTCTCTTCACAACAAAGGCATTTACAGTCACATTGAACCAATGATTCCTCTTCGGACACTCACTCCACCTCTGTCCTTTCCAGCCGCCACTTCGTTCCACAATGTCTGGCACAGAACGCAATGCCAAAATACAATTTATATTCATTTTGGTTCATGCATTTACAAAACATTACTCACATTTAGGATGCCAGAGGAAGAAAAAAAAACAAAACACAAAAACTTTTACATTAACTTGTCTCAGTGCAGGAGCATTACCTACTTTAAGTCATATTTTACCCTCAGTTGCAATGGAAATTCAGCACAATTCCAGTTTGAATATGAACAAGGCATAGACAAAGAGAAACAAAACCCTGCCATAAGTTACTAAATGGACTTGATTCTTAAATACAACACATTGCAAGTGGCCATGACAAAACCTGTTTACATTTGGTCATAGCACTGCCTTGAGCTCAGCCAGAGAAGCAGGTTAAACAAACCTACATCACATTCAGCCAGTGTTTGTAAATATCTCTACCATGCACCAGTTACAAGGCATATGGTTTAAAAAAGTTCACTTCCAAACATGTCAGAGGCAATTAAATATGCATGTTATGTTAAATACAAAATACGGTGGCAGATACAACCCTGCAAAATTTTTGTACATCAGCATTATGAGAATCCATGAACCTTCAGTTCAGACACTTCCTTGCTCCACTGTAGAATCCTCTATTTTTCAAAGGACATAAACACAAACAATTACATATTTAATGCAAATTAGGTACTTAATAACAGATTATATTGTTCGTTTACACTTCTATATAGAAACCTGCCATTCTTCAGATTAAAACACAACTCTGAGTTAAGTAAAACCTTTTGTATTTTCTTTGGTCTGTCCTCAGAGTTACCACATTTCAGTCTATACAACACAGATTGCAGAACTTTCACTTTGTGTCTCTATTAATAGTGGTTTACCCCAGTAAATTAGCTCTATGGGTTTAATGCTGCCCTCCACCTTCTGAATCAAGACATTGCAATAGTGCAGTCAAATCCAACAACGGAATTTTCAAAATGTAGCATGCAAGATATGTCAGTTTTCCTAAAATCTTAAGAACACCAACATTCAGCATTTACTATTTTCAAAATGTTTTCCATTCTCCGAGTTCCTGCCTCCATTCTCTTTATCAATACTTTAATACAAAAAAATCCCAAACTCTTCAGGAAGTCAGTGGTGTAGCCCACAATGCACCTTCTGCTTCCTGCACAAGACAGACAACGCACAATTTTCTGTCAAAACACTATTTAAATTAAAAATGTGACAGTGCTGATGTTCAGTAAGGGGTTTGTTCCCAGATCTGCCCATCCCACCCCACTCTCTGTGCTTTTAAACCAACACCTGCTTTTAGTATTTTTAGATACTCCAGTTAGTTCTCAGTCTACAGGAGTAACAATTCAGGACTGCTGTGGTTCTGGCAAATCAACCCTGTGGTAAAGGGAAAGTTTCCACCTGGACTGCACATTTATTTTGTGCATTACCTCACCACCTCAGCCTGTCCTTCATCCACACAGCACTTTTCTACAAGATCTGATTAACATTCACCCTCTGGATGTTTTCATTGTAAGAGGATGTTCTAATCTGAAAACCATTTACTTCTGAATACACACTGCTGAATTACGGTGCCATCAGCAGAAGTGCAGCTCAGCCTCTCTTCTAAACATTTCTTCAGGCTAGAACACTTCCACAGAAATGCTCTGCAGTTCAAACATTTATTACCAGATTTCAAAGTAAAATTAAATTACCATCACGGATACATTATGTTTATTAATAAAGTGTCACAGAAATATTAGTGAAAGTTAAACAGGTAACACAGGGATATCAGGGAACATAAACGCTCAAGTTCCAGTAGCAGTGCTGGCTCTGCCAGGTTACACATCCCATAAGTCTGATGGAATGCACTGCACACCATGTATCAAACTACACAGTCAGGAAGAAAATTAACTTCTGAAAATCTGGTTGAGATTTTAATTCTTGTGAAAAGCAGAAAAGTGAGAATCCTGATTGTTTGGACTCTGAGTGAGTGTTTACAGAGGTGCACAAAGGCAGAGTTTTGAACAGGTGACAGGCACAAATGTCACTGAATCAATCTCTGAATATGAAGTCAGAGTCTCAGGGAAACCAGGAGTTAACACAAGCTCTCTCCTCTTAAGAAAGCCAAAGGGTCCTGTGTTTTCTCTGGAACATGAAGGTTGTTGTGGCATCTTTATTCCCCACTGTCACATGGGAAAGAAGCTCCAAACCTTCCAGATGGAAGGCAGCAGAAACAGCTCCATAAGCAATTTAAATCTAGGTTACTTTCTGGAGATTTCACTCCTCTCTTTGATTCTTCACTCACCCTCACACCTGACATCTCTCCACACAGACCTGAATGTTTAATGTCACTATACCCAGAGCTCTCACCTTCAGTTCAGCTGCCATTATTTCCTCAGCTCCTTTTTCATTTCTGTATCCTGTTTACCCACAGAAAACATTTCGTTTTTTTAACAAACAAAACCCCCACAAACAAAAATCCAAACAAACAAACCCACCCCAACCCAAACAAACAAATCCCAAAATACTCAATTTCCAAAAAGCACTTCTGTTACTGAATTTTAAACAGGCAAAATCTCCCCTCTGAGCAGGGATTGCAATCTTAAGATTTTTTGCTATCCTGGAAAGAGCTATTAAGATTGGAAAAGGTCTTGAAAACATTCAGATTTTAGAGAAACATGTCTCCTATTATAAGAGCTTTTTGATCACAAGTTAGTGTAAGGCCAGACTTCTCATTTTTAGGAGCTGTGAAGAAATAAGCCACACTATGCTGTTATCTTTCTTTTCAAGAAATCCCTCCAGAACACATTTAGCTTATACTTGTTAAATCCCCGGGTTGTCAAAGGAATGTAAACCAAACTGCAGTGTTGCTGTGAGGTGTTTCTAGACTGAAACGCTCGATCAGTTATACAGATAAAGCACCTACATCCCACTCTTGGACATTTTTCCACCATCCTACTAGAGGTTTTCCATATAAACCTCCCCATTAAGGAAGCCAGGATAGCAGTGAGTACGGCATCACACCTAATAGGATTGTTCAATACCAAGTTAGAGGACAGATACATTGCAAAGACACAGGGATTGTTCAGTCTTGTAAAAAGAAAAAAGCTAAGGAATGATCTCATTACAGACTGCAACAACTTGAAAGGGAGTTAAACTCTCTTCAGTAACAGCAGATGGTGTAAGAAGAGAAAACAGCCACAAAATGTGTCTTGAAAAATCCAGGTTAGGTATCTGGCAGAATTCTACCCACTAGCAGCACTGAAACAGGCTGCCTGGAGGGGCTGGTATATCTCTGGCCTCAGATTCCACTACCCAAAACCAAAGCTGCTGCCCTGATAGAGCCTTAGCAATAATCCTGCACCGAGCAGGAGACTGGATGGAGTAAATGGCCTCCTGGCAACTCTCCTAAACAACATTTTAATTTGTCTCTGGTAATCTACATCTCTGAAAATAAGACCCATTTCAGTACCACATTTTAATGAAGATTCCAAGCGAAAAGTAGATTCTGATTTATGCCATTCTGCAGCCTGACTCATAACCAACACTATCACCCTCTCCCATCAGTCATAACTTGTGGGTGAATTCACTCAAACCAACTTAATTCCCTATAATGCTTTTGTTGATATCAATGAAGTCTGAACAGGCACTAATTAAAGGATTAGTGGTCAAAATCTACCTTTAACATTCCAAGATAAACAATTGATATGGGATACTTATTCCTACCTTTTTACTGAGAGAGTGCAACCTAGACATCCAATTTAGGAACTAAGTTTCAGCTACCGCAAACAGAAACTTTCCTCAAGATTTAAGAGATTCACTTTGGGGTTAGGCTTTTATTTTGTTTAAAAACACCAACACAGAGCAATTCAATTTATTTTTTTTCCTCCCTGGAGTCCAACTAAAATCAATTGTCAGGCTCTTGAGGAAGGATGGTGTTGACTGCCCCTCCTTGTCGACTGCAAGAGCGCACAAACCACAGCGCAGCACAGCGCTCATCCACACATCCTCCTGCTAACAGACAGGCAGCAACCAAACCACTCCGTGTGTCCCAGCTGCCCTTTGGGGCCTCTGCAAATCCAACAGCTGGAAATAAAGTTCCAGTAATCGCAGTTAGGCAGGAGAAACCAGCCCGCAGATGAAACGGCCAGATGTCACCGAGTAAAAACTCTGAGATTTCATCACCTTATTACGTGTAGGATGGTGCCTGCACACGGTGCACAGAGCCCTCAGCACCACACAGCTCCACCGCTGATTAAAAGCAGAATATGAGTGCAAAACACGAGTTTCACCGTGACACCTTCTGCTCCAAACACCAAACCAGGGAACTGAAACACCGGCTGCTGGCTGAGGGCTGCACCTGGATGGCTCATCCCAAGGGACCCAGATGGTTCATCCCAAGGGACACAGATGGTTTTTATCCCAAGGGACCCAGATGGTTTTTATCCCAAGGGACCCAGCAGAGCAGCTGCCTAAATCAGAGGTGGGAGGTGCGGGACAGTATCCCGGTCCCCGCCCGCAGGGACATCGCCACCTGCCGGGACACACAGCGGGGATGGGAGGCGGGATGGGGCTCGGGAAGCGGGATGGGGCTCGGGAGGCGGGATGGGGCTGGGGAAGCGGGGATGCTGCGCTCGGAGCCAGCCGGGCAGCGCTGTGCGGACCGAGCCCCTGATGTGGGACACCGACACCACCATGCCCGTTCTCTATCCCAGCTCTGTCCCACACGCCTGTCGCCTGTCTCCCTCCCTCCCGCGGGGGGATGCCGGGGGGCTGGGAGGGGACAGCGGGGCGGTTCCTGCTGCCACCACACTCCTCCTCATCATCATGATCACCGCACGGGGCTCTGCCCGAGCCGCAGCCCGTCCCCGTGTGTGCCCAGTGTCCCGTGGCAGGGCTGGCCGTGCCCCAGGCCGGGTGAGGGTGTCCGGGGCGGGGAGGGAAGGACAAGGACAGGCCACGTCCCTTTGTCCCTCCGGCACCGCCCGCCGCCGCTCCGGGCAAGGGAAAGAGGGCGAAATTAGGAAATTAATTAACACAACCGTCGGGTTATTTTCACTAACAACTCTAAAAGACCGGGGGAAGGGGCAAACCAAGCAACGCGTGTCTCCTGCCTTGAAACACCCAGCGAGTGTCTCTCCCTCGCCCCGCACAGCCCCAGCGCCCTCGGTGCCCACTGCCCAATCTCCCTTTAAAAGCGCCTCATACCGCAAAAAAAACCCTTCTAGAACTGCTGTCATCGCACACTGAATGCTTACAGGTATTTGGGGGAAAAAGAAAGAAAATCCAGAATAAACTACCTACCCAAAGTGTTGGGACCATAAGTACAAGCACAGCAAAGCCACCAGGGGAGAGCATTTATGGGCATTTTTCACTGGAGACAGGAGTTGCTGGTCTGGGTGGACTTGATGTTATAAATACAGCCTTAAAACTGACTGCAGTGTGCCCCTCTGATAAATAATATTGCATTTCATGACGGTTCCTGTATTTACTTTGTTCTGTTCTGGTTTATGCAAATAAATTCAGCACAAAAGAATAAAATTATGAAGTAAGCGTTTCTTTACGAAATGAAAAAATACCTCCTGGCGATGAGACCATTCGAGAGAACTTTTCACAACTGGCCTGGATTTATGCTGACAGAAATAAAATTCTGCCCATGAGGAGAACGATGTTGCTTCTAAGCTTCGTAAGTTAAAAGGGAAAATTAGAACCTGAAGTGTCTGCATTTCCAATTTTAAATAAGATCTTTATTTAACTCTCAGAAGAAAAGCCAAAACTTGCTCTTTCCTTTTTTTCCTTTTTATTTGGAACCACATAAAACTGATATCCAACCTTCAGCAACCTTATTACTAGTAAATAAAGGGACTGATGAGGCTAATGAAATACAGGGAGTGTGTCCATATTTTTCATTATAAACTATTATAAAAGGACAATACCCTTTTTGTACTTTTTCTTCTTGTTGTTATAATTATTTGTAAATAGAAATCTCTTTAATTTGAAGTAACATAGTAACAAAAGTAGAAAAAAAGAAAAGCCTCCTTCCCTTAAATAATCACTGAGACTAGCACAGTTTCTACTTTAGATCAACTTAAAAGCTGTTTGAAAAATGTACCAAAACACAGGACCATTATGATCACATTGAATTTTTCAAATGAATGCAATGCAGACAACAATTATCAAAAAACCCACATCTTTAGAATATTACAGTGCTCCACATTCAAAAAGGGAAGTCATTTCTCTCTAGTAACAATTCCTAACAAGACCAGAGATACACAAAATTCTGAACTAATATGTTTAATCTCTTTTGGTTTTTTTCCCCCAAAGCATTTCCCTTATTTCTTTAGTCAACTTCACTTAACTTTTTTGATTTAAACTTCCCTTTTAAACACATGCTTAATGCAAGCAGCAGGAGAGAGTGCAGAGTAGAAACACGAGTCAAAATCAACTAAAATATACCAAAAATACACTGTCATTGACTACTCACACACTGCTGCCAAAAATACCAACAAAACTCACATTTATTCAAAATCAGTCGTGAATGTAACAATATTCACAGAATTAACATATTTATCTGGCCTATCTCATAGCTTTATAATGCTACAAGAAAGATTCATCAGAAAGGGAAAAAAAGGACAATACAAATAATTTTTTTTCTAATTCAGACTTTGTGTAAAAGCAGCACCCACGAACTGAAGAAACCATCACTGCATTCTGAGTCAAGGATCTGACTGTTAATTAAGAGATTTTGAAAAATTCAAAAATCAGGAAAATTTTTAACCTGTCCCTCTCCAAAGCAAAATCATTCACTTTACAGTAGAATATTCAGAGAGTTTTATTCCACCAGGAAGAAAATAAGTCTAAAAATGAGAAAAAGCACATTTGATTACAGGAAACTGAAGGTAAAAGGAAAAACTTATGAAAACTCTTATTTTTGAAATTTTCATTATTTTGATAAAAGGAGAATCAAGTGAAACAAATACACTCTCAGTGCACCCCAAAAGAACATACTGAAGTTTTTATTAACAACAACAACAAAAAATTTCCCAGTCAGCCACTCACTGTAAGATGAAACAAAGTCTATGAATCACAAAACCAAAATCCCAAGTGGTTCATTTGACTTGCAATCGTCACAATGGTCTGCCTGCATTTCAGACGTGATACACAAATTTTGGAAGGCAGGGTAACAGTATGAGGTTGTAAGGAGACCAGAGCTCAGGCAAAACAGATAAATCTTGATTTGAACAGAACACATTGTTTTAAGAAGTACTAAGGAAATTCCACTACTAATGGATAGGAAAAAAGAAAGTATATAGCATAATATGAGTGTTTTAATTTTTAAAACAAGGACTCAATTTTTTAATTTACCAAGATACCTTTAAGTTTCAGTCTTTTGTCTCATATGAATTGTTTGATATCACTGGGTTCACTTTGAATCTCATTTTCCCAGCCACTTAGTGATTTCAGCAACACTGCCCAGTTTACAGACAGTACTGCTTAGAAGTTGTCAAGTTTGGTGTCAGACAAAAAATTAACACAGGCTAAGATGTCAATCAGCATCAAAAAAAAAACCTAAAATGAGGTGTTTGATAAATTTTTGTACTTTTGTTGGCCAGTTTTGAGGTTTTTTGGCAACTCAGCTGCCTTGAGGTTCCACAGTGGTGTGAAAATATGAGATTTGTGCAAGGAAGAAAAACTCTGCCCAGCTGAGTGGAAGGCTGAAGCATGACACAAAGAAACCCACTGGCATGAAGGACCTACTGAAAAAAAAAAAAAAAAAAAAAAAAAAAAAAAAAAAAAAAACCAAATCCAAACCTTCCACAGAACAGGATGCAATTAACAGCAAGACACAAAGCTACAGGAAAACAAACCTCATGGAAATACTTACTAATCTTCAAAACGTCTTCTGCATCAACAGAGAAACTTTCCAGCCACAGTGGCCTGAGAAACTGATCCTTGAATGACATTTATTTGAGTGCACCTTCATCAGCCAGGATGTACCCTGCACAGATTCTCCTCTACCTTCACCTAGTCACAAGGGACATCCAAAGGCTTATGTAAGTCAGGCTCTTCTGCAGTCACTCTGTCCATGATATCCCACAAAGAGAAAAGACCCAAAAGTTTTTCTAGTGCCACACATTAGCTAACTATTGAGAGCAGAACAAACGAAACCAAGGAGGCTGCCAGCAGCCTGGGTAGGCAGCAGTGCAGGCTAATGAGACAAACTACTTTCAGGCTTTTGAAATATAAGAAAGGAGGCATTTTCCTCACTTTCACTTGGATTTTTTTTTTTGATTCTAACTCAATTTTTGGTTGATGGAAAAACTCTCATTAATCTCAGTCACACAGGCTCTAGCTTGCCCAGCACAACACCAGCTATTAGGGGAGCAGGGAATGTTACCTTTCTCTCCTCAAACACTGATGAACCAGTTTCCATTACTGAAATGATCAGCTTGAGTTGTTCAAATGACCATCAGAGTGACCACTAAGAAAAAGCCAAGTTATCCACACCAGATTTCCAACTACATGCCCAGAAGTTTAAGATATGGAGTACACCCAGCCCTCAAAGAAATCTAATGTTCCTGAAGAAACCCAGGGATTTAGAAAGCTGTCAAAATTAAAGACAGAATCATTATTTTTCCAATCAGTCTTTTAAATTTTGCCTGCGTTTTACTAACTTTTGCCACGTACAGAACTCATTGAGTTTCGGGGGTTTTTTGTTAGAGTTGTTTCTCTTGTGGTTTGTTTTTCCTGACTTGGTTTGGTTTCTTTTTTTGACAATTATCTTCTACATGACAGTAAAAAAATGCCACAGCATTCCCTTCTCTAGCTACAAACAAAACAAGATAAAAGTGATTTCTGTTACTCTTCTACTGACTGTGTGAAAAAAAAAGACCAAAAATTTCAAGTCCATAAACCTGACTAATTAACACGTAAAGACTGAGTCACAAGCTGCATGACTGCAGAACGATGGATTGAGATTATGTCACTAATGTATTTATTTTTTTCAAACTTCACAAAAAAAAAATCATGGAGCAGGAGTCAGATACATCTTTCTCCCTAAAAAATGATGCTGAAACCAATATAATTCCTCCCATGAATATGCAGACCAGGGTTTAGACTGTAGTCCTTTTGTCCTGTATGAATTATCCATCACATTTCTCTTGTATATTATTAAAGTGACTTGCTTTATCCTCCCAACCCCCACATCTGTGCTGCAGTAATTTATGTGAATTACGGTTAATGATCATTTGCATTATGCTTAATCAGCATATCAATAATATACTCTGCACAGAGTAAGTAGCTCTTCTTTCTTTCCCTTTTAATGAAACCTATAGAAATGGAGCTGGGGCTTGACTGATTGGCATCACAAAAAGGTTGCCTGGGCAGGTGCTGGGGATGGTGGCACAGGACAGAGGCCTTGTGGCGGCTGCCAATCATGCTCAAGCATCAGCAAAACCTGCTATTATATTTTTTAATTCTTGTGCCTTGCTATCTGGAGGGGCCAATGCTTTGTGCTGGTGGGGTTTTAATGAGCTTGACCAGACCAGTGCTCCTGGAGCCAAGGCTGTGGCTGTGTGGGATGGTTCAAGGAGAGATCACATTCTTCCAGGATGATATTACTCACCAGAGTCTAAACCACTGCCATTACAGTGTGCTCATGTGGGACACACAAACCCCTGAATACAAATGAGCTACAAGCCTTAACATGAATATTCAGGAATTTCTGGAAAGCTATTATTACATATGCCCAAAGTCCTATTTAAAGGAATAAAGAAGAGCTCTTGAATGCTGGAAACAAGAGCCAATCAATTTGGGTCATTTTGCCAGAAATCAATCAATCAATATCATGTATCAACAGGATAAAATTATTAACATAGTAAGAGGTTTGTTAAACACTTCAGTTAAACTATTTTTAAAAACTCTGTAAGTCACCAGCTTTGGTGTACTGACATTTAGGTGAACGCTGCTCCACGCTCGAGAGGAACTGGCACAGGACCAATATTCTCATTTGTGAGTCACAGCCTCCAGTGCAGCTCTATCAGCTTTACCTTGTAAATCACTGCTCTGCTATTAGCAATCTTTCAATATGATGTGACATCTTTATTATAATGTTTTTCCACTGAAGTTTAAGTTCATATTTTAGTTAGCTCAGAGACAGACACAGCCATATTTACCAGGTTTAATTAATTGACTATAAATAAAGGGCTGTAAGAAGGCGGCGCCTCTCTCACACGATGTTCAAGTTGTCACCATTTTACAGCAAAATGCCAATTTGGATAGGATAAACATTGTTATTTCTGTACTTTACATCTACATTTCAATATGTAAGCTTAAAATTTCAAGGTATTTCGATGACTGCAGTCTAAAGCCTCAGTTCTCTTCCAAATGCAGTCACAGCATATGATCTACATTAATTTACTGCCATGCGATTTTTAACTAAGAATTTCATTAACTTGTAAGAACATCAGTGAAATTCCATGATTTACTTTGGCTTCGACATCCGTGGATATGGCAGTAAATAGGAACAGCATGTACAAACACACGCAAACAACAAGTTGGGCTGGATTTACCTGACAAAAATTTGCAGAAGCCAATAAAATTGGCCTTGACAGATCCGGGGGCCCTTTTTGGTGGGGTAATGCAGCACATCTGTTTTCCTTATAGCCCCCATGATACCCTGCATCATTCCCTACCAACTGTTTTAGGCATCCAAACAGGAGAGACACAGCTGTAGGGAGCAGAGCAGCAGATCTGCACAGCTGCAAGGAGCTGAACAGAGCAGGAGAGCAAAGCAGAGGAGCAGCGGGAGCTGGGAGAGAAAAAATGCAAGTGAAAACAAAACAAAACAAAACAAAACAAAACAAAAAAAAAAAAAAAAAACCAACCCTGATGAGCTAGAAATTGCTGGAGAGTTCCCTCTTGGACATCCTGTTTAGAGACGTTTCTTATTGGGAAAAGTCAGCAGAAAAAGCAACTAGGAAGAAACCTGAACCCTCTTCCCACATCTTTCCCATGAGAATGGAACAATTTTATCCAGAGACGCAGAGAGAAATCCAAGCATAAACTCAAAAAATGAACCAAACCTTCATCCTTAAATACTGCTAAACACCTGCATAATGCTTAATATCAAGAAGGCACAACTTAAACATTAGCAAAGCAATCCCATGAGACAGAGATGCAAAGGCATTGTTAACACTGATTCTGTAAAGGTGATAAAGGTGAATGAACAGCTTGCCCAATGCTACTTAAAAAATGAAAGAATAGCAGAAGAAAGTCTCACAGGTACTTTCTTTCAACAAAGAATTGATGGCTCAGCCTTCTCAGAGAGCAAGGGTAGCTCTGGACATGGGGGTTCAACTTGCCAAGTGGAGGGGTTTTTTTTGTTGTTTTTGGGGAAACAGAATGCAGGAATGCAAGAGTCATCCTGCATATCTGCACCATGTAATGCAGAAAGAGTGATGGGATGTTCCATCCACACACATTCCACAGAGACATGGAGGTGGGGAGTGAACACATATCAGCAACCTAGACAGATACGCACTATTTAGTCATCAATATTATGTTACCAAGATTTTTTTTATAAAGAATCTGCTGGCAAAAACTACAAATGATGGAGTTAGCAAAGCACAGGTGCTTTGAGACTGCACTTCTAAATCTTCCAATAGAACCTCCAGTTTCATTAGATCTGGATACAAGGTAAACAAAACAACCACCAACCACCTCCAGAATATTATTTAGACCTTTCTGTAGTAATACTTCAAGTCATAACTTGAAGAGTTCAGCAACAATTAAGCACAAAAGTTCCAAACAAGTACTTACATCAATTAACTACGTTCACACATTTTTCACCTTCCACTACTTCCATCTGAACAAATTAGCAAGCAACACCATGAAGCAGAGCCATGATCTCTTTTAGAAATACACTTTACCATAGAGAAGAAGCAGCACTTAAAGAGAACTTTTTGCTGCTGTTGTTCAGTGCACGTCTTGCTTTCATGTTTCTCCCCTAGCAATGAGCTCTTCCGGGGTTTACCTGCAGTGGGATGTGTGCTCTAAAGAGAAGGCCCCACAGCTGTGTAAGACATATTTTGCAAGTTGAGAGCAGATTATTTTTGAAGCTCCAAAGCCTTATTGCACGGTGTCCTCTGAAGAGGAAACAATGGTTAAATAGCACATTGGTCTGTAGCAGCACTTTTCCATTTCACACTCTAGTGAACTCACCCCATGCGACGGGTAGGAGATCCAGCCCAGCTCCCCTTGAATTGTTTTTGAATCCAGCAGATTAACTGCAAAAGAAGACACAAGGAAGAGGAATGAGTTTCGTTTGCCTCTGCGCAGTTAACCTCAGTTACCCATACCCAGAGCTGTGTTTATTTGAGGACCTTGTGAGCAGTTGATTTGTTCAGGTGGCCTGGCAGTGGAGCCGCACAGAAGAAAAAGACAGACAAATGAAAAGGATCGTCTTGTTTAGCTTAAAACACTATGCACAGCAGACAGGGCAACTTCTGAAAACCAGGAAAGTGACAAAAAACAAACAATGGATCACTAGCTAAATTAATTGCAGCAGGGGGTGGGAACAGAACTCCTCTATCAGCTGCACAAACCACAGCGTTTTCCCCTCGGATGCCTCAAATTTGGGTCACTGCATCTAACCGAAACGGTGAGATCTGAATATTTAAATCATTATTCGATTAAAGGCATGTATTTGGCATCTATAATTTTCTCAGAATGCAGGGATAAATAATGAAAGCTGATTAAAGTCCTTCCTGCAGTTCTTTCTTGCTTCTGATCTAATTTGTTCTCAAATTGTATTGCAGTAGTGTTTTCTAAATGTCATGTGTAACATATTAGATACAAAAGTAATTATTTACAATGTTACAAGTTCAGACAAACCTGCTTTTAAAGAGGGCCATCAATTGATTGCTAATCTTGCTGTTACCTTTTTTTTTCTGAGCCATGCAGTAATTTTCAGCATGAGAAGGAAGATTTTATTTGTAAACAGTCTGACAGACATTTTCCAGTCAATCAAATCTCAGTGGGTTTATACTTATTTTTAGACACAATGGGAATTTAAAATAAATACATACACACAAATTAAAGAATATTCTTCTTTGGCATTTATTTATTTGTTTTCCTACAAGTACAAAAACAAATTCTTTTCCTCATTTTGGCCATATAGTCTCCAAGTGCTTGATCACACACTTCCCTAAGTAACTACTTGTTTATCAACATGAAACAGAACAGGTGAATTTATACAAAATATTGTACAAAAGAAAATAGCCTCTATATAAACTAATGAAGTATTAATACTCAGCATGGCAACACTGTAATATTTATTACCTGCAATCTGGGCTTAGTTTTGCTGGGTGTGTTCACCACCCCCCATATCCTCTTTATTTTTTTCCCCTTTCAATATGGAAATTAATGATAATGAGAAATGAAATAAATCTCAGCATATGCTAGGGAATTTTGACACCTGGCAATGACAGATATATTAGAGGTGGCCACTGGAGAAACTTCATCCTCTGTTTGTCAACCTGAAGAGTTGTCACTGTCCCTATAACCAGATGGCTTGAGCATCGGTGCTCCAAGCAAACAGAAGAATAGGAAGAACAAAAAAAGAAAATCAGGGAGAATATCTATGAATCAGCTGAGTTAAGCTACTTGTATTATTTCATCATTCTCCTTTTAACTGCTGACTAATTTTGGACACCACTTAAAAAAAAAAACAGAGCTCTGAAGGCATTATTTTTACTGTTAATTAGGTTGTACAGAAGGAGACACAGGTGTACAGTATTAGAAATAAGACTGTGCTACAAAGAACCATAAATAAACATATTTTCTACATTTGTGTGCAGACATATTTGTGTTTTGTATGGATAGATGTGCACTGCTACACTGCCACAACTGAGCTGCTCTGCCATCTATGTGGGAAAAATGTTCCCCCTGCAGTTATACACCCCTTTAAAAGAAAACAATAGCATTATTTTATCTACATCAATAAACAAAATATCTTTACTAATCTTACAGAAAGAACCTAATCCAGTGCTACATGTTTCTTAGCCCTGAATCCAGTCCTCAATCACGAACACAAAGAAAAACCAGTCAGTCCTTTATTGAGCACACGTGGCCCTAGGCAGGCAAGGTTTGCATCCGTAAAAAGGAAACAGCAATAAAAATTCAGAAGGAAAAAGCATGCTTCTCCTTTTTTGTTAGCAGAAATTCCCACAGATTCTGCATCTCCCAGGATGGGACAGATCTGTGCATCTGCACTGCATGGTGCTGAGGGAAGAGTGACTCCTGAGGAAAACCACTTGGCAAGAAGTGGCTGAGGCAAACCACTCAGGAGCAAACTTAAGTGATATATTTATTCTTTCACAACGAGCTTCTTGAAAACATGATTGCAGCCACTCTGAAATTATTGAACTCAATCCAAACTCTTCAGTTGCATCTGCAAAACATAAGCAGGCAATGGGCCCACAGCCTGGTGGCAGTTTCCCCTCTCTAGATCTGCCCAGCATGGTCCAGCTTGTCCTCACAGGCATCACAACAGGACATGGGTGGCAATTAAATATTCAATATCCCCACCACAGGCAGATGTCTCTGCCATGGGGCAACTTGACACCATCAGGATCAAATCTATGAAGTCAAGAATAATTTTTCAGCTCCTCTCCTTCAGTCTGCTTTCCTCATCTCCTTCAGGCTGGAACCACTACTTTTCCATGCTCAAACCTGTGTCATTACATTTTAGAAGTTCTTACAAGGGAGCTTTTCACACTGGCTACAGGAGGCTTCTAGTTCAGATGTGTGTTGTGCTGTTCTTTAATAGTATCTAAAATGCAAAAAAAATTCCTTTCAAGTAGTAACCTGAAAAAAACCACCTTCCTCTTCCTGATAAAAAGTTTGTAGGGCACTCATTTTCCCTGTGATTTAAGAGAGTTAACAATAAAACAGACCTTAGAAGATGAAATCCTGGTCTCTAGACTAAAATGACTGGAAGAAGCAATGGTACATTTTGTCATTGTATATCGTAACACTACATATTAATCTGGAAACTGGAGGGGAAAATAGCATTTCCCTACACTAAGACATAAGAAATACATAAAGAATGGGTCAGAAAGCAATTGTCTGTTTTGGCTTTTTTCATGGATTTGGATGGTTAGGCAAAAAGTAAAAATGTTCCACCCAAGCACTTTATTCCTACATTAACTCATTACAACTTCTTTTAATCCTGATAGAGTCTTTAGTGTAACAAAATACCACCCTTGGTCAGGTCCATTTTGTGAACCAATTCATGAAATGTTTCATGAAGATTTACCCAGTCGGATCCTCACTGGCAGGCATTTTTCAGTGTCATCCTCATTCGTTTTTCCACATACTTTTACAGTTAAATGAAAGCAAATACTTAAATATCCCACAAATGCCTATAGTCATGTATTTACTAGATGAAAGAAGTTTATGAGTTTCTCACACAACTCATTTGCTCTCCTTGTACCAACTCCTCCTGCAAAACTGTGTGACCATCACTCAGCTGATTCCTAGAAAAATCTCTGAGGCTCACCAGCCAGTTACCAAGGGTTACTCTTAAAAAGATGAACAGTTTAATTGCTACTGATAATTCTTTCCAACAGAATGCCTTGGAAAGGATTCCTGGTTGTGCTGAGGAGACACGGAGGAGCTCTCATAAAGCCACTTTAAGTAAATAAATAAAGTGCTGTCTAACTGTCTCAGTGTCCTGCATTGGTTCCCATCATGTAATTAACTTGATTTAAAGCTAGTGGTAATTCTAAAGGAGAATTCACTGGTATTAAGATGAGCAGCCATGACTTCTGACTCTGAAAATTAGTGATCTGGTCCTCCTGTACAACAGCCCCGCTCACCACACTACAATGCATCATTTCTGCCAATGCAGCACACCCCTAAAATGCCAAATCAGAACATGTTCTCTTTCTAGAGACTCTCTCCTGCCTGATTCTCTTGGCCTTCCCCATGCACAGCCACAAGAGAAAGCATTATCAGCTCCCTCCATGTGGATTTCCAGGGGGTAGAACGAATCTCTTTCCAACATGGAGTAGGGATGCAGATGTGAAAGCCAAAGTTCTCTCACTCTCCCTCTCATGGCAACAAGCAGAAGATGAATGGAGGCTTGGGTGGAATATGACACTTGTGCTACCAGAAACTGCTTCCAGACTTGGGACTGATGCTCCAGGGCACACTAACAGCATGTTTCAGAAAAGAACCCTAAAACTAAAGTGATTCCTGAAGACAGTCTGAAAGCTGCAGCATTTCCAGAAACATGTGGAGTAATAACTGCTACAATGAACTGAAAACAGTATAAATACCTCCCACAAGAATGAAAATAAACAAACAAATCTTGTGCCAGGTAGAATCACTCTGAGATTCCCCTCACTGCTGAAGAAACGAGGAAAGCCTGCTAGGGAACACGATCCTGCAACTTGCAATTTTTAGAGAACCACCTACAAACAACTTCACCAGTGGAATGCATTTCCAAATTGTCTTCTTTACAAAGAAAATACAGAGCCAATGTCAAAAGATACATAATTTTTTTTTTCTTCAGCTAATTAAAGTTTTCCCTTATCATTAAAAAAAATGCATAAAAAAACCTCACACCACTATGTTGTCATCTCTTGTTTGGCAACAAACTTAGTGTTTAGAAACACTCTGGTTAGTTATTTAAAAAATGCTAACAAACAGGAAAAATTAAAATTGATATGCAACCAAAAAAAAAAAAAAAAAAAAAAAAAAAAAAAAAAAAAAAACCTGGTTAAAGTCTAATTGAAATGTGTCATATAATCCCAAGCAGCAAAGAAAATACTCTGGTAGAAAGTCAGCCAGAACTTGGTTTTGGGGTGGGACCGAGCGGAGTCAGCACAAAGCCTGATGTACATTTTTGGAATGGTGAACCCTTCCCAGCAAAGGAGGCTTGCACCTGTATTTACATCCACCTATGAACACAGATCTGAGTCTTCTCAACTCTCCACTGGCCCAGCAGTGGCAGCAGATCACCTTTGTGTCTTGGATTATTCTGGGGCTAGAACCAACATTTATAGACAGGCAGGCAGAACTCGGGCAAGGCCAAAGTCGCAACTTGATGCAATTTGAATTTCCAGCTAGGATCAGCTATCACACTGATGTTGCCAAAATCATGCTGAAACCAGCTAAGGCAGACCAAGAAACCTTTGGGAAGGGACAACAAATAAAAAGGTGTCCAACCGTGAAGCCTGGTTTTAAGCAGCCTGATTTGCTGCTTGCTCAATAATAAAAGTCAAGCCTCCTGTGATTTTATGGTCCTGCATTTCCCCTCAAATATTTTAGTGAAGATGTTAGCAACTGCTCAGAAGAAAATTATCTAAAAAGAGCCAGCAGAACTTTGCAGCACTTACCCAACCCACACGCCAACCGTTTGGCCCATTTACTCAAAAGCTGTTTCCCAAACCTGAGATTTCTGATGCAGCCCAAAGCCAGGCTGCAGTCCTGAGAGAGGCACAGCCCTGTGAGGTCTGCACTTTCAACCCTCCCTGCCTGCACTGTGACACTGCACAACACAAATATGATTTTGTGCAGAACATTCCAAATTTGGCAACTGTCATGTTCAATCTGTGGTCAAATTGCTGACTGAAGGACTCCACTGGGGTAGGGGCAAGGGATGAACAAGCAAACAGAAACCAAAATGAAGGACAAAACAGTTGCTGTAATACTGACCACAGGAATCTTCAGAAAAGACTGGAAAGACCAAGCCTCCATTATTTTCATTTAAATATTCAGTAAAAATTCTCCAACATTAAGAGATTTTGTTACAAATATCAGATGAAAAGACAAAAAACTAGAAAAATATGTCAAATTACCCTAGAGATTATTGCTTCTGCAGAACATAAAAGCTTCCACCATCAATTTGGATGATTTGGCAAATTCTAATTTTATGGCAGCTTCCCACAATTTTTGAAGAGGAAGAATTTAATTTTCCTCCTCCCAGATTTTACTCTTCTGATCAAACACAGTCCCCAAGAGCGTCTGAGGCCAGATTTAGATACCTCAGCTTTTCCTATAGCTGAAAAATAAGAAGCAGCCAAAGCAGCAAGCTCTCACTGCAGGTTTCTCTCCAAAGACTGCCATGAAGGAGGAAATACAGGACAGCAATCAGCAGTGCAGGAATGCCTATAAATTAAAATATCACCTGCACTCCATGCTAAGTGGAAGCTCTCCAGTGGTCTTCCTCTTTTTGCTAAGTATGGAGCCTGCCTGTGGAAAAGAGACAACCATCCACCCATTCTCAGTGACGAAAACAGGCAAAACGGATTTTTATTTCTTTTTTATTGCTTTGAAACATGAGCGTTCTCTTGATATTGTTAAAGTGGCACAAAGCTCAATTTCCAAGTATGCAAAAACATATGACTGGTGGTGGGCTGGAATGCACTGTTTATCAAAGGGGCCTAATAAGGTTTCAGTTTTATTAGGCTATTTCCTGTAAGTTGATATGTGCCAGTTCTTTTCATTAAGACAAGGATATAAAAATTAAAAATGGATTAACCTAATGGGTTCCAAATTACTGTGTTGCCTTTGCTTCTTTGCATTTTTTTAATGGTTCCAATTGGTCGTTTTCCAGTACCTCCTACAAAAAGCAAGAAGCAGAAAGCTTCAAGATACCTGAATTAGAGCTTAGCTGAACTCACATTCAAACACAAATCCTACAGATCTCATTCCATTCCACCACTCTGACATTAAATCTGATATCACTGAGGCACCATGTTAAATATGCAAATGCAAAATGGGGGCTACTGTGTTGAAAGGGAGTTTAAATTCCCTCTAAACCCCAAGGTTTTTTTCCCTCTCTCAAAGGGAAAAAAAAATCCCAGAAACTGTGGATGAGATTGAGTTACCAAAACCCTGCCAATCCCTGCCTTTTATCAGCCCAGAATAGAAGTGGCTCTCTTGTAGGATGTGTCATATTTGTCAGTCCCGTCGGGTGCCCAAACCCTGAGACACATAAAATGGCACCACATGTTATGTCTAGCCAAAACTCAGCAGCAAACATTACTCAAATCATTTCAGTAACTTCTAAAGCACTTCTCAGAAAGGTTTAACCACACTGCACATCTCTTTTTACTTCTACATTCCCTTGGAACAAAAAAAAAAGGAATTTCCAGTATTCACTAGTTTTACGGAACTGAGCTCTCTGAAGGTCTGGTAGATTTGGAGCGTGACAAAGATCCCCCTTGGGAAGACTTTTAGCAGCTTAAAGGGGAAAATAAATGTTGAGTCAGTGTCCAAGTTCACTTAAGGTAAGCTGAGAAGTCCAAACCTACTATGACACGCTCAGTTTCTAGAATCTGTGACACTAAAATTGTCACAGAAAAGACTCTTGGGCATGTGAAACACCCCTAACTAGAAGTTCCAAGGTTCCCACAAATTTTACTGCTGTTCAAACATATTCAAGGTCCTGGAATTAAAAAAAGTCCACAGCAAATGATCAATATCCCTTTGGAGGACAGAAATTTTTGAGACAGGGACCAGAACATAAGTCCAGGAAATGACTATTCATTTGTTAAAAAGGCTGTGATATCCCCCAAGTGAATCAACTGGCAGCATGCCACAACTCACAAAAAAAAAAAAAAAAATTGCTTTTAAGGAACTCCTTGCATGGGGCACAGAAAAACAAAAATAGAGTTGGGTTGGGCTTGGTTGAGTTTTGTTTTTCTAAGTTTAAAGCACAGAAGTCAAGAATCGTAAAACAATTCTGAGAATCCTGAACCACTGCATTTGGAAAGCCACATACTCAAGTGTGCCCTGATAATTTTGTCAAGCTTTTCTTCTCTACTTCCATGAACAAAGATCTCCAGCTTGCATGGAATGCTTGGATCCTTACATGGCTGCCCCAGAGATAAAATAAACCCACAGAACAAATGACTCAACACCATGGTGCAAACTGCAGGAGTAAAATGCCAATAGTATACGAAATCCCCTCAAATGTCATGCTGAGAAAACCAAGATGCTGAACCCATTCTTATTTTCCAATACAGTGATGTCACCAACATGATATTTTCATTGTTTGCCAGGTTAACAGAATTTATGGAGGTAATTAATGCAGAACATGTGTGCTGAGCTATCCGTATGAAAAATGGAATTGCCCCGACTTCATTTGCTGCCTTTGCAACCAAAACCCCACTAACATCTTTTTTCACTATTTCCATATGTGAGAAGCACAAATATTTATAACAAAGGTAAATGACTAAATGACTGCTCTATTCCCATCGACCCGCCAGACACTTTCATATTCAAGTCTTCTGCTTATTCTTCTGCTTCCACCACCTTACCACAAAGGGCTCGGGTTTACATTCTATTCCACAAACTAAGCATGTTCCTCACGCCTCTTCTCCAGTGTTTCTTTCCTTGGTTTGCATGGAAAACTTCTGTTTTAATTTCCTGAACACTCTCTGTCTAGCTCTGGCCCTTCTTTCAGGAAAAGCAATACCATGAAACATTCAATTCTTCTCTTTTGTCTTTTCTTCTGGGCATCTACAGGGTCAAAGCATCCCTCCCTCTGGTAAATAGCTTTTAGTAAAAAGAAGACTGGGCACACAGCCCTTCAAATCAGAAAAAGATGATCTTCGCCTTCTATTCTTTCTGGCTGAATGTTGATTTCTGGAAGGGAAGGGACAGAAAAAATGGCACAGGCCATTGGAAATGTCCATGAGAGGAAGGGTGGGCAGGTGGGCTGGGAATAAAGAACCAGATGAGCTTTCCCTACAGCTGGGTTTTCTTTGGAGAGTTTGGGTGAGCACAGAACATCTTCCACAGCTGGAACCACATACTCCAGGAGCACTCAAGCATTGCTGGGACATTTGTTTTCTGAGGTAAATCACAGGGAAAAAGGTTTTTGCAGGGTAAGGCCCTCACCGTCTCAGAACCTGTCTCAAGATAAAGGCATCAAGTCAGTTTTCCCTGTGAACATCAAGGCTGGGCAGACATAACTTGCCTTGGTTTTTCTTTTTTTTTTTTTCTTTTTCTTTTTTAAGGAAAGCGCTGTCAGAGCAAGATTAAAGAGAACGGTAAAAATGCCTTTACCCTTTCTTAACTGCAGCCTCAGTGGAAATTCACCACTGGTAAATCAGAGTCACGAAGCTTACAAATGTAAACAAAGCTCAGACTTTCAGGGAGGCACGGAATTTCTTAATTTGTGCCTTGCTCACTGTTAGGATCTCTGTCAGGGCTGAACTCTGGGTTCCTAACGTCAGTAATCAGAAGAAGTTTGGGGGTTTTTTTAATATTCAGATCCAATTTTCTTCATCTCTGCCTTCTTATTCTCTTCCTTTAATCCTTCTCTCCCCCTCCAAAATGTATCTCTCAAAAAGCCTTGCCACTTAAAAAAAAAATCAAGAACAAACCCCCTCTAGCTGCCTTCTAACTCTTCAGCAACTAAATTAAGCAATCCCATGTCAATTGTTGTTATTTGTTACTGCACAAAGTTAGTGGGAAGACTACCACAGACCAAAATATATTTTAGTACTTTAATTGTAATTTATTTAAAGAGTAACTTGTCACTCTAGATTTCCTGCAAACCCCTCCATACCTAGGCACCAGTTTAAAAGTTTCAGTTTTTAATTACTGTCCTCTCATGTGAGGCAGCTATACTTGAGCAGGTTTAATTATTGTTTAAAAAAAAAATGCCACGCAAATCTTTCTATCCAAATATAGATATAAAAACATTATGAGAAACTAGCTGGAAATAAAAAAAAAAAAATCACCATTCCCACACCATATTACACTAAACTGCACTGACTGAACCTTAACATTCAACCTATTGTTCTCTTAATTGCTAGCAAGTTTCAACCACTGTTCGTTTGGTCTGCTATTCTTCTTTCATCAATATTTTTCCTAGTAGACTAATGGGATTTTCCTCCATATTTTGCCTGAAACAGCAGGACATGGTAGTTAAATGAACAGAAAAAAAAAGGAAAAAAAAAAAGGAGAGCGGTACAACCGTTTCTGCTTACAATGTGTCTGATTTAATAACATCTCTGCAAATTTAAGGCTTTACGTGCTGGTGTTTCACTCTGGCTCCCCGTCACTCTCGCAGACTGGAACTTTTCTGTCACCATCCCAAGGTTTCTTTCAGGCAGGATTATCTTTATTTCTACATCTTTATTTCTTTCATTCATTCACTGCAGAAATTTGAAAGGAACTTTCAGTTTAAGGGACTGAATTTTAATCTTGCATCTGTTTCACACTGCAAAATGAGAACTGCAGATTGGATTTAGCGAGCGCCTAAGAAACTAAAAAAACACAAGACTGCTGCTGGGGAATACAATCCTAAGCCCACAAATTGCTACCACACTCTGTTTCCAAAATTACACTCCTGGGAGTTCATATCTCATCTTCTGAATTAACCTATTTTTGTTTAAAAGTTTTTGTTCTTGTTTAGAATGGTTTAAATATGGGGTATAAAAAAAAAAAAAAAAAAAAAAAAAGCTACTGCTCTGAAGTGTTTACAGAAATAAGGGTTACCCCAATGTGGTGAATTTTTAGGAAAAAAGATCATTTAACAGTATTCAAAATCACTTTTACAGTAGTAAACAAAAAAATTCTTCTACTTCACTCTATCATTTCTTAAGGGAAGTTTTTTGCTCCCCGCAAATATATTTTCAGCAATGCTTCAACAAATCTAACAATGCAAAAGAAATATTTCATTTCAGAAAAAGCACTCTGGATGCTGGAATTATGTTTTAGAAAGGCAGGGGGTTAGGGAGAGCCCTCTGCCCCACCACTGGAGATTTATCTAACAACTCTGGAAATATCCAATTTTGAACCTTAGGGTATCAGAATTACCTCCTGGGTTTCAATAGCAGCTCCACTGAGCAGAGCTTTGAACTTCACCATAAGTAAAGGCATGATTATTGCTCCAGTTACTTATTTATTTTTATTTTCTTTAACAGAAAAAAAAAAAATCAAAGAGCAGCTACAAAGCTACACGAGTTACAGGTATCTTATGGCACTAACTCAGGCTCTGTGTAAAACTCCACAAACAGGACTGTGGTATTTGGTAACAGCTCTGTAGTGACCCTCACTGGTGATAAAATCCAGAGCTCTGAAAACGAGAAAATGAACACCTGCATCTGTATTTCTTAACTTTCATCAAGTGGGGATTACACGAACAAGAGCAATTATAGACATTTTCCTAAAGGAAAACTTGCAAGTTCTCCAAAAGAATCAAAAAGAAAGTATACTAATAGCAATTTACCTAACTCCAACAGAGAATAATTTAAAAAAAAAATTCTAACTAATTTGTACATCCTCCCAGCTGGGAATGAAAAATTTCAGTTCAGTCAGAATGCACTCCTGATTTGCAAAGCTTTTGTGCAAACCACTGTAAACTTGGTGTGCCTATTATCTGCTTCATGCTTGCCCATCTGGTGGTGCCTTTTTTCTGAAGCTGAGGGTACAGAAGAGTTCTGACCCATTTCTCTGCCCTGAGTGCTTCACTGGGCAGCAAATACGTTGTGTCCAAATTAACTGCAATAGGAATTAATTGCTGTGTCCAATTTGCACATCCCTGTGTTTCAAACACCTGCTTTAAGTTTGCTATAGCCAATGGAGAGGGTTTTTTCTTTTTAATATACTATGCTGAAATAGTAGTATGTCAAGAAAAAGCCCAGTGACAAAAAGTAAAGAAAATAAGTTATTCCGCATTTTTACAGTTTGCTATCAAAAATGTTGTCAGAAAATGACGCATTTACCCAACTTCTCCTGGCTTTAAAACCATCATGGTGTGAATTTTAAAACAAGTTTATTATTTGTCTAATCATACAGCTTAAGATTAAGCACAGAAGCTTTGAATAAGACAGCTGTATGACAAACAGTCTCTAGCCCTCCATGACTCTGAGCTTTCAGAAACTAAATTTTAAAAGGTATCACATTCAGACTTCTAAACCTACTTTTAAGTTCTTCTGCAGATGAGCACTCAATTGCAAGCCAGGGGCAGCAGCAGGAATAGTGTCATGAGAAATGAAGACTTACCCTGACCTAATGATACATGACATAGAGCAAAGTAAGATTTGTAAAAAGCATTTCCCTCTTCTGATTCTATTGAAAAGTTCCCAGTATTGTCAGCCTTTCCCAAAATCACACGCAAGACTTGGGCAAGAATTTTGTTCCATGTGCAACCAGCACACTTTTCAAAACCACATCAAGAGCTGTCACTACTACAAAGGCACAGTAAATTGTCTTTAGCAATTTTAAGTGTTAACAGAGACCAGCTCGGATAAAAATGGTGCATTTAATTGAGTGGCTCTGCAAAGTTCTGAGAGTGTAATCAATGCTGGAAAGATGAAACTGCAGTCCCAAATCCAATACAGACTGAAAAGAGAGGCTGATTGGAACCTTCTTACTGTAAACCCAAAACAGGCACTTGTTTGAAGCCAAGTACTGTAAGCACATTTCCCATATTGATCTTTTGGTAGCTGTGTTCACAAGAAATTAATTTTATGCTAGATTGAGAGGTTACAAGAAGTTTCCTGTCTGCACAGTCAAAATATTATTGAAGCAATTCAGGTTGTCAGTAAAAGCTTAAACAAATTTGCTGATAATCCTGTTAATGACCTAGGTCAAGTGTTAACTGTTGTGGGTTATAAAACAGTGAAATTAAGGTGGCTGGTACCCTCAGGCAGGCAATATAGTTACAGAAGAGACTGAGGAGAAATTATTAAATTAGAAAACGACAGAACTCATTTGATTTCGTGATACCACAGGAATTATTCCGAAAGAGAACTGCATCCTTCTAAGGAAAAAGAAACACAATTCTCACCAAGCAGAGAATATCCAACAGAGTGGAACAGGAGAACCTGTGGTTTCTGTGCACCTATGGGGCTCAGTCTGCAAACTCCAAACTGGAAAAGTTGGATGTTAAATCTTCCTGACATTTTCCTGCCCCGCAGAAAACGGCACACACCTTTTACCAGTGAACAGAGATAAATCTGAGCTTCAGAGAACCTCCTTGAGCTCCTGTGATTCTGTAGGGAAAATGCAGGCAGATTTCTCATGGCAGAGAGTTTGAAACTCAGGGGAAATTTTACTCTTTATCCAGAAAAAACTCTAAATAAAACTTCTCTGGGATGAAGCAAATTAAGAAAATCTCAAACTTTCCAGGAAAAAGACAAAAAAGGAATGTACCGAGCACCACAAAGTGCAGTAAGCCAGCAGTTTGTCTTCAGCCCCTCTTTCATCCTTTTCTCCCTTCATCCCATCCACTTCCACTGTAGTATTACTACCACCACCAGTCATCAGTTTTAATATTAATTGCAAATGTTAAGTAAAGTTGGAATTAAAACAAGAAAAATAATTATTTCAAGTCAAATAAATTCAGGAGCTACTTCTCTGATAGCTCTACCCACACTCTTGTTACGTGCCCATTGCAACATTTACATCCCCTAGAAGTTAGACTAAGCTGTACAAACACACCAAAAATTAGTTCCATCCGTTGTTAAAACAATTTATGGGGAGAATTTCAACAGTAGCTTTAATATAAAATGTAAGGGAAAAGGTAGACATTTTTTATCTACATGCCTACATTAACAAATGCTATCCAAAAATATCTTTTTTTATTCTCAGTGGTGGAAAAAGAAACTTTTCTAAATACTCCAGAGAAATGTAGAAACATCTATCTCTAGTTTTGGAAGGAAATTTATGGAAACAACAGCAGAAATTTAAATAAAGTGGTTAGAAAAAGATTATTTGATAGAGAAAAACATCATCTTCAACATGATTTAAAGCTGCATGCTAACACTTGTTCATCAAATTAGTGGATCACCAAATTATAATAATTAAGATTTCTAAACTCACACAATCAATCTGTATAATGTAAATAGAAAAGAAAAAAAAATTACTGAGCTTTCCTAAATGTGGGTTTTAAAAAAAAAAAAATTAAAAGCCTTTTAGAGCTGATCTCTTTTCTTAAAAGAAACTGTCAGTATTCCTGTTTTTGAAATGCCTAGCGAAACATACACTTAAAAAAAAAAAAAACAAACACTCAAAAGCAGGTCACTCTCCAGTAACTGCATTTTTAGTGTTGTTTTCACTACCAGTTTTGAAAATATTGCTCATTCTGTACAAGCTTCTGAAGCTGAGAGGAGAGAAGGGAGGCAGCATTTGCTGGAAGCTGACTTGGACAAGTGTACTTAGCATGCGTTCCGTATGATACCCATATTTTCCCTCCTCTCTCAATTCTCAGCACCAGCGACTCGAAACAAAGACACAAAAAGTGGGGGGTTTTTTTGCAAACTGGAATGCTCCAATATATCTCTGGCATAGACACTCTCAGTTTGCAGAATGTGTCTGCCTGCCACTGCCATGGAGGCAGAGCTGCTCCACTGACTGACAGAACCCCAACCATTCCCTAAGACAACAGTAACCCCTAGTCACACTCTTGCTTTCATTTCTGAAAATCATTTTTGAGACATGACAATATTTACAAAATAGCATTTATCTGGAGGTTTAAAAGTGATTGCTGAATGCATACTCATTAAAAAAAAAAATCAATAAATCACTTCATACAAAACAAATTTACATAAAACATACAAACAGATGACGTACTGCTCTTCTTGTATAATGGTACTGTAATTATTTCCTAGCAATGAAAGCAACTGACTAAAGATTACTCAGGATTTGTAAAGTTTGCATCTTTCTGTATTTATTTTTTACTCTGTTTCTTTTTCCTTCCAGAAGTCATTTAAAGTTGTTATCTCACTGCCTTATCGCACAAGCATCGCGAATATCAATAAGTCCATCAACATTATTTGTAAGGGAGAAACAATTGCTCTGACAGATTTTCAGAGCTTCTCTGCACAACCATCCAACTCAAGCAGGTGCGAGTTTTACATGGTTATTGGGTGCTAGAAACTCTTCACAACCTCTGCCCTCTAGATTTTATCCCTACAGATAATTACACTGGACATCCTGGTCATACCGAGTGCCTTCTATGTGCAAGCAAGCAGAAGCTCAATTTCTTTTTTTTTCTTTTTTTTTCTTTTTTTTCTTAATAGGGAAAGGACAGGGCTCTTTTAGGGTTTTTTTCCCCAAGTATTTCAATCACTTTCTCAGTGTCTGGTTGTCACTATTTTATTTTTTTTTCCCTGAAACCTAGCATGGGTTTTCAGCAAATGTCATCTTAAAAATTAACACAGCAAAAGAAAATAAACCACTCAGTCTTTATTTCCGGAAAATTACACACATTCACATACACACACACCACACAGAGCTTTAACACTTTGACATACATCCGACACAAACAACACGATCCGATACAAATCCGCTAAAGGAAACCGGGAGGAGGCTTTACAGGAGAACGAGCTTCTTTTGCCTATTAATTAAAAGTTTTGAAAGCTAGGACGATCAGCCGTGCAGAGGAGAAAGGGAGCGGAGTTATCCCCGGGCGGAGGGCGGCGGGGGCAGCGGGGGCAGAGGCTGCTGGCCCCGGGCACCTGCCGAGTCCCTTCCCCTCCCCGCCGCTGCCGCCTCGCCCCGGGGCTGCGGCTCCGGGCTGCCCATCGCTGCCGGGGCTGCTCTGCCCCCGCCAGCTTTGCTCCAGGGAGGGCACGGCGGCTGCCCGCCCCATCCATCCATCCATCCATCCATCCATCCATCCATCCATCCATCCATCCATCCATCCATCCATCCATCCATCCATCGCCAGGACGAGCCCCGCGCTCCCGGAGCGAGGAGCCGCTGCCGCACGGGACCACCTTAAGGAGGAGCGGGGTGGGGGAGGAATAACGGGGGGAGAAAGGGGAAAAAAAAATAGAAGAAGAAGAAGAAAAAAAAAATAAACAGAGAAAAGGGACTAGGTGAAAGGAAGAAGGAGGCATGAAGGGGCCACCCGGGCGCGGCGCGGCTCACCTTCGTTGCCGGGGCGGGCGCTCAGACGGCCGGCAGCGCCGAGCGCGGCGCGGAGCAGCAGGAGCAGCAGCGGCAGCAGCGGCAGCGGTGGTGGCGGCGGTGGCGGCAGGCGGCGGCGGCGGTCCATGTCGGCGGGGCAGAGCGCAGGCACAGCCGCATGTCTCCGCGCCGCATGCCACCGCTCCGCGCCCGCTCCGCGCCGCCGCCACCGGCCCCGGCGCCGGGACCATGCCCCGCGCCCGCCTCCGCGCCGCGCCCGGGAGGGGCCGCCCCCGCCCGGCCCCGCCGCCGCCGCCGCCGCGCTGCCCCCGCCCCGCTCCGCGCCCCGCCCACGGCACCGCCCCGCCCGCCGCGGCCACCGAGCGCCCGGCCTGCCCGCGGACCCGGGAGATGGCCCGGAGACCGCCCCCGGCCCCGGGAGATGCCCCGGAGTTCGCTACCAGCCCCGGGAGATACCCCGAGCCCAGCCCAAGCTCCGGGAGATGCCCGGAGCCCGACCCTAGCCCCGGGAGATCCCCCGCAGTCTGCGCCAGCCCCAGGAGGTGCCCCGAGCCCAGCCCCGGGAGATGCCCCGAGCCCAGCCCCGGGAGACACCCCGGAGCCCAGTCCCGGAGATACCCCGGAGCCCGCCCCCAGCCGCAGGAGATATCCCGGTCCCAGCCCCGGGAGATGCCCCGTCACACGGAGCGGGGGCTCTGCAATAGGGGCTGACGCGAGTCACGTAACTCGGGAGCCCCGGGTGGGTGTTGCAGGCAGCTCCGATCCGGCCGTGTCCAATTACCGGGCTCTCCCGGGCGGAATGCGGCGGCAAAGAGGCTGTAAAACCTCGGGAGTTCCAGGCTGCAGCCGTAGCTGGCTTGCCGGAGAAGCGCCAATTACATCGTTGGTCCCTTGGCTGCCCGAGGGGACTCCGGTGCAGCCCGCACCACAACTCTGGCACCAAGAACAGACTGACTTTGCCATCACTAAAGCAAACTGGGGCAGGGGCCTCCACCTAAGAGCTGCTCTCTGTAGCAGTGTGTAGCTCTACTCTAGAAGTTGCCATGTGAAATGAGGACTTTTTTAGAAGCGTTCTCTTCGTGCTTGCACCTTTCCTTCAGTCCTTGCAGCCCATCAGAGGCCCCAGAGTACCTGTCAGAACACAGAGCAGAGAAGCAGGCGTGAGATGCTGCTATTCCACTGCTCTCAGGGGGAATCGCTGCAGAGCAGCGCTTCCCAAGCTTCCTCTTCTGTAGATCGTTTTTTCACAATATGGACAACTTCCTCCCCAAGTGACTCGTCTCAGGTCTCCAGAGCCACCCAGCGTGGTTCTGTGGAAAATGGGGAAATACCTAAATAATACTGAGGTCAAATAAATACTTCCATCCAAACCAAAGTTATGCATCCTCGTAGCGCAGAGTCTAGCTCTGAGTCCATGTGCTCTCTGCACACACAGCAAGCAACAGGATGGGAGGAGAGAAGCCTTTGGCAACAGATGTGGAACTACATGGCAGAATTAACATCAAAACTCTTTGACAGCAGAGAAACCAATCCCCAGTTTTTCTCAAACCAGTGTGGTGAACATCTAAACAACCTCCTTCTTCGTTGTCCTGTGTGTCTTTTTGTCCTCAGGGTCACCAGGGCCAGCAGGACAGCTGGGAACTGCTGCCTGCAGCACCTGAGCTCCAGGTTTATCAAACAACACAGAATCATTAGCTTGCTCCAGCAGCGATGCAGCTTCCCTGCCCCCAGCAGCAGAAGAGGAGGTGCTGCACTGGTTGCAAGCCAGGACTCATGCCAAGGTCTCTCCTGCACAGTGTTGGCACCCCCCAAACATCTGGTTTAACTCTGCCAGGGGTGCACTGCACTGAAGGGGTTGGAAAGGTATGGAAGCCAAAGCAAAGACAAGGCTGTGAGATGTCATCTCAGACACGTTCCTGTTTCAGGAGAGCACAGGGGAGGACATGAGCACTAAAAAATAACATGATTTTAATCTCCTTTTCTGTTTCCAGACTTGATTATTCAATCAACCAAATTAAAGAATTGTCAAATATAATACCATTTGTTTCATGCCTCCAACCCTTCCTTTCACTCATATTTACTATCTACCCCATTTCCTCTGTGGTCAGACTTCCAAAAGATGGAAAAAATGCCCAGAGGTCTTGAGCAGGAAACCTCCAAGGGCAGAGGGAGGAGCAGTGTGGTCTGGTCATGCAGTTGACTATGGATGGCCCAGAGAAAAACATCTCCTGTCCTCCTTTGTCCTTCTCAAGTCTCATTTCACCACCCCTTTCCATTCATTGGTCAAAGATGCTTTTCCACAGCAAAAAGGCCAGAAATTCACAGTCCTCAAAATATAACTTTCCCTAATAATAAAAACATTTTTTTCTTTAGTTTGAAGGCTTTTTTGCCAACATTTTCCTCAGCTTTTTTGGAATACACAACTGTTTTCATTGTTTTCTGTCATAGGTCTTTAAAACCCTACTAAAGTTCTCAGAACTACTAGTTCTGGTCTCTCTGAAGCCACTTTCATGATTTCAGGCAAATATATCTATTTTTTTAAGGTGTGAGGAAAAGGCGAAAGAAAAAGAGTGAAAGAAAAATGGTGAAGAAAGATAACAAATCTGAGGGGTGGGGAATGGGGAAGAATGAAGATGACAATCAACTCAAAACCCAACAAAAGTATGGTTTCAGTTAGGGGAAAAATATTTCCAAAGAAGGGAGTTTTTGAGGTTACTCACAGCAATCACATTCTGAATTTGTAAATATCTCAGCACCAGTGGAGTCATCTTATGCAGGAAGAAAAGAATATTAAACAACACAATCCATGTAATGCAAAATTTTAGTATCAAACTTTTAAGAAAGAAAACCTCTCAAATGAAAAAATGAATAGAAGAAATACTTGGAAAATTTTGAAATAAATAATGCAATTTTTAAAAAACTTCAACAAAAAAAAATGGGAAAATTCTCAGCAGGAAAGGAAGATTAAATTCATTACAAATTTTTCACTAGGCTTTTTTCTCTCTGACGCACGTTGTGTTAGTTTTGTGCAAATTGCATGTTTACTCTATTAAGAGTAATTTTCTGTGAGCTTAAAGGGCACCTTTGAAGAAAGAAAATAGCCTCTAGTGGCATTTCTACATAACCAGAGTGCACATGGTAATATCTTTGCCCTAGCATCCATAAAATCCTTCTGGAGAAACGCATAACTATGATTTATGATTTTCTGCCAAGCCTGGGCTTTAATTTCTTTAATATATTGGAGATCAAAATCCTTACTAAACACAAATTTTATCTCTTACATTTTTCTTTTGTAAACAGGGAGGTGACACATTCTGTGATTGTATAATGGAAAAAAGAAATCATAACACATGGGCAGAATGCTCCGGATCCCACGTTTGCATACTAAATAGGAAAACAACTTTCTGCCTAATGAAAAAATGCTGCAGATTATTAGGAATAGCCACAGAAGTAATCAATCAATTTATCCAATGGACTGGGCCACAGCCTGCTTCCAAGAAGCTTTTAAATGTTTATGGCTCTTGAGTGGCATCGTTTAATTAATTGAATGACACGAAAGTTCTAATCTTAGAGATTTAAAGTATTTTTCTTAAAAACAAACAAAAAGAATTAATGACAGGTTCACTACTCATAAAGAAAGGTGGCTGGACAATCACCCATTTATTCAGGGAGGAGGCAGAACAATGGTCCCCAAGTGATGCCTCGCCTGTGCCTCTATGGGATTGTTGGGAGGCGTGAGAACATTTCTCCCTCAATTTCTGGGATTTATTTATGCAGGTTCTTGTTTGTGATGTTGATACACCTCCCTTCACACAGACCTGCAGTGACAGAACTTTTCCATATAAATCATAACAGGGACAGCTTTTTTGAATCCTTCAGTTATCAGTTAGGCCTCCAAATGACCACCTCAGTATATATATTTTATATATATATAGATATGTATGCATCTGTTTTAATATTAATTATTTAGTGTTCAGATAAAAAATATTATAAATGGAAGCACTGCTCCTTGATTTCACCCTAAGTCTGACATAAGCCAGTCTTGGAGATGGTGACCAAGGAGGAAAAACCCTTCCACGAGCAACCAAGTAGATTAACTTTTAATATTCTTTGGGAGAGGTTTTACAGCATAACTCAAAGGTCTCCTAATGCACAGTGTCGCCCTGAAAATGCAAGCAGATGAGGAAATGCAGGATGTGGAAGAGTAAAAGGCAGGATGCAATAAAAACAAATGATAATGAAGTGTGAAAAGTTACTTTAAATAAGTCATGTAAAGCTAAGCTATAGCCCTTTCCAATCAATACTTACATAATAATTATGTGAAAATCCAGACAAATGGATTAACAAGGCAGCATAAAAAAACTCAGCTTTGAGCAGCAACAAAGCTGAACTTGTAATTGTGAAACAACTGCACACCAATCCCATAATGAAAAAGAGTATGGAGATGGAAAAGGGTAGAAAAGCAAAATGCAAATGCAGTTTAGCTGCAAGTTTCCCCCATAAAGTCTGAATCGTTTGTTAAATATGCAATAAAAGGGTGACAGTCCAAGCACTTAGACTGAATTTACCTATCTGTAAACAAAAATCTATAGAAGCCATAAAAGAAAAGCTTCACCAGCGTTACTGCCAGTTTTCAGAGAAAAGCAACATTTATGTGCAGGAGAGAGTATTGCTACCATGAAAGAGCTTGCCAAATTTTAGCTTTAGGATGGAGCACTTACAGTAGAAATCCATGAATCCTGTAAAACCAGACCGTATTATGGAGACACTGGCAGACCTCCAGTAAGGTGCGTAATGATAAGTTTGATCAGATTGTTTTTCTTCTTGGCAAGTCACAAAGAATGTTCAGAAATTTCTGTTCTAAGGCAAAAAAAAAAAAAAAAAAAAAAAAAAAAAAACAAAAAAAAAACCACCACAATCAAGAAATTAAATTATTTTTCTCATGTATTTCAACTCACTGACTTTTTTCATTTTTTTTCTAGAGGAAAGTGCAAGGCAGCGTTGGACAAAAAATAGGCAGACACAATTTAAAATAAATATGACAGCACTTCTAATACTAGGGATCAACATCCAATCTGGGGAATGCACTTGGAGAGTGCAAAGGCAAAATTCCGTAATCTGGCTGAGCTGGATTGGAAGAATTCCCTTGCCCTTGCAGAGCCAGGCTTGCACACTGAGAGCAAAATAGGTCGTCTATTTTTGCCAGCTAAAAAACAGAGAGAAACACCCATGGCCAACTGCAATTTTAGACAGCAAAATGCAAATACTCTGAAGAGTCTGCATTCACAACATGTGAGAACACTCTAATGGTTTCATTTCCATAGGGAACTTTTTGCATTCAAGAGTGGATTATCTTATTTTATGTTTTGGTTTGTTGTTTTTTTTTTTTTCTCAGTAAAGAATACCTGAGATTCTGCAGATGACTGAGGTATATTTTCTGTTCATTTGCTGTTTTTTTCTCAAATCACCTCATATCCTCCCTGGTTTTCTCCTCTTGAATCTCATGGAACTGGCACCACAACTTCTGTCCACATCCAAGGAAGCATCAGGGGATGGAATAAGATGGGGAAAAGACCATAAAGTGGAATTATCTTAGAACCCTCGGCTTCACATCCAGCATCAAAGCATGAAATCATTTCATACCTTTGCTCACAATGGCAAGGGTGGGTATTTGATTGCACGCTGTACATATGGTTACTAATTCCCAGCTAAATGCTACCACCCAAGAGGAAAATCAGAATTCAAAAGGGGACAGCAATTTTCCAAAGGCTTGTTCCCAATTCTAATGCCTGCATGGAGACAGAGAGTTCCTGTTTGCTTCAAAAGCCGCTTCACTCAGGACTTTGGGGAGAGATTAATCACCTTGGAAAGTGAGAACAGCATCATTTGTAGTAATTAGGAGCTACATAAGCTCAGAATTTGTCAGGGTACACAGCTCCTTCAGAAGTTCCTCCATGGGCAAGTTCCTCACCTGCCTGGCTTGTATCAACATTTCTAAGCGTCCAACCATAATACCAGCAAAAATAAACCAGAAAAGCCAAGGTAGCCCCTAACCACAGCCTCCCAAACCAGCTGCTGGGTGTATTCACCCCTCAGCTGGGTGCAGAACACGTTCTCAGCAGTCACACCTGTGCTGCTGGATGACTTCAGCTTCTCTGAGACGTCCCCATCCTCCTGACCCATCACCCCGGCTCACCCCGTGCGTGCTGAGAAGTTCTCAAGTCTTCCAGTGTTTTCTTCTTGATTATAATGAGTTAATTACTTTGCCAGAAAGCACAGGGTAGCTTTTTATTAATCTCCTTGGCCACTTGGGCAATGAAGAATTGCAGTTTCTGCAGAAGGCTAAGCTAACATTATCTAAATATTATTCTTTATAATTATTAGACAACACATGCAATAAATAATTATACCTCATTAGTATTGTCCCAGCCCAAATGAACCATAGCAGGACAGTCTGTCAACCTTGAGTCAAGCAGCCCTTATCCATTAAATGGGATATTTTATGATATTTTAGGCTTTCTTCCCCAGCCCTGCAGCCAGTTGCAGCTCTGTACAGAAGGATGGAGCTCCTTAACCTTTCTAATTCACGAAAGAGGGTTGAAAATGCAAACATTTCTTATTCTGAGCTGGAGATGTGCTGTCTGTGTCAGGACAATGTATTACAAAGATTTCTTGTCTCCTTGAACATGAAAAAAAAATCTTTTCCCACTGCAATATCAGATTTGGTTTATCTGAACTAAATTTTCAATCTTTAAAACCTCTTTATTCATCAGGCTTATTTTTCATGAGACAGACAGCCCATGACTTAAATGTTGGCTTTAACATTTGATTAAAGAGATTCCCTCATTTCTTTGAGCTGTCACCAAAACCTGGAAGAATGTCTGAGTTACTTTTTTGGTACCAGAAATGGAGAAAGCCTCTGTCATTTGTGTTACAAAACTAGAGTTACTGGAAAAGGTTTACCAGCATTGAAATTAGTCATCTCTCTAGAGATTTTAATGTGAGAAAAAAGCCAATGAGTACTCAATCATTTCCTTTGGATGCATCAGCTTTTTAACTGGGAAGTAGCAGCAAGATTAAAAGAAAGAAGTAACAAATAATTTGTACAATATGGTGGAGGAAATTTATTACGTAGAGTTGCAGGATTTTCCTAAATGAATGCAATGATCTGGCTCAAAAGGCAGCTGTAAAAAATGCATAGGAAAAAAACACCAAAACAAAACAAAACCCAAAGTATTGGAAAAGCTGGAGACAATTAGCAGAAAATAGTCCCCATTCAATTCCTAAGCTGAACTTTAATGGCGTGCCAAGCTGCAAAACTAAAAATCCAAAACCCACTAGAATCAAAGAGCATTTCCTGAGAAAAGAGGACACTCATCAAAAGTGACATAAAATGAGAGCCTTACATAAAATGAAAAAAAAAAGGAGATGTTTTGCAGTGGATCTGTGAAAAAAAATTCAGGGACTTGTCAGATGCATGGAGGGGAAGGTTTTGCCGAAACCCATTCTATGCAAACCCAGTGTACTCTGCTGGGTTTATGGATGTGCTCCCTTAATTTGGGACTTGGTTTTAAATAATACTTTGCTTTAAGATGGCAGCTGAGTGAATTATTCCCATTCCCCAGGAGAGAGCAAAAACTGCAGCATTTACAGAAGTGAGAAGTCCTGAGAAAAATCACAGAGAGTGGAAGGAGGAATGGAACCTCCATCTCTGCTTCAGCATGGAGAACCTTGCAAACACCTCCAGCAAAGTGCAAAAGCCTGACCCAGAGGGGACACAAGAGAGATCAGATCTTTTATATTATGGGTCCTGATTGTTGGGCGGGTTGGGAGTTTTGTTTGTTTGTGGAGGGGTTTTGTGGTTTTGTTTTGATTTGAGTTTTTGGGTTTTGGTTTTGTTTGGGGGTTTTTCTGTGTTGGTTTTTTGAGGGGCTGGGGGGGGTTATTTTTTTTTTTCCTTTTTAATTAAAATCCAAGTTATAACATCACCTACTTCTAAAGAATTTGCTGTTGTATCAACTTCAGATCTATGCATGCTGGGCCACCTGCCCTTTAGTTTTCTTTAAGAAAGACTGCAAAGGATTCTTGTGAGCTCTAGAATAATAAAGAGAGCATTTTCTATTATTTTATACAGTCTCAAATGTTTTGTCTAGAATTAGATAACTAAGTCATGCTGATTTTGCCAAGTTTTTTTTGTTGTTTATTTTTTTATTTTTTTTTATTAAGCAATCTGCACTGGGTTTGTCAGATCAGCAAATATATTTATATTCCTTCCACATATGTTGTCTGATTTCATGTTAGCCTTTTTGCAAAGGAGGTAAATAGGTTTCTTGGAGACTTTAGGAGTTTAAGCTTTTGACCTCCCAGCTTTTACAAGAGAAAACAAAAAATAGCTCACTAAAATGTTAGGAAGGGCACTCCATTTTTAAAGGATGTTATTATTTGAGTTGGAATTGTAATGGAGCTAAGCCACACCTACTTAGAGAACAGGGCCAAACATTGCTCTTACTTACAGCAGTTTAAATCCTTGGAGGCCTTTATTACTAAGAAAATTGAGTAAGATTTCAGTAAAATCAATTTTTAAAAGCACCAGGAGCTTGCTGTTGACCTCAGCTACAGCAATCTGTGCAGCTTTGCTAAAACCTGCTCTCTCTCTCTTAAATCTGACTGACGCCACTGATGAATTGTGCTGTAAAATTTACTGTTTCAATCCCTTAACACACAGAAGCTGCTGCTTGTGTTTCTGGAGTGCCCTGTGAGATGGAAAGGAGAGGTTTTCCCAAACTGACAGCAGGAATACAGAATTCTCTTCTCTCTTGCACCACTTCTGAGCACCTTTAGCATTTAGATGGACCCACAGCAGCAGCAGAGGTGTGAAACAGGAGCCTTAAATGGAGCACTGGAGCAAACTGTCCCCTCCTCTGTCCCCTCACAAAGTACTGTACAGAGCTGGCAGGTCTGTACCTGTTATTTCCCTTGCTTTATATGCAGTGATCTGATGCTTTGGAATTTTAATTCACAATCTCTATTTAGCATCATTATTATTACTGTGTAATGGGATCTTTGACTACAACTACAGCACCTAGAATACCTCAGGAATTCAAGCAAGAAGTATTTCACACTTCCAAACGTCCCTTCTTCTGTGCACACTCAGAAGCTTTGGACTTTTTACCCTACACAGCTGAAATAAATCTGAGATTCCTGGCTTGGTGATGAGGTAATATTTCAATTTTCAGTTTTGGGAATTTTTCAGCTTTTTCCTCCATGAAGGATTGCCCTTGGTGGCACATCAGTCACCTCACACCACCAGACCGAGCAGCAATACTTAATAATCAACATTTCAATATCTTACCCAATACACACCTATCAATAATGCATCTCCAAACTCCCACAGTAGTTTAATTTTTTAACATGTCTCTGTTTGCCATCAAATCACCATGTGCACTTTGATCTTGCACACTTGACACATTTTAACAGACAGAAGGAACAGAACCATCAGTTCTTTCTGGCACCATCTGGGGTTCTTTTACAGATACTTTCTCCCTGGCTGCCTAAAGCGCAATTCAGCTTTGGTTTTTTGCCTTTATTTTTTGCTTTTTTTCTCCTACACCATCTTCCTGATCTTCTTTGCTTGGCCTCAGATTTCTTCCCAACATCACCTTCCAAGCCTTTACTTTGTCACACATTCCAGTGCTGCTGTAAAGCTCAGGAGAGGTCTTTTCCCCCCCTTGCTATTCTCATTCTGCTTGAAGTGCACTGCAATTACAACAGGATATGAACTATCCTGCACTGTTATAGATGTGTTCAATTTTCTCTCTTTTAGTAGAAGTCTTTTCCCATCACTTTGGCCTGACAAACGTGACATTCACACATTGATTGTATATGTCTGCTTTACATAGCATAGCTAATGACTTTCCCTCACCCTGGCTTGAATTCCAGATTAGTTTTCTTACTGCTGAGCATCCCATTCTGTCAATAATTGCACGACAATTATCTCATTTGCGGTTTTTTTACTCCAAATCGACCAAATCAGTGAATCTTAGAGAATATGATGCAAAAAATGTAAGGTTTTAAACTAATACTTCATTCTGGAGACTCTCCTCACTGTGTCTATCAGCCTGCAGACACCCCAGTGACTTCTGCATATTCTCAAAAGGGAATTCAGTTTGCTTTCTGCATTGCCAAATACTCAGTTTCCTCTGAAAGTTATGTGTGCTGTGACACAAGTGGTACAAAATTTGAGGCTTAATCTTGAAAGCCAGGACAGAAAATAAGATTTCTATCATAAAGCCTCACCACTGTTTAACCTGATTCTTCCATCACTTGCCTGAATGCAAAAAATACTTTATAAATCATGCTGCTTTCTAGAGGCAGAGGCCAATCGTATCACAAAAGATTTTCCTTTTATCTCTGGGGGATCTCAGACATTATCTCCTTTGCAAGGTGTTATTTTGGGCAAAGAATCATGGACACAATTTACTACCTTACACAGCTCTTCATCTTGGACATTCAATCTTGAGTGTAAATATCAAGTCTCACTTGAACTCACTTGGCCACTTCTGTTGGGTTTTTTTTAAATTAATTTTTATAGGCTCTGAAATGAAAACAAAAATTCTAGTATTACTGAATTGATATCAGATATCCACAAAGATGGGAAGGAAAGATTTTTGTCCTGATTTTTAGTCTCCTCTCCCTTCCATGTCTGAAAATTATCCTAATTTCTTCCCACTAAGGAATTCTGTAAGGCCCTGAAAATAAAGATGTACAAAGTTACCTTTGACCTGTCTCATTTCTGGACCTTATCCACTTTAGCCTGAACAGACAATCCAATTTAGGAAAATAGTATCTTCAAATATATTTTTCTTTTTTTGGCAGCAAATCATAACAATTGTAACTAAATAATATTGAGTTCAAGCCTGTATCAGGAAATGTAATATTTAAAGAGTTCCCTAAAGAAACAAAGGATGTCAAATTCAAGGTAGGTGATGTAAAATTTGATGCCAGGAGTGTGACTTTGGTGTTTCAAATCAGGAGACATGATGGTGGTTTTGGCTGTTGGTTTCTGCACTTCAGAAAACCTTGAGGTTTTGCTTAATATATTTTCCAGTACTTCTTTCCAGTCAATTCTTTGTGCATTCAATATATATTAATAATGAGAAATTGCAAATCCTCTTCATCCCCTCCCCCCCCAGAATCATTAAGGTTGGAAAGTACCTTTAACATCACCAAGTCCAATTATTTAAAAAAAAAAGAACAAACCCAGGGAAAGACTAAGACAACTTCAATTTACCAGACATTTTTCTACTTTGTGGTTAATAGAAAAATAAGTTTAATGACAACGTGACAGATGGTTTTCTTTGTGTAATGGAAAATGGGGGATAAAGAGATTTGACTGAGAGAAATCAGGGCTCCTTTTTCTCATCATGTATTTTGGGAACTGTAGGCTTTTTGGTTTAAGGTAAGCATTTAAATATTGAGGACAGAAGTCTGAAGCCGTTTCATGGGTCAAAAAGATGAACATGACTCCATCAGAAGCAAGGAATTTGTTACAAATCCACTACAAAAGTTAAGGGCACATTGTAAGGACAAAGGCTTAAAATAGATCTCCCAAGAAATATGAGTGTATTTCATATTTATCTCCAGTGGAGGTTGCAGAGTGACACAAACATCTCTGTGTTGTTTCTGTGTCTCACTCAGTTTTATTGCAGATCAATCACAGAAGACTCTCCATGCATAAATATATTCCTGCCAGTGCTTGAAATATAGATTTTTCCATTATAATTTTTCAATTTTTTTTTTTTTTTTTTTTGTGTTACCTTTACATCGTTCTGGTCCTTTTCACTGAACACCCAGAACTGAATTGGTGCCGTTAAGAGTTCCTGATTTCTCAGGATGGAATAACTGCTTTTCATGACCTTTTTATCATTTCACCACACCTCCCCATCAACACATCCCTACAGGTACAAACATGAATATAAACAGCACATATAATCTTATCCTTTCTTCTTTTCTTTTCTTTTTTTGTTTTTATTTTTCCATTATAGCAGTGTCTGGAAATACCAGCCAAGAACAATGTCCTTTAAAGCTTTCTGAGAATACAGTCCTGAGCCATAAAGTCGTTGGTATTAACCCAAAAAAATATGCAAGGAATTAAAGAGAAACAAAACCTAATGTACAGATAGAAAGTGGATCAGGAAAAATTCTTTCTCTGCCTCTTTCAGTCTAAAAAATTCCTGGGTCTTTCACCCTTACTGAGAACAACCCTAAGCAGATGAAACACTTGCTCATCTCAGAAGCTCAAGTTAGGAACATTTCAATGGAAACAAAAAATGACAATATGAAAAGGGAAAATAGTGCTTTGAGAATACCTCAGAAGAAAGGAATGAGGCCCAAAGCTTTGATAGTTATCTATAGCAGGCTCCCACAAGGTTCTTCAGTTAAGCAGGGAGGACACGGGGAGATGGCCCTGCTCACCAAGTAACACCTTCCAGGTGATGACTGCCAGTCAAAGGAGCAAAGCTTTGAAATTCTGGTTGGAAATTTTACTATTTATTTTAAAGATATCAGCATTCTAAGTGGAAAAATGAGGGGGGAAAAACAGCTTGATAAACAAGACTTTTACTACTTACCATGAACTGGTGCGTGGTACTGGCAAGCAACATTTGC